>NC_084832.1:8245341-8870341 GCF_033115175.1 Lepus europaeus | reverse complement strand
AGTTGCTCCCCTTCCAGTCCAGCTCTCTGCTGTGGCCCGGGAAGGCAGTAGAGGATAGCCCAAGTGCTTGGGCCGTTGCATCTGCATGGGAGACCAGGAGGAAGCACCTGGCTCCTGGCTTCAGATAGGCACATCGCGCTGGCCGTAGCGGCCGTTTGTGGGGTGAACCAACGGAAGGAAGACCTTTCTCTCTGTCTCTTTTTCACTAACTCTGCCTGGCAAATAATAATAAAAAAAAAAAGAAATGAAAGGATGCAGAGATGTGTTTTACATGATGAATCACGTAATATAAATTCTTAGGGAATGTAAACTGTGATGGCCATTATCCTCACCGTCATTGTTAATTTACCTGAACAATATCTTTGAAGAAGAAAATCTAAATAATTTCTAAATGAGAGGGAAGCCAAGACCCACAAAAATTTGGGGATAATGTTTTATCTTGGCTAGAGATGTCTATGTTTGATATTCTTAGAGAAGGGAAAATAGTTCAGATCAGTTCGTAGTCTGACCCTCCACTAGAACTTCAGCTTGGGAAGTTTTGTCCAAATCATCTCACCTCTACCGACCACAGCAGGGTCTTTGGAGAAGAGATTTGGCTATTTGAACTTTGAGATACTTCTCATATGTACAATGGATCTAGAATTGAGAACCACTGACCTCAATATCACTCATAAATTCCTTCTCTCTGCAAAATCTCAAACAGGAGGAAAAAGGTATGTGATTCGGTGACAAGAGACCTGGCATGCTGTAGAACTAGGTGCTTCTAACCTCTCTACCATTAACTATTTTGTCCTGGATAAACCTTCCCATCCCTGAGCAAGAAGAGACATACTATATATTATGTGGGGCTGGGGCGATGCAGTGGCTCACTTGGTTAATCCTCCACCTGCGGCACCAGCATCCCATATAGGTACTGGGTTCTAGTCCCGGTTGCTCCTCTTCCAGTCCAGCTCTGTTCTGTGGAGGGCAGTGGAGGATGGCCCAAATACTTGGGCCCCTGCACCCGCATGGGAGACCAGGAGGAAGCACCTGGCTCCTGGCTTCGGATCAGCGCAGCGCCAGCCATAGCAGCCATCTGGGAAGTGAACCAACGGAAGGAAGACCTTTCCCTCTGTCTCTCTTTCTGTCTAGCTCTATATGTCAAATAAAAAAAAAATATGTGGAGCATTATAAGCATGGGGAGAGTCATTAAATGTTGGGCTGATTTCAGATGCCTAACTGCATGACTGTGGGAAGTGAAAAAAGAGCTTTGGGAAACTGTACAGACAGACACCCAGGGCAGAAACTGGAGGCAAAACAAGTTGAAGCCTTAACTATATGAACATTTAGGGTCATTGACGGTGTTTGTACCTTACTTACTTTAAATCATCCAAGTGTTTCCCTATTCTTTTTGCTTTGCTTGATACACAATGTCTAAGCTGACCTCTATTATAGGAGGTTTGCTCTTTGAAGAGATAATAACAAGTTGAACCCAATTTGCAGAGTGAATCTGATCAGGCCTTTTGCGCTATCTTATTTCTACATTTTCCATTATAAAATCACCCTACGAAGAACTTTGATATAAATTACTAATAATGGCATTTGCATTTTAATTTAGCTATCTGCAGAGCAAAATGTTGCTTCCTAGTTAAACTATTCAGGAAACCAATGAAAGAAAACTATTCTCAGACTGTGCAATCTATGAAATTATAATACTTGGAAACTATCTTATTCCCAATATATGATTACTACTTACTTGTATTACAGATTCATTTCTCAAAATTAATAAGGCCTGTCTTTGGTTATCTTATACACAGTTGGCCCTCGACACCCACAAATTCCTCAGTCAAGGATTCAGACAAGCACAAATCAAAAATATTTGGAAAAAATTGTGTCTGTACTGAACATGTACAGACTCTGTTCCTTGTCATTCTTCTCTAGAAATTACAGTCTAATTACTATTTATATGTCACTTACATCACGTCAGGTGTTACAACTAATCTTGAGGTACATTTTTAAAGATGTGGAATGTGGGCAAATATGATGAGAGGTTACAAACAAATACTGCACTATTTGAAGTATGGGAGCATGGGAGCATCTATGGATTGTGGTAACAGCAGGGAGTCCTGGAGCCAATTCCCCCAGACACCAAGGGCAAACTGTTAGGAAACTGGCACAGTTTTATCTATGACGTGATCTACACCCTGATTTACATCCTATGCCCCGGTTCCCGCCGCCATTGCTGAAAGCCAGGTGGCCACATGGCCCAACCACAGGTGTCAGCCCCACCCCCATCCTAATGGGATTCACTGCTCCTGCTTCCCTGCTCACCCTCCGGCAAAGTTTTAAAAGGACTTGTTCCTGAACATGTGGCTCTCTTGGCTTCTCTCTTCTCTCCTGCTCACTCTCTCTAGCCTCGTCCTCTGGTCTCCCCTCTCTCCTCTCTCCTCCTTCTCTCTTACTCTCTTTTTCCTTCTTCACCCCTTCCCTCCAGCCTGCTGGGTTTTCCCCAATAAACCCTTCCCCTTACTCCGGTCTTTGGTGTGTTTTGTGACAGCCTAACAGAAATACATAACACAAACTATAATCCTATACATGTCATGGTGCCTAATGAACACGAAAAGTAACGTGGCTGATCAAAAGAATGGAAGTACATTATATTAAAATTTAAAAAAAAAAGACATATAGCAGACATCCAAATTTCTTTCCTTTCCTTTTGGTCAGTGGTTTTTCAGGATCTAAAATGAATTAATACAATATATAATCATATAATCTAACAAAATATAGAAAAGAAATATTAACAAACTTCTGAATACATTTATAGCTGTATATCTGTATCTATCTGTCATTCAAACATATAGATGTTAAATATTCATAACTCATGGACATTGATAACTTTCCTTCATTCCCGATACTGGTCACTATTTTGAAAATTTAAAATCAGTGCAAGCAACAGAGAGGGAGATGGGCAGAGTAACAAAGTGCAGTTCCAGCACGGTGTCTCTGTAATGTGCTCCCTCTGCAGGAGATAAGGATTTGAAGTCCTCTGTGTCACCCTCCTTTGATTTACCACCTGTGGTGCCTCGTGAGGTTCCTCACTCCCTTTCCATAGAAGCCTGTGAACCCAGGTGGTGATCTGCACAGGCCATCGGCATCACAGCCTCCTCTGTCTACTTCTGTTCTCACCAGCCCCCGAAGTCATCAGTAACAGCTGCTACTACTGACTTAGTCTGTGTGTACAGGAAAACCTACTGATTATTCACATTTTACACTAAGATTGGTTTCCTGAAAACTGATTTAAAAATTATCTTAACTAAAAACTTGAAACACAGCCACAATATAAACCGCTTAGTCCAGTTGAGTAATTATTATTTTTTGGTCCAATTACAGAAGAAACTTATTTCCTCCTTATTCTAATAAATCAGAGCCTATGGATTCTGATAAAGTTAAATCTCAATTAGCAAAGTGGAGTGAAGGTCAGAGACTTAATTTGGATAATGAGGGTTTCAGATAAGGATGGGAAGTCTTAATATAAATGATGCATGTGGAGAAACATGGTTTGATAGAGGTAGTAGAGCTGTTCAGATAAGAGGTGCAGATTATCAGGGGCCTGTGCTGTGACATAGATGGTAAAGCTGCCTCCTGTACTGCTGGCATCCCAAATGGGCACCAGTTTGTCCCGGCTGCTCCACTACCAATCTATCTCTCTGCTAATGGCCTGGGAAAGCAGTAGAGGATGGCTCAAGTCCCTGGGTCCTTGAACCCACGGGGGAGACCCAGAAGAAGCTCCTGGTTCCTGGCTTTGGATCGGCACAGCTCCGGCCTTTGCAGCCAACTGAGAAGTGAAGCAGTGGAAGGAATACTCTTTCTCTCCCTCTCTCTCTCTGCTTATGCCTTCCTGTAACTCAATCTTTCAAACAAATAGATAAATCTTTAACGGAAAAAAAGTTTCAGATTATAAACTTTTCTGGGAGTTGAATAAAATTTATACAAATTTTGAAAAAGCTAAGGCTAGGGGCTGGCGCCGTGGCTCACTTGGTTAATCATCTGACTGTGGCGCCGGCATCCCATATGGGCACCAGGTTCTAGTCCTGGCTGCTCCTATTTCAGTCCAGCTCTCTGCTGTGGGCCAGAAGGGCAGTGGAGGATGGCCCAAGTGCTTGGGATCCTGTACCCACATGGAAGACCGGGAGGAAGCACCTGGCTCCTGGCTTCAGATCAGCCGTGGCGTCCATTTGGGGAGTGAACCAACGGAAGGAAGACCTTTCTCTCTGTCTCTCTCTCTCACTGTCTACAACTCTGTCAAAAAAAAAAAAAAAAAGAAAGAAAAGAAAGAAAGAAAAGAAAAAGCTAAGGTTAGATTAATAAAATATATAGGCAAGATATATAACAAAACTCAGTCACGTACATGGCAGCGTATTTCTTTTAGTAAACAGGGCTTCCATTTTACTTGAAAAAGAATTGTCGCACGCTATTATCCTATGGGGGATTTCTTCAGGGGCAGGGTCCTTATGGGATACAGAAATTGGGGATTGAGACAAGCTATTCTAATGAACACTGAGACAGTGTTTTCCTTTCTGGTCCTCATGGACTTTTGTCAAATTATTCTTGGTTCTCCTACAAACCTTTTACAGTATCTTGGATTCCATTCTATACTGTGCATCTATTTGTCATCTAAATTAACTATTCAGCTTAGTTGATTCACCCAAAAACAGGCAATCTTATGTCATTATTTTTGTTTTTTTTTTATAATCTATCATTAGCTTTTAAAAAAGAGAGAGAAAAAATATTTAATAGTTTTAGAAGCACATTGTGTTTATTGAAGAAATAATCTAATGGTGGAAAATAAGCATATCTTAAAAGTTCTTAGTTGAGAGAGGGAGGAGATGTACAATTTGGGACATGCTCAAGTTGACTTGCCCCAAATGGTAGAGTTAGAAACGTGCCAGGGGATTCCAATTCAATCTCATCAAGGTAGCATGCACCAATGCCATCTCGCTAGTCAAAGTGATCAATTTCAGTTCACAATTGATCATAGTGATAAGATTAAGTGTCAAAAGGATCACATAAGCAAAAATAGTGTCTGCTACTACTAACTTATAGAATTAAAAAGGAGAGAATGATCCAACATGGGAAGCGGGTTACACAGCAGACTCATAGAATGCCGGATGTCCTAAACAGCACTCTGGCCTCAGAATCAGCCCTTAAGGCATTCAGATCTGGCTGAAGAGCCCATGAGAGTATTTTAGGCATGGAAAGCCAAGACATCATGGGAAAAACAAAACAAAACAAAACAAAACCTAAATGAAAGATCTCTGCTAGTGAGATCTCAGTAGAAAGAATGGGGCCATCAAAGAAAGAGGTACTTTCTCTGAAGGGAGGATTGAACTTCCACTTTGACTATGACCTTGTCTAAATAAGATTGATGTCCGCGAACTCAAAAGGCTTCCATAGCCTTGGCAACTCATGACAAGAGCCTAGGGAGATTTCTGACGCCATAAATAAGAGTGTCAATTTACTAAGTCAACAACAGGAGTCACTGTGCATTTACTCCTCATGTAGAATCTCTGTCCTTAATGTGTTGTACAATGTGAATTAATGCTATAACTAGTACTCATTCAGTATTTTACACTTTATCTTTCTGTGTGGGTACAAACTGTTGAAATCTTTACTTAATATATACTAAATTGATCTGTATATAAAGATAATTGAAAATGAATCTTGATGTGAATGGAATGTGAGAGGGAGAGGGGGATGGAATGGTTGCGGGTGGGAGGGTAGTTATGGGGGGAAAAAACCACTGTAATCCATCAACTGTACTTTGGAAATTTATATTTGTTAAATAAAAGTTAAAAAAAAAAGTTCCTAGTTGAGCTAAAACACTGTAGTTTTTGTATTGACAAATTAGTCAAATCTATGTTCTATTTAGAAATCTGTCTATATTTTGATGAAATTAATAATGAAATTGGGTTTTTTTAAGCAAAAAAATTTACAATATATGTATTCTTATGTAAGGGGATGCATTTTCAAGAGAGCATTTTGCATAAACATTAACTTTTAATCACACAGATAACCATATGTACATCCACATTTTTGTACATTAGTTCTGTTTCAACATTCATCTGACTATAGCTACAGTATTTTATTGTTCTTTCTTTTTATAACTGAAATGTTATCACTAAGTGCTTTCATAGACATGGAGAGAATAGCTTCATCCTGAAACAATCTCAAGAAAATAAGGTGATGTTTCCTTGTCAGTGACCAGAAAATTATGTGGACAAACCAAATTCAAGTCTGACTTCACGTTAAAAGCAGAGAAGACTTGTTTTCTTTCATTATCTGAGTAAATTTTGGTAAAAAACAAAGGTATTTTCAAATGGATGTTCTCTTTGGAAAAGGCACAAATGGGGAAGAATAAAGAACTAGAAATTTCTGAGCAAATATATGGTTCCCAAGTACAGTCCCTATTAAATCTGATTTCATAAGAAATCATATAGCGTGAACTGTACCCTCAGGTTGGCTTCCCACTGGTGTCAGAGTTTAGATGGCTTCTTGCATCCACGTATTGATCAGTCCTTGGCTAAGGCTGAATGTGTGGGGCCACAGGGTGTCAAGGGGGGATTGCTGCATAATCTCAAGTACATGGTGGCATTGATGGACCCAAGGCAATTTTTGCAGCCAATGTTCATTGTAGCTGGGGAATGGACATGACAGTCCAGTGAGAATGGAGACAAGGCACTGGAAGTAATACTATCTTCTTTCATTTTATATATATATATATATATACATATATATGTATATAATTTTAATTATTTTTAGCATATCCAATGTAATTCATAAATACAATTCTAAGAATATAATGATATTCCTTTCCTCCCTCCCTCCTTCTCCCTCTCTCCTTACCACCTTCTTTTTTTTTTATTTTTTACAGAGAATATATTTTAAAATTACATTTAAAAAGGCTAAATACTTCACTGAATAAAAAGTTTAACAAATAAAAAGCAAAAAGACCCTAGTTTGGTGGGGATGTAGAAAATGGCTAAAAACAATAATTGAATTGAAAAATGAGCATTTCACCAACATATTGGAAATTTTAAAATCATCACAGATCCTTAAAACTATAGTAGTAAAGAATTCTTAACCATTGGTTGGTCAAAGTTATAAAACAAAATTTAACAAAATATATTTGTAGCAATACTGATCCATACAGACTTTTCTTTCTTTTTTCTTTCTTTTGTGTCTTTTTTTTTTTAATTTTAGTTTCTACCTATAAGGAAAAACATTTGGTATTTGTCTGAGTCCAGCTAATTTCACTCAACATGATGTCCTTCAGTTTTGACCATTTTGCTACAAATGGCAGACTTCATTTTTTAGGTGAATAATATTGCACTATATACATACACACACATACACACATAAAATCACATTTTCTTTATTCATTCATCTGATGACAGACATCCTAGTTCTTTCCAAATTTTGTCAAATAAGACAGTGCTGCTGTGAATATGCTGGTGTAGATATCTCTTTTGGTTATGAACCCAGTTATGCAATTGCTGGATCACCTATTTTTAGTTTTTAAAGATATTGCCACACTTTCTCCGCAGTGCCTGCACAAATTTTCAATCCAATCAGTAGTGTCTAAGTGTTTTTATCCATATCCCTTTTTCCACATCCTTACCAGCATTTGTTACTCTCCGTGTTTTGGATATTATCCATTTTTACAGTGGTGAGGTGGTATCTCATTGTGGTTTTGATTTGCATTTCCTTGATGGCTAGCGATATTGAGCATTTTTTCAAAGATAACCCTCTAGCCATAATAATAAAGAATAAAAAAAAAACTCAAAAAGGTAAAATTAGAAATGAAAAAGGAGACATTAGATGAAAAAGGAAACATTGAAATTGGCACCACTGAAATGTAAAGGACCATAAGAAATTACTATGAAGAACTATATGCTAATAAACTGGAAAACCTCAAAAAATAGATAAATTTCTGGATTCATATAACTTACCAAGATTAAATCAATAAGATATAGACAATCTAAACAGATCCATAACAAGTAAAAAGATTGAAGCAGTAATCAAAGTCTTCCATCAAGGAAAAGTCTGGGTCCTGGTGGCTTTATTACTAAATTATACAACTCATTAAAAGAGGAACTAGGGCCGGCGCCACGGCTCACTAGGCTAATCACATTTTCTTTATTCATTACTAAAACCCGGGGTGCGGCTCCGGCACCCCATGTTTTAGTCCCGGTTGGGGTGCCGGTTCTGTCCCGGTTGCTCCTCTTCCAGTCCAGCTCTCTGCTGTGGCCCGGGAAGGCAGTGGAGGATGGCCTAGGTCCTTGGGCCCTGCACCCGCATGGGAGACCAGGAGAAGCACCTGGCTCCTGGCTTCGGATCAGCGCGATGAGCCGGCCGCAGCGGCCATTAGAGGGTGAACCAACGGCAAAAAGGAAGACCTTTCTCTCTGTCTCTCTCTCTTTCACTGTCAAACTCTGCCTGTCAAAAAAAAAAAAAAAAAGGAACTAACTCCAATATTCTCCAAACTATTCCAAAATATTAGTCAGGATGGAATTCTTTGAAACTCTTTTAATGAAACCACCATTACTTTTATACCAAAACTGAAGAAATGACACACACACAAAAAAACTACAGACTTGTATCATTTAAAAAAAAAAAAAAGATTTATTTATTTTACTTGAAAGTCAGAGTTACACAGAGAGAGGAGAGGCAGAGAGAGAGAGAGAGAGAGAGAGAGAGAGAGAGAGAGAGAGGTCTTTCATCCAATGGTTGAATCCCCAATTGGCTGCAATGGCCAGAGCTGCAGTGATCTGAAGCCAGGAGCCAGGAGCTTCTTCCGTGTCCCCCAAGCAGGTGCAGGGGCTCAAGGACTTGGTCCATCTTCTACTGATTTCCCAGGCCATAGCAGAGAGCTGGATAGAAAATGGAGCATCTGGGACTCAAAGTGGCACCAATATGGGATGCTGTTGCTTTAGGTCAGGGTGTTAACCTACTGCACGCAGCGTTGGCCCCTACAGACCTATATCCTTAATGAACATAGATGAAAAAACTATCAGCAAAATATTAGCAGATCAAATCCAAAATACATAAAAAATATGCATCAAGATCAAGTGGGATTTATTCCAGAAATGTAAGGATGGTTTAACACTTGGAAATCAATAATCATCATCAATGAGAGAAGAAACATTGGCAAACCACCTGTCTAACAAAGGATGAACATCCCGAATACATCAGCAACTTCAAAAACTCAACAACAAAGCAAACAATCCAGTTGAGAAATGGGCAAAGGACTTTAATAGACAGTTCTCAAATGAAATAATATAAAATTTCCTCCTATTTATATTATAAAATAAGAGAAAAATTTTTTTCTATAGTAGAGAGATAGTAAATAGTTTTGGCTTTAGAAGTGATCCATGGTTTCTTTCAGAGATTCTTTATTCTTATTGTTTATTAAAATGCTTTTACAATATCTTGATAATTTTTAAAAGATTCTAGCTCTTGGTCACACAAAAATATCGCATGGGTTTCATTTGATTTGCTGGTCAAAATTTACTCTAAAGACTTAAACTTGACGCCAAATTATAAATCTATATACTGCTTATTGACAATGTACAAAGTTTTAATTAGAGAGAAAATGGTAGAGTTGGAGGCTTCCAATTTGAGACCAGACATGACAAGTTGAGCAATGACTTCAACAATTGGTAAGAAAGTCACAAAGTAAATAGAAAGTATGTTATTATAAAAATTAAGAGGAAAGTATGAAAGGAAGGAGGAGTGAGGGTGGGAGTGAGTGAGGGAGGGAGGGTAAGGTAGGAAGTATCATTATGCTGTTAAAACTGTATATATGAAATACGTAAAATTTGTTCCCATTGTATAAATAGAAAAGGAAAAACTAAAAATAAAACAATAGTCTGGATGGGGCAATAAGATCAAAGGCATGAAAATTATTCTAATAAAACTCGGAATCGTCTTTCTGTTCCCCAAACCGATTCTCAGAGGGCAACTGCTGTGGAAGGGGCAGACCTACTCCACTGCAAAACTTCAGACTGTAGCTAATTAGCACTATGATTGTCATCTAGTCTAGAAAATCATCTTGCTCCAGTCATCAGGAGGCCCAAGTGTGTGGAGCCAAGCTGAGCTCAGCAAAGTCAGAGCTGACCAAAAAATCAAAATGAGCACAAGTGAGCAATAGAAGTTGTTCTTGTAAGCCAAAGTGTTTTGGTTGGCTGTTAGTGCAACAAAGGTTAACTAATACAGAAAACCTGATAATCTCATCCCTTGACTCAAAGAGATTTTCTCATCAATATTTGAAATGAAGTAAAGTTAGTTATTTGTCTTCCTGCAAGAGGAATTAACATCTGTATGCACAGGTACTGCTTTACATTTTTAAGATCAGTTAATTAGTTAATTCTCGCTGAAGCAGTTCTGAGTCAGAGAAAGGTTAAATAGTGTGCCAAATTTTACCCAGCTGGCAAGTGGCAGAGCTGAGATTGGAAAACAGGCATTCTGCTTCTAGCAAGCACTTATGTGTAAGACTTATGCTATCCAAATGCTATAGCGAAAGATGTAAAGTTCACATAAACTCTGTAATCTGTGAGTACCATTTTGTGGCTATTTTTAGACAAAACAACTGTTGAACAAATCGAGAATTCATAGCAGATTGTGAAAATGAAGAGAACCAAGATATAGAGAACTGTAGAATTGAGCAGCAATATGTTGTGAGAAAGATAGAAATCCAAATCCCTTTCCTCTGATGGAGGGAATGATGTATTTCATTTCGCAGGACGCCATTGCTTATCCACTGTTCCACATAATCGGTATAGATTTTGCCTGAGGAAGATTGAATTGTCTCTGTTCTGAGCTACCAACTGATACCTAAATATGCCAAATGGTACAATGTTGGAATTGCATTATATAGGATACCAGATGTTGAAATGAAGCCTAAGAGCCATGAAATAAGTGTTTAAAAGTAATTTTAAACTAATTATTCAGGGGAATGGGAATTCAAAGACAGCAGAGAGATATTAGGATTCTATGTGAAAATGTAAGTAAGATAAACATTTTGGTAAGGTAAATGGTTGAGAAACTTCAGAAATAATGAAATGGACAAAATACCTGGAGAGTCAGATAGAATTAATGATGCAAAATCAAGTGAAACTATCTGTATCTTTGAAAGTATTTTTTAGGAGATGTCAAACAGCATGAGAGAAATTAGTTGTATCATTTGAAACAATCAATAGTAATCATTGGCAAAGATTTCCTAGAAACAAATAAGAAGAATGTAGTCGACAAAGGATGTGAATAGATAATCCACACAAGAAGAAAGAGACTGCCAATAGGCAAGTGGAAACAGACTCCACTCCAGGATCACACCGGGGCATGCTCTTTATAATGTGAACATACTATCTCTCTCCTATTTATAGAGTTACACTGGTGTAATTAGAGACATAACAACATTCTCATAGGACATCAATTGAAATGTAAACAGTCAAAATTTTGCATTATGAATTGACAGCATCCATTAGTGTTGGGTAAGTACATATAGTTATGATCCACAATTTAATTCAGAATATTCTTCAGGAGAGATGATTTGATATGGAAGGTAAAAATAACATACATATTATATATATGGTTTATATATATATATGGTTTTATTATTATAGTATATTCATGCAATGAAATATAAATCATTCATTTAAACACACAAAAAACCATGAATCATGGTGACTTAGAAAAAGAATCAAGAAAATGCTGTGGCACATCATTTTGGGCAACAGCTGAATTCAAGTCCCATTACCTGTACTTCCTATGCAGCCTCTTGCTAATGCATCTTGGGAGGCAGTGGATGATGGCTCAAATGCCTAGGCCCCTGCCACCCATGTGAAAAACCTGGATGAAATTCCAGGTTCTTGGCTTCAGCCTGGCCTCATGCAAGTTTATGTGGGCATTTGGGGAGTAAACCAGTGGATGGAAGCTCCTCCCTATGTCTTTCTGTCTTTCAATTAGGATGAAAATAAATGAATAACAGATGACAAAGAATCAAACTGAGATTCAATTTCATGGCATGATTTTCTCTTAGTGAAATAAAAATGGATACACACATTTATATACATATTTATATAGTTTTACAAGTTTATAGAGCATTTTGGCCCCCATGAAAAAAACAACCATCATGTGTTTGGAGTCTTCTCTCATCATTTCATATCTTCTTTAAGATTAAATTCAAAATGGAGAAGCCACCCTTGTCATTACCACTAGAAAGAGCTTTGATGTAAGGAATAAACAATGAAACAGCTGTTGGAAAGGCCAGGAAGCAAACACTGAGAGAACCAAGGAGTCAGGCTGTCAGGGAAGCTGGCATTTGTTATCTCATCTTCCTACAATGAAAAAGCAAATAATTTTTTGAACTCCTCTTGAAAGTTGTTGTATAATCAGTGTGCTATGGCAAGTTAAGCTGCTTCTAACTGCAGCTGTACACTGATGTCTTCTTCCATCTCTTTCACTTTCCAAATCTCAAGCAAATACCTTCATTTCTATAATTTAAACTATAGAGGATGGTACACTAGAAAATGCACATTCCCAAATTGTGGTGTAGCAGGCACTGTAGAAAGGGGTAGCAATAATGATAGGTAAACCACAGAAATCATGACCCAGAACCATCTACCTCCTTGTCAAAACAGACATGTGGAGGCTGACATTGTGGCGTAGCTGGTAAAGCTGCCACCTGCAACAATCACATGGCATATGGGCTCTGGTTCCTGTTCTGGCTGCTCCATTTCCAATCCAACCCCGTGTTAATGTATATGGGAAAGCAGTGGAAGATGGCATCAGTGTTTGGGCACTTGTCACCCATGGGGCAGACACTGATGAGGCTCCTGGCTCCTGGCTTCTGCCTGGCTCTGCCCTGGCTGTTGACCCATCTGGGGAGTATACCATTGAATGGAAGAGATCTCCCTTTCTCCCCTTCCCCATCTCTGCTGTATAACTGACTTTTAAAATAAATAAATCTTTAAAACCATACACACATTTAGCTGCAGTTCTATTGTGCTAACTCAAAGATAAGTGTTCATCATTTCTCAGAATTCTGTGGTTTGAGTGGGTGGGTCCTCTGTTGGTTTCACCTGGGGCCACTAACGCAGTCATATACAGCTGAAAGTTTTATGTAGCCTCCATCACCAGTCTAACAGTTAGTACTGGTGGATGACTGGAGGTGCCTGCGTATTCTTCCACAGGGGCTCACATCCACAGAAGGCTTCAACCAGCTTCCCTTCATAACAGCAATCCAAAGAGGGAAAGTAGAGGCTATAGGCCCTCTAATGGTCTAGTCTCAGTAGATGCAAAGCAAGAATCCACTATATTATGTCAAGCCAACACAAGTCCCCGGCCCACTCTAGATTCAAAATTCTTTTTGTTGATAGGAGACAAGACAAAGTCAAATGGAATAGAAATAAGCAATCTTAGATGGTGGAAATGTGTGATCTACCACATATTTCTACTCATGGCTCAATACTCACAATGTCCCAGTATAATTATCATCAAGGAGAAGAAAGCTGTGCCTCACACAATGACATCCTAACCCTCTCCCTAAAATAGAGAGACCACTAATGAGGTCTCTCACTTCAAGATTGATTACATTACAGTGAAAACAAGGAGGATATGCTTAGCTAGGAGGATATACCATATATATATATAAATGCACAAACACACAACAACAACAACACTGCCTTCATTTCCTTAGCTGGTCATGAGCCATATTGGTGTTTATAGTCTCCTGCTTCCTCTCTTCATTCTATGGCCCCTTGTATCCATTCATCAAGGATTTCAAATTAACCAACTGTACCTAAATCTCTACTTCATGTAAGTTGTTATATTATCATGTCTGTTTGGATCCAGTAATAATCCACACAGTTACTAGACAGAAATTACATATAAATAATTATTTTAGGACAGCAAAAAACAGCAATAGCTTATCAATACTAGTGTCGACCTAGTAAGTTATGCTAGAACTGAGGAAGAATACTGAAAAATGGACAAAATTGGTAGGAACCCTCTTCATGCAGACTGGGGCTTTGACATCATTGGAGATGTTGTGGTTGCAGAGCAATGACTGACAGGCTGTTTTGCTGGTTTGCCCAAGGCCAAGCCACTGTGCAGTTTCTGTGAAAGTGGGAAGAACCCTTTGGGACACAAGACAGGCAGTGTTCAGGGGAACAGTTGCACAGAGGGAAGAGAGAAAATGCATAGTGTTGTCTTCAGTGTAGGATATGGGAGACAGACATAGAGGGAGGGGGCACATATGCAGAGAGGATTGGACACAGAGCGTGCAGAAGTCCCAGAGCACATGGTGTCTACAATTAATGTAAAGGCAATTGCCATGCTGCTCTGGGGGCTGCAAGACCTTGTACTCTAAGTGCCCCAGGCTTGTGGCACCATCTGATAACCTCTTCCTCATCCAGGTTTCACAGATGCATAGGGGAAAATTTGTCTTTCGAAAATTTTCTCCCAGTTCTTTCTACTGAGAAAGCTTATTATCCAGCACATTGCAAAGAAATGTAGCTGACACTGAGAGGGTGAATTTAGAGATGAGGATGCTTAATAGAACAGCTATGTGAGTAGTACGTTCTTTCCTAATTAACCCATTAATAGTTATAGGATTCCATTCACTGTCACCTTATTCATGAATGCAAAGATATGGAATCAACCTAAGGTTCCATCAATGGATGAAGAATCGGTGGTGTACATATATAGCACAAAAGCTATTTATCCTTAAGAAGAAGAGTAAACTTTCTTTTCCAGCAACATGGATAAGCCTGGAGGATGTTATGTCAAGTGAAATCAGCCATGTGCAGAAAAACAAATACTGCATGGTCTCATTTACATTATGTGGAGTGTAGAAAGGTACATTCATTGGAATAGATTAGAATGGTGGTTACTGAAGTCAGGAGGGAGAAGATGGAGGAATGTTCAAGGGATACAAAATTTTACTTACAGTAAGTTCAAGGGATTATAGTACAACACATGTAGTTAACTGTTAGAGCTTGTATTCTTGAAAAATCTATGAGAGATTTCGTGTTCTCACAACAAAATTGACAATGATGGGAGGTGATACTTGTGCTAAATAACTTGACTTAGATATCTACAATGACTACATATTTCAGAATATCATGTTGTTCACAATACACATACACAATTTTTTTTAAGATTTATTTATTTGCAAGTCAGAGTTTCAGAGAAAGAGAGAAAGACAGAGAGAGAGAGAGAGAAAGAGAGAGGAGATATCTTCCATCTGCTATGACTCTCCAGATGCCTACAATAGCCACGCCTGAACCAGGCTAAAGCCAGGAACCATGAGCATCATCCTGGTCTCCCATATGGGACAGGGGCCCAAGGACTTGGGCCATCCTCTACTTTTTTTCCAGGCACTTTAGCAGGGAGATGGATCAGAAGTAGAGCAGCCAGGACTTTACCTGGTACCCATGTGAGATTTTGGTGTTGTAGGTAATGGCTTTACCCACTACAACACAATACTGACCCCTATTGGGTAATTATAATTAATTATTTCCAAAAACAGAAATCCTACTCCCTCTGTGCTAAAGCATTCAATTTAATGTACAAAGGTTTTCAGTGTTACAACTTATTGTGTTCCTCCAATATAATACATGGTCAGCATGAGAAAACTATTAAATGAATTACTGGTTTATAAATGAGGAGAATTTTTAAATATAATACTTTAAGTATGTATTTATTTTACTTATTCATTTAATTTGTAGTTTTGCTAAAATTTAAATACCTATTCTATTACTCAAAGAAAGCAAAATGATAGACTCAAAACTCCAAGCGCAACTGTAACAGCTCAAAGTGATTATAATAAGCTAAAGTGGGGCTGGCATTGCGGCACAGTGGGTAAAGCCACTGCTTGCAACATTAGTATCCTATATGGGTGCTTGTTTGAGTCCTGGCTGCTACACTTCCAATCCAGCTCTCTGCTAACACGCCTGGGAAAACAGCGGAAGATACCCAATTGCTTGGGCCTTTGCACCCAACACTGGAAGACCAAGATGAAGCTCCTGACTTCTGGCCTTGTTCCAGCCCAGCCTTGGCTGTTGTGGTCATCTGGAGAATGAGCCAGCAGGTGGAATCTCTCTCTTTCTATCGCACCCTTGCTCTCTGATTTTCTAATAATTGAATAAATCTTTTAAAATAAAACCAAAAAAATGTCAATGTTCTGATTGGTTTTGAGGTCCCCTCTGAAAAAAATTTCTTGGCCTTCTTTTGCTTTATATTAACAAAATTATTCATCAAAAATGCAAATTTTATCATAGTAAGAACTCAAAATAAGACCTTATATATCTGGCATCATTGTGGTCAGGGATCATGAATTTCCTCTGAGGAAAAATGGGTAATATGTTTCATTTTGAAGATCCTGGTAGAGACATTTGTGATTATTTTTCAATGAATGAAACTGGAGAGTTGAATTATAACTTGAAAATATCAAATTTCTGAAACTGCTATTCACATTTAGTGAAGAAAAACTGATGTGGGCATCAATGCTGAACTGGCGAATAATTTCTGTCTAAGGAGATTCTGTCTTTAAGAAATACATTTTTTTTGTGTGCACTCTTTTCACTTTTAAAGCTTATTCTCTCTTTGAAGTTGAACATAAGTATCAGTATATGATTTTTGGGCCAGCACTGTGGCTCACTAGGCTAATCCTCTGCATGCAGTGCCAGCACCCCAGGTTCTAGACCCAGTTGGGGCGCCGGATTCTGTCCCGGTTCCTCCTCTTCCAGTCCAGCTCTCTGCTGTGGCCCGGGAAGGCAGTGGAGGATGGCCCAAGTCCTTGGACCCTGCACCTGCATGGGAGACCAGGAGGAAGCACCTGGCTCTCAGCTTTGGATTGGAGCAGCGCGCCGGCCGTGGCGGCCATTCCGGGGGTGAACGGAAGGAAGACATTTCTGTCTCTCTCTCTCTCACTGTCTAATTCTGCCTGTCAAAAAATAAAGTATATGATTTTTGTCAGTTTAATGTAAATGAACAATGAATGCATGATCTAAAGAAGACATGACATTATATTTCAAGTTTTGTTCTAAACATTTCTAATGAAAAAAATTGAGGAAAATGAAACTTGCAAAATAATAGAGCTCATTCTTGAGCTGTGTGCATCAAACATTCTTATTTTGTTGCCTCAAAAATAAGTTCATGTTTACACAAACTTCTGTGGTTCATCAGGAAGCTCTTTCCTATCTATTCATTTACTATATTTTCACACTTGTATTTGTAGGCAATGTTAACTTATCAGCACAAAAGAAGGCAGAGTAAGCGTTCAATATATAAACCATATTCTCATTTTAAAATTTATTCCTTGCTTTTCTGTTTTTAATTTGCTTTTTTGTTTTGAGCCATGGTTAACAGAACCACCACCCTTCCAAATATCCAGTAGAGCCTCACATCTTTATTAATTCCAGAATAAAGTTGATGACAAAATTAAAGAGTTAATTATGAAGTGCTACTCTTAAAAATTATTTTCTAAAGATTACATTTACAATGGCATTGTGGATTAAGTCCATGCAAAGAATGAATATTTAAACTATTATATCCAATCCCATATCAGTGGCTTTTATGATTTTTATTTTGTCTTTGGCTACTGTCCTTGATCAATAAGTCTCTTAGTCAAACAAAGCCCATTGTCATCTCTCTGTCAACTTTGGTTTGTGGCTATTGCAACATCCAACAAATTGTCAGCCATGTCAGCCTTATGCCTGGTTTCATTTTGGCGATCACCTTCTTGATTAACAATCTTGACAGTTACTTAAGTCTTGTTTTAATTAGCAACAAAAGATGTTTCTTTGACTTAGATAGAAGAATTTGATCTGGATACAAAAAACAATGGAAATCCATGCCACAACTCTAACTAGAATAATGACAAACCCTGTGCCAAGCTGAGTATACTGTATCAAGGGATATGAGATGAAGGATGTCAAACTGTGAACTGTGTAGTAAACAACAGCTATTTGGAATAGATTCTGGGTGAAATGAAGAGAGAGAGAGAGAGAGAGAAAGAGAGAGAGAGAGAGAGAGAGAGAGAGAGAGAGGAAAATGTTGTTGTCACACAATTAATAGCAGATCCAAAAACTGAATACCAGACTCCTCAACCTAGAATTTGTATTCTGAATCTCTACAAGTATAAATGCAATGTTGCACTTAAACACTACTTAATAGTACTCCTGAATAATTTGGATATAATCGTATTTGTGTCTGTAAATGTGTTCCACATGAACAGTCTGTCACACCAACCTTTAAAATCTAGCCTGGTGCCTCTGGTACATAACAGAACTAAACTTTCTGTGCAAGGATGGGGGATAATTGGGCCAAAAATTGCATATATAAGCCTTAAGTTTATTATATACTGCAGTTTATTAACCAACAGGCAGAAGTAAGAACCAAGTTGCTTTGGAGATTGAAGAATAAAGTAAACTAAATGGCCCAGCCCAGTCCTGGTCATTATAGGAGTTATGAGCTGACAGAAGTGATCTTTGTTTATCTCAAATAAATATTTTTTTAAAAAAAAATTTAAAAGACACCTTAATTTTTTTCTCATTTTATTCTCATCAAACGCTGGTTAGTGTCCGGCTGTTCCACTTCTGATCAGCTCTCTGCTGTGGCCTGAGAAAGCAGTAGAAGATGGCCAAGTCCTTGGGCCCCTGCACATGCATGGGAGACCTGGAAGAAGCTCCTGGCTCCTGGCTTTGGATCAGCGCAGCTGCAGTCATTGCTTCCAGTTGGGGAGTGAACCAGTGGATGGAAGACCCCTCTCTCTGCCTCTCTTTCTCTCTTTGTAACTCTCAAACAAATAAATAAACCTTTAAAAAAGAGGAAACATATTTCTGTATATAATTCTTAAATATATTGTACAATGTGGTCTTCATCTATTATGCATTAATTAAAAGGGGGATCTTATTATGTTAAACTTTATAATATGAATTATCCCGTTATGTTCATATTATCACACCCTGCTGTTTGTGGTTATGTATTTAAACTGCAGTGCCTCTTTCACTGTTTGATCCAGAACCACTGACTTAGGTGGAGACATAGAGGTGATGCATAGGGAAGAAGACAATGCCCATAAAGCATCATCCCCTATCAATACAGTTAGACACAGACTCCTTTCAAGTGGAACTTGATGAAATTCCAAACGTGTAGTAAATACCTTAAAATATATTTCTCCAGAAGATTATATGATTAAAAGACAATTCTGAAAGCTGTGAGAAATAAATGAAATCACTTATTCAACCGCTGTGTGGAATTCTTTCTGGGATATGAAAGGCTGGCACTAACCACACCCCTTCTCTGGCAAGCGAAGTCGTTGTCATTCAGTAGTGCAATGGAATGCACCACTCATACACCATATGATGAAATCTCTGACTTGGTGTATGTTGAAGCTTCTAAACAACTATATTATAAGCCTCTCTGCCTTGGGTGAGGCAGAAGTGAATATTCCACTAGCATTGTACCAGTCTCTTATGAGCCGAGTTCCTCTCCTTATTTGAGAAAGTAGTTATAGCAGAGGAGTCCACATCGCACAGTTTTCTCTTGCAACACTAGATTCTCTACTAGTATTTATTGGTGACTTAGGTGAATCTTGTCTAAATTTGCATTAGACAATCCAGTTAAAAACAAGTAAATACTTATAATTACAACTCTGCTTTAAATTAGGACTGTTAATTTGCAGCAATAATAATTTAGGATTTTAATTATAAGCCTGAAAAGCAGTTTTAGAAATGTAGTTGGCACAGCTAATGTTAATTTGTCCTTTAATGTTTATTGAAAGCAATATATCCAATGTAATTACAGTGCATGTCAAATAACCTACTATTTTATTTTTTAAATGTATGATCCTTTAATTTGCTTGATTAAGATGAGTTACCATCTGTTTAGATTTTTGTTGTGTGGATTTTCTGGGTTTTATGACAATAGAAGAGTATCTAGAACATTTTTTGCTGATCTAGTAATCACTTTCCTGGTGCTTATGCATTAAATTTCTCCTTGTACTAGTCATCATCATTTTCTCTATGCATATTATGTCGAGGGTCATGCAATGTCTGCTGCACTAAATACTGCAAATATTGTTTTGGAATCAGATGTGTAATCAAATATGAAATCAATGCCAAGCATGCAGTATCTGGATTATTTTCAGTTGAAACTAGTATAGTTTGTCAAGAATTCCCACCTCCATAATAAGAAAACTGTTACCAGCATATCTGTTCTGGGTTAATCTTCCTACTCCTTCATTACTGCTTCAGAAAGTTCTAAAGCTATTAATGCAATGTGTGTTCCACTTTATGAGTTTGCATTCTTAATATCTTTGGCTGGTAAGTTAATAGAATCTATGGATGGAATTGAGCATTCATGGATATAATTGAACATAAAGTCTCATTATTACTTAAAAATGCTTTTCAGACCACTGTTATAAATGCTTTCTAATTTTTACTTATTATATTTAATAATTACTGAAAAGATTATAAATGTACTTTCTCTTATTTCAACCAAAAGATGAGCATAAACTAACAAATTTAGAACTGAAGTTTAAAGAGTTCAAATTCTTTGATTTAAAAGTATGTTTTATAGTTTAATTTGTTTTTACTCACTAGATTTTTATTGCAGTAATATTCCTTTAATAGTTTTCAGTGTCTAATAATAACTTACATGGTTACTCCTCCTATCCTCACTCATAAAATAGTCATTGACAGCCGCATGCTACTATTTTATTCTAATTGGATCTCAGTTTAGATACTTTGTGAGTGCTTCACATTCTTTGCAGTGAACTTTAACAAGATTTTATCAGTCATCAGGGTCATATAAGATTGATTAGTCTTTGTAGACATTTATTTAAAATCAATGTCTGTTATATAAGCTTGCTTAAAATAAACTCATATCTGGAGAAAAAATGAGTTTAGGATAAGATTAACATATGTTTCAATGATTACAGTGGCTCACTTGGTTAATCCTCCACCTGCAGCGCCGGCATCCCAAATGTGTGCCAGGTTCCAGTCCCGGTTGCCCCTCTTCCAGTCCAGCTCTCTGCTATGGCCCGGGAAGGCAGTGGAGGATGGCCCAAGTGCTTGGGCCCCTGCACCCGCATGGGAGACCAGGAAGAAGCACCTGGCTCCTGGCTTAGGATCAGCACATCACCGACCGTGGCAGCCATTTGGGGAGTGAACCAATGGAAGGAAGACCTTTCTCTCTGTCTCTCTCTCTCACTGTCTACAACTCTACCTGTCAAATAAATACATAAATAAATAAATAAATAAATAAACAAATATACAATTCCAGATCATCTAGCCTTTAAAAAATGAAATTTATAGAAGACAGTGGTATCCGAGAATGTTAATGATTCTAGTTCTTTTAAAAATATAATCTAGAAAATTGTTCTTTACATTCATCCTAGAAATATCAAGGGCCCACAGTTTACTATAAAAGAGCTATGCCACCACTTGCATGAAGCCAGGGAGCTGCTGCACATGGCAGGGCACTACCATGGCATATCCGTCTCTCACAAAGATCGGAAAAAACCCTCCCATTATTTACATCCATGAAGAGATAAAAGGATACTATTCACATTCCAAATAAATTTTCAGATGTATTGCTATTAATTTACTATAAGGAGAGAGCCCAGAGTTTCCTATTTTAACCTAGGTGTCGATGTTTTCCTTTTTTTCCCTTCACTGGAAATCAGGAAGGCTTATTGAGTACCATAACACTTTCATTTATTCAATATTTACGTGACTACTCATAAGCAACACACTGTTGTTTCCTGGATTGGTTAGCATTCGTATCAAAATATTAATAGCTGCTATCAATTGTTAGTTGCTCAATAGCTATGTGCAATGTGGAGGAGGCAAGGTATTCGATGATTAATGAATGTTATGTTCATTAATGGCAATAATCATTCAACATAATTATTATGAGCCTCATTTCGTTAATGAACAAATTCGGCCTTACAAAGATTATGAGGCTTACCTGAGTCAAAGTGAAAGTGATCAGATACGTTCAGTTCAACTTACACATTTCATCTATCCTCATAGTCTTAAGAGAACTCTATTAAATATGTTCATAGTTTGAAAAATTAACTAGTTCTCATGGCAATATTTTCTCAGCTCAACTAAAATAACTTTCAATAATTCATATAAATAAATAATTATTTAGGGGTCAGCACCATGGCTCAGTAGGTTAATCCTCCAGCTGTGGTGCAGGCATCCCATGTGGGTGCCGGTTCTAGTCCTGGCTGCTCCTCTTCTGATCCAGCTCTGTGCTATAGCTTGGGAACGCAGTAGAAGATGGTCTAAATGCTTGGGCCCCTGCACCAGTGTGGGAGACCAGGAAGAAGTTCCTGACTCTTGGCTTCACATCAGCCAAGCTCTGGCTATTGCAGCCATTTGGGGAGTGAACCAGAGGGTGGAAGGCCTTTCTCTCAGTCCCTCTGTCTGTAATTCTACCTCTCAAATAAATAATAAATAAAATCTTTTAAAAAATAATTATTCACAGATGCAAAGATAGATTTTGCCATTATTCTAACAGAGAAGTCACTCATGTTGACTATTTTCCAATGGTGTTATAAGAAAATTGTAATATTAAAGGATTGGGGCACATAGTACTTGTCTTGAAACACAATTATGCATATATTGAAATGTGCTGTGGCACTGTGGCGGAGCAGGTTAAAGCCCTGGCCTGAAGTGCCAGCATCCCATATGGCTGCCAGTTCTGGTCCCGGCTGCTCCTCTTCCGATCCAGCTCTCTGCTGTGGCCTGGGAAAGCAGAAGATGACCCAAGTCCTTGGGCCCCTGTACCCATGTGGGAGACCCAGAAGAAGCTCCTGGCTCCCGATTTTCTGATCAGCTCAGCTCTGGCTGTTGTAGCCATCTGGGGAGAGAACAAGCGGATGGAAGACCTTTCTTTCTCTCTCTCCGTCTCTACCTCTCTCTGTGACTCTGTCCTTCAAATGAATAAAATAAATCTTTAAAAAAAATAAAGTGGGAATTGTATTCTTATTGAATAGTACACAGTCGCATATACACACATGCAGAAATAAACATGCAGTTTGTGGAGACTGACATCATATTCTGAAACCAAAACTTTCTATTGACTATTTTACGTTCACTAAAGCCTGTCAGAATCCCTGTGCTGATATTACTGCGTTAAATTATCTCCAATTTGTATAGATTATGAGAAGGTGTAGATGGTATGTAGGACTTTGCTTTAAAGAAACAAGACTATCAGCAGTTATATTCTCTCATGTAAATGACATTCAAAGTTCAGATGTTAAAATAGAGGCATTTTCCAGACACAGAACAATTCCTTGTAAATTATCTTAGGAGGCACTTTAAAGGAAAAATATGTTTGGTACAGGAAATTGCATTTAACTAAAAGCATTTTTAAAAAATGGGCACTAACAAATTAGCAGGGCATGCATCATTCCTGTCGTACACTCTCAAGCACTTACTGTGGATGGACCTACAAATCACATTATCCTCACTTCCCATACCTTCATCAGATGTCATAGCAACAGCTGCCCTAGTAACTCTGTGTCTGCCTTAGGCTAAAGGAGACATCTGTTTGCTGACAATCTCAGATCAAATGACAAATGGGAGACAGAGATGTTGGTGGTTGGCAAGGTCACAGGCCTTAGCGATTTTTTGATGTCATTTGTAGACACTGGGTTTTCTTCGATTGATGCACAGACAAGAAAATGAGCAACATAAAGGCAGTTAATGATGATCCAAATTCTTATTCAGTTAAAACTAAATATGATCTGGAAAGGAAAAGTGTTAGCCTTTTTGTAATGGACAGGTGTTTGCTGATACATCTTTCAGTTTGTGTTGACTTTCTTTATATTTTAAGAACAATCACAGATGTTTCTTTTAGTTCCATCAAGATAGAAATGGAGACTACATATTTCATTAATTTTGAGTTATAAGGAGAGTGATTTTTTAAAAGATTTATTTATTTATTTGAAAGGCAAAGTTACAAAGAGGCAGAGGCAGAGTGAAAGAGAGAGGTCTTTCTCTCTGGTTCATTCCCCAGATGGCTACAATGGCTGGAGCTGCGCCAATGTGAAGCCAGGAGCTTCTTCCGGGTCTCCCATGCAGAAGCAGAGGCCCAAGCACTTGGGCCATCTTCTACTGCTTTCTCAGGCCATAGCAGAGAGCTGGATCAGAAGTGGAGCATCCTGGACTTGAACAGACACCCACATGGGATGCCAGCACTGCAGGCAGTGACTTTACCCACTACACCACACTTTAAAAGACAAACAAAATGGGGATGGCCTTGTAGCATAGTGGATAAAGCCATGGTCTGTGACACTCACATCCCATATGGGCACTGGATTGAGATCTGGTTGCTCTCTCTTGATCCATGTCCCTGCAAATGGCCTGGGAAAAGCATAGGAAGATGGCCCAAGTGCTTGGGCCCCTGCCACCTATGTGGGAGACCTGGATAAAGCTCCTGGCTCCTGGCTTGGGCTTCAGCCTGGCCTAGTTCTGGGTGTTGCATGCATTTGGGGAGTAAACCAGCAGATGGAAGCTATCTCTCTCTCTCTCTCTGTCTCTCTCTCTCTCTCTCTTTCTCTCCCTGTGTCTCTGAAACTCTTTCAAATAAAATAAATAGAACTAAAAAAAAAACTTGCTGATTTAAAGTAGTTCAGTTTTATTGACAATATTTATAGTTCATACTCACTGAAAATGAACACTGATATTTAAATGAAGCTAATAAATGTAAATATCAAGCACTTTCATGCAGGAATCATTTTAAGTTAACATTTTAAGTACAGTTGATAGATTTCTCTACAAAATCATCTAGAAGGATATTTTGCAATTTACTACTCATTATATTGCTTTTTCTAAAAGTGGTAAATATGGATGCCATATATAGGAAAAGGTTTCACTGCTTATAGAACGATACCAGAAGCTTTCCATGTGGAGTTTTGATTTTATTAGGTAGTATCAAGCAAGATTGAGATGACAACCTTCACTGAAATTCTTGAAGATACAGAAATGCTACTAAGATTCTTTCACAGATGTGTTTTATCTTTGACAATGTGGTATTTTGTAATATTTCACACATTATCTTCATATGTTTCTACGTTTCTGTATCAATCTCTATTTTTGTTTGAGTTTAATATAATCAATGTTATTTAATAATTTGCTGGTATTATTAAATAATGATTAATTTTGAAATCTGCATGTTACAATGGATTTTTTTTTTTTTTTTTTACTTTTTGACAGGCAGAGTGGACAGTGAGAGAGAGAGAGACAGAGAGAAAGGTCTTCCTTTTGCGGTTGGTTCACCCTCCAATGGCCGCCGTGACTGGTGCGCTGCGGCCGGCGCACCGCGCTGATCCGATGGCAGGAGCCAGGTGCTTCTCCTGGTCTCCCATGCGGGTGCAGGGCCCAAGTACTTGGGCCATCCTCCACTGCACTCCCTGGCCACAGCAGAGAGCTGGCCTGGAAGAGGAGCAACCGGGACTAGAACCCCGTGTGTCGGCGCCGCAAGGTGGAGGATTAGCCTAGTGAGCCGCGGCGCCGGCCTACAATGAATTTTTATGTGCAAATTAATTTGTCGGATGTTCATACATTTGGTTCTTTACTTGTCTCTCAAAGCTCAATATTCTATTTATCCAGTTCACAAAACACTGAAGTACAAGGGAAACCTCTGAAGGAAATAACTTTTTTGTTAAAAACATGAGGGAGGGCTGCAAAATTGTCTCCAGCATTTTATCCATTCCCAGCTATTTTCTTAGGAAAAATTTTTGTGTATAGATTTTTTTTTTTACTTTTTACTCATTTGACTATTTGCAAATAGATTTCAATTTACAATCTATTCAATAAGTAACAGTGTATCATACAACTATAAGTTCTCAATAGACAGGTATAGTGAATTTTGGAGTTAAATTCCAAGTCATTCTGATGAAAACACTTGGAGGATGAGTATTTTTCACTCATTGCCTTATTTGGAACACCTGCATTTGTTTTCAACTATGATCTAAGTAAATTAATAGGATTTGGGCACAGAAATATGATTGGAGACAAAACCAATTAAATATTTGAGTAATATTCACGTATTTTGTTAAAATGTAATAACAGGGTAATCATAACATAGTGACTAAAGCAAATTAACTTTCACTGGATAAGTTCAGGAAGGATTCATTTGTATTCGATTTTCTTAAGGATTTTGCCTTTTCTCCTTGCACTGTACTCACTTATTCCCTTTCCGCTTATATATTCTGTTTAAAACTTCTATTGTAATATTGTATGTGCTAGTATCTATACCTCAGGCCATTTTTCTAAGTCAGACATCCTACATTTCAACTGTTTTCCAAGTGAAATCAACCACACAAGAAAGCATTAAGTGTCTGTTTTTAGACAAGCATTCAGATTCCTAAAATATAAAGCACAGGACAATATTTAAAAGGACAGAGGTTTAAGAAATAATTGAAAACATAGTAAAATCTCTTCCCTTGATTTTCACAAGATTCACATTAATGAGCACCCTAATTGACCAGCTATTATTTATTTTTTAAAGTTTTTTAAAATTTATTTGAAAGGCAGAGTTACAGAGAGGCTGAGAGACAGACAGACATGGAGAGAGAGAGAGAGAGAGAGAGAGAGAGAGAGAGAGAGAATCTTCTATCCACAGGTTCACTCCCCAAATGACCACAACAGCTGGAGCTGTGCTGATCCAAAGCCAGGAGCCATAGAAGAGAGTTAGAGCAGAAGTGGAGCAGCTGGGACACAAACTCAGTGCCCATATGGGGTGGTTACACTGCAGGCTGTGGCTTTTCCCATTACACCACATCACTGGCTCTGACCAGTTTTTATTAAGTGCTATATTAATTTCTTTTTTTTTTTTTTTTTTGACAGGCAAGAGAGAGAGGGAGACAGAGAGAAAGAAAGGTCTTCCTTTGCCGTTGGTTCACCCTCCAATGGCCGCCGCGGTTGGCGCGCTGTGGCCTGCACACCGCGCTGATCCAATGGCAGGAGCCAGGTGCTTCTCCTGGTCTCCCATGGGGTGCAGGGCCCAAGCACTTGGGCCATCCTCCACTGCACTCCCTGGCCACAGCAGAGAGCTGGCCTGGAAGAGGGGCAACCGGGACAGAATCCTCACCCTGACCGGGACTAGAACCCGGTGTGCTGGCGCCGCAAGGCAGAGGATTAGCCTAGTGAGCCGCGGCGCCGGCCAGTTTATTTTCAATATTTTGACTTGTTGAGAACTCAGACATTTTTTCACATGAAATGCTTAGTCTGTTCTTGGCCATTTTGTAATGGAATTTCAGAATTTAACACTTTTCTGATGTATTTCAAATTTATTAATGTGAGCACATTTATTAAATAATTCAATGCACATTAAGATGTGAAGTACTTAGTTATAAAATTATGGGCAACACAAAGCACATTTGATGAAAACAATGATGCATAACACTTAGGATACAGAACTGCATGAAGACATGAATTATAGTCCAGATAAGAAGCTAACAAGTTTTTTCAAATATTTAGTTAATTTCCAACTAAACATCCAACATGCATTTTTTCTGTTAATATTTTTTGCAATTTAAATTTTTATTACATGTAATACTTGTAAATATTTATGGGGAACAGTGTAATACTTCCAATACATCTCACAGACTAATCAAGCCACACAAACAGCTTTTCTTTTTTTTTTTTTTTTTTTTTTTTTATTTTTTTTTTTTTTATTTTTGACAGGCAGAGTGGACAGTGAGAGAGAGAGAGACAGAGAGAAAGGTCTTCCTTTGCCGTTGGTTCACCCTCTAATGGCCGCCGCGGTAGCGCGCTGCGGCCGGCGCACCGCGCTGTTCCGATGGCAGGAGCCAGGTGCTTCTCCTGGTCTCCCATGGGGTGCAGGACCCAAGGACTTGGGCCATCCTCCACTGCACTCCCTGGCCACAGCAGAGAGCTGGCCTGGAAGAGGGGCAACCGGGACAGGATCGGTGCCCCGACCGGGACTAGAACCCGGTGTGCCGGCGCCGCAAGGCGGAGGATTAGCCTGTTGAGCCACGGCGCCGGCCAAACAGCTTTTCTATTTCATCTCTTCCTATGTTTGGAACTTACCAACTGCTATCCTGCAGTCCTTTGGAGAAAATAGAATGTATCATTGTGCTTTATACGCCTACACTGTGCTGTAGAAGAGTAGAACTTTTCACTCTGTCTGCCTTGGCACCTTCCTACATGAATTTCTGATAAAATTTTCAAATGATTCTGGAAGAGAAAAGATGAAAGCAAAAATAATGAAGATAATTTTCATTTTTAGATATGGACACTACCAGATGATTTCAGTAATGGATAAACTCAGTATGATAGTAATTTGGGAAATACAGGTTTAGGAATAAAATAGTTATTTTCAGAAATAGTTTATTTTTTGTCCTAAGGATACATTTTAAATCAGTGTGATAATACTTTGTTCAATAACTTGTAATAGATTCATTGCTCTTCTGAGATAAATGAAAATAGATCCCATTAGTGCAAAATTTAAGATTAGATACACTGGAGCGAATGCCTGGGGTGGATAATGGGCTCTGTTCCTATCTCCAGCTTCCTGATAATTCAGACCTAAGAGGTGAAGGCTCAAATAATTGGTTCCCTGCCAAACATGTGGGTACTTGTGTTGAGTTACTAGCTCCCAGCTTCAGCCTGGCCCCCAAACTGCTGCACCACGATGAGGATGATCTCAGTTCTTGTCTCACATCAAATAAGAACTTCCAAGTAGACAGGGACAAGTGAGCAAAGCAAGAGTTATTGAAAGCAGGACTCATCCTACCCCGTTAGTCAGGAGGGAGGATTTGCCAAAATGCTGTGGGTGTCCGCTCTTTTCAAACATGAAGTGGCTCTCTCTGATTGGCTGCTTTCTAAAAATCAAACCAAGAATTAACCAATCAGGGTAGGAACGAGCGATAACCAGTCAGACGGCAGGGCTTAAAACCCTATGTAGTTCTTCAAAATTTAGTGCAGTTAACTGAACTTACTGCTTTTCGACTGACCTGAGTTACAACTGACCTAACCAGCCATGCAACCCCCCAAGCCCCTACCTCTTTCATGAGCACGGGAGGCATTTGGAGAATGAACCAGTTGATGGGATTTTCTTCTCTCTCTCTCCTCTCTCTCTCAATCTCTCCCTCTTTTTTCTTCCTTAAAAATAAATAAACAAAAAATTAAATTGAGAGAATGAAGTACTTTTGCCCCACTTGTAAAATACAGAAACAAAATAAGACATTCCTAAATTTTTATCCAAGGCCTTAGCAGTAGAACAATTGAGACTCTCATTCATGGAAGAAAATTAGGAGCAATGCCAACTAATGGGCACTTAATTGGCTGTGGTGAAGCATAGCCCTAGGAGGTTTCACCACCTCTTATTTCCAGGTTACATATGCACGATATTTGAGCCCCAGCGTGTAAGCGAGGTGAACGAAGCATGAGGGTGAAACAGTACAGACTCAAGTGGAGTTGAGTGAAGCAGACCCATTTTATCCGGCAGGAGATAGAGTGAGTGCTGAGATGATGAAGAAGGAAAACAGCACACGTGGAATTCTAGGTCCAGTAATCAGTATTCACTAAAAGCAAGAGAGTGAAGAAAAAGAAGAGCAAATCAAATGAAATAATAAGAATGGTAAATAACTAGATGGTGATTTTAAACTAAAATGTCTTAGCAATCTATATGTAAATGAACTTATATCTTAATGAACAGTAAGCATTATCAGAATAGATTAAAACAAGATAAAATAAAAACAGGCATTCTACTTTAAAAAAGACAGATGTTCCATATATGAATGCAGAAGTTTATAATCTGAAAGACTAAAAAAATGTTAACATGCAAACTTAAAAGTGAAGTGGTATATCTCTAACAACTTTAGAACAAATCTAATTTAAGGCAAAAATCATTATTAGATATACAAGGATATTTCAGAAGCCTAAAGAGCCCACTGAAAAGGAATATATAAAAATATGTAAACATATAGATTGAAAATAAAGCACACAATTAAAGAATTGCAACAGTAAGTAGACAAATCCACATACATAATGAAACCTGTTAACACATTCACTTAAGTAAATGTTAAATTAATCAGCTGTCTATCTGTCAGATCATGGGACATTTGATAACATTATTTGATACTAGATCTAAATTATATAAACAGGAGTTGTTCTACGCAAAGATTCATTCTACTCAAATATTTGTCTTACTTTCAAATCTTCCAGATCATTAGACAACATTGACCATATGCTTAAGAACATCTCATGGGGTGGACCTTTCTGCCTTGTGGTTAAGAAGCAGATTGGGGTAACAGCACACCATACTGTAGAACCGGGGAGTGCTACACCTGACTCCAGCTCCTGGCTTCAGTTATGCTTATGGTGACCCCTGGAGGCTGCAGGACAGAAGACCCCCATGTGTGGGTCCCTGCAACCCATGTAGGATACCTAGATTAAGTCCCTGGTTCCTAGAGTAGACATGGTCCAGCTCCTATGGTAATGGGAATTTGCAGTTTGAATTATAGAATGCAAACTTTCTCCATGTTTTTCCTTTTTTTGCTCTGTCACTTGAATAAAATATATCTATAGACAGGTAAATATAGATATAGATATAGATATATTAAAAAGAGAGAAGATAGCCGGCGCCGCGGCTCACTAGGCTAATCCTCCGCCTTGCGGCGCCGGCACACCGGGTTCTAGTCCCGGTCGGGGCACCGATCCTATCCCGGTGGCCCCTCTTCCAGGCCAGCTCTCTGCTGTGGCCAGGGAGTGCAGTGGAGGATGGCCCAAGTGCTTGGGCCCTGCACCCCATGGGAGACCAGGAGAAGTACCTGGCTCCTGCCATCGGATCAGCGTGGTGCGCCGGCCGCAGCGCACTACCGCGGCGGCCATTGGAGGGTGAACCAACGGCAAAGGAAGACCTTTCTTTCTCTCTGTCTCTCTCTCTCACTGTCCACTCTGCCTGTCAAAAAAAAAAAAAAAAAAAAAAAAAAAAAGAGAGAGAGAGAGAAGCTGGTAGCGGCATTATGGTGAGGTAGCATCTTCCTTCTCTGGATATATGAGAACTATTGCATTTTTTTCATCCATTTTTGAGTTGAGCAGTAGCATTTTTAATCACATCTTTATATTTTCTTCCATGATGGTTTGCTTATAAGGAATTTAGGTCCATTATTTACAATGAGAAATATCTATTATCGAATATTAATCAGGGTTATATGAGAAATTTAACAATAATCATTAATTCTATAAAAATTAAAAAGTCTAAATAAAAGTTACTATCTGAAACCATCTTCATATTCTGTAAAATACTAACAGTTCACAAAAATTAAAAACCTTCCATAGCCCTCAGTGTCATCACAAGTGATTTTTATCTCTTTATTAGGTTAAAGTGAACTTTTTTTTTCAGAATCATAATAAAAATTAACTGTAATTATACAACCAAAACTGGAAGCTATTGACACAGCCTTATGTTTATAAAAACTAAATTATTGCAAATAAAAGACAACTTGATGTTATTAAAATATTATTGAAACATTCAGAGAAAATACAGTACCACATTTTAGTCTTCAATGAACATTTTCACAGCAGGAATTGCATCAGCCCAGATGGGACAAACCACAACTATACTTTCATTGTTGGAAATATGTTTACTTATTGAGTTATCATAGATATTTTCTCCTTTGTTAAAGGTCCTCATTAGTTTTTATATTTATTAATTTTTATTTAATTCATAATCTTTCATATATACCATATGGACGACCAAATCTTAAAGTAGACAAAACATTGAGACATTTCATCCACTTAAACATTTCTGCTTTGATATAATTTATGTAATATACATAAGAATGTTGCTTATACATGCATATATATGTATATACAAGGTTACTTCAAAAAGTTCTGGAAAATGAATTGAAAAGTTTATTTTAATGTAAATTTTTAAAAAAATTATTTATTTGAATGTCAGTGTTACAGAGAGAGTAGGTACACACACACACGTACACACACACACAGAGATCTTCCATACACTGGTTCACTCCCCAGATGGCCACAATGGCCAGTGTTGGGCCAACTGGGAGCCAGGGGATTCATCCAGCTCTCCCATGTTTATGGCAGGGGCTCAAATACATGGACCTTCTTCTTCTTCTTTTTCCAGACCATTTGCAAGGAGGTGAATTACAAGTGGAGCAGCTAGGACAGAGCCCATATTAGATGCTGGTGTTTCAGGCAATAGTTTTACCCACTATGCCACAGTGTGGATCTCTTGATGTAAAAAGTTTGAAATCATTCATAGTTTTTTCATAATATGCACTTGCCATAATTTTTTTGGATATCCTTCATATGCATGGATTTGAAAATTCATTTTTAGGCATTAACTTTTCAAAAATTTTAAAGGAATTTAATACGTTCGATTCTCAGGATAACAAGAAATGCATGATAATTCCTACAACACAGTTCAGATCAACTCTCATATGGACATTTTCTTGATTGAAAAACCAGAAATGTGAGGAAGTAATTAGAACAAAGGAGTGGAGACATGTCCAGCCCTTACTGTTTTATGTACACATGGTATAAATTTTTACTTAAGAACAATAAATACTTAATCTCTTTTATCCATCTTTAGAGTCCTATATCTTGGTTTGAAATTGAGAAGATGAATATTTGACCTTTTATTTTGATTCTGAAACAGCTTCCTTGAAAAGACAACAGATTAGAAGCCGGCGCCGCGGCTCATTAGGCTAATCCTCCACCTTGCTGCGCTGGCACACCGGGTTCTAGTCCCGGTCGGGGCACCGATCCTGTCCCGGTTGCCCCTCTTCCAGGCCAGCTCTCTGCTGTGGCCAGGGAGTGCAGTGGAGGATGGCCCAAGTCCTTGAGCCCTGCACCCCATGGGAGACCAGGATAAGCACTTGGCTCCTGCCATCGGAACAGCGCGGTGCGCCGGCTGCAGCGTGCCTACCGCGGCGGCCATTGGAAGGTGAACCAACGGCAAAAATGAAGACCTTTCTCTCTGTCTCCCTCTACTGTCCACTCTGCCTGTCAAAAATTAAAAAAAAAAATGTTTAAAAAAAGTTTAAAAGAAAAGACAACAGATTAGAATCAAATATCAGTATATTTTAATTTATTTTTATTTTTTTATTTTTGACAGGCAGAGTGGACAGTGAGAGAGAGAGACAGAGAGAAAGGTCTTACTTTGCCGTTGGTTCACCCTCCAATGGCCGTCGTGGCTGGTGAGCTGCAGCCAGCGCACTGTGCTGATCCGAAGGCAGGAGCCAGGTGCTTCTCCTGGTCTCCCATGGGGTGCAGGGCCCAAGGACTTGGGCCATCCTCCACTGCACTCCTGGGCCATAGCAGAGAGCTGGTCTGGAAGAGGGGCAACTGGGACAGAATCCTCACCCCGACCGGGACTAGAACCCGGTGTGCCGGCGCCGCAAGGTGGAGGATTAGCCTGTTGAGCCACGGTGCAGGTCTAGTATATTTTAGTATTAATATATTTTTCTTAACTTACACAGAGGAGTTTTGTATATAATAAGCTTATTTCTGTAATTATTTTCTTTGTTAAATTAAACAAAGATGTTTCCAGCATTTTAGTTTAAAGTGACACTCACATTCTCAACTTCCTGCTTACAAAGTAAAATTATCTAGGATCTGAGATAAAATGTATTATTTCAAAGCCTTTGTAATTCATCCAACGTGTCTGAGGTTTATGAAGCACAATTGACAAAGCACATGAACACAATGCACTTAAGTAACTTATGAAGAACAATAAAAAGGAGGAAATATCTTTGATAAGTAAGCATAATATGAGTATTTAATGAGGTTGCAAAAAACATCTTAAAATAAATACAATTTAAACAAAATAATAATAGAAAATGAAAAAATAAAAATAATGAAAAAGGAATATGACCAGAAGACAAGGTTCAGAAAATAATGCAGAAATGTAATAGAGAAGAAATGTAAAAATAAGTAGATGACTAGATTACTCAGGAATACTAGACTCAAAATGCAGATTGGATTCTCACAGAAAGGACCAAAGGGAAATGAAATAGTTCTCAAAAAATAAGTCTAAGGTCCAGAGTTGTGGTGCTGTGGATAAGGTATCCTCCTGCAACACTGGTACTCCATATGGGTGCCAATTCAAGACCTGTCTGATCCACTTCCAATCCAGCTTCCTGGTAATGCACCTGGGAAAACAGCAGATTGCCCAAGTGCTTGGGTCCCTGAACCCCCATGGTAGATCTATAAGAAGCTCTGGACTCCTGGATTCAGGCTGGAACAACCCCACCCATCTGGCCATTTGGGGAGTGAACCAGCCTTTGGAAGATCTCTGTCTCTTCCCTCTCTGAAACTGCATTTCAGATAAATGAAAGATAAATATTAAAAAAAAAAATAAAGAAGACTAGGAAATGCCTCCAAAATGAGATTGGTGATTGTCCTGGATGTTAAAGCCAGCTAGCTTCCAATGAATAAATGAAAATAACACTGCAGCAAAGCACGTATTTCCAAATTTGAATTTATTGGTGGAAAATATAACCCTAAAAACTCACAGGGAAAACATTTTCCCTGTAACTGGGGATCCTACAAATCCAGCAGTCATTACTACAGAGAAATTATACATCACACATAATTGTCCATAATTACTACAGGGACCATTCAAAACTGGAAAAATTAGAGGTAATTTATTTTCTCTTGACACTACTCTATTTTATCAATTTTTAAAATATCCTCAGGTAAGATATTGAAAAACTTGATTAAAAGATTTTTATTACTCTGATTTGTTCAAATGTTTTCTTTTCTAAATTTTATTGTATAGTTGTGCCAAATACATAATTAAAGATAAGCTTTAAAAGCAGTTTTATTTCTTTCATAAATTAAAAAATACTCAGCATAAAAGGAATATCTTCATTTAATGACCAAGAAGGAGCAAGAATACACCTTTAATGCATGCCAGCAGCAAGCGTGCTGTTGAGTTGTTACCTAAAGGGATAGATTAAAATGCAGTTGCTATCAAAATGTCATTGCATTAGCTTGATTCACTGCTTCTTATTGATTTGAAAAATCTGTTTATTTTTTCATTTGGTTCCCTAACAGGGATTATATCTGAATATTCATGATTTTACAGTCAATAGCCATAGAAATTATGGTGTTTCTTTGTGAGAGGTGGAAGCGTAAGCTATTTACTGGTTTGTTGACTCTTACCTCTGCATTCACTTCTTAATACTTGGATTGCTTGATACACTTGAAATAACCTTTTATAGATATGATTTTTATTACCTAGCATAATGCAGTCATCAAAAATGTCATTTCAGATGATAAAGTCACAAGTTGCTGAAATAAATATACATGCACTTATGAAGAGCATAAATAATGGATTTTTCAATGCAAATTTGAAAGCTAGGAGTAGAATCCTCAGACATTTTTATTTGTAGCCTCTCTTTTTATTGTGTTCTAGAAGGTAAATATATCAGAAAATGCTTGGCACCACTACAGATATTGGTCTTACAATATCATCTAAACTGGGCATTATAACAACAAACAAATCACCTGCACTTAAATTGGTCATTTTTCATATATATGTGGCTGTTCTCTTCTTATCTGACAATTTGATTTGATGGCTTTTGACAGTTATTGATTACCTGTACATATACAACATTGTATTTAGAAATGGATGATATATCCATAGAATATGTAGGATCACTTTGTGGCTTCCAACAGCTCACAGTAATGTAACAAATACAAAAATAACTATAATAAAGAAAAGAAAACTCTTGGTTAAGTCTGGTAAGAACAAGATATTAGAAGGCATTAGAAATGGAGTTTTGGGTAACCTGGCAGATTTGCAACTGGGGCTCGAGTCCTTCCGAATTTATAAGATTTTTTTTTAAATATGGAGCTGGTGCTCAAACTGTTGGAGTGTGAATAACCAGTCATGTGTATCAGCATTTTCTGGAGTGACAAAAAAATAAATCGTCCAGTGCTGTGACCATTAGCCATGTATGGCTATTTAATACTTAGAGTGAAGCTTGGGAAACATGCTGAAATGGCACTGTTTTGTGTATAATGAACAAAATGTGATAGAGGAAAAATTAAAGTCTACTTATTTGAATTTTGGTTCTATCACTTAAGAACACTGTGGGCTTGGTAAGAAATTAGCTTGTCATGAATTTGACTTACTTCTTTTGTAAAAGGTGGTTAATTGTCTCAACTTCCAGTGATTGGTGAAAAAACAAAGCATACTCTGAATGATCAGACATGATGTTGGGTCCATGGAAAGTTTCAAGAAATGGAAACTAATGTTGTAACCAATTTAAAGGTGAGGACATTTTGAAGTTCTTATGAATCAAGTATATTATCCAAGGTAAGAGCCAATGAGAGACAGAGCAATGGAACTCTAATAACGATCATGATTGGACTTCATGTGTGTGTCCTTAGGCAGATCTTCCTGAATTATCTGTTTCCCCAATAACTTCTAAAATGATGAACAGATGAGACATTGATCTCAGCCATACCCACCTTTGGTATTTTCCAATTTCTCCAGTATATCACCCAGGAGCCAGATCTTGCAGTGATAATATCTGTGTCACACTGCTCACAATTTGGGTGGCAGTGGAGTGTGGGGCAATGCAACCCTGGATTGAATTCCTTCATATACAAGACCTCTGGTCCGTCTACTCTGAAATTGTTTGGGGGGCAAAGGAGGGCACACTGGTACTAAGTCTGAGACATGATAATTACATAATTACATTTTCTTAGGATAATAGAAAAAATTGCTGCCCATTGCCCTGGTGCACAATTTTGTAAACCTATGAGTTCACTGGAAGAACTTCCAATATACGTATGTATTTTTGAAAGTGCTGTTTCTATTCATATCCCATGTTAAATGACCCTCAGTAAAATGTTTTCAAATTTATGTTTCAAATATGCATGGGAACTTCAAGTATATTTTGATGCAAAAATTTTTGAAATCCATGTGTACCAGGAGTCCCTGAAAAGTTCAAAGCATAGGGATAAACTTTAAATGATTTACAAATTTTTTGCAACAGATAAACTTATCTTTTAATTTCATTTTTCCATGAACTCCTTGAAGCAATCTCATGTGGAAATAATAAAGATATCTGTACTTTGCTATTACATTTCTAATTTTTTAAAAAATATTATCTTAAATAGGAAATTATCAGAGGAAAGTTTAAAACATTAGATCACTCTTCAATTTTCCTTTTCTTTTTTCATTTGTATTTATCTCATAAATAGAACATTAGGAACATAGTAATTCTTGCCTCTTACCTACTCCTCTCCCCTTTTCTTCCTCCCCTCTGTTGTTTGTTCCAAGAAGGAAAAAAAAAGAAAAAAGGAAATGAAAAGAAAGAATGGAATAAAAAAGCTCTGAGAACTGTTCCTCAACAGTCCAAACAAGGGCTGTTCTTTGTTATTACATTTCAGAGGTGACTCAGCATTTTTTTCTCCCCTTCCTCATTTTTCTTCCTCTTGTGAGCTCTTAGACATAACTAGGACATATAAGACTTCATAATATCCTCCATTTAATTCACTAAAAGGAAGTGGCTCACTAAAAGGAAGTAAAACAAGTTTTATTATTAAGTCTCATGATATATCTCTTCCTACATGGAAAGTTAGTGCATAGTGACACTTGTTGTTTATTTAACAAATAACACCTTATGTATGACATCAGTGATCAATCAAGCCTCTTGACATGAGCTCTCTCTGCTATGGATGCCTTTTGATCCACTAGCTCTACAAAGCCGTAATCAAAGTGGAAGTTCTCTGCTACCTTCAGGGAAAAGTACCTCCTTCTTTGGTGGTCACTTCATTTCACTGGGGTCTCACCCACAGGGGTCCTTTATGTAGGACATTTTTTTTTCAGAGTGTCTTGGCCTTCCCTGCCTGAAATGATTCCTCTGAGCTTTCCAGCCAGACCTCACCTTTAAATTGCATGTGGCAATCCAGTTTTCCCAGCACCATTTGTTGAAGAGACTGCCCTTGCTCCAGGGGTTGATTGTAGCACCTTTGTCAAAGACAAGTTGGTTGAAGATGCTTGGATTGATTTTTGGTGTTTGTATTCTGTTCCATTGGTCTATCCATCTATTTTTTTGCCCTGTTGTTTGTCTTGAAATCTGGTATTGTGATACCTATAGCTCTGTTTTTGTTGTATAAGACTGTCTTAGCTATTAGGGATCTCCTGTGTTTTCATATCAATTTCAACATCATTTTTCTATATCAGGGAAGAATGTCTTTGGCATTTTGATTGGTGTCAAGTTGAATATGTAAATTGATTTCAGTAGTAAGGAAATTTTGATGATATTGATCCTTCCAGAAAATGTTTCCATTTTTTAGTATCTTCCTCTATTTTTTTTACTGTTTGTAATTCTCATCCTAGAGATATTTGACATTCTTGGTTAAATTACTCCAAGGTATTTGATTTTTTGGTAACTATTGTGAACTTAGAAGTTTTTTCTCAGCTATGGCAGGCTACTGATTGTTGTGTGTTGATTTTATATCCAACTACCTTTCCAAACTTTTCTATGCATTCCAAAAGGCTCTTGGTGGAGTCTTTTGGATCCTCTATGTATAGGACCATCTCATCTGCAAATAGGGGTAGATTGAATTCCTCCTTCCTGATTTGTACCCTTTGATTTTTTTTCATGTCTAATGGCTCTGTCTAGAACTTCCAGGACTGTATTGAAAAGTATTGGTGAGAGGGGCATCTTTGTTTAGTTCAGGATCTCAGTGGGATTGCTTCCAACTTTTTCTCTTTCAATAGGATGTTGGCCATTGTGTTTAGAAATGTTCTATCTAACCCCATTTCACTTTAAGTTTTCATCATTAAAAGTGTTGTATTTTGTCAAATGATTTCCTTGTGTCTGTTGAGATAATCCTATGGCTTTTGTTCTTCAAGTTGTTAATGTGATGTATCACATTGATTGACTTGCACATGTTGAATCAACACTGCATACCAGGAATAAATCCCAATTGGTCTGGTGGATGATCTTTCTGATATGCTGTTGGATTTAATTGGCTAGTATTTTGTTGAGGATTTCTGCATCTATGTTCATCAGAGAAATTGGTCAGTAGTTCTCTTTCTCTGATGTATCTTTTTCAACTTAGGAATTAAGGCAATGTTGGCTTCATAGAAAGATTTTGGGAAGATTCCTTCCCTTTTGTTTTGATTAGCTTCAGAAAAATTGGAGTTAGTTCTTTAAATGCTAGAATTCAAGGCCATATGATTGGGCTTTTCTTTGTTGGGAGGGTCTTTATTACTGATTCAAGTTCCATCTTGGTAATAGTTCTGTTTAGGTTTCTATGTCTTCATTATTCAATACAGGTAGGTCATATGTGCCCACAAATCTATCCATTTCTTCTACATTTCCTGTTTTGTTGAAATACAACTCACTGTTATAATTATTAATGATTTTTTAATTTCTGCTTGGCAGTTGTTTCATTTCCTTTTTCATCTCTGATTTTATTAATTTGGTTCTTCTCCCTCCTTTTTTGATTAATTCAGCCAATGGTTGTCAATTCTATTTATTTTTTTCGAAAAACCAGTTCATCCTTTTGCTGATCTTTTTTATTATTTTATTGATTTTGATTTTGTTGATTTCTGCTCTAATTTTAATTACTTCTTTTCCTCTATCAGTTTTGGGTTTGGTTTGCTCTAGGTCCTTGAAATGCATACACAGCTCATTTATTTGGTGCCTTTCCAATTTACTGAAGGAGACTCCAATGTCTATAAACTTTGCTCTAAACACTGCTTTTGCTGTATGCCATCTTCATTTGTTTTGATTTATTCGATGACTACTGTTCATTCAGGAGCATGTTGTTAGTCTCCATATGTTTACATATCTTCAGGGATTCCTGAGTTGTTGACTACCAACTTCATTCCATTCTGGTCAGAGAATATGCATGGTATGATTTTTTTTTTAATTTGCTGAAATTTGCAAAATGGCCTAGCATGTGGTAAATCCTAGAGAAAGTTCCGTGTGCTGCTAAGAAAAATGTGTATTCTTTGGTTGTAGGGTAGAAAGCTCTGTAAATATCTGTTAGGTCCATTTGATCTGCAGTGTTGATTAACTCTGTTGTTTCCTTGCTCATTTTCTGTCTGATTGATATGTCCATTGCTGAAAGTGAGATACTGAAGTCTCCCATTACTATTGTATTGGATTCTAGGTCTCTCTTTAGAGCATTATCATCTCTTTTAAATACCCAAGCACATGTATATTTATGATAGTCACATCTTCCTCTTGAATTAACCTTTTAATCATTATGTAATGCCCTTTTTGTCTCTTTTGATAGTTTTTGTGTTAAAATCTATTTTGTCTGATATTAGGATGGCTACGCCAGTTCTTTTTGGTTTCTGTTAGTATGAATCATCTTTTTCCATCCTTAACTTTTCAGTTGGCATGCACCTTTGTTGGTGACATGTGGTTATTGTAGGCAACAAATTGATGGGTTTTATTTTTTAAACCATTCAGCCAGTCTGTATTTTTTAACTTGTGAGTTAAGGCCATTTATATTCAGAGTGACCATGTTAAGTAATAGCTTTGTCCTGCCATGTTTCTGTTGGTAGTCCTATTTTTTTTTTTTTGACAGATAGAGTGGACAGTGAGAGAGAGAGAGACAGAGAGAAAGGTCTTCCTTTGCCATTGGTTCACCCTCCAATGGCCGCCACGGCCAGTGTGCTGCAGCCGGCGCACTGTGCTGATCTGAAGCCAGGAGCCAGGTGCTTCTCCTGGTTTCCCATGGGGTGCAGGGCCCAAGCACTTGGGCCATCCTCCACTGCACTCCCAGGAAACAGCAGAGAGCTGGTCTGGAAGAGGGGCAACCGGGACAGAATCTGGCACCCCGACCGGGACTAGAACCCGGTTTGCCAGTGCGGCAAAGCAGAGGATTAGCCTATTGAGCCGCGACGCGAGCCGGTAGTCCTATTTTTTACTTTGGGTTTCCTTTGTACTTTTTTGTGCAATTTTCTGCCTTCACCTTCTTTTGTAGAGATGTTCCAGTTTCTGTGTTTCTGTGTAGCACATCCTTAAGCATCTTTTCTAGGGCTGGGAAGATGGTTACAAATTCTTTCAATTTCTGTTTGTTATGGAAGATTGTTATTACACCTTCATTCATAAATGAGAGTTTTTCCAGGAACAATATTCTGGGTTGACAGTTTTTTTCTCAAGTATATGGACTATATCTTGCCATTCTCTCCTGGCCTATAGGGTTTCTTATAATATGCCCGCTGTGAATCTAATTAGGGTTCCTCTTAATGTTATCTAGTGTTTCTCTCATGTACATTTTAGAATCTCTGTTTTACTGTGAAGAGTTTACCACAATGTGCAATGGTGTAGATCTTTTCTGGTTGTGTCTGTTGGGAGTTCTTTGTGCTTCGTGTACTTGGATATCCCTTTCTTTATCCAAATTGGGGAAGTTTTTTGTTACTATTTCATTAAACAGGCCTTCTAATCCTTCCTCTATTTCCATGCCTTCAGGAACTCATACGACCTATATGTTGGGTCATTTGATAGTATCTTGTAGATCTTTAGCAGGGTTTTTCTTAGATTTCTAATTTCTCCTTTTTTTGCTCTGACTGTAAAATTCTAGACATTCATATTCTAGTTCTGATATTGTTTCTTCTGTCTCACCTACTCTACTCCTAAGACTTTCACTGACTTTTTTTTTTATCTATAGTGTTCTTTATTTCTAGTATTTCATTCTGATTTCTCTTTAATATCTCAGTTGCATGGGAAAAATTTTTATTTAGTTCATGAATTTGCTTTTGTTTGCTTCTAAGCAATCTGATGGTTAATTTTATGAATTCCATTTCTGACATATACTCAATCTCTTTATCTTCACCTTCTATTATCAAAGTGTTGTAGAGTTCCTTTAGGGGGCTCATAGTGTCTTCCTTATTCTTATTTAAGTTTCTACATTTGTTTTTCTGCATTTGTATGGTTTAGTGGGACATCTATTCTTTCAGTACCAGGATATGTGTGGCGTGTGTGGCCTGGTTGCTTGGTTCAGTATTCCAGATTGGAGCAATTATTTAAGGTAAGTCCCCCATAGGGCTTTGTAGTTCTGCTCTGAATATCTGTATTGTGAAGGGAGTACACTTCTGTTTGTGTGACTTGCCCTTCTCACAGCTGCGGGGCACCCTGGTGTTGGTCCCTGATGTTTTCAGCATTAGTTCTTAATGAACTTTGACCTGTGCTGACTTTCCAGTGAGCACTGTTCCCTCTGTTGTGCATCACTATAAGTTTGTGGGTCATAGGCATGTGCTCAGAGTCCTTGCCTACTGGGGCCTGGCTCACTTTTCAATGATGGTGGATAGGCACAAGCTGTCCTAAGCAGGGCCTCCCCTTGCCATACCATTTGCATGGTGGGAGAAAGTATTCTTCTGAATTGTTGTGTTCCTCACAGTTTTGGTGAAGTTATTGCTGGTCATGGTCACGGGAGGCAGGGGCAGCTGCCACCTGCTTATGTACAAAAATAGAGAAAAAAGAGGAACAAAACAAAAACAAAAAACAAAACAAAACAAAAAAGGAGCAAAATGGTTTCTTCCCAGCAGCTCTTGGACTCTTCAAGGTGGGAGGAGGGGTAGGGAGGTAGGTGTACCACCTTCCTTTTTGTTCATTTATTTCTTCTCCGTGTGGAATTTCAGAAGCAGTTTACCAAGCACTCCCTGCCACTGTTATCTGCAGCTCCGCGGACCCGTGGGTTCCCCTCTAACCTGGTCTGCTGTGGATCTGCTCTCTGGCTCAGAGCCTCCACTTCTTGTTTTTCCTTATTTGCTCTTTTGACACGAACCTGGACTGTTTCTGCTGTTCTTGCTAGGTTTCCCGGTGCTAATTCCCCACAGCTTTATCTCAGGCATGTAGTTTCAACCCTTTTTAAATATTAACTTTGTCCTGTGTGACTTGGACCTTCCTGTCACTGTTCTGCCATCTTGGAACCCACCTCAATTTTCCTTTTAGATGTTCCTTCTTTCTGCAATAAATTTATTTATTTATTTATTTATTTATTTGAAAGTCACAGTTACACAGAGAGAAGTAGAGGCAGAGAGAGAGAGAGAGAGAGAGAGAGAGAGAGAGGGGTCTTCCACCCGCTGGTTCACTCCCCAATTGGCCACCAAGGCTGGAGCTGTGCCAAATTGAAGCCAAGAGCCAGGAGAGTCTTCCAGGTCTCCCACGTGGGTGCAAGGACCCAAGGACTTGAGCCATCTTCTAATGCTTTGGCAGGCCACAGCAGAGAGCTGAATTGGAAGTGCAGCAGCAAGGATACAAACTGGAGTCCATATGGGATGCTGGCACTGCAGGTCCCAGCTTTACCCACTAATCCACAGTGCTTTCCCCAACAATAAATTCTTCAACAGTGATATATATCTTATTTGTAATATATTCTGCTACAAGTATCAAAGATCTTTGGCTGACTATTTCTAGATAGATTTAATTTTTCAGTATGATGTAACTAAGCCTAATTTCTCCCAATAAAATATGAATCTTCTAGAAGGTTTTTACTCGATAATACACAATATATTCCTTCCTTATTGAGTTCCATGCTTCTTAAATATTAACCTTTATATATTCATAATCAGAAGAATAGGGTGAACTGCAAACATCCTACAAATATTGAATGGAAGTTGTAATGAGCTCTTAATAATCCCATAATTGAAGTGAAGTATACTAGTCTCAAAACAGTTCCGTCAAACGCTCACAGGATGAAGCAGTGGGGATTTTTCTAGCCTCGCAGATGCGTTCTCTTTCTGCTAGCTGAGCAGGTACACCCAGTTGCACAGAGCAAACCATGGGAACTAGGATCTGATGCTTCAATTTCTTCCCAGAAGCCTATGTGCATTATTTTAGAAATCTGCCTCTGGATGTCCTGATTGAAGGAGAGCTGCTGTGAGCTGTTTACTGGAGGTTTGAACTCTGGCTGATAAACTCTTCCTAGCTGACAGTGCTACTCTCATTTGCCCTGTGAGAAAAATTTTAAGTGCCTCAAGAAAGCAGGTAGAAAGTGGATGCTCAATTTTAATTTCCATTGGCAAGGCCCCCACTGCAGGCCTGTTTTGAATATCAATAACAAAGGAATAAAGAATAAAAAGGAGCAAAGCAAAGCTCAGCTCAGAGGTGAAAAAAAAATGAGGTGTGAAAATAGGAACAGGAAAGCATTCAAGCACACATCTGCTGGTTCCATATGGTGAGACCACAGCTTTGATCCTTGGATTTCTAGAAGCAAGTCAGACCGGAACTTATTACAAATGTCTTCTAGAGTGGTAGATTCTAGAAACACCTTCAGAATATCCATGTCACCTACAGGAGGTCAAAAGATTTCAAACATGCATGTTGGAATCCTAAAACCACAGATACAGGAGAGGAAAGGTAGTGACCAGAGCTGGTGCTGATGACTCCCCATGGGTTTGCTTCCCAGTTTCTCCAGAGGACAATGCCCATGAGGGGAATTGGCAGGAACAGGTGTCCTGAAAGCAGGGCCCTGAGTGCAGAGGGAGGGAGCAAAGAGCAGAACCCACACTGAAAACCCCAAATTAGCAAAGTAGAGCAGGTTCCTTCTTGTTATAGCCACTTCTCCCATGTGTCACCCAGTTCAATCCATGTTCCTTTCCCAGCAACCTCATGCACACTAAATTTCCTAAAATGTTGAACTCTCTCAGGCTTCTGAGTCTGTGCCGATGACACTAGAGAATAAATAAGTCAAATTCTGCTTTTCTGCCATCTTCACCGTATTTGACTCAGCTAATTACTGTCAGCTCAGATGTCAACTTGCCTTAGTCTACTTGAGCTGCCGTAACACAAAATCAACCTTGACAATCTACAAATAAAGGGAAATTTGTTTCTCCCAGAGCTAAAAGTCAGGGACGACCGGCGAAGGAGACACTAGGGGGTTTTGTGACTGGAAGGCTGCTTCCTGCTTCCCCGAGGGAGCTGTGACGCTGCCTCCTTGGGAGTTCAGGATCACTTTGTGCTCACCTGGCACAAAAGTAAAAGAGCACAGTCTTGTAAGTCATTTTAGCAGTGGCATTTGTCTTTATGAGGGAGTATGCCTCATGTCACAAACGCCTCCTCTTAGGTCTCAAAGCCTACCACTGTGGCACTGGCTCTAAGTTTCTGACACATTAATTTTGGGGGTCACATTTCGAGCAGAATGCAGCCTTTGCAGAAAGCCCTCCTGACTTCTATTACCTCCCACTTGAGACATGGAAAGGTATCCATCCTTGCGTCCTCAACGTCGTGCACGTATCACAAGGACAGAAATGACCACTATGCCTGATCGATCTCTCTTTTATGTCTGTCTACGCTAAATGAGCCTCATTCCTGAAGACAAAACACTCATGTTCAGTATCGTATCTTTGTGTCCTAGTACAGATTCCTATATATAACACATACTTAGTAAAAATTACTAAGTGAAAGAACTTTAAAATAGTGCTGAAATTGCTATTCCTGGTAAGCACTATCACCCATTTGAGTCCCATCAGATGATACATATATATTTATACAAATATAATACAGATAGATATACAGATACATGATATTTACCAACTTGGGCACACAATACTAATTGCTAAGATTTAGCCTTCAGCAAACACTATGAATAAAATTATTGACATTAAGATACACATTGTAGGCCGGCGCCGTGGTTTAACAGGCTAATCCTCTGCCTTGCGGCGCCGGCACACCAGGTTCTAGTCCCGGTTGGGGTGCTGGATTCTATCCCAGTCGCCCTCTTCCAGGCCAGCTCTCTGCTATGGCCCGGGAAGGCAGTGGAGGATGGCCCAAGTCCTTGGGCCCTGCACCCTCATGGGAGACCAGGAGAAGCACCTGGCTCCTGCCTTCGGATCAGCGGGATGCGCCAGCCGCAGCGGCCATTGGAGGGTGAACCAATGGCAAAAAGGAAGACCTTTCTCTCTGTCTCTCTCTCTCTCTCACTATCCACTCTGCCTGTCAAAAAAAAAAAAAAAGATACACATTGTAGATAATGAAACATACAACTAGACCCTGATATCCAAAATAATCATAAAAGAGCTCTGTGTGTAGAAATACATGAATCATGGAGTGCCAGTCCTTCAATGGCACTGTAGTGGCAAAAAAATGTCATGAATCACACTTGTGTAATAAATGAAAAAGCTATGAATTCAAGTTCAGGTCTGATTTAGTTCTTCACAAATCTACTGAACTTGTGTTTCTAACTGTCTTTAGCTTGTTTTTTTCTTCAGTTTCCATGCGCTCTACCCTTCTCCCAGTATAGATCCATATGGTGCTGCCTCTAAGACTGCCTCAAAGGCTCAAAGCGGCCAAATGGCTTCCCTGCCAGACTGCAGTCCACTCAGCGCCTCGTGTGTACCCACCAGATGCTTACTCCTAGCCTTAAGAAGGGTTCTTGGAGGCGTATTCGTCAACTACTGCCTTGCGCAACAACTAGCCATCTGTCTTGCCAGTACTCTAAGAGGCTACGGATTGAGCTTCCAGAAATTTCATATGTACACTCAATAAATTTTCAGAGATGTTTAGATTAACTACATTCTGCTAAGTGATGTTTACAAGAGATGTTATGAGACTTAGTGATCAAATCACAATATACAGCGAAAAATGGTGCTGTCATTCATGTATTCATGCAGCCAATGATATAAGTTCTCGACATGTGCAGCTCACCATATGGATTCATCAATATTGATACCAAATCTGCATACACATGTCTACTATCGATTATCTAACTTGATAGAGAAGGTCCATATGTAAAATTCATTACTTTTTCCACAAGTGTATAAGGATTGATATAAATTACAAGATATGACCTAAGGTCTATTTTAAAAGAAGTGATTATTATGTTTCAAGACATTTGATAAGAAACTAACTTTAAAAAATGTAACACATTTAATGAAGCACTGTGAGTTTTCTAACCAGAAATTTGAGATGAAGAGAATAATGGGTAGAATTGATTTCAGCAGTAAAACTCGGCATATCTTGAACCCACCTACGTTAGGTGCTTCTCTTATGCAGTCCTCTAATATGACATATACATGATTTTGCTCATTTTATGAGTGAGAAAATTGAAGTGCATAATTAACCAATCACCTGGCTGCAGTCAAAAACTGAACAAGGAAGTCCTGAATTAAAACATTGAACATTGGAACATTGATTTGGTATACCAAGTTCATAGTTCTGTTTAAAATTTTTTTATATAGGCACAACTGACATTCAATAAACTGTAAATATTTAAAGTATAAAATTAAATCTTTGAGATAATAATCACTATTAAAAACATTACTGTGATCTAAACTGTGATTATGCTGATCCCTTGTCAAAATCTATCTTGATCCTTTTTATTGCTTTTTTGTGCCCTTCCTTATAGACACACTCCATCTCCAGGAAGCCACTGACCTTCTGCTGTCCCTATGCACTGATTAACCTTTCTTAGACTTTCCCATAAATGGAATCAGATAGTATTTTTTTAAATTTTCAAACATACTTTTTCTAGAATCATCCAGTTGCAGTATGTATAAATTTTTAAGCAATTCAATGTCACTTTTTATTATTTTTTTAAAGATTCACTTATTAATTTGAAAGGCAAAGCAAGAGTGAAAGGCAAAGCATGTGAGTGAGAGAGATATTCTTCCATTTGCTAGTTCTCTTCACAGACAGCCACAATGTTAAAGGCTGGGCTATGCTGAAGCCAGGAGCCAAGAACTCTCTGTGGATCTAACTATGCAGGTGGCAGCCACCCAGGATGCACCTGAGCCATCATTTGCTGCTTTCCCAGGTCATTAGCATGGGGCTGGATTGGAAGCAGAGCATATAGGATTGGAACTGACACTCCAGTCTAGGATGCCAGTGTTGCAAGCAGCTGCTTAACCCTCTGCACTGTTACTTTGGCCCCTTTATTTTCATTTTTTGATTATCATGTGATCCTTGTACATTTTTGTAGATACAGTGCAAGGTTTCAATATGTATAGATAGACTATACACACACAGACACACACACATGCACACAAACAGCAGTAAATTGAACAAATCAGGTGAGTACAATTTTCATTTCCTTTTCTGTTGTGTTTGGAGCCTGTCAGTTATTGCTATTCCTTTTTCAATATAGAGTAATACTCTTTGGTATAGATATACCAAAAATTATTTACTCAATCACCATGCTGGTGGACATATGGAAAATTTACAGCTTTCGACTACACAATTAAAACTTTCATGAGCACATATATTGATCGATTTGTGTGGAACCACACTAAGCTGAGTTGAGCTGATATAACAATAGGCATATGCTTGCTTCTTAGCAAATTTCCAAACTCTTTCCTATTTCACATTCTAATCAGATGTGTATGAGTGGCTCTGATCCTCCACATCCTCAATACCACTCTGATCAATTTTTAAAAACTTAGTCTTTGTAGCAGGTGTGTACTCATATCAGGTTGTGGGTTTAATTTGCATTTTCCTAATAGCCAAAAATATTAAGCCTCTTTTCATGTGCTTATTACCCATTTGTATTTTTTGAAATATCGATTTAAACTTTTTCTTGTGCTGCTTGTTTAATTTAATTTTTTGAAAATTCCTTACATAATCTGGGTGTAAGTCATGTATTAAAACATGATCTGTAGAGAGCTGCAAGATGGTGGAAAAGGAGGGAGTGCACTGATAGTCCAGGAAAAGATAGTTTAATAAAAGTGGAGATACTGTAGTCTCAGGGAAAAGTTAGAAAAAAACTGCAGAAGAAACTCTTCCGGAACTAGTGGGACACAGTGGACCCACATGGAGGGAACAGGTGCGCACAGCTTGGGACCCCAGCCGCCAAGTCTACACACCAGCGCTAGAAAGGGAGGTGAGGCAAAACTGCAGTAGCCCAAGACACTGGCAAGAAAGTGACAGGAAGAGCCTGGAGGGAATGAGGCTTGAAGCCCCATGGGGGAAAGTTCACCAGCCTAACTAGAGGAGAGAAAATAAATAAATAAATAAATAAATAAATAAAAAGGACTGGTATGGACATGATTCTCTCGCTCCACTCACCTAACAAAGACAGGGAAAAAAATGCAGCAGGTGCCATTTTGGACAAACTTAACAGCTGCACCAGCTCAGGACTGTGTCTGCCCTAAGCCAAGCAGAAAAAGCTGACTCTGGTGGAGAGAAATAACAGGAGATTAAGACCAGGTGAATCTGTGAAAAAAAAAAAAAACTGAGGGTGTGTAGGAGAACTCATGGAGTGCCTGGGACCTGAATACTCTAGATGGGAGATGCCACAAACTCGGGTGGCCTTGGCAACCTGGTGGGAGACATTGCAGGCGAATCTGAGCTTACACTGAGGACTGCACAGATCCTTTGTGTGATCCTGGGACAGAGAAGACCAATATTATACCCACTGGGGCTAGCCCTCAGGCACTGATTGCCATCAAGGAAAAGAGCTCGGCTGAGTGGAATTACTTCCCTTCTGAATAAAAGAGAGAGAGAGAGAGGGAGCGAGAGAGAGAGATTTACCACACCAAACCTGGGTGTGTCACCTTTGGCACACCCTTAACGTTGAAGAACTAAACAGAGCTCTCAGGCCACACCACAACAAGCCTCTAGAGATTCACCAAAAGCAGACAGTCCACTTAATCTAGAGTCATAGTATAACGAGAAAAGCCACCACAGCGAGGAGAAAAAAAAAAGAAGAAACTAAAGAATATCTCCACAATGCCAAACAACAGATGCACAAACTGAGGAAACAAGAACAAGGAAGACATTATAATGCACTCAAATGAATAAGACACTCCAATACAAGATTATGAATATGATGAGTTAGAAGAAATGCAAGATACAGATTTCAAAAAATTTATGATAATAACATTTAGAAGTTATCAAAAATAAATTCATGAACTACAGAAATCCATACTGGACAGGACAGAAAATCTCTCTTATGAAAATGAAGTCTTAAGGAGGAATCAAAATGAAATGAGGAATTTAGTAGAACATGAAATTGTGATATTGAAGAGAAATCAAAATTAAATGAAGAATTCAATAGATCAAATGGCAAACACTTTAGAGAGCCTTAAAAACAGAATCAGTGAGATAGAAGAGAGAATATCGGACTTAGAAGACAGAGCACAGGAAAGTATATAGTCAAACCAAAGAAAAGAAGAGGAAATTAGAAATCTAAAAAATATTGTTGGGAATCTACAAGATACTATTAAAAAAAAACAACATTCAGGTTCTAGGAGTTCCTGAAGGCATGGAGAGAGAGAAAGGATTAGAAGGCCTTTTTAGTGACATACTAGCAGAAAACTTCCCAGGTTTGGAGAAGGACAGAGACATCCAAGAACAGGAAGCACATAGAACCCCTAGTAAACATGACCAAAAGAGATCTTCACCACGACATGTTGTAATCAAACTCACCACAGTGAAACAAAAAGAAAAGATTCTAAAATGTGCAAGATAGAAACATCAGATTACTCTCAGAGGATCTCCAATTAGACTCACAGCAGAATTCTCATCAGAAACCCTACAGGCTAGAAGGGAATGGCAAGACATAGCCCAGGTACTAAGAGAGAAAAACTGCCAGCCCAGAATATTATATCCTGCAAAGCTCTCATTTGTGAATGAAGGTGAAATAAAGACCTTTCACAGCAAACAGAAATTGAAAGAATGTGTTGCCGCTTGTCCAGGCCTGCAAAAGATGCTTAAAGATGTGTTTCTGTGTTACACACAGAAACACAGAAACACAGTCATCAATATGGAAGAAGGTAAAGGAAGGAAACCTCACAGCAAAAGATCACAGGAAGCTCAAAGCATCTATTAAGAATATCTTTGGAAAATGGCAGGGCAAAGTTACTACTTATCAATAGTCAGACTGAACATTAATGGTCTCAACTGTCCAGTTAAAAGACACCGAGTGGCTGAATGGGTTAAGGAACAAAACCCATCTATTTTCTGTTTACAAGAAACACATCTTTCCAACAAAGATGCATACAGACTGAAAGTGAAAGGCTGGAAAAAGATATTCCATGCCAACAAAAATTAAAAAAAAAAAGCAGGTGTAGCCATCTTAATATCAGACAAAATAAACTTTAACACAAAAACTGTTAAGAGAGACAAAGGGCACTATATAATGATTAAGGGATCAATTCAACAGGAAGATATAAAGATTATCAATGTATATGCACCTAATTACAGGGCACCAGTTTATTTAAAAGACTTGGTAAGGTACTTAAAGGGAGACTTAGACCCCAATACAATAGTACTGAGAGACTTCAATACTCCACTCTCAGAAATAGACAGATCAACCTCACAGAAGATCAACAAGGATACAGTAGATTTAAATGACACTATAGCCCAAATGGATCTAACAGATATCTACAGAACTTTTCATCCTACACATAAAGAATTTACATTCTTCTCAGCAGTACATGGAACCTACTTTAGGATTGATCACATACTAGGCCATAAAGCAAGTATCAGCAAATTCAAAAGAATTGGAATCATACAGTGCAGCTTCTCAGACCATAGGGGAATGATGTTGGAAATTAGCAACTCAGGAATCCCTAGAGCACGTGCAAACACATGGAGATTGAACAACATGCTCCTGAATGAACACTGGGTCATAGAAGAAATCAAAAGAGAAATCAAAAACTTTCTGAAAGTAAATGAGAATAACAACACAACATACCAAAACTTATGGGACACAGCAAAAGCAATGTTAAGAGGAAAGTGTATAGCAATAGGTTCCTACATCAAGAAATGGGAAAAGCACCAAATAAATGAGCTTTCATTTCATCTCAAGGATCTAGAAAAATTGCAGCAAACCAGACCCAAATCTAATAAGAGACGTGAAATAATTAAAATCAGAGAAGAAATCAATAGGATTGAATCAAAAAATACAATACCAAAAATCAGCCAAACGAGGAGCTGGTTTTTTGAAAAAGTAAACAAAATTGACATACCATTGGCCCAACTAACTAAAAAAAGAAGAGAAAACACCCAAATCAATAAAATCGGAGATGAAAAAGGAAATGTAATGACACCACAGAGATAAAAAGAATCATCAGAAATTACTACAAGGACTTGTATGCCAGCAAACGGGGAAATCTATCAGAAATGAATAGATTCCTGGACACATGCAACCTACCTAAATTGAACAAGAAAGACATAGAAAACATAAACAGACCCATAACTGAGACAGAAATTGAAACAGTAATAAAGGCCCTCCCAACAAAGAAAAGCCTAGGACCAAATGGTTTCACTGCTGAATTCTACCAGATATTTAAAGAACTAATTGAAATTATTCTCGAACTATTCAGAACAATCAAAAAAGAGGGAATCCTCCCAAATTGACTGGATAAAGAAATTATGGGATATGTACTCCATAAAATACTATACAGCAGTCAAAAACAATAAAATCTTGTCATTTGCAACAAAATGGAGGAATCTGGAAAACATCATGCTGAGTGAATTAAGCCAGTCCCAAAGGGACAAATATCATATGTTCTCCCTGATCAGCAACAACTAACCAACCACAAAAAAGAAAACCTGTTGAAGTGAAAGGGACACTATGAGAAACAGTGACTTGATCAGCCCTTGCCCTGACTGTTGAGGAACAACTTAATACTTCATCCCTTTTAGTATTTTTTGTTCTAGTTAATACTATAGGTTGAACTCTGTAAGTAACACACAATTATTTTTAGGTGTTGAAATTTAACTGAAAAGTGATCCCTGTTAAATATAAGAGTTGGAGCTGGCACCTCAGCTCAGTAGGCTAATCCTCCGCCTTGCGGCGCCGGCACACCGGGTTCTAGTCCTGGTCGGGGCACTGATCCTGTCCCGGTTGCCCCTCTTCCAGGCCAGCTCTCTGCTGTGGCCAGGGAGTGCCGTGGAGGATGGCCCAAGTGCTTGGGCCCTGCACCTGCATGGGAGACCAGGAGAAGCACCTGGCTCCTGCCATCGGATCAGTGCGGTGCGCCGGCCGCAGCGCGCCTACCGCGGTGGCCATTGGAGGGTGAACCAACGGCAAAAGGAAGACCTTTCTCTCTGTCTCTCTCTCTCACTGTCCACTCTGCCTGTCAAAAATTAAAAAAAAATATGTAAGAGTTGGAATAAGAGAGGGAGGAGATGTAAAATTTGGGACATGCTCAATTGAACTTGCCCCAAATGGTGGATTAGAAATGTGACAGGGGATTCCAATTCAATCCCATCAAAGTGGCATGTACCAATACCATCTCACTAGTCCAAGTGATCAATTTCAGTTTACAATTGATCATATTGATAGGTCTAAGAGTCAAAGGGATCACACAAACAAGAATAGTGTCTGCAAATACTAATTCATAGAATAAAAAAGGGAGAGAATGATCCAACATGGGAAGTGGGATTCACAGCAGACTCATAGAATGGCAGATGTCCTAAAGAGCACTCTGGCCTCAGAATCAGCCCTTAAGGCATTCGGATCTGGCTGAAGAGCCCATGAGAGTATTTTAGGCATGGAAAGCCAAGACACTCTGGCAAAAAAAGAAAAAAAAAAAACCACAAACACCTAAATGAAAGATCTCTGTGAGTGAGATCCCAGTGGAAAGAACGGGGCCATCAGAGAAGGAGGTACCTTTCTCTGAAGGGAGGAGAGAACTTCCACTTTGACTATGACCCTGCCTGAATAAGATCGAAGTTGGCGAACTCAAAAGACTTCCATAGCCTTGGCAACTCATGACTAGAGCCTAGGGAGATTACTGACGCCATAAACAAGAGTGTCAATTTGTTAAGTAAACAATAGGAGTCACTGTGTACTTACTCCTCACGTGGGATCTCTGTGCTTAATGTGTTGTCCAATGTGAATTAATGCTATAACTAGTACTCAAACAGTATTTTACACTTTATATTCTGTGTGGGTGCAAACTGATGAAATCTTTACTGCATATATACTATATCGATCTTCTATATATAAAAATAATTGAAAATGAATCTTGATGTGAATGGAATGGGAGAGGGAGCGGGAGATGTGAGGGGTGCGGGTGGGAGGGAAGTTATGGAGGGGAAAAGCCATTGTAATCCATAAACTGTACTTTGGAAATTTATATTTACTAAATAAAAGTTTTTTAAAAAGGTGCAATAATCAGGAATTAATCATCTTTTGGAATAGATTAAAACAGATTTTTAATGATTGTTTCTGCTAATAGTATTTACCATTTAATGTATTGTATTTTGTATACAGGGATTGGGGAAGTTTTGTCTTTCAAGTGCCTTTTGGATATTTGTAACATTATTCATGAGACATACAAAATTATCTAGTTAAAAATTAACCTGCTATGGATTTGCTGAATGTGAGTTCTGACTATCGTTGCCTTATGAGGTCAAGAACAAGTGATTTCATATGCTCACCATGGGCAGGATATTCCTCACAACTGATAAAAGGTAGAGAGACAGAGAGAGAAAGAGACAGACAGAGACTTGCCTCTCACTAGTCATGCCCCTAATGTCTCAAAAGCTTAAACTGGGGAGCTGAGATGAGAACTCAATCATATCTCCCACATGGTGGCAGTAACACAACTACTTGAGCCATCACTTCTGCCTCTAAGGGCCACATTAACAGGATGCTGGCAGCAGAGGCTGGACCCAAGAACAGAGTGCAGGTATTCCAGTAAGGGACAAGGAGATCTAACATGCCTGCTAACCACTAGGTCAAACACCCACCTTCAGTGCTTGAATTTATGTGAACTGATATAATTTATCATCTTGGAAAAGTATATTGCACTGTTGTTTTCAAAAGTTTATCATTTGTCTTTGTGGAGTAGAAGAATGGTTATTATGAGGTTAACTATCATTTGTTACATATGCTTTCCTCCTTCAAAAAATATTACTTTCTTAGGTGTATAATGCTTCATTAATTTTGGCAAATTAATATGGACTCTATGAAGGAAGATGTATCTATCCCCAATGTATGGGGAAAAACTTACAAAGGAGAAGTTATATATCTAAATGTGGGCTAGAAAACCAAACATGCTGTCTTAACTTTGTATTTGTAATCAATTAGAGATTCACAGAAAGTTACAGACTGTGTACACAGAGATCTTCTGTGCATTCTTCCAGTTTCCTCTGATAGCCGTATCGTGCAAACAGTGTACAAAAGTAGGAAATTCATGTTGGTACCTTTGTGCAGGTTGTTTGGATTTTTCCTTGCACTCTTTGTATGTGTGCAAACTTCTATGCAATGTTATCACATATGTAGATGCACAGCTCCTCACCCCAGGGCTACCTCTTGCTCTTCAGCACTGTCCCTGACCTCTGGCATCTACTATTCTGTGTCTATCTCTGTAACTCTCTTTTTTCATTTTGAGAATGTCATGCAAATAAAATCACAAAGTATGATTCACACATGTCTTTTGAGATCAGCTTTCCTCACCTAATATAATGCCCTTGAGAGATTCATTCAAATTGTTGTCATACATATCAATCGTTAGCCATTCCTTGGTGGTATATGTCTTTTTGTTTTTAACTATCCACTTATTGAGGAATATTTTGGATGTGTTGAGTTTTTGACTAGGCTGAATAAAATGTACATATATAACATGTGGGGTAGCATAACTTTCCATTTCACTGATGTAAGTGGCCAAAAGTCACTGCTGGGTTATTTGGTGAGCAAATGAAGTTATGCAGATAACAGTAGATAGACTCAGAGACACTGGACCGTATAGCGAGTAAGGGTGTGCTTTCTGAGGCCGAAACATCCTGGCTTCATACGGCAACTTCACAGGTTATTGCTGTTGAGATCATCATTGACAAAAATGGAGGTTATAATGATATTAATGCTATTTCTATTAGACTATTGTAATGATTTGGTCACCTAATTCCTTGACATTTTAAAATCATATCTCACAAGCAATTTCTTTCAGTAATAAATATTAGCAATTACCACAATTGTACAACTTTGGCTACAAGTAAGATTAAACATTTTCCTCTGTATTTGTTAATTTGTTGAATTTTTTCTTCTGTGGACTAACTATCCATTGCTTAAGAAGTTTCATTTGCAACGCGTCAGTTGTAGCGGCCACTTGGGGGGTGAACCAACGGAAAAAGGAAGACCTTTCTCTCTGTCTCTCTCTCTCTCACTGTCTAACTCTGCCTGTCCAAAAAAAAAAAGTTAAAAAAAATAAGTTTCATAGTTGATTTGTTTTATTTTTATAGTTTTAGAAGCAAATATATTCAAATGTCATAAATTAATATTAAAAATATCATTATTTATAATAATCAGCAATAAAACTTGAAAATTCCTGGGGTGGAGATCTATAATAAAATTAAGTACTTTTATGTTTGAGAATCCTAATTAACACATTATAAGATGGCTCCAATGAGCCTGTCAATATGGGGATGAAAGGTGTGGTGCTGGAATTATTTATGCCTTCACAATTTAATGGCAGTCTGTCAAAATCAGCCTAGCTTGTTTCTATTTAATACAGTGGTGGTATTCAAATGATTTTAGTTCTGGTTCCAGATAGAATATAAAAGTGTGTTGAATATAAGGAAAAGGAAACCTCAAAACCACCTTTAAAACACATTGAAACCTTAAAACATCTCTGAACTTTTAAAACGTCCCAAGAGGAGAGAACAAGTGTGTGGATAGTGTCTTGGAATGAGCAGACAAAAGCACTCTGGCCATAATTCCTGAGGCCAAATAGATTGTGTGATTTGGCCTACAGCACTGTTTCCGCTTTCTATTTTGCTTAGCACTAGTATATTTAATAAAATTCAACAAAGAGCAAATATTTTTCCATTGGCTTATTTTTCTAACGCCTGTCGAATGCACTCAGCTTGTGCATGCATAGTAAAACCGTTGTTATTATGAAATTTGGATTTCTGATCCATTCATTCATTTACACATTGAGTGAGTCCTTACTGTACATGTGGTACTAATCTGGCCACTAGGATCACCTGGCTGACCAAGAAAAACAAAGACTGCTTCTTTGAGACTTATTCTATTGAGGACACTGATGATCACCATGATACACAAGCAAATGAACATGAGATAACATTTTTGGTAATGATGTGCACATTGAATGACATCGAAGCAGAGTCAGGGCAGGGCAAGGACAGATTACAGGTGATCAGGGAAGATCTCTCTGACAAGCAAGGGGAAGTAGCCCAGATTAAATAAGTGAGCAGTGTGGTTAATATTTTTGGAAGTTTTTCAACCAAAGAACAGAAAGTTCACAGGCATTTTAGTAAGATGAGTGAGTGATCTAGCTCAATAGTAAAATTATTTAAAAATGTGTTAAATTTTAAAATATTTATTTATTAATTTGAAAGAGTTACACAGAGAAAGGCAAACACACACACATACACACACAGATACTCACACACACAGAATGAGATCTTCAACCCACTGGGTCATTCCCCAAATGGCCCCAGCAGCTGGTGCTGGGCCATGCCCAAGCCAGGAGTCAGGACCTTCCTCCTAGTCTCCCTCTGGCACACAGAATCCCAAACACTTGGACCATCCACTGTTGCTTTCCCAGGCAGATTATCAGTGAGCGAGATTGGAAGTGGAACAGCTGGGACATGAATCAGCATCCACGTGGGATGCCAGCCTCTCAGGTGGCAGCTTAATCCACTACACTACAATGCTGACTCCAATAAAATTATGAATGGTTTACTATGGTACATGATTTTTAAGTTCATTTGAAAAAATTCTAATGTGTGTCAAGAGTTTGGGAAGTAGTCTCAAAACCTCTCTGTGTTCCCAATTAATTGTCTGTAAAATGGCAAAGCATTGACGACTATTGTAATCAGTGTTCACACACCCATCTTTCCCATGGGAGTGTGCAAATCTCAAAGTGAAAAATGCTATCTTACTCACTTCTAAGTCCAAAGAAATCTAGATTTATGTGGAATAGTTTAGGCATCAAGTCAATATGTGCTGAATAAAATATTCTAAAAGCCTTGTGATTAAGTACATTTTCTGCTGTTGTAAAGAAAAAGATGGGGCTTTATTTCAGTCTATTGTTACATATCAAATATCTGTCCATTCCAAGACAACAAGAGATGAATAGACTGATATTTTCTTCTCTTCTTAATTTCTTTCTATTGACCACAGTAACTACCACAAAACCATATGAACCAATGTTCCAACATTGCAAATGAGAAGGAGGAGCCAAGTTTACATGTGGCTACTTCTCAATTCCATGTGGTGAGACTACTTGGTGAAGTCAATATGGTCTCCTAAGTGTTAATCAAGAACCACCTGTTATATACTTCGTATGTGCTAAGCAATGACTGTGACACTGGCGATATGCAATAATATTACATACTCAATTTCTGGAACTTACACTTTATGAAGGTTAAGTAAATGATGAACAAAAAGGTTTAATGTATGTAGCATCAGGTGTTATCATGAAACAAAATTACACAAAATAACACGATAGAGCAAGACTACATTTTGGATAGTTTCTTTAGACAATACTCTTATTTAATCAATAATACAAATAAAATATTTGTGAGTGATCATTTCGGGAATGATTATAAAATTCATACTTTTGATGTCAAAATGGTAATAAAAATGAATAACTAAAGATCAGTCAAAATAATCAAATAAAATAGATGGTAAAAAGAAAATGTAAGTTAACATGATCATCAAAAACCCAAATTTATCAAGCATGGCAATGGATGAAAATGACATTTTACATGCTCTGAATACTCAGATTAAATTAATATTTGTGTTACAAATTACTTATAATGAAATGTAATAAAGATGTGAGAATGTTTGGATGAATATTTTGGGCATGGGGCACTTAGCCTAGCAATTAAGAAGCCCACATCCCACATCAGAGTACTTGGGTTTGATTCCCTTCTCTGCCTCCTGACTCTAGCTTTCAATCAATGTAAACCTTGGGAGGCAGTAATGATGGCTCAAGTAACTGAGGTCCTAACTCACACGTTAGGACCAATATTGTATTCCAAGTTTCCAGCCTTGGTGTTGGTCTAGTACTGGATACCGTGGGCATCTGGGGAGTGAGACACTGAATAGAAGCTTTGCCTGTTTCTTCTGCCTACTTTTCTGTCTTATAAGTAAACAAACAAATAAATAGCATGCTTTTGAACATTGAATATTTATTCTAGAAAACATTATTCTAAGAAAATAATGAAATAACTGTAGATAAGCATTAATATTAAAATGTACGATAAAAATTATTCCAAGGAATATTAGAAATTCTACATAGTGATAGAACTTTAAAAAAAAAAAGTCCTGGAACCACAGAATTTTGTGATCAATTAGGCAAGGTGTGAGGAAAAATATTTGAGAGTGAATTGATTATAAAATTTGTTGTATGGCATAGTATTTATTTTTCTTGGAATGGAGAATCCAGGAAAATCATTGTCACCAGCCTGTTTTCAGTGGGAGATATCTGAGTAATTGCACACACACAAAATGAAATCAAGTTCAGTGACACACACCTGCCACTTTCAGAAATGATGGCTGCCAAGCTGTGACTGTGCCTGTGTCTAAGAATATACTCCCCCCCCGCCCCCCGTCTCTACCTGCTCTGGTCTCTGCCATACGGAGGTTGGGAATAGAAGCTATCAAGGAGGAAAAGAGACAACAGAGAAACAAGGAAGATGCAACTCAAATGGTTTCCCTCTAGGGATGGATACCTAAACCGGGTCCATGTGAGATAATAATGACCCCTCCTTTTCAATTTTATTTAAGGTATACTAATTTCATGTATTTCATAGATACAAATATAGGAACTTAATGATACTTCCCATCCTACCCTTCCTCCAGCCCATGCTCTTACCCTTCCGCCTTCCTCTCCTATTCACACTCTTAATTTTTACAAATATCTATTTTCAGTTGAATTTATACTCATAAGATTAACTCTACACTTAATAAAGAGCTCAACAAATAGTATGAGGGAAAAAAACACTGTTTCTCAGTGCTAGACACAAGGACAATAAACAACCATCAAATCACAAAATGCCAATTCTACTCAAATACCTTATATTTTTAAACAAATAAAAAAATAATTTTACACTGGCCAAGACTGCAGAATGTGATGACTCCAATGATTGAAATGGAGGTGACTATGATTGTGAATCCACCTACCAGAGCTGTGCACATGTAGAAAAAGAGCAAGGCCAGGTCAGTAACAGAGGGAAGAGAGCAGGATATTATTTATTTTATGCTTAGTCCACCTCATTTAATGAAATACTTATAGTCCAAATAATTGAAAGGTTTTAGAAACTATTTCAATATGGAACTGTGTTGATTGAAATTTTGTTTCATGAACTTAGTCTAGTACTTCTGAGAGAGAGAGAGAGAGAGAGAAAGAGAGAAATCTTCTGTTCACTGACTCCATCCCCGAGACAGATGTCTTCTGTTCACTGGTTCACTCCCCAAATTCCAGCCACAGCCAGGACTGAATCAGATTGAAGACAGAATCTTGGAACTCCATCAGGATCTCCCAGCTTGGTGGCAGGGACCCAAGTACTTGGGCCATCACCTGTTGCCTCCCAGATTATATATTACTACCAAGTTATAATCAGAAGTGGAATTGGGACTCCAATCCACGTCTTTGAACATGAAATGCATGTGTTCCAAGCATTTTAACTCTTATGCCAAATACCTGGTATACACGTGAATCAGTTTTGTCGAGGGGTATTTTTTAAGACTTATTTGTTTGCATGCTTATTTATTTACTTATATGAAAGGCAGAACAACAGGGAGTGGGGGGGGGTTAGAGACTGATCATGCTTTCTCTTGTTCATCCCCAACTTGCTCATCCCCAACTGGCTAGGAGTGGGCCAGATGGAGGCAGCAGTCAGGAAATCCATCCTGGTTTCCCACAGGGATCCATGGTCCATCTTCCATTGTATTCCTTGGCACATTGTCAGGAAGTCAGATCAGAATGAGAGATGGAGGAATAAGAAGGGTTGTAGTGTGGGTGGGAGGGAGGGTAGGGTGGGAGGCATCACTATGTTCCTATATATATATATATATATATATATATACATATATACATATATATATATTAAATACATGAAACTTGTATAACTTAAACAAAGTTCAATAAAAGGAAAAAAGAAAAAAAAAAAAAGAAGAAGCAGAACATCCAAGACTTGAACTAGCACTCCAATATAGGATGTTGGCAGCTCAAGCAGCAGCTCTCAATGCTGCATCACACACGGGTACCAGTATAATTTTTTTATCAGAATTTTGGTAAAAATCATTTATTCATTAGAAACTACATGTATACCATGGTACCACCAAAATTATTGGAAAAATTCACTAAATAGTATTAATTTGGTTCAAACTATATTTGAATGTTTCTGTGCAGAGTTTCTTAATAATACAAAGGTCTTGTATTTATTCTGAGTTCTTCTGGGTTTCAACAGAGGTACTCAGTGTGCATTGATGGACAAAGAAATTACTTTCTTTCCATATGTGAACTTGGGTCTAATAAATTTGCCTACCGAAGTCCACAGACACTTAATTCTGTAAATCTTCTTTATCTCTGTACATGAACTGTATAACATGGCCTATAGATGATTTTCTTAATATTTTATTTTCTCATGTTTGCTTTGTTTAAATACACCCAATGTATTTACTTCCTGGGAAAAAATGAATGAGGGATGAATGCTTGTCCTGCCAGTTAAATCACTGTACACCACGGCCATATCATAGTCCTAGTGTTCAAATTCCAACTCTAGCTTCAGATTCCATCCTCCCACATGTGTAAAATCTGGGGCATAGAGGAAGCAGATGATGGTCCAGGTTATTTGGTTCCTGCCATCCATATGGGAAAAGTGGATTGTGTTCTTTGCCTCCTTCTCCGGCCCCTGTTCAGCCGCACCTGTTGTGGGCATTTGAGAACTGGGCCTGCAGATGAGGGCTCTCTCTCTCAAATGAAAAAAGAACCAAGACTGAAGTTCTGAGTCTCATGAACAAATATACATGAGTGAGAATTTGAAATTACAAGGCATATGAAAGTGGGGATTCTTTATTCTCAGTTGGATGTTCAATGAACTTAAAACGAATAAATTATGTGCTTAATTGTGAATAAAAAGAACAAATTTACAAAACATGAAAAATGAATAGTTTCATCAGTCCATGTGTCCGGGCAATTTGGGTTTTTGCTTTGTATAAATAGAGTTGACTTTACAACATATAGTATATTGTTTATGGTTTCACTGCCACCCTCCAATCCTTGTCATTCCAAATCAAAGGTTGAAGCCTCATCTCCCATTGTGAAGGTGTTTGGGAAAGGGTCTTTGGGAAGATATTGGGATTACATGAGGTCCTACAGGTGGAACAATCGTGATGGGATCTGTTCTTTTACAAGAAGAGACACAAGGCTGCTTACTCCTTTTTCCTTCATGTGAACAAAGAACAAATCATGTGAGTACCCAGCAAGATGCTGACCACTCTTAAGGCAAGGGGATTTCTTCAAGAAGACCTACAACAGAAACTGATCGTGCTGGCACCTGAACTCAGACTTCCAGTCCACACATTGTGAAAAACGGGTTTCTCTTGTTAAAGCCACTCAGCCTGTGGTATTTTATGTGGAAACTTGATATGCACACAGCATCCTGTATCCTGTCTCCCTGAGACTGAGGCAGGTGTTTAAACTCTGATGTCTTAATGTTCATGGTTGCTGAATTAAGAGTAAAGAAAGGATCTAATTATGTTTCCTGGAGTTGGGATTAATGGTGAGTGAGTGAACAAGAATGGGAATCTGTGTGATGGGACAAGGAAGCAACCTTGGGAAGCAAACCAGTGTGTCCATATCAAAAGTCTTGCCATTGTTCAAGAACCTGATTGGGGAATCTCATCTGCCTTTCACCAAGGGGACTATTGTGAAGCTCTGGGAGGGATTCCACACCCAGGAAACCCTCCACCCAGCATTATTTCAGAAAGGGCATAGAGGGAGGAGGAAGAGGACGAACAGTCAATACCCCTCAAAGCTCCAGTCTGAATGCAGACTGGGCTCTCCCTTCTTTACTGAGAGCCCGCCTGGTCTTTCAGGTGTACTCTGCGTTACTTCTCTTCGGTCTGTTAGCATGCTTACCAGTACTCTCTTTTCTCATGTCTGAATTCTTTCTTGCACGAAGACAAGAACCCCAAGCAACCAGTTGACGGGAACCATGGGGGGCCTTTAGGTCATTTTCAGTGTGGTTTCTGAGGGTGGTTCTGGCAACAGAGTTAATGCTTCCTGGCTCACCATGCAATCATTCCTCCATACCTGCTGTGCTAGCTTCCCTATGACCCCACACTATGGAGCCACCCAATCCTTAACTATAACCTCTGAACTGTCAGCTGAAATGAGCTTTTCTTTCAGGTATTTTAGTTAGAGTAAGGAGAGCAAACCAATGCATAATTCAAGTTAATATAATATAAATAATATTTTTTCTATTTTATTCACTATTCAATTTTTTTCTCCCAAGGCACACAAGGTTTTATGTGTATCACCTAAATGAAACAAACCAATTACTCACAGTACTCAGATTTAAGTACTGGGGTTAATACAAGGGATTCCTGAGGTTCTCTAAGATATACCTGTTTTTAGATGCTTGATTTCTCCATCCAGAAGTCCACTGACTTCAGTAATGTCAGGTCACATGTCTCTAAATACAAACACCCAGTGGAAGTGAGTCAGAGCTGGTTATGACCTTAACATCAGATCAAGCTCAAACTTGCCAGGAAGTCCACAGAAAATTTCTCTCTCCTCTTACGGATCTTGAATCCTTCACTGTGTAAAGTGCTTTAATTAGATCTTTGGTGGTCTACATCCCTGGGGTCAGGGTGAGATCCAGGCCCACAGGTCACACACCTTAGAGTTAGGGAAACCTACTCAAGAAATATGGAGCAATAGCTGGCCCAGCAACTTGCTAGGCTAATCCTCCGCCTGCGGCGCTGGCACCCAGGGTTCTAGCCTCAGTCAGGGCGCCGGATTCTGTCCCAGTTGCCCCTCTTCCAGTCCAGCTCTTTGCTGTGGCCCTGGGGTGCAGTGGAGGATGGCCCAAGTGCTTGGGCCCTGCACCCGCATGGGAGACCAGGAGAAGCACCTGGCTCCTGGCTTCAGATCAGCACAGTGCACCAGCCGCAGCGGCCATTGGGGGGTGAACCAACGGAAAAGGAAGACTTTTCTCTCTGTCTCTCTCTCTCACTGTCTACTCTACCTGCCAAAATAAATAAATAAATAAATAAATAAATAGTAATATGGAGCAATAAAAATGAAGAACCAACCGATGATGTCTGCTAGAGTGGGAAAAGAGAACACTGTCTATATTATTGTTCGTATGTATGACTTTGCCATTCATTTCAGTGGTGTCGGTAATCACCTTCCTAACAAGATAGGTCGTGATTCCTCCAATCTGTAGGTGTTTAAGAATAGCACTGAGGGGATTGAGTTCCAGTCCTCTCAAATCTTAAGCCTGTGATCACAGTTGTCATTTTGTCTTTTAAAGTTTCACATTCTGAGCACACATTGGAGACATTGATTTTCTGCCATAATGTGACTTCAGGGTGTCTCTCAAATATATTTCCATATGTAAAGGGAAATACTAAAATAGCCTATTTTTTCTTATTTGAAGAACTAACAGGACATGGTTTCTCCAGCACCTCAGGGGGTATTGATAATTATGAAGACTGCTCATGTGGAAAAGACTGAAGACCCTGGATCCTACTCACTCCCAGTGCTACCATCTATTCCACTTTTGTGCTTGTGGCTGCCAAATGGCTGCCCCATCTCCAGGTTGCTGTTTACACAACAAGCAGCCAAAAGTGGGAAAGGACAAAAAGACAAAGGTATATGACAGCTAAGACTGTTTTCCTCAAAAAATGATGGTGTACAAGGGCCCCCACCTTGTTAAATGATCTCCAACTGCATTGCCCCCAGCAGATTCACATTTCCAGGCCCAAAGCAGGTTTGAGGTGTGTCTCATCACCACTGTAAACAAAACTGAGGATCTTAGAAAGTAAAACGGGGTGGCGACACCTACAAGGTAGGTAACTCCCACTTATAGATGTCAGGCACAAAGATTTCCTTCATGTAACTGATAAATAGTATTGGTAAAGTTTAGGGAAGGTTGTGTATAGATACATGCTCTTTCTTTAAAAACATGCTCTGTTTAGACCATAGAATCACATCTTTGCTCTATTGATGTACATTGCCCTTGACAATGCCTGTGTCCATTTTGGGAACAGAATGATGAAAATCAAAGAAAAATGAAAGTTGGGAAAATAAGAAACCTCAAGGTAAGCCCAAATTATTTGATTAGCCTTTCTTCGTAGCATTGATGAATTTATATGCCATAGAGGAATGGCAAATGTTATTTCATAGGGCCCCCCTTTTTCTCCTTTGCAGAGTTTTCTGGCAGTTTTAGGCACACGGAGCAACATTCATCGCACTGATGCCTGAAATGAGTCTGGACTGTAACACTGCTGTTCCACATGCTAGGAAGTATTTGTTGGTCTCTGTCTTGTGGGTCAAGGTGCAGAAGTATATAAAAAAGGGTCAGCTACTTCTTCTTCCCAGGATCCTTCAATTTTTGACAGTCAAAACAGTCCAATAAAATATTTGTAGAGCATTAGCCAATGTAGGAGTTAGAAATAGAATACAACATGGTTATTTTCTTTACTTCTTTTGTATTTGAAAGACAGAGAGAATAGGAGTGAGAGCAAGGAAGAGAGAGATCTTATCAACTGGTTCACTTCCCAAATGTCTGAGACAGAGCGCACTGGCTGAGGCAGAAGGCTTTTCTCAGTATAAATATTTATTCTTTTTGTGATAGCTATTTATTGTGTCTTAAGCTTCTAAACTTTTAAAAGTTTATTTGAGAAGCATAGAGAACTCCCGTCTACTTGTCCACTCTTCAAATGCTTGCTGTAGTTGGGACGGGGTCAGGCTTAAGCCTTGAGTTGGTAATTCAATTCAGGTCTCACACTTAAGTGGCAGGAACCCAAACACTTGACAAACATGCACCATTTCCAAGACCTACACCAGCAGGAAGCTGGAGTCTGGAGCCAGAGTATCAAACCCAGGAACTCAGGCATAGGCCACATGGTAACTACCAGGCCAAACATGCACCCCTATTCACAGAATAAATTTGATTAAATTAAGAAGGTGATATATTTTTTTTTTTTTTGATTTGCCACCATTAGTTTACTGAAGAAGTCAATGTTTGAATCACTTTAAAAAGATGTTTTTCCAGGGCCGTTGCTGTGGCATAGTGGGTAAAGCCACTGCCTGCAATGCCGGCATCCCATATAGGTGCCGGTTCAAGGCCTGGCTGCTCCACTTCTGATCCAGCTCTCTTCTATGACCTGGGAAAGCAATGGAAGATGGCCCAAGGACGTGGGAGACCTGGAAGAAGCTCCTGGCATTGTTGCCGTTTAAAGAGTGTACTAGCAAATGGAAGACCTCTCTCTCTTTCTCTGCCTCTCCTTCTCTCTGTGTGTTACTCTGACTTTGAAATAAATAGATAAATCTTCAAAAAAAGATGTTTTATCAATATGAAAAATTAAGTATAATTATTTTGACGTGGGATGTAAAGAAAATACCAAAAGAATACATCAATAAGTTCATGGAAAAATGGAATTAAAACATAAATGTATCTTGTTGCGAAAATTTTTGAATATATGCATATTTTTCATAATATTAATTTTCCATGAACTTTTTGGTTTTCCTTCTGATTGTCCCTTGTACTTTCTCTGTTTCATTATTATTTAATTTAAATATTTTATGCAAAATGGTAAATTGTGCAACTGGAAGCAAAAAAATCAATGCATTTAAATCAGGTGAACTTTTTATGGTAACACCCAAATAGCCTGCAGGCCATACACATTTATCTGTCTAGTATGATAATCAGCTCATAAATTAGGCTCACCTGAGCCTTTTTCACCTTAGGCAGTTTCAGGATTCCAAAAAAAATCGTCATTGCCGAAACAAACTAATTCATTCTGCAATGTTGACTATTAAAAGTAAAAAAGAAAAAAACTGTTTTTCTTTTTTACCCCAATAGGTAAACATGTCTGCCTTTCTAGCTTTGAAGTCTTCCAAATTTGCCCTATGTGTATTTTACCAAAGATAGGATTTATTTTCTCACCAAAGATAGAGACAGTTGCCCCCAAAATGTTTTTGATAACAGAAAAGGAAATGCACTTTGAAGAAAGAAGGCAAATTTCAAAGAAACTTGCAAATGAAGCTTTGGTGGAAAGTGGCTGATAGGACGAAAACAACACTGGCTAAATATTCTGATGATGTGGCCCATTCACTGTGACACACAGAACAACAACAACAACAACAAAAATAAAACCAGAGAATTCCCAAAGTGATCCACCCACTGCTGAAACATAAATGTTATCTATAAATGATAAGGACGCAGCCCTTTTCCTTAACTGGGCATGTTTTTTGTAATAAAGATTAGTCAATTTCCAATTAATTCATCTTAGCTATTGCAAAATTACTGATCTCTACGTATCTTTTATTAAAGAGTTAGTTATTTTCTCGATATCATACTTATATGGTGCTTATTTTCAGTGAAAATGAAACGATAATGGAAATGATTTGAATCTAAGGAGAAATAAGAAAAATATTGAAAAAACTCCTTATATGAACCATTGAAGTATGAAACATTAATAAAGTTTATACTTGAAATTTTTTCTGTCAATGACAATGTGTTCCCTTATCAGAAGCCTGCTGGAATTATAAATAGCTCAAAGTGTAACCCAATTATTTATATGGCCTGTAATTTGTATTGCTGTATCATGCAATTACCATATGGTAAGGACTGAGGTCTACTATCTATTTGGTTTCTATTTTTTTTTTTTTTTTTGGACTGGCAGAGTGGACAGTGAGAGAGAGAGACAGAGAGAAAGGTCTTCTTTTGCCGTTGGTTCACCCCCCAATGGCCGCTGCAGCCAGCGCACAGCAACCGGTGCACCGCGCTGATCTGAAGCCAGGAGCCTGTTGCTTCCTCCTGGTCTCCCATGTAGGCGCAGGGCCCAAGGATCTGAGCCATCCTCCACTGTACTCCCGGGCCATAGCAAAGAGCTGGCCTAGAAGAGGGGCAACTGGGACAGAATCTGGAGCCCCGACCGGGACTAGAACCCGGGGTGCCGGCGCCGCAGGCGGAGGATTAGTCTATTGAGCAGCAGTGCAGGCCTTGGTTTCTATTTTTAGCCCTGCTTGTTGTACTGTTAGAACACAGATACTCTTTGATATTGCACTGAGAAATCCTAAAGTATTTGAAGCTGTTTAACATGTTTTTCTCTGAGAACATTCTCCCTTCTAATTTAATCATCTAATACATTGATCTTTTTTCCTATAAATCGTTCTGCACCAATCTCCTGTTCATATATCAGGCCCAGTAGTTCATATTATTGCAGCTTAACATTCCAAGAAGAGGTAGTACTTTGTACAGTTCTGTATGCTCAAATTTATTAAAGCAACATATGTTTGTCTTTTGACAACCTGTTGGCATTGTTGGTGATTATTGAATTATGGCTAATTCCAACCTGATAACCAAGAAATACAGCCTGTATTATCTACTACTTGCATGTCTTTTGCTTTAAAAAAAAAAAAAAAACTACAAAGCATGATTTCAGAGTCATCCTCATCAAATTATGTATTCTTAGTATTCATCCAGCATTCTAATCCTTTAGTATCACCTGGATCTCAATTTCATCATCAACTGTTATTACTGCTCATTTCTCCCAGTTTTGTACCATCTCACATTTGGGAAATGACCTGTTCAGCTTTGTTCATAGTCTGCACCCTTTATCTCCCTCACACCTGGGGCCAACTGATGCAAGTCATAAGGTATAGCCTATTGCCTAATTCCAAGAGCTATCTTTATTGAACTGGAAATATTTAAGCAGTTTCAGTCTCACTTTTGACAGATATTATGTGGATATGATGCAGATTATTATTACATGGATTTTAAATATTACTTAATATCTGCATCTAAAATAATGCTGTTTGAAATATTAAATGAAAAAGTAAATACAACAAATTTCATATCAAATTATAGTCAATGCAAATAATAGTTTCACTATATATGTTTTAAAAATTAACCTACATATTAAATAGTACATATTTTTTAAAAATGAAGTTGGAAACAGAAAACAACAACAACAAGAAAAAACTAACATTATGTCACATAAATTTTCCTAGAATTTAGTGAGGTTGTCAGAGCGAAAAAGCTTCCTGATATTCACGTGATTAATTTACTGTGTAAACTGTATTTGGCAAGTATTACTTTTCTCTGATTTTATTTGTTACAGATTTGAAATAGTTTCCAAAATATTTGTGGTTTGTCTGAAAATATATTGCCACATTAAAAGAAATGATGCATTAGTTTCAAAAAGTCTAAGCAATTTCAATTTAAGCTTGAGTAATTTTTTTCGTTGTTGGTTGCCTAGGAAGCAGAGATGTTGTTTTCTATCTTGTGGAAACTCCATTACAACATCCTGATCTTCTTTCTTCTGATTCATGTTTCTGTATTCTCAGGGAGGATAAAAGGCATCTCTCTGGTAAGCATTGGAGAGCAGAGTGGGCTGCTCCGCTGAATCTCTCCTCTTCCTGTCTTCAGTATCTGCGTGGCTATGTATGATGCTCACTCTCTCTTTTGTGTGTCCCTTATGTTAATTACAGAGAAATGCAGTTCTCAGGTGAGTATTAGAAGACCCAACTTCTGCAATGTAAACTTGTTCAATAATAAAAAAATGTACAAGTCTTCACCTAAGTTCTGTGATTACCTCCGAGAAGAAAAGCTTTCATTTATTTAGCCCTCAGAAATACAATGTTTATTTATTAATTTATTTATTCTTTGAGAATTTAAAAATTTTACTTTATTGTTATAAAAAGAGCTAACATGAGATCTATCTTCTTCACACATTTTTAAATGTAGAATAATACATTGTTGATCATGAGTACAATTTTTTAAAATTTTTATTACTATAAACAGAACAGATTTCATGTATATCATAGTTACAATTCTAAGAAGGTAACCATATTTCCCTCCCTTCTTCCCATCCCTCAATTCCTCCCTTCTTTCCTTTCTTTTTTAAATTAATTTTGCAAACCAAATTTTAGTCCACTCTATAATCATAGGCTTAATACATCACTAACCGTAGTATTCAACAAGTAAAAAAAAAAAAAAAAATGGAAGACCATAGTTCCACAGGAACAGCAAAAAGGGCTAAAAACAGCAGTCACATCTCAAGATGTCTGTTTCATTCCTATACATTTTTTGTATTCTATATTAACTAGTACATATCTGAGAAACATGGAGTTTCTCTTTTTGGGACTGTCATTTCACTAAGCATAATGGTTCCCAGTTACATCCATTTTATTGCAAAAGACAAGGTCTCATTCTTTTTGTGACTGAGTAATATTCTATAGTGTACATATACCACATGTTCTATATCCAGTCCTTAGTTGATGGTCATCTGAGTTGATTTCATATTTTAGCTATCATGAATTGAGCTGCAGTAAACACGAGGGAACAGATAACTCTCTCATATGCTGCTTTCTTTTCCTTTGGGTAAATCCCAGGAGTGGATGGCTGGATCGTAGAGAAGGTCTATTCTCATATTTCTGAGGAATTTCCATACTGCCTTCCATAATTGTTGTAGTAGTTTACATTCCCACCAAAATATATTAAGGTACCTTTTCCCCACATCTTCACCAGCATTTGTTTTTTGATTTTTTGCATGACTGTCATTCTCACTGGTGTGAGGAGAAACCTCATTCTGGTTTTTGCTTGTCTTTCCCCGATGGCTAGTGATCCTGAGAATTTTTTCATGTATCTGTAGCTTATTTGTATTTCAGCCTCGGAAAATGCCTGTTCAAGTCCTTTGCCCATTTATTAACTGGATTGTTTGTTTTGTTCGTGTTGAGTTTCTTGAGCTCTTGATAGATCCTGGCTATTAATCCATTATCAGTTGCATCATTTTCGATTATTTGGTACAATATTTTACAGAAGAACTGGAGAACTTATTTATTTATTTGTGTATGTGTGAATTTATTTTGAGAGGCAGAGAGACAGAGAGAGAGAAAGTTTTCACCTGCTGGTTCATTTTCCAGAGGTTCACAAACCTGGGCTGGTATTAGTAGTAGGAATCCAGCTTTTTAACAAGCACATCATGTACTGCCTCCCAGAGTCTGAAAGAACCAGACTCATTATTCAAACTCCAGCTAGCTGTTCAATATGAAATGCATGCTTTTTTTTTTACTTTTATTTAATGAATATAAATTTCTAATGTACAGCTTATGGATTACAATGGCTTCCCCCCCCCCATAACTTCCCTCCCACCCGCAACCCTCCCCTCTCCCACTTCCTCTCCCCTTCCATTCACATCAAGATTCATTTTCAATTCTCTTTATATACAGAAGATCAATTTAGTATATATTAAGGAAAGATTTCAACAGTTTGCACCCACATAGAAACACAAAATGAAACATACTGTTTGAGTACTAGTTATAGCATTAAATCACAATGTACAGCACATTAAGGACAGAGATCCCACATGAGGAGCAAGTGCACAGTGACTCCTGTTGTTGACCCAACAAATTGACACTCTAGTTTATGGTGCCAGTAACCACCGTAGACTCTCGTCATGAGTTGCCAAGGCTATGGAAGCCTTCCAAGTTTGCCGACTCTGATCATATTTAGACAAGGTCATAAAAGACAGGGTGAGGATAGTAACCAATGATCCTAAGAGTGGCATTTACCAGGTTTGAACAATTATACAGCATTAAGTGGGGAAGAGGACCATCAGTACACACAGGTTGGGAGTAGAGCCATTGGAGGTAGAGTAAAGGTTATGATTACAAAGGAATGAGGCCCAAGTACACTAGACAGGGTCTAGAACAAAGGACAGAGTCATTATTAGAGGAGCTAAGAAAGGTGCTGTCTAAGCTACAATTAAGTTTTCTGATTGAGAGGCAAATAGAACCCGACAGAAGGGGCTTGATAATAATCTGATGGGCTTTAGGCCTTGTAAGTTAAGAGGCCCAGACCTATCTATCTCTTCACATGGGGTACATCCTAAGGGAGGTGTGAACCTCCTAGGGGAAGGCACTCTGTTGACTTTCATTACTTGGCTGGCCTGGGAGGAGAGCTGGCCAGGTAAAGGCAGGGGGCATCTCTAACAAGAAATTTACAGTTCTGCCTGCAATGTTGCTGACCCTACTTGGCCGTCCCCTCAGCTGCAGTGGTCACTTTGGAAGTTGGGCTGAGTGAAGGGCTTTTCAGCTTAGAGCCAATAAGATCTGTGGCTCTGACCTGGGCATCCTTCGACTCCAGGGCAGGTCCATTTCCAGTGATCCAACTCTTGGCAGAGCTGCCAGGGCTCTTCACAAGCTGACTTCTGCTGAAGCCCAGGCTTACCACATTGAAAGCCACTGCAGTGGACTGGCCTATTGGGTCTCCTTGAGGGCAGATCACTGTACAGATCAGCCATTAATGGGCCTGCCACCCATTGCTTCTGATGCCTAGCTTTCTTTTCCTCCTGGTTTTTGTTAAAGCAGACCAGAGGATGCAAGTCAAGGGAGTGCCCAAGTCCCATCTCTAATCTTCGGTGGCTTGAACTACAAGTCTATAGTCACAGGCATGTTCTGCAGTAGTTTTTCTAAGGTAGACAATGCCCATGAGGAAAATTATATTCTCACTTTAAAACTTTCTTTCCCTTTGGTCTGAAAGGGAGGTTTTTTCTACTTACTGTTTACTTCGCTGATGGCGAAGTAAATATAGCTATGAGATTATTATTTAAGCTCTTATTTTGGCTAATGCATTCTTCTTAACTTCTAGGCCAAACCTCTCATGTATCTTTTTTAATTATTTATTTACTTATTTATTTGAAAGACAGAGTTACAGAGAGGCAGAGAGAGAGAGAGAGAAAGAGAGAGAGAGAGAGAGAGAGAGGTCTTCCATCAGCTGCTTAACTCCCCAGATTTCTGCAATGGCTGGAGCTGCGCCGATCTGAAGTCAGGAGCCAGAGGCTTCTTCCTGGTCTCCCATGGGCCATCTTCTACTGTTTTCACAGACCATACTAGAGAGCTGGATCAAAAGTGGAGCAGCAGGGTTTTGAACTGGCATCCATATGGGATGCTGGCACTGCAGGTGGCAGCTTCACCTGCTATGCCATAGTGCTGGCCCCATCTCATGTGTCTTTTTAAACTGAAGCTTATGCCCATTGATTAATATAACCCTATTTCCCACTCTGTAAGTAACAATAATAATGAGAAAAGCGCCAATAACTAGATATATCTGACTTCAATAGAGTTACACACTTAAGCAAAAAAAAATGAATTTGATTTTTTTAATTTTTAATTTTTAAAAAATTATTTAAAAGAGAGAGAGAAAGAGACAGACAGACAGACAGACAAAGGGCTCCCATTCACTTGTTCACTCCCTAAATGCCTACAGCAGTAAAGTCTGGACTGGATTGAAGACAAGAGTCCAAAATTCAATCCAAAGTAGTGGCAGGAACTAAAACTTGCGTGTCATGACTTGCTGCCTCCCAGAGTGTATAGTACCAAGAAGCTGGAATCAGCACAGGAACCAAGACTCAGATCTTAGCACATATAAGTTGATTTGTAAAGACACTCAGCACCAATAATTAACTCAAAGAATTTTATTCTAGTGAAGAAACTAGTGAATTCACTCACTAATTACATTATCGTCTATTATTTTCCCCTATTCTAAACTTTAAGGCAGAAATCATTGATCTCTTGAACTGAGAATCATGGCTGAAGTATACAGTTCAGCATCTTCTTGGGCAAAGATAAATGTCTAACAAAATTCTTCCTTTAAAAGATATTTTCATTGATAAATTCTTATAAATATCAACTTTATCAAGCTCAAATACCATTAGATTATTTTTATCTAATCTGTACTCACAATGTAATATAGAGATTGTTTAGGAAGCATATGTGTTTAAGCTGTATTGAAAAATCAAGACTAGAAAAACTTTGTAAATCATCAGAAAAATAACTTTTGAAAGTTAAGTGTAGGGGCCAGTGCTGTGGTGTAGCGGGTGGATCAGTGCAGTTCTGGCCTTTGCAGCCATCTAGGGAGTGAAGCAGTGGATGGAAGACCCCTCTCTCTCATTATCTCTCTCTTGTTTTTTTTTTTTTTTTAATTTAATTTTATTTATCTTATTTTTTATTTTTTAAATATATTTTTAATGAATACAAATTTTGTAAGTACAACTTTAGAAATATAGTTATTCTTCCTACCATACCTGCCCTCCCACCCACACTCCCACCCCTCCTCCTCCTCCTTATCCCCTTGCTAGTCCCATTCCCCTTTCAGATTCAGTTTCAATTAACTTTGTAACAGAAGACCAACTCTACACTAAGTAAAGATTTCAACAATTTGCACACACCTGCACACACACACAGACTGCTTGAGAACTAATTTTCAAGTTAACTCTTAAAAGATTTTTCCAAGAACTTTTTTAGGACCCCTAATAGAAGGTTCCATATGGATTCATTTTATTATCTTTCATTAGGGTTCTCACACAAAATAGAAATAAGTCAGAGGAAACAAGTACACTTTTCCTTCAATTTCATTCTATACTTTGTTAGCACTTGAAATTATTAGACTACTTCAATACTATTTAACATTCTCAGAGTCACTGGATATTATTTTATCAGATCACTTGAAAAATTTTGTTTAAGCTAAAACAAGTTATGCTTGTTCTAATTTTATGATAGTAGTAATATTTCTAATCTTCATTCATCAGTACTTGACATCACATTTAGCTTGATATTCCATAGACCATGTTATACTGAATATCTTGGAAAAACCACTTTTCCTAAAGAATTTTAGAAAAAAAAATGCTTATTACAATTTATAAAAGATGATTATCAAATCCCTAAACTTTTTAAAAGTTGATCTCCAGTGATTTTTTTCAATACTCATTGTTTTCTAAATTACGATTGTTTTAATTTTTTGTTTTAAAATACTAATACTAGAAACATAATATTAAAATTTGCAAGTAAATTTTCAGAATGTTAGAGTAGAATCGATCATCAAAGCCCTCTGTAAATAAGATGTATATAGGTAGGTGCATGAAAGAACAAAGAATGCTAACATATTTATTTGAAAAATAGCATAGAAAAGAATCCAAAACTTTAGGCACACTGTTTTTCTAAAGAAAATCAAATGAAAAAAATACTCTTAAAAGTTTATTCCTCAGTTCTTTCAGCAAAATTTATCTTTCAATGACATACATTGAATTAAATAGACATTCATTGAAAACATAGTAATATGTGCATTTCATTTTTGCCTTTTAATGCTTAAATTATTTATCAGTTTTCATCTCTTTATTTGATAAAAGTAACAAATTACAAAAACCACAATGCAACAAAAGGAAAATACTTGTTTTACATGAAAAATAAACAGGAAGGAGAATGTTTTATGCGCACAATATGGATAAAACTTTAAAGTATCTTATAAGAAGGAAAAAAAAAAACTAGGGTTTCCAATTTTGATCATAAATGGAATAACTATTGATATTTTTTACCAGTGTCTACTTACTGAAAAGTCAAGCAATCTAACATTCAAGTAATTTCTGAATAGCACGTTAAAGTCATGCTTATACTTTGTTTGCACTACTATGTCAGGTCTGTTATACAACTAGTTAACAGGACGCACCATCTGACAGATCCACAGGTATAAACGAAGAGTGTTGAATAAAGAACACCCACCTCTACTTCTGGTGAGCAGGAGCCCTCCAGCCTTTAAACCACTCTCAACACTAGGGAGCACACTTTCTCCAGGAATTACCCTGGGAAAGGCAGAGCCAGTCTTCTAGTGCGAGTCAGCATCAGGCAGTGTGCCAGTGCACGCTCTGCTGTGTAGAGTGACAAGGCACACAAATATGACAGTGCTAATGGTAAACAATGACAGTTCTGTCAGGAATCTGAGAGGCTTTTCATACTTCTGCATGTGCCGAGAAAGAAGCAGACTTACTTTATTTGTGGCATATAAAAATGACGGCATGAACTCTTCACCCCATTTTTTTCCTTTAAACAAATCAAAATTAGAAGAGTGTTAGCAGTTTTATGGGTGTGGGAATGGAAAGTAGGAAGCTTTAGGAGTTTGAAAATTCAAAAAAAAAGTTTTCCTTTAACTAAAACATAAACACATATTACTTAATGTATTTTTTAATTTAAATGACTTTAGATGGGTAATGATCTCACCGTAAAGCTCGCTCTTACTCTCAAGGCTATGCTAGTGTCATCTGGAGGTTATGGAAGTAACCGACACAGAGCAGAGGCTGTGAAGGACACGTCTAGGGTAAGCTTGGGTGCAGCGTGCTCTGGCAGAGGCACAATACATTGTAGGTCAGAAATATTACCGGGTTACCCATGATGTGACACAAATCTGATCATTATGTGAGCTCATTCAAAAGTTCATGATATATATGAAGTGTGTGAACATTGCATAAACTCCTTTCAGAGATAAAAAGATCAAGGTCTGCACTTTGTTTTGGGGCAGGTGCCTGTTTCTCAAGGAAAAGGAAACATAAGCGTTGTGTGGTGCACAAAGACAGCACAGTACGGCGAAGAGTAAACTATCGAGTGTTTAATTTGTCCAGAGTGTCATACTAGGTATCGTGGGCATGCAAGGGTGCAAAGTTATGGAATCACAATGCATGAGCTTATAGCACAATGACTGAAATAAGATGTTGACAAGCGTAGGCTACTTTCATTGAAAAGATGGTCACTGACAGAGGGAAGGAGGAATAGGAATCCTGACGTTGGTAACTAACAACAAAGTGCTTAAACTCTGAGAGAAAACATGGTGCATTGCTTAAAAGAAATTATCCCAGATCTCCCATTGGATAAACAAGGACATAAAAGGCTAGAAGGGTGGCTGGCTCTTCATAGAATGCATATCAAACACAAAGATTTAAAGGTAATCATTTCTCTGTTGCTACCCCCACGGGCATTTGCTCCAGCAGGATTTTTTAATTATTTGTCCAAAATCCCTTTCCTATTTTCTGATAGATACCTTTGTTATTGTGATTCTTGTGGATGTCAGCAGCAATGGTCATCCATCAGGCCTTAAGTGTGGATCTAAGACCAAAGCCCCCAAGTCCCACCAATTAGACCAGAAATAAAGAAGGGTTAAGATTAGTAAAATTCCTTCCTCTCAGCTTTCTCTTCTGATTTTGGTAGAAGAATCGTCTCTTTTTCCTCTTGGATTCCTATTTGCTAATACCACTCTGCTCAGTAAGTGTCCCACACTTACTGCATACAAACACCCATGCATGCAAGAAAGGAAGAAGCCAGAGCTCAACCTTAGTCTCATTTCACTGGGAGATCGCCTCAGAAGTTAATTTGAGTTGTGTTGCTATAATTTGCAATCTTACCAAAAGCCTTGTTAGTGCTTGGAGGATGAAAGAATAAAGCGAAGTGAAATGCATTGTACAATCTGGGATGTGAATACTACTCCAGTGAAGATCATTCCAGGGAGACAAGGATCAACAGTGCACAAGAAGAAAATTACAAGACAAGATTTAAGCTCTGTGTCAGGTTGACCATATATCCCAGTTTGCCTGGGACAGATTTGGTTTATGCTTGTCACCCCCATGTTCTACTCTGTGATTTTCTCAAAAGTTCCCTAACTTTTATTATAAATCATATGATATAGTTACCACAATTCTCTTTAAAACTGAAACCAGTGGCAAAGAATGCATACATGATATCTATTAGTGTAATTAAGGAATTAGGTTTGAGCCACCTTATGAAGTTCCTTAGGTATTATGTTAAGTATCTAAGTAGTAACATAAATAGAGAAGAGATCTGATTGTAATTTTCAAGATTAGTGTAGATAGCTAGTAGTATTAAACTTGGATTGGTAAAGTGTGAAATAAGAGAATTATTGTAGTCTCTGTAAGAGATGATTAATCTCTGAAAAATAGTGGTGTAACAATGAAAACCAGGGTTTTTTTTGTTTGTTTGTTTTGTTTTGTTTTACTTCATTGAGCTGAGAAAGTTCTTCATTAGCCTGGAATGCTAAGAGTTACTGACATAAAGGATAGAGGAAAGCCACACCTTCCTTCACCATGGAGAGAGGGTTGAAAGAGCTAGAAAAAGGTTTTAGGCCTTGCTTAAATGACCTGATATGAAACTATATGTATACTCAGTGAATTATAACACAGTCTCTCATCAAAAATTTCTAGAAATCTATGGCAGTCAATTAAGCCCATAGATTTCCTGGTAAGTAAGTTATTTGTTAGGTACATTCTGTTCTGTGCTTATTATGTCATAACTACCTTTAAGATGCATTAACACTTGTACCTAATATTGTTGCCTCCTTCAGTTAAAATTGCCTCCAGGTCTATACACACCTTGTCTACCTCAGTGGTATGACATGTGTCTAGATAGCATGGAAATTAACTAATAGGATGATGCAATTAATGGGATGTGGAGATCAAAAATAGGGTAGAAGTAGCTATAATTAACTCTGGTTCTGTAAGCCACATGAATTAATAGATACTAATTCCTTAAAAATGCATAGGAAGGTAGGACACACAGATCTATGAGGAAAGTGGTAGGGCAAGTGATAAAGCCATGTTAGATATTTAAGTTTGAGATAATGATCAAATATTCTACAGGAGGTTTTTCGCATCAGTTATTAAAATTTTAATTTTATTTATTTGAGAGACAGAGAATCCAAAGAGGGAGAGGAAGACAACGACTGAGAAAATGATAGAGCCAATCTTCCAATCTGCTCATTCATTTTCTTTTTTAAAAACAAAGATTTATTGGCCGGCGCCGCAGCTCAATAGGCTAATCCTCCTCCTGCGGCGCTGGCACACCGGGTACTAGTCCAGGTCAGGGCACCGGATTCTATCCCTGTTGCTCCTCTTTCTTTCTCTTTTTTTTTTTTCTTTTTTTTGTTTTTTGTTTTTTGACAGGCAGAGTGGACAGTGAGAGAGAGAGAGACAGAGAGAAAGGTCTTCCTTTGCTGTTGGTTCACCCTCCAATGGCCGCCGCAGCCGGCGCACCACGCTGATCCGAAGGCAGGGGCCAGGTGCTTCTCCTGGTCTCCCATGGGGTGCAGGGCGCAAGGACTTGGGCCATCCTCACTGCACTCCCGGGCCACAGCAGAGAGCTGTCCTGGAAGAGGGGCAACCGGGACAGAATCCGGCGCCTCCAACCGGGACTAGAACCTGATGTACCGGTGCCGCAAGGCGGAGGATTAGCCTATTGAGCTGCGGCGCCGGCTCCGTATGCTCCTCTTTCTGTCCAGCTCTCTGCTGTGGCCCGGGAGTGCAGTGGAGGATGGCCCAAGTCCTTGGGCCCTGCACCTGCATGGGAGACCAGGAGAAGCACCTGGCTCCTGCCTTCGGATCAGTGCGGGGCGCCGGCCACAGTGTAGTGGCCGCAGGGGCCTTTGGGGGGTGAACCAACGGCAAAGGAAGACTTTTCTCTCTGTCTCTCTCTCACTGTCCACTCCGCCTGTCAAAAATAAATAAATAAATATATAAAATAAAAAAGGATTTATTTATTTATTTGAAAGTTAGAGTTACACAGAGAGAGGAGAGGCAGAGATAGAGAGAGAGAGAGAGAGAGAGAGAGAGAGAGGAGAAAGAGTTCTCCATCCCTTGGTTCACTCCCTAACTGGCCACAACTGCCAGAGCTGTGCCTATCCAAAGCCAGGAGCCAGGAGCTTCTTCTGGGTCTCCCACGTGGGTGCAGGGGCCCAAGGACTTGGGGCATCCTCCACTGCTTTTCCAGGCCACAGCAGAGAGCAGGATCGGAAGTGGAGCAGCCAAGACTCGAACTGGCACCCATATGGGATGGCAGCACTGCAAGCAGTGGCTTTACCCACTACGCCACAGCGCCGGCCCCTGCTCATTCATTTTCCAAATGCCCACAATGGTAAGAACTGTGCCATAGTCAGCAAATGGATCTGGAAACTCAATCCAGGCCTCCCATGTAGGTAGCAGTGACCCAATTACTTGAGCTACCACGGCTACCTCCTCTGGTCTAAACTAGCAGGAAGCTGGAATTAGGAACCAGAGCCAAGAGCTGTACCCAAGCTGGGCCACAGACATATTAATCACTAGGTTAAATGTCTACTCTCTTACAATTTACTTTTAATGTGAATATGACACTCAAGAGGCTATGGTGACCAATAAAATAAAAGGAAATTAGGTCTTTGCGGAAAGGTTTGTGTTTTTATGTTGAAAACACAAAGAAGGAACAATTAGAAAAACCATTCAAAGAGATGCCGTGTAACTGAAGTTAGAAATATCAGTAAGGGGCTTGTGCTTTGGCATAGTAGGTTACGATTTTGCCTGCATTGCTGGCATCCCATGTGGGTGGTAGTTTGAGTTGGCTACTCCAACTTCTGATCCAGCTCCCTGCTAATGGCCTGGGAAAGCATTGGAAAACGACCCAAGTGCATGGGCTCTTGCACTCACATGGGAGGCCTGAAAGAAGCTCTTGGTTCCTGGCTTAGGATCAGCCCAGCTCCAGCCTTTGTGGCTATTTGGGGAGTGAACCTGTGGATCGAAGAGCTCTCGCTCTCTCTCTCTCTCTGTAACTCTGCCTCTGTAAATAACTATATCTTAAAAAAATCTATCAGTAAAGGACAGGTGTTTGACAATGTAAATTGTTCTTGTGGGGTAAAGAAGAGGAAACTGATTTCAAAGTTCTAAGGTAATGTTTGAATAAAAAACTTCAATAAAGCATAAAATATTAATATAAGAAATTGAGAAATAAAAGGTCTGGGTAATATAAAAAGCAGTAAAGTAATCTGTATCAGTAAGATATTTGATTGTGAAAGGTAAGTAGAGCGTAGAATTGCCACTCGAAGGAGCAGAAAGGTAGAAGGAACAATTTGTAGAGCAGTCTCAGGACAGCATAAGTTGTGCTAAAGTTACAGTTTAATTGATCAACCACAGAAGTTTAACAGAAATTTGTATTTCTGTTCTAGCAACCACTAGGACAACCATCCTCCACGGAGAAACCCTCAAACAGATTTCTTCCAATTAACTCTATAATATCAACATGTGGCTTGTGAGACCATCACAATGCAGCAATCATAGATAACACACCAACTTCTCTCTACTTTTGTGTAGAATTGTTACACATCACTTCCACATACCACCTATTTGCCAAAATTAGTCACATTGGTATTTCTAAGTGCTAGCAATGGGGAAATGCATAGACCCCAAGACGTTTGCTAAGAAGCAGATGGTCACATTTTTATTTGCGAGAAAAAATATTGGGACATGGGAGACTAACCTTAGGCACAGACAAAAAGTTTAATACAAATACTCTATTTTTAGGAGTTAAGAGAAATTTTACAGGAATTGCTTTTTCAAACTTGCAGGCTATTTAAATGACAAACTCTGTCACCGCGAGGTTAACTCACTTACTTCCTCTGTATAGTAGATGGCTCTGCTATAAATGAACAGTTCAGAAAGGATAGTATCAAAGATTTCAACTGTAAAACTGTAGAATCTGCAGATATTTATGACTTGAGATCAATTATACCTTTAATAAATATTTAATATCCAAATAACTATATTGAGTGTTATAATTAATCAAGAAGTATTTGAGCCTTGTAAGGTATAGGGATTGAAGTACAAAATTATGGGGAAATATATGTTTCCTATCAGTTTTATATTTTACTGAGTATACCAATAATTTTTGTTTTCTTTTTTTAAATATTTATTTATTTATTTGCAAGTCAGAGTTACACAGACAGAAAAGAAGCAGAGACAGAGAAAGAGAGAGAGAGAGAGAGGTCTTCCATCCAATGGTTCACTCCACAATTGGCTGCAACAGCTGGAGCTTCTTCTGGGTCTCCCACTCGGGTACAGGGGCCTAAGGATTTGGGCCATCTTCTACTGCTTTCCCAGGCCATAGCAGAGAGCTGGATTGGAAGTGGAGCAGCCGGGTCTCGAACCGGCGCCCATATGGGATGCCTGCACTTCAGGCCAGGGCGTTAACCTGATGCACCAAAGCACCGGCCCCTAATTTTTGTTTTCTTACAAAAAAATTGTCATATTGTTACTTAGCTCACTTTGGTACATACAGTTAGCAGTTGAGGTTTTTTGTTTGTTTTTCTTTTCAAATTATTTACAATTGCATTTGTGAAAATATTAATAAAAGATAAGAGAGAATCATATTATGGAAGTAGAGTGGACAAAGAAATGAAACCTCAGATTATTTTTTCTAGTTAACCTCTTGGGATTTACAAAGCTGCCAGAGTTTGACATCTTTATTGTTAGTTCAAATTGAAGTTTATTCCATCAGCTACATAAGTAATCACTTACAATGTAAGACAGGAAAATTGTCAAAACTTAATCTGATTCTTGCGTATAATATATTCACAATAAACCTTGCATATACAAAAATGGCTCAAATAATCTCATTCTTGTAGGAAATTTGATTGAATAAGTCTAGGATACCAACCTTATTACTTGCAACAGAAAGACATTTCGAACAAAAATTATCCTATGTGAGATGAAATCTGGTTAGGAATAGCAAAAATCATGAAATTGTAGGAATAACAATTTAATTTCAAGTGGCTAGTGGTCGAGCCTTTTCAATCTTTGTGTTTAGGAAGTCATAAAGATTAGACATGTTATAGGTCCATGGGTAAATAATATGTACTTTGTAAGCTATGAATTGAATCTATATTTGGTCAGCTTGTACATATTTTTGTGTGCATTTAAAATAACATGTAAAATAATAAAGAGATAAATATTATAGCAAACTAAAATATTTGACTTATAAAATGTTGCTGTCTAGCTATTGCTTTATATGCATCAAACTTGGTTTAAAGACAGGCTTTTGGGGCCAGTGCTGTGGTATAGTGCGTGGGGCTACCGCCTGCAGTGCCAACATCCCATGTGGACTCTGGTTCAAGCCCCAGCTGCTTCACTTCAGATCCAGCTTTCAGCTATGTACTGGGAGGTTGGAGGAGGATGTCTCAAGTCCTTGGGCCCCTGCACTCATGTGGGAGACCAGGAGAAGGCTCCTGGCTCCTCGCTTTGGATCCATACAGCTCCAGCCATTGCAGCCACCTGGGAAGAGAACCAGTGGATGGGATGGTAGACCTCACTCTTTCTCTCTCTCTCTCTGTCTTTCTGTCTCTTTGTCTCTCTCTGCCTCTGCTGCTCTATGACTCTGCCTTTCATATATATAAATACATTTTTAAAAAAAGACAGACTCTTTATAAGAATTTTAAAGAGGAATAAGAAAAGTACACAATATAAACTTTAATTATGGATGAATAAAATATAGTCCATTGCTTTTATAGCATCTCATTCAACTAAATATTATATTTATGTTATTATTTTAGTTTTTGAATACCATTTTCAGGATGCAGTACTATGAAGTTTCACAAGAATTAAAAATTACATGTCATAGCTTAAACAGAAATGGGACAAAAATCAATACAGGAAACAAATTGCACTTATCATTTTTAGTGTACTTTATTTTGTTAGTTCAGGGTGAACAATATAAATAGAAAACAGCTTTCATGGACTCCTAGAAATTTGTATAGACTTCAAATTCTGTGGAAATATCCTTGTAAAGTTTTTTTAAAAATTTTTTTTATTATTTTATTTTATTTTATTTTATTTTTTTTTATTTTTGACAGGCAGAGTGGACAGTGAGAGAGAGACAGAGAGAAAGGTCTTCCTTTTGCCGTTGGTTCACCCTCCAATGGCCGCCGCGGTAGGCGCGCTGCGTCCAGCACACCATGCTGATCCGATGGCAGGAGCCAGGTGCTTCTCCTGGTCTCCCATGCGAGTGCCCAAGCACTTGGGCCATCCTCCACTGCACTCCCTGGCCACAGCAGAGAGCTGGCCTGGAAGAGGGGCAACCGGGACAGGATCGGTGCCCCAACCGGGACTAGAACCCGGTGTGCCAGCGCCACAAGGCGGAGGATTAGCCTAGTGAGCCGCGGCGCCGGCCCTTGTAAAGTTTTTAGTCAGAAAATATTTCAATAATATATCAATAATGAACATGAAATTGATGGATTGAATAGAGACCCTTTTTAGTTAGATTTAAATCATGATATTTGGTTCATTTAGATTATTAGTGAAAGGAAATACCATTCTTCATATGCTTTGGCAAATGTTGTCTGCAGCTTACTTTCTTCTTTATTCTTACTTGAAATTGGTTTTTTTTGAATATGCTTCATGAATTGTTCCCAGACAATATAGATTTTAGATCTCTTTCCTGTATGATAATGACCCTTACTTTAGTAATTACAAGTTAAAAATACCAAGCATGTAATGAATTCCTCTGCAGCATTGTTTGTATTCCATAATCATATCAATATGGGTAGCTGGAGGAGCATGCGCATTTTCTCTTTGTTTAACACAAACACTAGTCTTAGGGTAAACTCAGTCTCCATCATCTAAGGGAAGGTGACATGTAAGAGAATTGTATGGCGTGTTATCTCCTTCGTAGTCTCAGGAAAGAACTGTCCCCTTGTCAGTACACAGCATTTTAGCAGCAAGTAGTAAGTGTGTCTGGTTTGTGGATGTGCTCCTAATGCTTAGAGAATCCTTGCAGCAGTAATGCTTAGCTAAGTTTTGGGCTCCTTTCTATCTCCATTTTGGTTCCTAAAACTTACTTCCTAATAAACAAGCAAAGGGTTATGGTTGTTTTCATGGGCAGGTTATTAGTATTTAACTGAATTGTTGTGTTCAATAGTTTATTTTAGTTATGCTACCATCATGTGCATGGTAATCATTGAATTTACTTATCCTGGATTGGTATTTTTAACATAAATCAAGCCTTTGTTTCAAGGGTCATTTATTGCATCACACAGCAGTAAGACTCAATATACATAACAAGCAGTTTTAGTTTTTTCTGCCTTTTTTTTTTTTCTTTGTGGACTGGTTTTGTTTCATTGGATGAAAAGCTTTGTCTAGAAAGATTATTAAAATAGAATGAAATTAGCATTAGAATTAAGACTTAGTCTCAATGATGATCAATCTACATTGATATTCTTTCTAGGTTTAGTTAAACATATTGGAATGAGTTTCTCAAGGAAACTGTTTCAGCCTCTCCAAAGATTCAAATGAGCTAAATTCAGTGTGAATTCCAAAATTAAATTTATCTACTTTCATTTTCATCCACTTTGGAGCAGTTAAACTTTTGGCCGTATAGAGACACTACTGTTTATTTCATTATAATTATACATTACATTTGATACACTTAATGTATCATTTCTCTTGCTCAGCTTCTAAACTTTATATTAATAACAAAGGGAAGAAGAAAGAGAAATTGAAACTTTCCCTTCTTTATCATATCTTGCAATCTTTTATGTATTGTAACTTAGAGAAAAGTAATCTGTTTAAACATCTAGTTCAGCTTTATACAAATTATAATGTACTCAAGATAAAAATTTAATCACACAATCTAATGTATAAAGTCAACTTTTATATTTTTTTATTAGATGTCTTTATAAGTCCTCAATTTGCTTAAGCAGAGGAAAAGATTAGATTTATCCTTTAATTTGGTCTGTTTTATCTTGTTTAAAGAGCTTCTTTTGGTTAAATTTTCAGTTCATTCTAAGTCCAACTCAAGACAGGAACTTTTTATGTTTTCTCATATTCAAGGAAAAGCATGGGAAATCTGCTGATATTTCCTGCCAATGAGGTAAGGTTAGCAAGTGTTTGTCTTTTCCTTCTTGGCTGCCCCACATCATCAGATACTGAGTTGACTGGTATCCTTACTGTTGTCTGAGGTTAATGCATGCATCTATCTCTTGCAATAACAGAAACATAGCAGTTGTTAATCAAATCCAACTCAACTCCAAGTCTCTGCCAAAGGAGTGATTCGTTAAGCAGGTAAATGGGCACTTGAGGGTACATAGAAACGTCTTGATTATCTGAATGCCAAGAACAAGTTGTGGGGCAATTTCCTCATCACCTACCTAGTAAAATTTCTGTTACTATACTATTGTCACTCATCATGTAGGACGTAATTGCATATAGTACTTCACCTGGAGGGTTAAAAAACAAAAACAAATAAAACAGTTTCTGGATTGCTGAAGTTATCTTTATGTTTATACATTCTATGCTTTCCTCATTTTACCCATTAATTTATCCATGTTCTACAACTCATTTTCCATCCTGCAGAAGATCCAGAAGTTTCTTCTTCTCAGACCAAGACTATACCTTTCTTGTGATATCTTGAGTTGCCAAGCATCCATGTAATAACATAAAGAAGATTATTTTTATCACCAAAATGAAGATCTGAGAGTAAGCAACACTCAATTGCCGGACAGAGCAAGAATACCAGAACTGAGATCCATGGATTATCATAAAGCAAATTGAATATCCTTTAAGTCTTCCCAAACATTAACCAGCTTGTACAAATGTGACGATAATATTCTGATCCTTTTCCAAAAGTATTTGGACTTAGATGTAATTAATTCAACCCATATGGAAATCTACAAAGTTGAACAATAGAAAATTGTTAATTTTGCAGAGTGGAAATTGCTTTTACAAATATCTGATAAAATGCAAACACACACACACACATGAATGCACCAACATCATCCTCTTTATTAGGGCTTTACAAGTAAAGTGGAAAAAAAGTTGACTTACAGCCACATTACTATAAAAATTATCTAATTTATAAATCACATTGTGTTATCACTTTACTCATGTCATCATTAAAGCAATGCACTCAAATACCCTATAAGTTATATAAATAAAATATTTAGTTTATATGTATATATACAGCATATAAATATTTGCATAATATGATCCAGACTGTACTAGTATTACACATAATTTCTTATTATGTTTTGTTGACTCTTGTTTGTCATTTGCTTTATTATTTTCATGTCAACATTTTTCTTACATGTAAGCATGCTAACATGTTTATCGTTTTCCCCAACGGACTTCATTTTGATGCCTCTATAAGATCTAGCCTGGTTGCTTTTCAGGTGTTTGCACAACCATCTCCAGATTTCATCATTTGCTTTCTGAAGGGTTTATATTATTATCTAGATACTGTGTCTTTGTATTTTGTAGTTTAATTCCTCATTCGTCTGAAATACATCCCAAGCAGATATTAAGACATGAGTTTCAAATTAATGAATTTTTGTTACCTAAAAATATCTTTTATTAGTCAGCTTTATGTAACAACAATGCAATACCATAGACAACAAACCTTAAAAAGAAAAGAGGTTTAATTCATTGAGTTTCGGAGACTGAAAGTCCAAAATATGGTACAGCCTCGGACTGTGGCAAGGAGCCATAGAATATAGTGGATAATAGATTGAGTATCGAGGAGTGATCGTGTGACAAGCCAAGAACCAGAGTGAACAGGGACAAACAGGATTTTTATAGCAAGTTTCTTGGAAGAATTAAACATGACAGATGCTATCTTGTTCAAAAAGACTGCCCCCAGTGACTCCTATTAAACCCAACTCCCCAAATATCCACCATCTCCCAACAACATGACCCTGGAGTCCAAGCCTTTAGTCATGAGTCTTTGAAGAACTTCCAAACCGATATCCAAAGCTTAGCATCCTTATCCTGTCTTTATTCATGTGCCTTTGGGAGACTCCCAGACCAGTATCCAATCCAACCTTATCCTAATTTAAAATATCTCTGTATGGAGCACTAGGTCGAAAATATTCTTCTTAGCATCATCTATTCTGATAGATATTTTGTCTTTGTTTTCTCCACCCTCATGGCTAAGAGTTCATTCCTCATTACATTCACTTATGAAATCACTTTGTTTCTCACCTCTTAGCACCATGTATATTATATTTCTAGGGCTCCCATAACAGCATACCATGAACTGGGTGGCTTAAAACAAGAGAGAAATTTGTCCTCTTGTATTTCTGGAGGACACAAGTCTGAAATCAAGTTGTCAGGCAAACCATGCTCTCCCCCAAGTTCTAGGGAAGCTTGCATCATTGCATTTGCCCTGACCATGGTGCCACGAGCAATCCTTGGAATGCATTGGGCTGTACAGCATCTTTCCACAAGTTTGTCTCTATTGTCACATGGCATTCCCTCTATATGTTTGTGCATCCCTTATCCAAAAATTCCTCTTCCTCTAACAAAGTGAGTCATTGCACTTAATTAAATCATTTCATTCTTTATTTAAAAAACCCTCACAATTGAGATTTAGCATTCACTTGGTAAAATATATGATACAGTTTAGAATAAAATTGACAAACTGTTGTCACATTGTCTGTTTTGTATTAATCTACACATGTCCCTGATTTTGCAATAATGTTGAAATAATGTATTAAAGTCAGATATTATCATTTCATACCAACACATTTAAGGAATAATGAGTTATTCTAATTAATTTCTTAGTATTTAATGAATATTACATTAGTCTGTGGAAATGAGAGAGATTCAAATTTTTAGGCTTATCCAAAATAGTGTTTTATTTTGCTACTTACCAATGGAAAATTTGAAGAAGTCTACAAATAAAGAGCCTATGTAAAGACTTCACTTTCTAGGCAATAATTTCCTTTCTTTTACTTTTTTTAAGAAAATAATATGAAAGGTGAAAAATAATATCTCAGTTTTAATTGATTTTGCTTTCCTCTGTTAATTAATTTTTGCTCACTTATGATATATTTTTTATATTTGTAATGAGTTATCTGTTCATGACTTTTGAATAGTTTTTTCTATCATAGTTGTTTGTTATTCCTTGGTTGTATTAATTAATTAATTTATTTAATTCTTTTTCCCAGCCTTACCAAGAAAAACTTTAACAAAATTTATTTGTAATTTATACAATATGAAGTTTTGGTAGATACATGCTGTGCATTTAAAAATAATCACCTCAATCAAGTTAATTGAAACTTCCCTCATCTTTCTTACCCTCTTTGTTGTAAGGATGTTTAAGGCCTATTTTCTGAAAATTTCAAGTACACACTGCAGTCTGTCTACCTAGGGTTACCCTGTTGCACATTAGATATTCAGAACGTACTCTTAACCAACATACATTTCTACCCTGGTAAGCACCCTTATCTCTTTTTTCTATGGTTTTGACATTTTTTAGATTTCAAATATAAGTCAGAACAGGTGGTATTTTTATTTCTATGTCTGGGCTACGTTAATTAGCAAAAGGCCCCTAGTTTCATACATTTGGTTGCAAATGATCAGGTTTTCCTCTTTTTACAAATGTGTATATATATTTATACATAATATTTTCTTATTCCTCTACTACCGACACTGATTTCCTTTGCATATAAACTCAGAAGTGGGACCACTGCATTACATGTGTTCTACTGGAGTTTCTTGAGGAGCCTCTATACTATTTTCTCTAACTAGATCTCTTGCCCATACTTAGTGTACAACAGTTCCTCCCTTCTCTTCTCTCTATGTCTTTACAACATTTATCTTTTGCCTTTTTATAATAGATATTCTCTCCGGTGTGAGGTGATATCTTCTTATTGTTTTAATTTGCATCTCCCTGATGATTAGTGAGGCTGATCATGTCCCCACTTACCTGATATGTTTGTACGTCTTATTTAGAGAAATGTAGACTCAAGTCCTTTGCTAATTTTCTAATCAGTTTTTTGAGCTTCTTATATATTTTGGCTATTAACCCTTTATCAGGTGTATGATGTGCAATTTTTTTCTTATTCTATAGGTTGTTTATTCACCCTGTTGATATATAATATATATATATGTATATATATATATATATATATATATAGTCATTTGCATGGAGCACAGTAATTTCTAAATTTCTGCATATGGCTATAATTTTGTGGACTTACAACAGTGAAGATTTTGTAATATCAAATATTATGAGACATATTTTCCATATTGTTAAATATCATAATTTCATTGATAGGGCAAATACATAACTGAATGATGATTTAAATGTATGTAATTTAGGCAAATGGCACATTGCTCGATAAATCGTACAGAAGCCAAGAACTGAAGCAGTGACTTTAGCAATAACTAGTTTTAGAGGATTTTTCAAATCCTTTTGGAAATATTTATAGAAAAAATATTGAGGATTTTAATGAAGCACGGATGGAAGACTCAGCAGTCTGAGATGATGCACGCTATTTCCCTCACAGCAAAGGAAAATGGATGAACAGACACTTTGTCTGTCCCACCCGCTGAGCTGTCAGTGCCCAGAACTCCCAGTAACCTCTGTTTGACTCTTCACTCGCGAGACAAATTTACTCATATATCATGACTGTCAGAATCCCTTTTCAGTAACTGTATCAGTAATTAGCTATGCCTTGTTAGTGCTCAGGGCATGTGTATCTGTCACGTTGATAAAAAAAGATCTAATTTTATCTATTGTTGCTGTTTTCAATTCCAGCAGTATGTTAGCCCCTCAGCATTATAAAATCATCAAAGAGGCACAACATTGATTCAGATCCCACTGAAAACCCTTCACAGTAGTTAAATTGTTTGAGAAAATAAGGATCAACATTCTATGTTACACCGAAGAGGTTTAGCATTTGAAAAAAAAAAAAAAACTTTCAGTATTTAAAATCATTTGGAAAAAATTTTATAAGTTCACAGGGTAATTTTACTAATCGAAACAATGTAAACTGTTTTCTGGGAAACCTTAATTGTTAAAATTTAACCATAATTTGGCTATTTTTAAAGATTAATTTAATTACAAGAATTTCAAATCTATTGAGGGAAATGTCATTTCCAAAAATTTTTATAATATTCAGAACAAAGTAAAAGGTAGGTATGGAATCCAATATATCACAGATTTTAAAACTGGGACATCAGCAAAACTGAATTTAGCAGTTAAAATGTCTACTATATAAAATTTGAAATGAATTATTTGTAAAAGAAGAGACACAATAAACAAAGTAAATTAAGAACAATCTTGGAAAAACTATTTGAAAAAAAGTATATAAAAGATGATAGCTTTTAATCTACTTCTTGTTCCTATCTCATATAAGACATGTCCTGTGTTATTAAAGATAATTTTACTGATTTATTTAAAATAGGTATGATTTCATTTCATTTTCTTGCCTCGTTTTCCTGATTAGAATTTTCAGTACAAGGTTATGTAGAAGTGCTGTGGGTTGAGTGTTGTGGTGCAATGACTAAGCCATTGCTTGGGACAGTCACAGCTCATCCTAGAGTATTCTCCTTCTTTCTCTTTTTCTTTTCCTTTTTCTTTTTCTTTCTCTTTCTCTTTCTCTTGCTCTTGCTCTTGCTCTCACTCTAGCTCTCTCTCTCTCTACCTTTCCCTACTTTCAAGTAGCTTAATGTAAATAAACATATAAACATTTAAAAATACAGTTGTTGACAGCAGACATCCTTATCTTGCTCCCGATACTGATATGAAAGCTTTTAGATTCACCCCCATCCTGAAAAAAAGTATGTATATATTTGATAGGCAGAGACAGACACAGAGAAGAGAAAGCTCTCATTTGAAGGCCAACTCCCAAATGCCCATAACAGCTAGGGTTGGGCTAAATGGCAAGGAGCCTGCTGTATCAACCATAACCTGCTGCCTCCTGGGGTACACATTAGAAGGCAACAGCAATTAGAAGTAATTAGAAATGTAGCCAGCACTCAGACACACGCACACACATGCACACCCACACACACACTGAAATGAGATATGGATGTCTCAAGTGGCATCCCAACTGCTAGGCTGCTAAGTCTAACCCATACCCATGCTTTAAAATTTTTAACAATAAATATTTCAATACAAAAGATCTAGGCATTTCATAGATGTCTCTTATCAGAAAGAGGAAGTTCCTTTTGATTTCTACAGAGTTTTAAGTATTCAAAATTTGAAGTTTGAGTTTTAACCATTTAAGACTAAAGAATATATATATATATTATAATAGTAATAAAGGCAAACTTAAACATTGTATTTCATAGAAATAACTCTAAAAGTGGCTAGAGAATTCACTGAATAAAATAATGAGTAATCAAAATTCATCAAATTAAAATTTGTATGTGAAAATAAAGCAATAGAATAGGATGACTATAAAATTCATGTAAAAATACAAAAGACCAGGAGACACCATGGAATTCTTGAACGGAACAGCAAATCTGGAAACTGGAAGCTTCAGATACCAAAAATTACTTTAATTTCTTTTATTTTTTAAAGATTTATTTGCTTATTTGAAAGGCAGAATTACAGAGAGGCAGAAAGAAAGGGAGAGAGAGAGGGAGAGAAAGAGAGAGAGAGGCCTTCCATACACTGGTTCATTCCCCAAATGGCCACAATGGCCAGAGATGGGCCAAGCTGAAGCCAAGAGCAAGGAGATTCTTCCAGGTCTCCCAAGTAGGTGCAGGGTCCCAAGGACTTGGGCCATCTTCTACTGTTTCCCCAGGCCATAGCAGAGAGCTGGATTTGAAGTGGAGCAGCCGGAACCTGAACTGGTGCCCATTTGGATGCCAGGACTTCCACAGGCAGCTTTACCCACCTATGTCACAGTGTTGGCCCCTCAAAAATTATTTTAAAAAGTTAATGATTAATGCATTTAGGAATTGTGCTATCAATAGATGGTTGCAACAAACAGGGTTGAGCCAGATCAATGACAGGAGCCAAGACCTTCTTCCAGGTCTTCAACATGGGTTCAGGGCCCCAAGCAATTGGATCATTTTCCTTTGCTTTCCCAGGTGCACAAGCAAGGAGCTGGATCAGAAGTGGAGCATCTGGGACTCATAACTATATAAGATGCTGGCACCATAGTGTGGGTCCAAGCCATATGATATTTTAAGACAAAAATCTGTGCTAATCACTTTTATATGGCTGACAGAATCCTAGTCTTTTTATTTCATAGTGAACTAAGTTGGAGAACAAGGATCTATGAAAAAAGCAGAGGCAGTCCATCTTCACACATTGTTCTTAAGATCCTGGACAAGCCTCCAAGAAATTTTGCAGGAATCTACCATTAATATATTTGTTTTTCTACACAAGGTTTGTGTCTCATGTCCACAAGTAATGAGGATTATAGACAATGAAGAGTTTTTAAAGCTGAAGTAGTTCATTAAAAGAAAGCAGAGAAAGCAAAAGCAAAAGCAAAAGAAAAAGCTACTGGCAGCACCAAGGGGAGGAGCCGCATCCCTGGAGAAGGAAATCATTGAGGCCTGATTGTCTTGGGGTTTTTACAAGGAGTAAGAGGGAAAGTTCTCAGTTCTCAAGGCTGGCGTGTGAGAGGGATGGGTTTTATTGGGTTATTGGGTGAAAGTTCAAACTGAGACAGAAAACACACGAAACTTTCCCCTAAGATGCATAAAATTCTCATTACCTTGATCAGTTATAGCATAGAAAGTCCTAGATTACAAAGACTAACATATGACATCAATATCCTTCACAAAAACTGACTGTTTGGCTTTTCTCAGGCCCTCTGAAACTCATCTACAGATGGCAAGGTGGGGCCCACTGGTCCATGTCTACCTAGCCAGGAATCGAGCTATCATTATAACCTCAAAAGAACTTACCATTAAGGAAAACATAATGAACAGAACTGTATTACAATTCAAAATCTCTCTTCACTAGAAAAGACCAATGAGATGTTGGTAAAGTAGCGCATAGTGAACGAATCATCTCAAATGCATTGATTCAACAAGTGTGTATGTCTGTAATATATTGCTAAATTCTACAAATAATAAGGAAAAGTGAGAAAATCTAATAGAAAAATGTCAATAGCCTTTATAAAATACATTGATAAAGATATGTAATTGATCAATAAATATATGAAAGAAGATTTTTACTCATTAAAGCAACCCAACTTGAAAACAAAAGAAACACCATGCATCTCCAAGTAGCCTTCAAAAAAGAAACATAACAGCTATCTACAAGAACTTAAAAAAAAATTCAAATCACAGTACAGAATGTTTGCAAGATTGAAGTAAAATTAGTTTCTGATACTTCTTTCGAAGTGTTAATTTGTAAAATCCCCTTGGGATTATCATGAAAACTCTATGACTGTGTTTGTTAAAGTGTATTTCACATCCTTTGAATTCCAGAGCTGAATATGAGCACAGAAAAATGCCTTCATTTTTATACCAAATACACATACCAGAACATGTGGTAATAATCACAGTAGTGACCAATTAGAAGCTGTCCAAATGCCCACCATCAGTTTAATTTCACATTATGAAATGTAAGGTGGCATTGAGAATACACAATCTACAGCTATCTGCACCAAGATGAATGATGTCACATCTAGACAGGCATTCACTGTAGGATTTGATTGGCATAGAGAACAAACCACAGCAAAATAACTGCTGGTTAAGCTGAAGAGGAGGAATAGTGACGGATAATGGCACAGAATGGCGCATTGGTATTGGGCACATTCCCTTTCTTGGTTTTGAAAGATTGATTTTACAGATCTTCTTTTGTGAAGTGCACAGCTGTACATTTATAACTTGTGCATGCCCTCTGCATGCAGTCTTTTGGTAAAGATAAATGCAAAGCCAGAGCAGAAGACAATGTTATTCCTGAGAATAGGTGAGGCAACTGCATTCCCTCATCATATGTACTTGATCTAGAGAGTAGACAACGTTGCATTTTCCTAAACCCCCGTGTGAACCATTCTAGGAGACAGACATCATCGCATCTCCCAGAGGGAGTCTTACTTGTGGTTCCTTGACGTATATGGTGTTGTGGTTTTAAAACCATGTAGTCAAATTTTCACTGAGTTGACTTTTTATCAAAACATTCATTCTGAGTGAAAAACAAAATACTTATTTTAAGTAATACTAGAAGTCTCAGATATAATTAAATTGGATCACCACGTTAGTTATTTATCATTTTCCAAATAGGTCTCATTTGTGGAAAATAAGTAAAGGAATAAGAGTGCTTCAGACCACATGGAACAGTGTAATTTATTGAGGACATTGTCAGGCAAGTGAATGCATTTTACAAAATGTTTAATCCTTCCACAAGTGGTATTACAGAATGATTGTGCTGATGTTTAGGCAGTTCTGGGAGTTTTCATTCAATGTATTTATGATTATAGAACAGTAGGAGGATGATCATTCTTTTTAAGTTTTAAATGCATAATGTGCTGCTGTCTTTCATTTCAGTTTTAGCAACATTTATTATGCCAGTTTGTGAGATGTTGGCTTTTGGTTGAGTCAATTAGGATATTAAAATTTTTATATTTTCAGTGTGGTTTTCTTTAAAATTTCCAAACTTTTTTTTCCAAAAGAGTTATTTGTTGTTTTCCTTGATATTCAAGTTACACAAGAGAAAAAAAAAATCCTTCGTTCAGAGACACACCAAATGCACATTGACAGTTGCTGACATTTTTGTGTTGATTTGGCCATCCCATCTTACAAACTGTCAGGGGTTGAACTGTGTCTCCCTAAATCCATATGTTTGAAGCTCTAACACCAAATATACCAGCATGTGATTGAGTTTAGAGATAGCACTCATAGGGTTGGGCCATCATTCAAAGTGACTGGTGTTCTTTAACAAAAAAAGTATTAGGAAACAGAGAAGCCCAGGCCTTAGCTATGTTCAGAGAAAAGACCCTGGGAAGACAGCACAAAGGTAGCTATCTGCAAGGCAAGGAATGAGACTTCAGAAGAAATCACATCTGCACACATGTTAATCTCGTAATTACATCTTTCAGAAATGTAAGAAACCTAATTTCTGTTATTGAAGCCATCCAGTCTATGATATTTTGTTAAGACAGCCCTTGAAAACACACAGTATGCAAACTAACAAACCTCCAGTAACTAAGTAGTGTTAATAGATGAATTGGGCTAATTCTGTCTCTAAGCAATGTTAGAAATGATAGGATTTAGCTTCATGATTAAGCTGATCAAGAGCTCCTATAAGCAGGGTTCATAAATTCAAGACCTTTTAAGAAGTATCTTGGAATGTCTATATTTTGCCTCACTCTGCTCCACAGAGATGATAAATTGTTGAAAAATAAACTTGTGTCTTTTGTGCTATGGTAAAGTTATCTACTTTAGAATACAGCAAATCTGCTGATGCAGGGGCCCTTAAACAGCAGAATGCAATGTATATTTTACTAAACCTACCTAGCTAAGAACTAATTTTCAATTGCAGACTTGATACAATTTCTTTTCTTTGTCTCCGGTGCCCAATTGTGAGTGGAGGTTTTATTTGGGGCTCTATTTTAAAGCCTAAACCATGCTCTGAACTGCTGGCTCTATCACATTTTCCTTATTTTATTAATTGAGGGAGGAGAGAGAGACATTACACTTGTTAGTTGGTAGTTCACTCCCTAAATACCTGCAAGATTTGAGGCTGGACCAGATGGAAGCCCGGAGCTGGGAAATAGGAATTCAATCTGGGTCCCCCATCTGGGTGACAAGGCACCAATTAGTTTAGCCATCATCTGCTGTCTCCCAGATGGAGCATTAGCAGTAATCTGAAATCAGGAATTGGAGCCAGAACCCAGACCCATTCACTCCAATACAGGATGCAGGCTTCTCAGTGAGTATCTCAACAGAGAGACCTAATGCTCTACTCCCACTTCTGCTTTTGAATACTGAGCTAGGAATAACATTTCCTGTGCTGGTGTTCTTCCTGATGTCTTGTTTAACAGCCACCAACATGAGAAAATCTGTCCCTGAATGCTTAAATTAGATTCCCCACAATTTGGAAAGAAATTGTTTTTATTTGAGAGGAATAGACAGTTTGAAAATATTTTGGACGATATCTTGTTTTGTTTTGTTTGTGCATTTCAAAAATTTATTTAATTTATACAAGTTTCACGTATTCCATATATACATATTTAGGAATATAGTGACACTTCCCTCGAACCCTTCCTCCCACCCACTCTCCAACCCTTCCTCCTCCTCCCTCTCACATTCTCACTCTTATTTTTTATAAAGATCTAGTTTCAGTTTACTTAATAATAATATAGTTAACCCTACACTAAGTAAAATAGTTCAGCAAATAAACAAGTAGAATAAAGAAACAAAGAAAAAAATAGTGTTCCTCAATGGAAGAGATAAGTGCTATAATCAATCATCAAATCTCAAAATGTCTATGTCATTCCAATACACTACATTTTAAGCATTCTATTAGTTACTTCATATCAGGGAAACATGACTATCTGTCTTTTGGGAACTGACTTATTTCACTAAGTATGATGGTTTCCAGTTGAGTCCATCTTGTTGCAAAAGTCAGGATTTCATTTTTTTTTTTTTACAGGTGAGTAGTACACCATAGTGTATATATGCAATAATTTCTTTAACAAGTCAGTAGTTGTTGGACATCTGGTTTGATTCTATATCTTCCTGATTATGAATTGTGTTGCAACAAAATGGGGGTACAGATAGCTCTCTCATACACTGACTTCTTTTGGTTTGAGTAGACTCCCTGAAGTGCAATGCCTGGATCATCTGGTAGGTCTATATTCAGATTTCTGAGGTATCCCCATTCTGTCTTCCACCTTGGCTGCACCAGTTTACATTCCCAACAACAGTGGACCATGGTACATTTGTCCCCACATCCTGCCAGCATTTGTCATTTGTTGATTTCTGTATGTGGGCCATTCTAACTGGAGTGAGGTAAAACCTCAGTGTGGCATTGATTTTCATTATCTTGATGGCTAGTGATCCTGAGTATATTTTCAAGTCTGTTTGCTATTTGAATTTCCTCTCTTGAAAAATGCCTGTTTGAGTCCTTTGCACATTTTTAACTGAATTGTTTATTCAGCTGTTGTTGAATTTCTTGAACTATTTATAGATTCTAGAGGTTAACCCTTTATCCATTGTATAGCTTGCAAATATTTTCTTCCATTCTGTTGGTTGCCTCTTCACTTTGCTGATTGTTTCTTTTGTAGTACAGAAGATTCTCAATTTGATGAAATATCATCTTTCCATTTTGGCTTTGATTGCCTGTGCCTCTGGAGTCTTTTCCAAGAACTCTTTGTCTATACCAATGTCTTGCAGAGTTTCCCCAATGTTTTCTAGTAATTTTATGGGAATGTTGGGTCATAAATTTAGGTCTCTGATCAATATTGAGTAGATTTTTGTGTAAGCTGTAAGGTAGGCATCTTGTTTTATACTTCTGAATGTGGTGATCCAGTTTCCCCAACACCATTTGTTAAAGAGACTGTCCTTGCTCCACGTATTTATTTTAGGTCATTTATCAAAATTAAGTTGGTTGTAGATGCGTGGGATGATTTCTGGAATTTATATTCTATTCCATTGGTCTAAACATCTGTTTTTGTGTTGGTACCAGGGCATTTTGATCATAACTGCCCTCTAGTATGTCAGGTATTGTGATGCCTCCATCTTTGTTTTTGTTATATAAGATTGCCTATTAAAGGTGTCTTGTGTTTCCATATGAATTTTAGCATAATTTTTCTAGATCTGCTAAGAAGGTCATTGGTATTTTGATTGGGATCACATTGAATTTATAAATTGCTTTTGAGAATATGGACATTTTAATGATATTGATTCTTCCAATCCATGAACTTGGAAGATTTTTCCATGTTTAAAGTCTTCTATTTCTTACTTTCGTATTTTGTAATTGTCATCACAGAGATGTCTGATATCCCAGGTTAAATTTATTCCAAGGTATTTAATTATATTTGGAGCTATTGTGAATGAGATTGATTTAAAAAATTCTTTTTCAGCCATGACATTGTCTGAATACAAAGACTAGTGATTTTTCCATATTGATTTTATATCCTGCCATTTTATCAAACTCTTTTTTGAATCAAAAGAGAAATAAAAAAAAAAAACTTCTGGAAACAAATGAAGATGACCATACCATACATCATATCAAAATTTATGTGATACAGCAAAAGCAGTGTTAAGAGGGAAGTTTAACCAATCAATGCTTACTTCAAGAAAATGGAAAGGTACCAAATATTTGAGCCTTGAATGCATCTCAAGGGTCTAAAGGAACAAGAATCCAAGCCCAATTAGTAGGAAGAAGAAATAATTAAAATTAGAGGAAAAATTTAAAAATTGAAACAAAATAATACAAAAGGTCAATGAAATGAAGAGTTGTGTTTTGAAAAAATAAACAAAGTTGATACACCATTGGCTCAACTAACCAACAAAAGAGGGATAAGAACCAAGTCAATAAAATCAGATCTGGAAAAAGAAATCTAACAATGGATACCACAGAAATAAAAAGAATTAACAGGAATTACTACAAAGAGCTCTATGCCAACAAACTAGAAAGCTTCAAGAAATGGATAGATTCTTAGACACATACACTCTACCAAAATTGAGTCATGAAGACTAGAAAACCTAAAAAGACAAATAATCAAGGTGGAAATGGAAACAGTGATGATGACCCTCCCAACAAACACAAAGTCAGGCCAAACAGTTTCACTGCTGAATTTTACCAGACATTTCAAAACAATGTAATTCCAATTCTTCTCAAGCTACTCAAAATAATTGAGAGGGAGAGAATCCTCTCAAACTCCTTCTATAAAGACCGCATCACCTTAATTCCTAAACCAGAATGAGATTTATCCCTGGTATGTAAGGATGGTTCAACATTCACAAATCAATGTGATACTTCACATGAACAAACTGAAGAACAAAAACTAAATGGTTTTCTCAATAGATGCAGAGAAAGCATTTGAAAAATTACAACATCCTTTCATAATGAAATCCTTAAGCAAGTTGGGTATGGTGACATCATAAATAAGAGTGCCAATTGTTAAGTCAACAACGGGAGTCATTGGGTACATGCTCCCCATGTAGGATCTCTATCCTTAATGTGTTTTACTATGAAACTTAAAGGCAACACTACTAGTCGAACAATACCCTATACCTTGAGCGGTTGTGTGAGTGCAGCCTGTTGAAATCCTTGCTTAGCATATACTAAGTTGATCTTCTGTATATGAAGGTAATTGAAAATGAAACTCGAAGAAGGGCGGGATGGGAGAGGGAGTGGGAGAGGGGAGGGCCGCGGGAGGGAGGGAGGTTGGGGGGAAAGCCACAACAATACAAAAGTTGCACTTTGTAAATTCACATTTATTAAATAAAAAAAAGAAAGAACATTTCTCAACACAATCAAGGCAATTAATGACAAACCCATGGCCGGTATCCTATTGAATGGGGAACAACTGGAAGCCTTCGAAGATCCAGAACCAAACAGGGATGCTGACTGTCCCCATTCCTATTTAATATAGTCCTGGAGCCATGATTAGAGTGTTCTCTGTTGCAGACCTTACTTTTCTGCTGATGTTTAATGCATTTTTGACATTTATTAGAACTAGAAAATTATCCAAATAATATAATTTACTCAATATATTTTTATATCTTTCCTGTTTGTTATTTCAACAAATCAAATCATTGATAAAGTAAATAAACAGGAGGATGCATCCATTTTGAGAATAAGGAGACACAGTTTCTTTTAAAATGCAATTTCTTCAATGTATGGCCCTATTCATTTGTTACTTAAATCATTTCTTGTAGAATGCAGTACTTCCAAGGAAACTGGGAGGTCATACACTAATACAGTCTCATGCTAAATTTAACAAAGAGATAATATACTTTTTATAAATTAAATTTAAGTTGTTTTTTGCATGTAAGTCCAGCATTTAAAACATACTTAAATTGGAATTAATATTTATACTGTTGTTTTAATGGATTTCCATAGAGGTTATGCCATTTTTAGGACTTATACTGATAGTGGAAGAATTAAAATACGTGTTGCTATTTTACTTAAATCATAGTGCTCACATCTCCCTTTTTTCAATATTTGTTTTATTTATTTGAAAGGCAGATTTACAGAGAGATAGAAAGAGAGACACAAAGAAAGATAGATCTTCTATCAGCTGGTTCAATTCAAATGGCTACAAAGCCCAGGGCTGGGGCCCTAGCACTTTGTCCATCTTCCACTGTTTTCCCAGGCACAATAGCAGGGATCATTGGATCATTGGAAATGGAGCAACTAGGACTCCAATCAGTGCCCATATATGAAGCCTATGTTTCAGGCAGTGGCTTTACCTGCTACACCACAACAATGGCCTCACATCAATCTCTCTCTCTTTTTTTTTTAATAAGATTCATCCATGTATTTGAAAGCCAGAATTACATAGAGAGAGAAGAAGAGGCAGAGAGAGAGAAAGGTCTTCCATCTGCTGGTTCTCTTCCCAGTTGGTTGCACTGATTTGAAGCCAGGAGTCAGGAGGTTCCTCCGGGCCACCCAGACAGGTGCAAGGGCCCATGGACTTGGGCTATCTTCTGTTGCTTTCCCAGGCCATAGTAGAGAGCCAATTTAGAAGTGGAGCAGCTGGGACTCAAACCAGAGCCCATATGGGACGCCAGCACTGCAGGAGGTGGCTCTACCCGCTACACCACAGCACTGGCCCCAGATATCATCCACTTTTTAAAACATTACTTAGATATGTGCATTCTCTCTGGAGTCTTTACCTAACTGAGTTTTGTAATGGTGAGATACTATCTGGAGCTATTGTTTAGCTACTGATCATTTGCTAGTGCAATCCTTCTTCATCTTTCCTCCCAAAAGAACAATTTGAAGAAGTTCACTGTATTAAAAAAAATACATGGAGTAATTGTCTGTATTTTTTAAAGGTCCCTGACCTTGCTACCTTTACCTTTATAGAATAATGCATCTTCATAAAATGAAAATTATTTATGTTTATCTAATATATTATATATTTTATATATAACTGTTCTTTAGCCAATAATGTTCTTTTTTTTTTTTTTTTTGACAGGCAGAGTGGACAGTGAGAGAGAGAGACAGAGAGAAAGGTCTTCCTTTTCCATTGGTTCACCCTCCAATGGCTGCTGTGGCCGGCGCACTGCTGCCAGCGCACCGCGCTGATCCAAAGCCAGGAGCCAGTTGCTTCCTCCTGGTCTCCCATGTGGATGCAGGTCCCAAGGACTTGGGCCATCCTCCACCGCACTCCTGGGCCACAGCAGAGAGCTGGACTGGAAGAGGGGCAACTGAGACAGAATCCAGCTCCCAGACCTGGACTAGAACCTGGTGTGTTGGCGCCGCAGGCAGAGGATTAGCCTATTGAGCCCCAGCACCGGCCCCAATTATGTTCTTGTGGTGTGTTGATTCTCTTTACTTCAATATCTCCACCTTTTCAGAAACTAGAGCTTCCCATATATTTTATCTAAGTCTGAAATTCCTTTTATTTAATTTTGAATTGATGGACTATAATGTTAACAATTCTAGGTTTAAATATTACTGTTCTAAGATCTTCAAAATTCCATTTAAATAATTTGATTAAGCATAAATATACTTAAAACTTCATTTTCTATTTGATAAAGAGCAAATTTTTGAGGTTTGAATTATATTGTGCATTTTCACTAAATACATTAAGGAACGAAGACACCATTTTCATTATAATTTGGAGACAGTTCATATGAGATCCACACATACACACACACACACCATACTATTTTGAGAAAATAGGTTTGTTTTTGATTATATGGTGTGCTTTTGTTATGTCATTTATCGTGATGTTACAAAGGATATATTTAACTCATAGAATTTATTTTTAGGTTGCCCACTTAATGGTTTTTGTAATAAACAGCCGAGGCAACTTATTAACTTGTATTCATATTTTGTGAATATGGGTCTGTACAGCCCATTATTTATTATGTGAATTGGATCTCTTAATGGTTCATCGAGTTCTTCAGCTGCATTGCAATGGAGTGAATTCTTTTGCACCTTTGCAGAACAGGAGCCATAGCCTGAGGTTCCTGTCCATGGGAATTACTGATATATTACTGATATAATTCCCATGGGAAGCAAAAGTGCCACAATCAACTGAGTGCTTGTTGAATATATATTCTCCTTTTACTTAAAGGTTATAATGACTACTAAAATCACTCTGTAAACTACTTTATGCTACACTGATATTTTATATATAATACTTATTATAATCGCTTCTGTTTCTCAAGCTTTTCCTTGACAGCATAAAATATATATTATTAAAGAAACAAAGAACAATTGATATTCAAAGTAATTTCTCCAATATATTTTTAAAATGTCATTTTTATTGACTATATTTCAAATTTGCCACTTGATTATATCCTCCCAGATATCAGAGAACTCCTGACATACAAAGATGTAACACGGGATCATGTTAAAGTTATCTAGACCATTCTTAGCTAGGGAAGCTCAATGATTTTTATATGACTTTCTCAAAACATCTGATGCTAGGTTGAGTATAATTCATGAATGAAAATGTTCAGATTTAAGAAAATATGTTTAGCACTACTCCGGTGTTCGTTCTCATTTATTTTACATAACTAGAGATTGCTTAGGATCAGAAAGGTTCTTCCTGCTTGTCTTCCTGGGAAATAATATTTTAAGGAACATTGGCATGACAAACACATATTAACTTCCTGGAGTGATTTTGATACTTCCTATTCCAGCATCTATGGAAAACAAATAAGCACTAAATCCATAAAATACAAGTAAAATAGAAATAATAACCATGTCGTTCCTGATGTGAATGGAAGTGTTTCCCAATGTGAAAGATGATCGCTATTTGTTTAAGGGCATAAATTCCAGCTCTGAACTCCTCTTGCTGACTTTCAGAATGGCAAAACAAATATTGCCTAATTATCCTAGAAGTGGCTGTACTATATAAACATTCTCCTCTTCATGTGTGCATCTTTCAATTTCTGAACAACACATTTTAGCACTTTGGCCCTAAACAAATCACAGACTTAAAAACCCATTGTAGTTTTTAAAGTCAAACATAGCCAGACAATAAATCAATGGTAATTCTCAAATTCTTTGCATGTTTTAAGATTAAAATCAATAAGGATGACATATTTGGCTACATTTATTATGTATTATTGCTTTTCTTCAAATTTGTATACCAAGCAAGGTTAAAAGTTCACATATAATCTATGTTCTTTTTTTTGTGGAAGAAAAGAATGTTTTAAGAAAATATCAATAGCATAAATGATAGTGACAGCTATTTTTATATCACCACAGGTAAATATTTTTGGCATAATGCATGTGAGCATGTATTGTATCTTTTTTGTATTTTTTAATTTGGCACATAGTAGGTACTTATTCAATATTGAATGGATAAATGAATGAATGGAAAATTATGCTTCTAGCTGAGGGCCTTTTATTTCAGAAAATGCCTTTACCATTTTTGAAATTCAAAGATTCTTAACTTACGACTTCAAAGTTTAATTTAAAGACACAACTCTGGTCTTCTGTGGTTAAGGAATGGAAATGCGTTAAGAATATTGATTGAATTGAATAACAAATTTTAAAGCAAGACTTGAAACATTACAATTATTATACAGTTCCCATGATTTAAAGCTTGAAAGCATGTGACTTATTTATTGATATATTTTAAGCTTTATATTTCTAAATGATTGTATTTAATGGCTGAATTATCTTCATTGTAATTAAGGAGGAGAAACTGTTCATTTACTGGTGAAATGTCAATAATGAGGATGTGCTTTGAATGTTACACTAAAAATCAGATCATCTGGTTGTTGATATGAGAGCAATTTAAATAATTGTGCTGTAAAAATAGAAATTTTAATAGCAAGAAATCTCTAAAGTGTGTATGTCTTAAAATCTAGAAAAATATTTCAACCAATTTTCTAATTTGTTCTGGGAGATACATATTAGAGGTCACTCTATATTTTAGGCATGGAAAGCCAAGACATGCTGGGGGAAAAAAAAAAAAAAGATGAAGAAGAAGAAGAAGACCTAAATGAAGGATCTCAGCGAGTGTGATCCCAGTGGAAAGAACGGGGCCATCAAAGTAGGAGGTGCCTTTCTCTGAAGGGAGGAGAGAACTTCCACTTTGACTATGGCCTTGTCGGAATGAGATGGAAGTCGGCGAACCCTAAAGGCTTCCATAGCCTCGGCAACTCATGGCTAGAGCCTAGGGAGATTACTGACACCATAAACAAGAGTGTTAAATTGTTAAAACAACATCAGGAGTCACTGTGTACTTACGTCCCATGTGGGATCTGTCCTTAATAGGTTGTCGAAGGTGAAGTAATGATATAGCTAGTACTGAAACAGTATTCTTACACTTTGTGGTTTGTCGGAGGCCACCCGACAAACCACACGGAGACACGCAGCACTCAGTCAATTCATCACCACGTTTATTGCCTCATCGCGTTCCAAGCCAAAGTAGGGGGCCCAGCGATGAAGGACTGGAGGCAGTCTCCCTAAGGAAACCCTTCAGTCTCCAGCCCCGAGCACACAGAAAGACAAGGATATATACCCCAGACCCCATACAGATAACATTCATTGTGTGCAATCATGCATAGCACAGGAATAGAGCAAGTTTACAAAGTAGCAATGATCAGGGAACAAGCTCTGCAGATAGAGCAAAGAACATCATAAACCTTCATCAGAAGTCACATCCTGCCTGCAGGAATGTGGGATGAAAAATCTTGTGCCTTCAGCCTTCAGGACAATAAGCACAGGAAACAGGATTAGCTAAGGGACAGCCTCAGCCTGCTGCATCTCATGTTGGGCCAGGGCCACTGGCCCCGACATCTCCCCCTTCTTGTTTGTACAAGAATGGCCTGGTGTTTATGGTAACCGGTGTTTACACTGTCCAGAGGGCCGCGGGGGAGGATCCATCCCCCACAAGTCCCTCGCGTTAAATGCTGAACGGCGTGGACTCGTGCCTGTCTTAGGTGCCCCGCAGCGCTTACTCTGCTTACCTGTCATCAAGGATACAGGAGGCATGTCCTGCCCTCTGTCTTAGGTTGCTAGAGAAGCCTGCAAGTGCTTACCCGTCGTTGACTACCAGTCCACCCTAAGAACAGTGTAGGAGCAAGCGGTCAATGAGGCAGTTAGGAAGAGAGAGAGAGACCGAGGCTTCCATGGCATATCACATACCACAGCCCCCTGTTTTAGAGAATGTCCTTCAGGGTATGTACTGTCCTTCTGATAGCCTCTCTGCGCACATTGGAACGGTGGGAACGTTTGGTTGTTTTACTTCACATCAGTCTACCGGCAGGGCTAGGCAGGCAGGCAGAAGACAGAGGTTGTGGGGGCTGGCTCCCCACAGTGGTTATGTGTGGGTGCAAACTGATGAAATCTTTACTTAGTATATACTGAATTGATCTTCTGTATATAAAGATAATTGAAAATGAAAAAAAAAAAAACCTTGGTTTTAAATTGGAAATTACATAGAAAAATAATCAATCTTTTTTTAAAAAAAAAATATCTTGCAGAATCTCGGTCATTAATGTGATGTACACTGTTATTTAATGCTATAACTAGTACTCCAACAGTATTTTTTCACTTTGTGTTGCTATGGGAGGGCAAACTGTTGAAATCTATATATATACTAAACTGATTTTCTATATATAAAGAGAATTGAAAATGAATCTTGATGGGAATGGAAGGGGAGAGCGAGTGGGAAAGGGGAGGGTTGCGGGTGGGGGGGAAGTTGTGGGGGGGAGAAGCCTTTGTAATCTATAAGCTGTACTTTGGAAATTTATATTCACTAAATAAAAAAAAAGTCACTCTAAGTAAGATTGTCACTCAATCATGTGTACTAATAATGTCCCTTATTTCAAATGACCTGAGTTAGCAAAGCATAAATGAAAATTACTTGAAGAACCATGAGAGCTGAGTGGGAATTTCCACTTTATGTGCATATTCCGTGTAAATTGAAGAAGTCCTTAATCATTTGTCTTATTTATACTAAGAATTTGGCTTCATATTTGGTTCTCACACTTAGAGAATCATTTGTAGAGGGTAAAGAGTACTTACAATTAGCAATTTTTATAGATTCACATAGATATTTCTGGAGAACCCAAAATGTAATGTATTGGAGTGAAATGGACATTTTGATATTCAATGATTGCCTATAGATCTTGTCTTTCTTGTTCATGAGCAGTGTTTTTTTCTTCATATTATTTGTTGAACTCTTTTACTTAGTGTAGGGTTAACTAGATGATCATTAATTAAACTGAAAATAGATCTTTGTAAACATTAAGAATGGGAATGTGAGAGGGGGGAGAAAGAAGGGTTGGAGCATGGGCAGGAGGGAAGGCAGGGAGGGAAGTGTCACTATGTTCCACAATATTTATATATGAAATACATGAAACTTAATAAAATTTATTAAAAAACCAGTAGCTATGTTAAGCAATCTTTACAGATTCACATGGAATATTTCTGAGATGTGTCCTGACAGCTGGAATTGCTAACATGTCTACAGACCATTCTAAAATGCAGCTTAGGTTATGGACTTCCAGATTAGATGATCTCCGATTTCCTCTCAACTTTAACATTCAGTCCATTAGTTGGTCCATCCTGCCCCACATGCGAAGTCACATACACAAAAAATTGACAAGTCAGACCTGTAATTTAATACATGGGGACCACAGTAAAGTTTTACTGTATTGGGCATTTTGGCTAAATGAGTAAAATTTGTCTGTTCTTGCCACAGAAATGAACAAGCAATTTAAATAATTGATTTTTAAACTCTAGTAGCCATTTTGCTACCTGTCCTCAATATACACTATACAACATAGTTAAAATCAAGAAAGATGGCCTTAGGAGTATGCTCTTAGGAGGAGAAAAGGCAGAAAGTTGAAAAGTACACATTCTCTGATAAAATAAATGTGTTCATGCTATTTGTCTACTATTTGTATATTAACCATGGGAAAGCTTAATAGTGGTACACAGTTTAATTTTTTTATTATTTAAAAAAATTTTTTTGAAAGGCAGAGTGGACAGTGAGAGAGAGAGACAGAGAGAAAGGTCTTCCTTTGCCGTTGGTTCACCCTCCAATGGCCGCCGCGGCTGGCGCGCTGCAGCCAGTGCACTGTGCTTATCCAAAGCCAGGAGCCAGGTGTTTCCTCCTGGTCTCCCATGCGGGTGCAGGGCCCAAGCACTTGGGCCACCCTCCACTGCACTCCCGGGCCACAGCAGAGAGCTGGCCTGGAAGAGGGACAACTGGGACAGAATCTGGCGCCCCGACCGGGACTAGAACCCCGGAGTGCTGGCGCAGCAGACAGAGGATTAGCCTATTGAGCCTTGGTGCCAGCCCTACAGTTTAATTTTAAGGACATGATTTGAAGCATTCCTTTGAGAGTACCTGAATGAGTTCACCTCAGTTGAGTTGATCCAACTGAAGCAATCAGGGTTTTGTAAATGTCTTTCCTCCTCTGCTCGAGCATGAATGCAGTGATCTTTATTAACTTTTAATACAATAGCTCATTCAATATCTCGCAAATGCTTTAAGTTCTCTAAATAAATTAAGTGGTAAAAAAGCATAGGGTAAATGAAAAAGAATGTGAACTAGATGTTATAAGAGAGGAAAATATTAGTTAGAGGATGGAGGACAGCAGCAGTAGGGGAAGTTTGGGCGCTATCCTCCTTGAGAATCTCTATCTACAGGCAGGATAGCTGTGCAGTATATCTGATGAAGGCAGACCCTGGGCACCCAGGAACACATGAACGGAGACTGTTGCTACTATATTAGGAAAGAGAAATGATTTAAAGTTGCTTAGGCTGGCTTAAACTGTGAACATAAGTATCTACATGCTTCTACATACTTATGTTTTTCTGAAAGCAGGTTAGAGACTTCCTGAATGCGATTGAATTAGCCGAACAAAGCAGCTTACCTTAAAGAGGGAAAACTTGCTTCACTGCACCCTACCTATTTAAAGTGATATTTTTTGCATAGTTGCCATGTAGAGTTTGTCTCAAAGGAAGACAGACACTTCAGAAACATTCACTGAGCCAATAAGGAAGCACTTACATTTATGAGTATTTGTTTCTAGTTTTTAAATTTTTATATCTCAGTGCAATTTTAGAGCCACAGAAGAGTAGCAAAAATAATATAAAGAGTTGTCATACATTTTTGACAAAATTTCCCTTAATGTTAAAACCTTACTTGTAACTATAGGACCGGCATCAAAATTACATTTTCTTAAGTGTAGTTCTGTTAACTGACTACAAACTATACTTGAATTTTTCAGTTTTTCTGCTTCTACTCTTTGTCTGTTACAGATGCCTATCCAGTTTACTCCAATAGGTTATAGCTCCTTAGATTTTGCTTACGTCTAACAACCTTGACGCTTCAGAATTTAGAGAGTATGTAGAATCCTAGTTAATTTGGGTTTGCATAATTTTTAAATGATAAGATTCATAATGTGTTCCTGAGTAGACAATTTCACAAACAAGCAGCATATATCCTATATGAGGATATATGTCTCAGTACATCCTGTATGAGGCTGTATCGACATGAATTTTTATTTGTGAAATTAAATTTGGACATTTGATTGAGATAGTGTCTACTAGGTTTTCCTACTATAAAATTAATATTGTTTACTTTTAGTTTATAAATGTTCTGAGGAATAAACATTAAAAACCACATAATCATTTTGTCTCTTCTTAGCTTTCTCCTACTACTCTCAGTATGGATCTGCAAATGTTTCCTATAGCAAGTATTGCTCAAGTTTTCTGCTGGTGATCATCTATCTCCTTCAGTTCTTTGCATTTATGTCATGGGCTATTGTGCTAAGAACTCCTTTTCGCCCAATCATATGTTTATTCAACCATTTATTTATACCAGTATTGAATTAACTTTTTTTGGGGGGGGTAATCAATGTATGTTTTACAAACAGAAACAAGCGAAGCAATATTTTTCAGTCTTATTGAGAACGTACATTAGCATCCTCACTAGTGTAAATGTTGAACAATCTTCTGCACACTCAGAAACCAGTATCTGATGATGGACAGTATTCACCACATGATGAGGTTGGCAGTGGCACTTCCGTTTGTTGGTTAACTCATTAGCTCATTCAAAATACATTTGTTGAGTACCTGCTATGTGTCAGGACATGTTTTAAGAGATAAAGTAATCATTGCATGAAATAGACCTATTTTACCACAGAGACAGGGCTACAGTAGAGTATAAATGAAGGTGTTCAAGAAGGAGATTCAAGTGGTTTCCAGGAACTGTCTATTCAAAGCCTGGGTTTTGTTAAATATTTTTCTTGTAAGATTTCAGCAGGTGTTACTTAAGGGAGTAATAATATTTTAAAAGGCAGTAAACTATAGAACAAAGTAGAAAGCCTAGATACAGAAAAATATAGATGAGAAGTAATGGTGACTTGGGCTGGGAGTCTACAGCCAACATGCTCAGATTCAGATTACATTTGAAAGTTTGTGTCTTTGAATTGGCTGATCAATTAAATATGGGACAGGGAAGGGCAAATACCGAGGGTAGCTTTAAAGAACTGGAACAGAGCAACTTAGTAGTAAGTGTTTTTTGTTGTTGTTGGGAAGGTGGATTATTTGACTTCCAGGTAGAGGCAATTCTAGGGTATATTTGTAAGTCTTTGGCCATAATGAGTACAGATTTGTGAACTTCAGGTTCATGAATGTAGAAGTAGCTTTTAGGTCCACTGAGAGAGAAGGTTATGTGGAGTAAAAGGATGAGCTTCTGGAAAAATGAGGCATTGTTGAACTTGAATGTTGACATCGGAGAGTTGGAAAGGAAATGCATAAAATACATTTGGATATTTACAAACAGACAATAACAGGAGGAAAGGCAAGAGTGTATAATGATGTAGAAAAGAGGACAATTTTAGGAAAAATAATATGGTCATATTTTGCTAATATATCATGTAAGATGAAAAATTATAGTTTATCTTTGGATTTGGCAACCTGGAAGTGAATGCTGACTTTGATAAAAACAGTCCAAAGGAATAATGAAGATAAACCATGGACTAGATTAAGCTTAATAGATAATGAGAAAATAGGCATTAAGTGATACCAGGTACTGATGTTTTGGATGAAAGGTGGAATTAGTGAGTGAATAAGCTTTTAAAATATATATTTTTTCTTTTTTCTAATCATGAGTTTCAAAGTTTCACTGACAGCATCATGTCCAAAACCTACATTCAGGTTCTAATTTTTTTTGGCTAATATCATTATTTCAAACCTTTCTTTTACATTATTTTTACACTTTTTGTTTCATTACTTTTATTATAATTACCACACTTGATCTTAGCCAAAAGGCCGAGAAGCGATTTTTGTTACAATTACTATAAAGCAAACTATAGAAGGTGGTTCATTAGATAGCTTGCCTCTTTGTGATATCATACTCATTTTCAGGTGTATCCTACAATGATCAGAAAAAAATAAAATTAATCATGTTGGTTTTTTATCTTTATATGAAGTGTATCACCAAATAATCTTTCAAACTGCAGAGAATCACAAGATGTTTAATTTTTAAATAACTTTACCTTGCAATATAGTGTATTTTCTCCTTAAGAAAATTATATTTTTTTTTGAATTTTATCAGTTTGAATATATCTAATCTCTTTTTAAAAGACCACTTATTATGTTCTATTTTTATTAGTAGATAGAATTTAGATAATATGAGCTTTACCTGGAACACAAGTCTGTTTCTTTAAAAGTGTGGTATGGCATTAAATTCTAGAGAGAGAATCAGGTGTCACAGATTATATTTCCAGTTGCTCAATACTGATTGTTTATGACCTTGGGAAAATTAATCAAGTGACAAATTAAACAGCTTTCATGGCTTGAAGATATGTAAGGAATTAGAAAATAAAATATTTAAATATATTTTAAATGAATGATACATTAAATATGACCATTTCAGCTATCTATGTATGGACATAATACAGCTTATTTGAATTTTTATTTATGCCAATTTATGTATGAATCATGCTTAAAAGTTCTTTTGAGAATTCAGGAACTGGGTTCTCCAGTTGTTTTAGGCAACAAAATAGAAATTAACACAGTATATTTGCAAAGCTCCCAGGGCATTTACCCAATTTTATTGAATGTGTTTGGATCTGCTCTCTGTGCTACTCAGCAGGCTAAGAGGATGTAGAGCTACATTTGTCTGCACAAGGAGGATGCTTCTTTATCTGATAAACAAATGAAGTCACCACCTAATTGCAAATAAGTTGCAAAAGAGAACAAACACATTATGATTTTTACTTGCTTTTTTGTTAAATAAATAAAAATGCCACTGTTGAAAGTTACTTTCAAATCATCACAAAGATATAATTATTATTCTGGGGTAAGGATTCTTGTTTTCCTGGGAACAGGATATGAAATGATTTTAGATGTCAAAAACAGAATAGCAGAAATGAGGTGATTACTCATTTAAGCCAAATGGAAAACTGTGTTTAATTGTCTAAATGCTCCATTGACTTGAAATGTACTACAAACATTCACAGATTTGTGATATGTTTAATTATGTCACACAAGGAGTAAGCAGGCCTTCGCAATATTGAATTTCCAAGGGATTCCAAAACATGCCTCCTATTGATTCTGTGTTTCTTCGCATTATTCTCAGAGCTATTTTTTTTTTTACCAATAAAACAAATTACTTCGTTCCTAATTCCCTAAGTTCCTTAGAAATAGTGAGAGCTAGCAAAGCTTTACAATATCAAAACAAGATAAGAATACCTCTTTTTGCTTGTTTACATCTAAGAAAAACACAAGTACATCATTCTTGTTAATTCAAGTAACAGCATAATTATTATTAGACTTTTGGAATTTATTGAACCATTCATAAACTCATAAACTTCCTTCTTTTCCAACTTTATAACAGAGTTAGTCTTTCCACCAGCTAGGAAAATATTTCATGAGAGATATTAATATTGATTGCTTTTTTATTTTACTTTTAAATTGAAAAAAAAAATAGGCATATTTGGCAGTTAATAAACCAAAGGAAAGTGACTTAAATAAATTTAAATTTAAATAATTTCATTGCTTAAAGAATTGCTGATTGCTGAAAATTATTTAATGTTTTGGCTAGTCATAAATAAATTGTTATTAAAAACAACCAAAAATATTCAACACACAATTCATACAAGTCTAATCTGAAGTTGCTTTGGCAAGTATTTATTTTCAAGATATAATAGATATCTAAAACAAGGAAATTATTCATGCATTCACTTTTAAAATGACACCTCATATACCTCTAAATATATATTTAGACTGTAAATAATTCAAATAACAAAATAAAATTAAGATCAGTTTTCACATTGTATATGCATGTATGTATTTGCTTTATCTCCTATTAAAAGAAAGTGTTGTTTGACTTTAAAAAAAAAAAACCCTTTATATAAAGTGTATGGAAAAACTTAGAGAAATTGCAATGGAATCCTCAGATCAGGTGAAGCCAAAACATACATACTATTTGTTTGAAAATAATTTGTGGAAACTATATCTTTCTACCCAAGATTTAATGACATCTGAAGTAATGATTAACTTTTATGAAGTAATATTATCTTAAGTGAAGAACACTATCAAAAATGGACTTTACGACCATAGAATGACTGGCTCACTGAAACATACTTTATCAATGCAAATAAGGAGAAGTAAGCCGAAGCTAAACCTTACAGAAAAATCAAGATAGGTATAATTTGTGATTTAATAAGCCAAAGAGTGCAAGAAAATTTTTTTTTGTAGATTCTTAGTTTTCTTAGGGGAAAGTAAATACAACAGAATGAAAATACTTCATACAGAAATTAAAATTGCAAAAAATATAGTTCACTTAACAAGATTCCATCTACATGACCATCTGAAGCATGATTGATTGTAAATGAAGGACATGAATTGGGTTGAAGATTTAAGAAGCAAGGACTGAGGCTCAGGGCCATCAAGAACAAGAGAAGAGGGTCCACTAGAGAACTTAGCATCTGAAGAATGAGTGTTTTATTGAGTACCACCTTTCAGAGAAGTTATCTATCTGGGTCATGATGTCTTCAGCCTTATCCAGGTGCATCATCATCTGCCCTGTAGATTAGATGGCACCACAGGGTTAGTTCAGGAAGACAGGAGAATAAAAGGTCAAGGCAAACAATAAAGCAGAATGTGAAACTTCATCCCAATAATGTGTCACAATGGCGATAAGGCTGTTCCCTAAAACGACTCATGGAATGATTACTGATCTGAATGTGGACTTTGCTTCCTCTTGAATCCAAGAGTCCAGTCCCCAAATCTTTATTGTTGGGAGGGGAGAGAACCACCATGTAGGATCCCTCCCACACCTGCACTCTTACAGGGAGTCTTTGCAAATTTAAGAGCTTCTATTGTGCCAGGAATGTGCTGCGGACTTGGATGCAAGGTCTACTAATCCATTTCCAATTTTCATCTATCTCATTTTGATGCCCTTTGCAGTACATTATCACTAACTGTTGCAGGTGGATTATCAAATGTAATAGTCTATCAATACCCTGGTGATATTTAATAGGGGATACATTGGCCATGAGAAAGTGTCTGTCATTCCAAATAGCTGTATAAGTATGCAGAACAAAATAGGAAAACTTAGGGTCTGTGCAGATGTTAATCCTCTTAATCCTTCCTATGTTGAGGACCCTCACCAGAATTATCAACTCTGCCAGTTGGGCACCTGTACCTAAGTATACAATATCTTCTAGGTGATTATGCATGTCCCACTCTGTGAGTTCCTTGTTCCAAGATTTGCTTCTACATTTCTTCCCTCATACTTCTAATGTCACCCATCCTTATTTTACACAGCATTCAACCTTCTCCCACACACTTATCCTCTCTTTTCCTCTTTCTATCAAAAACATTTTCCTTCCATTGAGATCCCTTTTCTTAACCTTCCATCACCAAGGATACATTCTCATGCTTGTAACTTCCTCTACATTTTTCTCTATGAACTGGTTCCTCCAGATAAAATCAGGCATACTTTACTGAAGGTTGACAGAGTTGGGCCTTGGAGTTTTACTTCGTACTCCATCTCTGCTAGCAAGTTGAGAAGATTTACTGCCTTCTTGTGATGTCTGCTCAGTGGGAGCCCAGAAGAGTATCATCCACTTACTGCCCAATACTGTTCTGAGGATTTGTGAGTTCTGAGAGGTCTCTCAACAAGGTCTATACAAACAAATGTGGACTGACATGGCAGTTGGAGCTTGACCAACCTTTCTCTGGACTGTCCAAATCTCTGGATTCACTTCTGTCTCAACCAAAGGAAGACACTGAGTCTGTCCTGGGATTGTAAGTACGGTGGTTCCAATTTGGAAGAACCAAGAAGTCTCTTCCTAGTAAGGGAGTTGGGCTGTTGGGCATGAATAACGCAGGTTTCCCCAGCAACAACTAAGGGGCTGAGAGAAGCACCTCATCAAAGTTTTCCTAAGATACCTCTCATAGTCTTGCTGGGGTAGAAGGATGTCCTGGATTAGAGAGGAGGACTGAATAAGTGAATCCTGTTTCAGGAGGAGGTGTGTCTCCTTTAGAATACTTAGCTTACCTGGGGTTCCTGGCTGGTAATAGTTGAGTTAGTGCGAGCTGAGGGGGTGAATGTTGGGCACTTCAATCCTGTTTGATCACTTATGGAGAAGGATCTGTACCCAGGGACTTCCATATTCGGGGACATACCACTCACCAATGGTCTTGAAAGGACTATGTTGTGGCAGGTTTTTCTTCAACACTAAAAGGCAGAGAGCAGGGTTCATCAAGTCCATTTCAGCCAAGCTGTCTTCTGAGTCTTAAGACAGGCAGCCTTGCTTGTTGCTTTTAACTGACCGAGATAATCCCCATGTCTTTATTGGTAAAGGACTACAATGGTGGAGTATAGGGATTCTGGAAGAAAGCAACAGTAGCTCATTTCACTCACCTTTATGATGAGCCCCCAAGAAATGTAGTTTCCTTTTTGCTGAATTTTTTAGGAATGTTACAGCTCTTTCTGTTACAGCTATTTCCCCCCTTCTGGGTTTTTGTCTCCGGACCACAAAGAATAAGGCATGTAGACAAGAACAAATGAGCAAACCAAAGGACTTTTTTTGAGCAAAGAGAAAGTTTTCAACAGCTGGGAGGGGACCTGTAAAGGGTTGCTGATGAAGGGCTGTGTCTAGTGGTTTTTAGGTGTTTCTAAATGAGGAAATTCATGTGACTGGCTCATGCATATGCAAATGAGGTTAAAACTATGGGCTAATCAGGTAGTTGACATCCCATCAGCCTATTTTGCATAGAAGAAGATTGCCCAGTGATCCAGGTCTGAGATGGGCAAGAAGTTCAGCTAATGCAACATCTGCAGATTATATTGTATAGATCTCTCCTGTCTTCTGGACTCCCAGAAGGTACACAAGTATGTTTCTTCCTTTAGTACCCAGGGCTCCTGGAGTCTCTATCAAAGTGTTGTCTTTGTTTTAGCAATAGTTTTCTCAAAAATTCCTGAACTATTTCCTTCCTTTCTTTTCTTCCCTTTGTTCCTTCCTATCCTCTCTCCCTTCCTCTTTCCTCTCTTCCTTCACTCTCTCCTCTTTGCCTTTCTTCCTTGATTCCTTCTGTCCTTTGCTCTCTTCTGAACTATAAAGAAGTGTTGGCAACGTGAGCCTTACCAGTTCTCAGGCCTGTATCCCATATCTCGATGTTTCCAGATCTCTATGCTGCTATGGCAGCCAATGTCATAGTAACTGCAAGACCCAGTACTGAAGTAGCTCAGTTATGCCTCTGTTTGGCTATGTGCCACTATTGTCTGTAGGCTCACAAAAGCAACTGGAGGGCTTGGCCAGATGAAGATGCTTGTGGATGCCTCTGGATTTTCACCAGCCACCATGGACACAAGTGTGGACTGCATTTGTAGCAAATTGGCCAACTGGAAGTGGTTGTTTCCTGTATATTCTCACTGCCACTTTGAATAAAAAGAGAAATGAATTTACAAATGGCTCTTAGCTGTTCTCTGATTTGTCCGATTCAAATCAGCTTTCCTTGGGGCTCAGCTCTGGTTTTACAAGAAGTTAATCTATTACCTTCTGACTTTTGTGATTTTCACTGAGAGGTTGGCTGTCAAGCTTATGCTTGTCCAATGGGAGGAATAATGTTTTTAATCTGATTGTATTATTTTTTTTTTCATTTACTTAGCATACTTTTTATCAGCTTTTGTTTCTATCTTCTGTATATTATCTTCTAGTAATATAATCTGGAGCTATTAAATTCAGGTGTTCTATTTCTCAGACCCAGAACCTCTGTAAAACTCCCTTTAGGAATAATAGCTGTATTTTCATTTACTCAGCATACTCACACATTGTTATACTGTAGCCTAGTATGATCCACCCCCACCCAATTTATGACCCTTCCTGGTATGTTAGGACTTAAGATAAAGTCACAGTGCATCCTTTGCAGCCCTTCTCTCTAAATAAATTTTACCCTTGTCTTAGGAAACTGACAAAATGCTCTGTTTTGTTTTCGGCATACTGTCAACTTATATGTTTAACCTCGGCTCCATAGAATCCCAGCACGTTTCAAATATCTTTAGGGGAAAAGAGACTTCTCGCAATCCCTCTGATATCTTCAAAACTATTTGCCAATTTAGTTTTCTCTCGGAAGCTTTTCCTCTAAGAATAGATGGTCATCCTCCTGTATCATCCAGAATTAGCAATAGGAACACTGGTGGTATAGATTCACATCTCTCCAGTGTTCTCCACTCTCAGCAGCCTTAGCCCCAGTATTTATATTTGTAAATAATCTTATTCTTCTTCTCTGATTGATGGGAAGAACTGATCTGTCACCAGCAACTCCATAATTCTCAGTGAACATTCTGCAGTTAAATTTTATCTGGTTTTACTATATATGTTAGAGTCATGAGACGCTGTCATTTTATATTGTACATTCTTTGCATGTATGTGGATATTGTTAATATATTTAAGTAGAACAAATATGGTTTTCAATATCAGTAAATATATATTGATTCTTTTACAGCTTATTTCAAAAGCAGTCAGTCAATGAAACAGAAACACCTGTGCCTTATAAACAGTACTCAGGAATTGCCCTTCATCCAGAGGACAGGAATTACGTTACTACTCAATGTGCTTACTTTTGGAGATCTGCTCTGATTTGCTTCAAATTCTATTTTCTCCATCCTCCACAGTTGATTATCTTTAGAAAGATAAGTCTCCCCTGCAATTTATTTACAAAACATCTATATGCTACTGTTGTTATCAGAAATCCTTCATGGCCATTGATTGTGAATAATGAGTAAGGTTTATTATGAATATTTCCTTGTCCATCTCAGTAGTTGTTTAACAAAGCTGAACTTCTTTTGCTTTTGTCAATTGTTCCAAGTTCCAATGCTGCTTCCTAATTTTGAGTCATATTTTTCTAACTTTTTAAAGTTATTGCTTATTGTTTTATGCAAATGTTTTATTAAAGCAATACAGCATGAAGGGACTAAAATTTATGACGAAACTAATATGATCTAATTATTGGCTAGTTTTGTACATACATTGTTCCAAATTTAATTTCTCATGTGTTACTGGTATTTAATACATAAGAAACCTAAGCTCTAGAAAAATTACTTCCAAAGTAATATTGTTACTTTTTAAGCTTTACCGTTAGTTCTTTAATACATGTAAATATCAACGTTCACTTCTCACCTTGCAGGGTAATAAGGATCCTGCTCTTACTGTCCGTCATGATTGACTGGTGGTATCCTGAAGTCTGTTCCAATAATCTACTGGTGCATAAAATATCTTCTGATATTTAGTGGTTTCAAAAACTGTATTTTTTTTCAACGTTCTTCAATGGGCTTATTGGACACTGATAAATAGTTTTCATTGAAGTTTCTTTTGAACATAAAAATATTGCTATTGTCAGCAAGCGATCTAGGACTTGCTCCCTCATTTCTCTATTCTAAGCCCAACTTGTTCTTTCATTTCTCTATTCTCTTCAAGGTAGGAAACTAATTCTATTATGAAGGAATCTGTAGGATGCACAATTTAATCTTTAGACCTTATAAAAGAGATGGCTAACATTTTTCTGCAATAGCATAGCCAAAATAAGAACTTAAATAATAATCTCATAGCTAGATTCACTTCGCCATCAGCGAAGTATACAGTAAGTAGAAAAAACCTCCCTTTCAGACTAAAGGGAAAGAAAGTTTTAAAGTGAGAATATAATTTTCCTCATGGGCATTGTCTACCTTAGAAAAACTACTACAGAACATGCCTGTGACTATAGACTTGTAGTTCAGGCCACCGAAGATTAGAGATGGGACTTGCGCACTCCCTTGACTTGCATCCTCTGGTCTGCTTTAACACAAACCAGGAGGAAAAGAAAGCTCGGCATCAGAAGCAATGGGTGGCAGGCCTATTAATGGCTGATCTGTACAGTGATCTGCCCTCAAGGAGACCCAACAGGCCAGTCCACTGCAGTGGCTTTCAATGTGGCAAGCCTGGGCTTCAGCAGAAGTCAGCTTGTGAAGAGCCCTGGCAGCTCTGCCAAGAGTTGGATCACTGGAAATGGACCTGCCCTGGAGTCGAAGGATGCCCAGGTCAGAGCCACAGATCTTATTGGCTCTAAGCTGAAAAGCCCTTCACTCAGCCCAACTTCCAAAGTGACCAGTGCAGCTGAGGGGATGGTCAAGTAGGGTCAGCAACATTGCAGGCAGAACTGTAAATTTCTTGTTAGAGATGCCACCTGCCTTTACCTGGCCAGCTCTCCTCCCAGGCCAGCCAAGTAATGAAAGTCAACAGAGTGCCTTCCCCTAGGAGGTTCACACCTCCCTTAGGATATACCCCATGTGAAGAGATAGATAGGTCTGGGCCTCTGAATTTACAAGGCCCAAAGCCCACCAGATTATTATCAAGCCCCTTCTATCAGGTTCTATTTGCCTCTCAATCAGAAAACTTAATTGTAGCTTAGACAGCACCTTTCTTAGCTCCTCTAATAATGACTCTGTCCTTTGTTCTAGGCCCTGTCTAGTGCACTTGGGCCTCATTCCTTTGTAATCATAACCTCTACTCTACCACCAATGGCTCTACTCCCAACCTGTGTGTACTGATGGTCCTCTTCCCCACTTAATGCTGTATAATTGTTCAAACCTGGTAAATGCCACTCTTAGGATCATTGGTTACTATCCTCACCCTGTCTTTTATGACCTTGTCTAAATATGATCAGAGTCGGTGAACTTGGAAGGCTTCCATAGCCTTGGCAACTCATGACGACAGCCTAGGATGGTTACTGGCACCATAAACTAGAGTGTCAATTTGTTGGGTCAACAACAGGAGCCACTGTGCACTTGCTCCTCGTGTGGGATCTCTGTCCTTAATGTGCTGTACATTGTGATTTAATGCTATAACTAGTACTCAAACAGTATGTTTCACTTTGTGTTTCTTTGTGGGTGCAAACTGTTGCAATCTTTATACTAAATTGATCTTCTGTATATAAAGAGAATTGAAAATGAATCTTGATGCAAATGGAAGGGGAGAGGGAGCGGGAGAGGGGAGGGTTGCGGGTGGGAGGGAAGTTATGGGAGGGGGAAGCCATTGTAATCCATAAGCTGTACACTGGAAATTTATATTCATTAAATAAAAGTTAAAAAAAAAATAGAAGTAGAGTAGTGGTGTGGTATCTTCAGATTCTGTTGGCCAAGAGAGAAAATTATACATATCTATTTCCATGTCAGTATTCACATTCAAAACAGCCACAGTGTTGGTGCCTATACAGTGAAAAATGAAATTGCTGTAAATCAAGGCTCTCCTCCCATGACTCGGACTTTATGCCAATGCCTCATTATGATCCATTTCCCTATACTTCTTTCTTCTCTGCCTGGGTGAGTCAACTTTCCATCCTCCATAATTTAAATCTACAGATACATTTCTAAAAACCTCTCCATTTAGGGTTATTTGTTGCTTCAGGACCTTCTCAGTTCTCCCCAGTAGTTAATTTCCATAAATCTGATCTATTCCATCTCAAGTGATGACTGTGGCATGGTAGCAGAGAAATATAGCTTGACATTTCTGGATTTAGGCCAGATGAGATAGTAATATGAGAAGAAATCTCATTTGCTTCAAGGTCTAAACACTGTCTGAGTTATCTAGAAGCACTTTTTACTTTCAATTATCTATGGATAACTGTTGGTCCAGTTAGACAGAATCACAAGGAAAAGTGTTGATTATATGTGACAGAATAATATGAAAAGGGAGAAGAAAAAAACCACAATATTCAAAGTATCTTCTTCATAATGAAATAATGAAATATTTTAATTCAAAGGATTCTCACATTATGTTTGATAATATGAAGTGTAGCTTTTTTCTGTTTAAACCTCTCAGTAATTAATAAAAAGTAATAGTCTCCTTAACACCTTTACTCCAAAGAAAGCCAAAAAAAGATACTATTTCCACATGGCCACTTCAAAAAATACCATGCTTTTCCATGTGTATTGGTGTTTTTGTTTCTGTGCATGTGCATATATTTTAGGATCACAATTAAATACGCAAAAGGAACAATTTTTTAATTAGTTACTGACACTTCAAATTCATATAAGATGAATCACTATTATCTTCCAATATAAATGAGATAAGTCAAATGATCCCAAAGTGAGACTTTGGAAATGAATATGTGAATAGTTTACAAAATGATTTAAGAGTTTGGGAGTTCTGGCAGTAGAAAGATATTATGCACTCAATTTATTTTAATCTACTGTGAGGTGACTCCTTTGAAGGTGGAGACTTTCTTTCCACTAAGCTTTTGGGGGTGCCCCTTTTTCTGTCTTGTTTCTACCTGCAAACTCCCCCCATACCTTTTTGTCACTTTGCTTCTCAAATTAAAAACAAGCACAACAGAAACCTGGGAATACTTGATGGATTCAGTGTTTTGAAAGTGTGGGGTAGTAATTTAGAAGATATTATCTGATTCAAGTAGAACTGCATTGTAATATTTCATCACTTATTAGCTGTCTAAACTCAAGCAGATTGTTTTATCTCTAAATCTTGGACTTAAGAAGTAGTAAAAAAAAGTAGTATTTATATAAACTAAAAACAAACTTTCCCCCCAAAAAAATCAAGGGAACAATCTCCAGGATAATAGCTACTAAAAATAAAGTTTAATAGGAATGAATTTATCCAAGGAGGTGAAAGACTTGAACATTGAAAACTATAAAATGTTAGTTAAAAAATCCAAAGAAGACACGAACATAAGGAAAGATAACCTGTATTAACATCATTAAAATCCTATTCTAACCAAAGCAATATATAGATTTAAACACTTCCTATTAAATTCTGTGTCATTTTATAAAAATCAATAAAATAACTTTAATGCCTATAAAGTCTTGTACACATAAATTTAAAAAAAATATTTTACCTCTATATGTGCAAAAGTATTTTCTCTTGCAAGCCAACAGCACCAGAAACAGGCTAAGCTATGTAAAAGATTTTTTTAACTTAATTTGTCCATTATGTAAAAGTCATGATGAATTTAGAAACTCAAAAGAATCTATGTATTCCACTCTTATTATACTCTAAAGACCTGAATATCTACTTCATCACATTCATTCACAAAATAAATAGTCTAATCTATTCTCCATATTGAAAATAAAACAACTAGTCTCTCTTCAAATATTTAGTCTCTTTCCAAAAATGTTTTGGTCTCCTTCTCTCTCAGAAATCTACTTATAGCTGCTTTGAAGTTACAAAATACGAAACAACTATTTGTTTTTTTTTTGGAGAAAATTTTGGGAATTACCATTAGAAAATAAAATTTTGAGTTCCTTTAGACTTTTTTACTTTTTTTTTTTTTTGCTAACAGTCTTTGAACCTTCTCTCAATACATATGTAAGGCTTCCTGTGACATGTGGCACACTGGCCTCCAAAAGGATGTAATTGCATTTATAGTTTAGAGAAAACACAAAGACAATTCTGAAGGACTCCTTAAAATGCCCTTTGCTTTGACACAACAACATTAAAAGCAAGTGGGACTGTGCAGTCAGAGCCATGTGAGTTTTATGAAAACTCCTCTCTTCACATCCTTTGTTAAGGAATGCTGCACCCATGATCATGTAACATTATTACAATCGTGAAATAACATTATTATGTTCATGATTAACATTACCCAATAAAAGGCACATCTTTAAATGTTAAGAAAATCTGAAAGTCAAAGCAGTACAAGATACATGAAGAATTAAGTCCTTAATTTGTAAACCTTTATCAAATAACAGCCAATTCCAGTTTCTTCAAAGGCTTGTGAGCTATTTGTAAGAGTGGTCAGGGAGTATAGAACAAATTGGAAGACAGGATTTGACAACAAGGCCAAGACTGTCAAAAGATTCACTCATAACTTTTTATTATAAAAAATGAAAGTCACAGTACAGTTTAATTACGTTTATATGAATTAGCATCAGAAGTAATAGACAAGGTTTACAGTCTGACTCTTCCTACTAAATTCTGGAAATTTAATCTAGCACAGTGGTGCCTTTCTGTACAAATAACTACACCATTATTATAAAGTTTATCTCACTGGAAACCTTTCAGCTGTAACAAGAACTTGATTGTAATTGAATTTCAGAGTCTGAATACTGAAGGAAAAAAATTCCCCTTCAAATAAACTTTTGAAAGGGGGAGGCATGTAAGTAATGTCAAAAGAAATAATGTTCTAGCCCTATTTATTAAATGAAATATCACACTACCCATAATAGATTTCATTGATGGTAGCTGAGATGGGTAAGAGGAAGTCAACAGACTCTTCTGCTACTGTGTGACAGTTCTATGTCGGAAGTAGAAAGGATATCATTTCTAGAGATGAAGACACCTTTTGTGGGGTTTAAAATCCAATCCTCACACTTTCAAAGTTTGAAATTCAATTCAAAGTAAGTCAGTGCTAAAGGACATGGTCTTCTGGTCCCATTAAGGGAGACTGACAGTGATAAAATCTGTAATTCACACACTTGAAGAATAAAGACTACTTTATGGACAGAAAGGAATACACACAACACATTTGGACCTCTTAAAGCATAAGGATTCTTTGTAGGACAACCCCTACTACTATTCCTTTACCCTCCTGTCCAGTGGTTTATGATAGCCAGAACATTATAGAATTATAGAATATATATATTATACATATTATAGAATATATATAGAATATATAAAATTACATAATTCTATATATTATAGAATTATAGAATTGCCCTATAATCTTAATTCCAACTTCCACATTTACAGTCAAGGACAAATGCTCTCTAGCATCATCATGTATCATCTTCTGTTGTTGATCCTTGAGACATGGCCTTCTTCCAGCCAGGTCCTAGGTCAGCCATATTGGAAATGCTTGGACTTGAGGCTCAAATGATAGCAAGTCACAGATATGACTTTAAAACGATGAAAATGAAAACAGTTCCACAGCCTTATAAAACTCCAGGAACAGGGAATATCCTCTTTTCTACCTGGGGAAAAAAATCTCTTCACAGTGCATAATTTGAAATAAAAGTGCAATATGGGCAAAAGCAAAAGTTGATACTCTTGATACACATGAATTTAGTTTTTGGTCTTTGCCATTAATATTTGCTAAGGATTTTAAGCTAAAAATGCAAATTCATTAACACCAAAAGGTACAGGGGCACTGTGGCATTTCAAAATATTTTTATAAGTAGGGAGGCAAGGAGCCTCACATGTAACTTCCTTATTTTTTAAACTATTACACTTTCAAATCTAGTGCTTGAATAAAAGTACTTCAGTATAAAAATGAATTTTTAAGGTAAAAATCAATCCTCACAGTGACTTCACCTATTACATGAAAGCCAAAATAACAGTAAGCTTGAACAGAAAACTGGGAAAAGAATATTCTTATATTGTAACCTAGAAAAATTTTTCTTGGTTGCCCAATCATCTAAATTAATAAGAATGCTCAGTATCCAATCCACTGAGTAGTGCAGAATACAATGCAATTTATTCTACTTTGTACTTGAGAGTCACAAGGATGACATCCATAAGATGATTATAAAGCCTACTCTACGTTTTCAAGTTCTGAATCCAAACAAATGGATTAAGACAGGCCACATTATTGCTGGCAACACTCATGGAATGGCCAGTTTCTTCATCAAGACAGTAAGTTTGGGAGCTGGGCAGTGCCCTACTCACATGTTAGCAGAAGAATTAGAGAAGTTCAGAGGTAATTCATTTTTTCTTCTTTTTTTCTTTTAAAGTAGCAAAGGAACAACAAAAGGTTGGAGGACTGCAGAGTGACCCCACGTTAGAGTGCACAGCTGATCAGGATCAAGGCTGGCTTCTGCGAACAGTAGTGGGCATTTTATCATCTATGTTACAGATTTAACCCTGGAAAGTATTTAAAAGTACTTTGTTCTCATATGACAGCCTCTAAATGAGTGTGCATCCCTTCTCCTTGAGTACCCAAATATAAATCTGAAATGATAAGGTAGCTTCTTCAGTCTAAAGGCAGGAAATCCTCATAGCAGTGTCTCTAGAATCTCACAAAAGTAAATAAAAGCAGCAGTTAATGCCCCTTGAGCTTCTTCTTCTTGGTCTTTCGACATTTAGTTTCTCTTCTTCATGTCTCATTTACTCTAAGTCCTCTTGCATACCTGGTCTTAGCTTATTCCCTCTGCTGCTCTTTCCAAGTACTTTCCATGTAACGTAAGGCATAATCATTTTCATCTTTATATTTTTTTCTGTCATAGCCAAAGACTTCTCAAATGTGCTTAGAACTTCGTGAGGTTCTCCTTCATCTTCAATAAAATCTTCCATTTCAGCGTCGTATTCATGGTCATCATCAACTCCCTCTTCATATTCTCACTGTCTCTTATAACCAGCAGGGAAAAGAAGCCTTCGAGGATCTTGGGAAGATCTGCAGCCAGTCAGGGATGGCTTCATTCCATCCATCTGGCCACTGTACTACTTCTCACCCTCTCCTCCCTCCTGCCCACTGAGGGAGGTGGGGAGCCTCACATGTAACTTCCTTATTTTTTAAACTATTACACTTTCTAATCTAATGCTTGAATAAAAGTACTTCAGTATAAAAATGAATTTTTAAGGTAAAAACCAATCCTCACAGTGACTTCACCTATTACATGAAAGCCAAAATAACAGTAAGCTTGAACAGAAAACTGGGAAAAGAATATTCTTATATTGTAACCTAGAAAAATTTTTTCTTGGTTGCTCACTTCCACATTTCCTCCTCCTTCCTCTCATCTCGTCTCTTAATTTTTATGATGATCTAATTTCAGATTACTTTATACTCATAAGTTTAACCCTACACTAAGTAAAAAGCTCAACGAATAGTAAGAAGTAAAAAATGTTGCACCTCAACAGTAGAGACAAGCGCTGTGAAAAATCAATGAATCTCAAAATGTCAATTTTACTCCTAGATATTACATTTGTGGAACTCTGTTGCTTACCACAGAGCAAGGAAAAAATATGGTATTTGTCTTTTGGGGACTGGCTTATTTCACTAAGGTTGATATATAGTATGGAATACTACTCAACTGTAAAAAACAATGAAATCCTGTCATTTGCAACGATATGGGTGCAACTGTCATGGATTTTTTAAGTGCTATGTAACCTCTTTTGTGCTATGATGTTCTTAATTCTGCTATTTTGCTATGCTGACCTCTGCTAATCATATGTTATGCAACTAGAATTAATTTTCTTTTTTAAGGGATACCTAATGAAATACATTTCTTAAATAATTAAATACATGTAACTAATATTTCCAAAATACAGTTAAAATGCTCTCTTGTCACCAAGATATTCTTATAAATGTATTTTCACATCACTAAACTCCCTAAATTTAATATCACAGTTGAATAGTGATATGTGATTGAGTTAATTCAAAACTAATTCAATTTAGAAGCAACTTATCACAACAAAAGGAAGTTCCTCTTTGGTGATTCTACTAAGGTAATTAATTTTTTTCCATGTAGATTTTTGTATTGTATTTGGGCAATCAAGAATTCAATGGCTCAATTTTAATACATCAAGGTAGCTTTCTTCCTTCCTGTGTTGAGAATTTTTCTGGTCATCTTAAGATCCTGATTTCTATGTTTATGTTAGGTAATGATCAAAAATATTTTTGACTATCATATATGAAAAAATATCTGACTTGTCTCTTGTTAAAATTATGAAATTTTAAACCTATCTAAAGTTCATATCAGTTCCAAAATGGTTATCACATAAATACTGTCTCAGATATTTCTCAGTAGAGATTAAGGAAAACATTTTATTCTACAAGTGAAAATGTAGAACTATTCATTATTGCAAGTGGTATAACATTTAATTTTTTAAAAATTCATTCTTGTTATTTTCCTGAAATCATTGTAGTATTTACAAATTACCACTTATGCATCCATCTATCATGTGCATATCCATGTGTCATTTGCCTGTTTTTTAGCACCCCACTCAAAGTTCAATGAAACTATTATGGTGATCCAGTAAAAAAGTTGTCGCAAGATTTGTATCAATCATTATAGTTAATAGTTTACCTATGTAAGCTTTTTGTTACTATTGTTTCTTTGTAAGCATCCAGATCCCCATTAATAATTGGAAAATAAATGTGTGAAGATGCAGTTTATAAAGACCGTTTTATGGATAACAGTACATGTGTATATGGGAAGTAGGGGATCCAGTTATTTCTACCTTGAATATCATGTAGACTAGCATCTCTTGCTTTTGCACAGGGAATCATGTGAGGTAGTGGATATGATCCTAAATTGAGTTTCTGGTCTTAACTGATTTTGTAGCCTTAATGAAGTATTATAATTTATTCTCTACCTGGATACAACAACCAGTTATGAAACAACCTGATCTAGATACAGTAAAATATTATAGGTCTCTATACCTGTGTCTACAGGTGTACACACTCACACACACACATGCACACTGAATACTGAATGCTAGATTGTGCACATATTCAGTCACACATACTATACTGTCATTTAAATGTCACTTTTTGCCTTCTTTGGCAAAAGTCTCATGGGTTTTTCACCTGCTGCTGCAAGCTATGCATTTTTTTAGACATAAGGAACTGGCACACAGCTTCTCATCTGCTGACCAGCATGTTTTATTGTTGGTTGTCAATAACACTGCTTCCCACACTCCACCATTATTGAGTTGCCTGGGTCATTGCTTACTAACGCCCTAATATCATCCAAAAGAAAGTGAACATGTTGACAAATGTTCAAAGGTGTCAATCAGTTAAGTGATAATTGAAAGAGCTGAAAGGTGGCAATTGTAATAAGATGTCAGTCCCTGAGGGGAAAGAGATCTGACAGTCAATGTAATCTGGTCATTGAAATGTGGTGGCACTTAGAAGCACAAGTCTTTTCTCTGACAAACAGTGCAGCCACACAAACTTGAAGATATGAACATCTAAAAGCAAGAAACCTCAAGAGAGAAAATCATACACTAAACTGAGAAATGAAAGGCTTGGCGCAATAAGTCTTTTTCTTCTGTCAATCATTTCATATTTTTAACACCTCACAGATGACAAAGCATAGAATACATGTTTCAAAACACTTATTGAGTTTTTGGTGAAAAGAATGAATAAATGACTAGGCACCTGGACAGAAGGCAAAGGAACAGCTCCTCAAACAGCAAGACACAGGTGACTAGTATTTTTATAAAAAATAAATGCATATTATTAATTTGTAAGGCAATTCAAAATAAAGAATGTAGTTCACAAATTAGTCATCACAGAGTTTACTCAGTAGTAGTTGATATCAGCTATGAAATTCTTAAGACACTGCATTTAAAATAAATTATGAGAGGGACTGAGCTTGTGGCCAGGCACGTTAAGGTGTTACTTGTTACACCAGCATCCCTTACTGAAGTGCAAGTTGGATCCTGGCTATAATATTTCCAAACCAGATTCCTGATAATGCACCTAGGAAGGCTGCGGAAGAAGTCCCAAGAACTTGTGCCCCTGTCAACCATATGGAAGACCAAGAAGAAGTTCCTGGTTACTGACCTGGCTTTGTCCTAGTCCAGAACTGACTATTGTAGCTATTGTGGAAATAACCTCTCTCTTTCTCTCCCCTCCCCTCCACTCTACTTTACAAATAAATAAATAAAATATTTTAAACCCAGTCTACATATAGAAAAATAATAAGTGAACTTGTGAATGTACCTAAGCATTTCAGAATGAGTGAAAGAGCAAGCCCCCAACGTCTTCAAAATTTGTACAAGAAAAAAGTTAAACTGAGTAAAACTTGGAAAAGACAAAGTCAGTAAATTAGACTTAAATTGAAGAAAATGATTTATACATCTGTGAGAAATACTTAGTCCAATAATTTGAATTTGATGTCAGAAACTCATTATAAGAAGATAGATCATAAAATGCATATTCAGTCTGGCTTAAAAGATTCTTATGGTTGTTTTTAGAGTCATGTTTTTTAAATGATTTATTTATTTGAAAGACAGAGTTACAGAGAGAGGTAGAGACAGAGAGAGGTCTTCCATCTATTGGTTCACTCCCCCAGATGGCTGCAACGGCCAGAGCTGCTCCTATCTGAAGCCAGGAGCCAGAGGCTTCTTCCAGGTCTCTCACGTGGGTGCAGGGGTCCTAGGTCTTGGGCCATCCTCCACTGCTTTCTCAGGCCACTGCAGAGAGCTGAATCGGAAGAGGAGCAGCCGGGAATAGAACCGGCGCCTACATGGGCTGCCGGCGCTGCAGGCGGATGATTAACTTACTGTGCCGCAGCGCTGGCCCCTAGAATCACATTTTAAATCATTTTATGAGTAGATTTGTACACATTATTCCTTCCAGTATTATTTTTACTGGAGGTTAGGGGAAATTAAAACAGATAAGCAGTGCCCCTTATAGTGTTGTCTTATCTAGATTGCTTGGATACATTTTAGGTTGTTCTTCTATTCATATAACTCAGTATTCAAGTAATTATATTTTCAAAACTTCAAATAGAATATTCAGATTTATGTTGCCTGCTGCGTTGACAGCATTTGCTTTAGGCAAATTTCTAATCTTTTTCTATTATTTGTCTTTTAATGGGCTCCACAAAACAATTCAAATTAATTAATGTCATTTTTATTTATTGTACCATTTATCAACTCTAACACTTGTTTGGTCCAAACTGAGTACTTATGAAACATAAGTATTGCTATGAGGACCACCACTCCAACATGATCTTGTTGCTGTTGTTGTTAAACAGAGAATACTATTTTTCTTTAAAGATTTACTAATTTCATTTGAAAGTCAGAGTTACACAGAGAGAGAAGGAGAGGCAGAGAGAGAGAGAGAGAGAGAGAGAGAGAGAGAGAGAGAGAGGTCTTCCATCCGCTGGTTCACTTTCCATTTGGCAGCAAAGGTCAGAGCTGCACCACTCCAAAGCCAGGAGCCAAGGGCTTCTTCTGGGTTTTCCATGCGGGTGCAGGGGCCCAAGGACTTGGGCCACCTTCTACAGCTTTCCCAGGCCATAGCAGAGAACTGGATCAGAAGTGGAGCAACTGGGACTCGAACCAACGCCTATATGGGATGCCAGCACTGCAGGCGGAGGCTTTATCTGCTACACCACAGCGCCAGCCACTCAACATGATCTTATAGCTGTGTTGATATCCACTGAATTGAAATAAAAGGTTTCAACACTCATCTACTAGCAACATAACCATTGAAACCAAACAAAAAAATAATCTCAACCCATTTTTCTTAGAGACACTGAGAACTTCCACAGTCTTTTAAAGATATAGAAAAGGTTTTTTGTTTCTGTTTTTCATTTTCAATTATCTTTATATACAGAAGATCGCTTCGGTATATACTAAGTAAAGATTTCATCAGTTTGCACCCACACATAACCACAAAGTGTAAGAATACTGTTTCAGTACTAGCTATATCATTACTTCACCTTGGACAACCCATTAAGGACAGATCCCACATGGGACGTAAGTCCACAGTGACTCTTGATGTTGATTTAACAATTTAACACTCTTGTTTATGGTGTCAGTAATCTCCCTAGGCTCTAGTCATGAGTTGCAGAGGCTATGGAAGCCTTTAGGGTTCGCCGACTTTGATCTTATTCCGACAGGGTCATAGTCAAAGTGGAAGTTCTCTCCTCCCTTCAGAGAAAGGTACCTCCTACCTTGATGGCCCCATTCTTTCCACTGGGATCACACTCGCTGAGATCCTTCATTTAGGTCTTCTTCTTCTTCTTCTTCTTCTTCTTCCTTCTTTCTTCTTTCTTCTTTCTTCCTCTTCTTTCTTCTTCTTCTTTCTTTTTTCCAGAGTGTCTTGGCTTTCCATGCCTAAAATACTCTCATAGGCTCTTCAGCCAGATCCAAATGCCTTAAGGGCTGATTCTGAGGCCAGAGTGCTATTTAGGACATCTGCCATTCTATGAGTCTGCTGTGTCTCCCCCTTCCAATGTTGGGTCCTTCTCTCCCTTTTTTGGTTTTATCAGTTAGTATTAGCAGACATTAGTCTTGTTTGTGTGATCCCTTTGACTCTTAGATCTATCAGTGTGATCAATTGTGAACTGAAAAACCTTGGTGTTAAATTGGAAATTACATAGAAAATTAATCAATCTTTAAAAAAAAATATCATGTAGGATCTCTGTCTTTAATGTGCTGTACACTGTTATTTAATGCTATAACTAGTACTCCAACAGTATTTTTTCACTTTGTGTTGCTATGTGATGGCAAACTGTTGAAATCTTTATGTATACTAAACTGATTTTCTGTATATAAAGAGAATTGAAAATGAATCTTGATGTGAATGGAAGGGGAGAGTGAGTGGGAAAGGGGAGGGTTGCTGGTGGGAGAGAAGTTATGGGGGGGAAGCCTTTGTAATCCATAAGCTGTACTTTGGAAATTTATATTCATTAAATAAAAAAAAAGATATAGAAAAGGAAAGTAGAATAAAGAACTGTAGCAGAGAACACTGAACATTTCACATGCACAGAACATGAGGAACTAAAAATTAATTTCCTGGCCATTATAGGACAGAAGATGTAATAATAGAGCTATAAGCAGATTAGGATACATGTTCCTTCTGTAGTTCATCTTGCTAATATATAATAAAGCACATACTGTTTGTGTACAAGAAATAATATTTTATAATATCTGTGGAAAATACTAAAAAGAATACTTAGAGAAATAGTCCTACTGTCAGTTCTTAGTAGTTCTTAGGAGGCCATTGTTTTTCTTCTAATATTAAACTCTGCTTTGGTGTATGTGTGTCCTGAGTCTTACTCATTCTGCATGCATAATTTGTAGTCCTCTACTTCCTTTGTAAAATAAGAATTTTCTAACATCCAATGTACTTTTAAGAGATGTTTTTGGAGTCACTAATACTTCACCAGATTTCTGAATGCCATTTGCTTATTAGGTGCACCACAGGTAAACCTGAGGCCCTTAGCGTTATTTTTGCTAGCAATCAATATATGCCATCTGCAGATATATTTTTCTTACCACATGCTCTCTAGCAATGAAGAAAAAAATATCAGATTTTCAGATTTTAAGATGATGTTTAATTTAATATGCCTGAATTTGATTACTCGTTCCAATGAACATTTCATCTTGCTGTTATTTTAATTAATGAAAATTGAAGATGCATGTGGCATTTATTTTTTATTTTTAATTGGGGCACTAGATATTTTGCTTATTTATTTGCCACATGGTTGTTTATACTATAATTAATAATTCCTTGTCAACTCCTTTGCAAATATTTTCTTATTTAACAGTTTTCTTTTTCATCAATATAATCAATATTTCCCTCTGTCATTTTTTTCCTTCACATCTAATACTTTGGTACTTGATTCATTGCAAACTAGATTTTTCTATATATGTTTTGCTTCTGCCTTACTTATTTTGTTACCTAACCCCCCTTGTCTATTTATTTTGAGGTCTGCCTGACCAATGAGAACAGGAAGATAATTATGTGCTGTAGGATTGGAACAGTAGTTCCCGCCACGTCCCGCCACCTCTGTGGCCTGGCCTTGGCCAGATTCGAGTTTGCATCATCACGTGGCTCCGTTGCCTCTGCATCTCGCCCTGTCCTGTCCCCTGTCCCCGCCGGGGTGTCGGCCGTCACTCAGACCTCGTGTGCCCCTGCCCCAGGCGGGCCCTCCGAAGTCTGCTGTTCGTGTCTGACCCCTGACCCGTAGCCAGCTTGTGTGAGACCCCTGCAGAATGAGGAGGTGAACACGAGACCCGCCCAGTACTCACCGTCAAGTCTGTTCTAGAGTGTAGGACTATTAACACGGAGGCCTGCCTGGCTACTTTTTAACATATTGTTAAGTGATATTAAAATCATGTCTTTCTTTTTGAAAGATGGAAAAGAGAAAAAAAAGAATATTTTTTTTAAAATTTTATCATACTTACTCAAATAGGATTCAGGTTTATATATTTTGCTACCATCTTGTTTAGTACACAAATATTCATGTGTATATTGGACATTTTGCCAGTTTGAACTAACCCTATGTGTCTTTGTTAAATTCATTTTCCAAAATCCTTCTTTTGTCTACTAGTAATTTGCTTTATCTACAGGATGTTCTTCAGCCACATCCTTGTCACCTGCATTTAAGTTTTATGTTTGGAGACTGTTATTAAGTGAAGTGGTTAAGATGATGCTTGGTAAGCCCACTTCCCAGATCCTAGTCCTGGGGGTCAAATCTTGGCTCCAGTTCAAATCCAAATTATTGCTAATACACACTGTGGGAGGCAGGTAATGGTTCAAGTACTTGGTCCCTGTAACACAAAAATCGAAGACCTGAGTGGAGTTTTAGGTTTTCGGCTTTGGTCTGGCCCAACTCAAGCCATTGTGGGTATTTGGGGTATGAAGCTCACCCCCTTTGCTTAATTAAATGATAAATATATACATAAATGAACAAATAAATGCATACATAAATAAAATGCCATAACTGATATTTAAAAAATAAATTTCATGTTGAGTTATATGTGTGTCTTCAAAATAGCATTTATCATGTTAATATCTTTCATCTGGATATCAATTGGGAGATTTTTCAGTTTGTGGTCATTTTCACAAGTGATATAATTAGTTTTTGTTGTGTTGCCAGGAAACATTTATTCTTTAATCATATGGTTCTTCCTTGGTATTTTCTTTCTTTGTGTAAAATAAATTATACTCTATAGGTATAAGATATAAATATACAGGAAAAATGGTTACTATAGTGGAAGAAATGAACATATCCTTCATTTCACATTGCTACATTCTATCATCCCAGTGTCAGCTATGATCTAGTCAGTTAACAAAAATTCTGAATAGAATATTATTAACTACGGTCTACGTGTAGTAAAGTAAAATTTCCAATGCATCCATCCTACCTATTTGCTACTTTATATGTTTTCATCTTCATCTGCCCCCAATGCCAACTCAGGTAACTATTATTTTATTATCTGGCTTGATATATTTGACCTTTCTTGCTTTAAGATTCTCCATATAATGTATCATTCTGTGTCCGGCTTATTTAACAGCATACCATCTTGCCATGTTGCAGCAAATGATAGGATCCCCTTCTTTTTAAAGGCTGAATAACACTCCATCTATATTTGTGCATGTGTCATAGTTTCTTGATGCACTCATTCACTGATAGACACTTAGGCCACTTCCATATCTTGACTATTGTGGATAATGCTGTAATGGACATGAAATGCAGATGTCTTTATAAGGTGGGAATCATCCCCTGCTTTGAGATGATGGATTGTTATTCCACATTATAGTTCTTCTTTTAATTTCTTTACAAACCTCCATTCTGTTTTTTGTAATCACTGTGCCAACTGACAATGCCATCAACAATATACAGGAGTTCTGCTTTCCACACACCCTCACATACACTTATTATTGTTGGCCTTTTTGATAATACCTATGCTGACAAATGTGAGTATTTATTTCATCGTGGCTTTTATTTGCCTTTCGCTGGGGTTCTTTTCTGCTACACTTTTATGTCATGTCTGGAGAAATGTATATTAACTTCCTTTTTAAATACAGCTACATGTTTTCTTGTTATTGCACTGTATGAGTTCTTGTTAAGTCTTGGATATTAACTCTGTATATTGATTAATGGTTTTGCAAATAATTTCCTGATTTTTAGTTTACCTTTTGACTTTGTTGATTGTGCAGACATTTTTTTTTTTAGTTTGCTATACCCCCATTTATTTAATTTTGATCTATAGCTTGAACTCTGGCATTTTATCTAATAATTCAGACTTTCTCCACTCCATTCTATCAGTTTTTATATAAAAGTTTCATGGTTGGGGCAGTTATATTTTGTTACTAAAATTTAAAAAGTGCAGCTTAAATTTCCAAAAGCAGAAATAAACAATCAAAGCTACATTTCAGTTTCGTAGCACCCAGAAGCCTCTATCTTAATTCTTCCTCTTCTTTCAAACCCAGACTTCTTGTTTATACTTACTCTGCCAACATGGCCACTGTACTTCTTAACAGAGGTAAGCATGTGCCTTTTGGTTTTTCCAGTGGCATTTCTTTATCCTGAATACACCTCCCTCCCTGCTTTAGTAAAACTACTTGTTCATGCAAAATGTAGTTTGGAAGGGATTGATAATCATAACACCTCATCTGTGCTGTAAGAGCTTCATGTGAGGCAGGGTGACCCGTGACCCCAAGGCACATGAATTTTAATTGAAAACCATTTGGTCACTGTGACCATAGGTTGAGCAGACATAGGACACTGTTTCAGGCTGCAAGTCATGCTGGGCCTAGCATCTATTGCACTGCAAGTGAGGCTCAGGTTTGCTCTACACAGGTTCATTCTGCTGCTCACGCTGAATCGGCAGCACATACTCCAAGGGAATGCCTCAGTTCTAATGATTGAAATGCAAGAGAGGAAACTCAGGGGCTTGCATTTTGGTGTGGTGGGTAAAGCTGCCACCTCTGATGCCAGCATCCATTATGACCTGGGATTCATGTTCTAGCTGCTCCACTTCTGATCCAGCTCCCTGATAATGGCCTGGGAAAAGTAGAAGAAGATGGCCCAAGTGTTTGAGCCCCAACCACCCTTGAGGAAGACTCCAATGAAGCTCCTTGCTCCTGGCCCAGCCCTGACTGTTTGCAGCCATTTGGGGAGTAAACCAGCCAATGTAAGATATCTCTGTGTACCCCCCTCCTCTCTCCTACTTTCAAATAAAGAAATAAATCTATGAAAGAAAAGAGAGAGCCAGCAAGCTCAATAAAGCAAGCATATTTTAAGATTCTACCAGCATCAGGGCCTCTGGCAGCCATGTTTCCCTAAATGAGAGAAATCACATTAGAGTGTTAAAACTTTACACTCATAAAATCCAGGAATGAAATGTTGATTGTCTTCACATTCAAGACACTGATTCCTGCATTATGTGAGGCAATTACAATAGTAATTTATTTATTATTGCTAATGCATCTTTTGATTTGACTAAGATACTTAAATCAAATTTTTTTGTATTGACCTAAGTTTACATAAACACAATCACACTTCCCCTTTACAGCATTCTGGGTTTCCATGACACCGCCCAGTATTCAAACTGCACACCCTGCAGTTACCATGGTCTATTGTAGCAGTCCTCAATTTTTGTAGTTGCATGAATGATATCATCCTTTTTAAAGAAATCTCTTTGGTTTCAAAAATGCCTTCAAATTTGCCTTATGAAGCTCTTTCCAGTTTCATTTGTAGGGTTCTTTATGTAATCCTGCAAAAGTAATACTGATGGCCTTTGGGTTTCTGTTGCAGCAAACCTACCACATCATTTTACGGACTTCCCTGTGATATTGCATTCCTCATATTTATAGTACTATGGAAATGAACACGAGTCAAGAATCAATATTTTCAACCTATGCCTTTATTTTACTTGTAGATTTAATATTGGACCCATAAAATGCCAATATATTGCTATATCAAATATCAATCATTAAAATCTAAAAATAAAACAAATGAGGTTAATTTAACCTTTGCTTTGTTGTAAAGTTTAGATCCAAATTAGCAGCCAAATCTGGACATAGCTCTGTAGATGTTGAAAATGGTTTTCAACACCAGCAGAATAAAATTAAATTCATTTCTTCCCTCAAACTGTCTACACTTCCTGCCCACTGTCTTCCATGTAATTTATATTACCATTATTCAAGAATTTGAGTTGGTTTGGACTTTTCTATGATTTTTAACACAGCAAATTATTCAACAAGCAATTTTAACTCTTTTTTTTTATTTGACAGATAGAGTTAGACAGTGAGAGAGAGAGAGAGACAGAGAGAAAGATCTTCCTTCGATTGATTCAGCCCCCAAATGGCCTCTATGGCAGGAACCATGCTGCTCCAAAGCCAGGAGCCAGGTGCTTCCTCCTGGTCTCCCATGCCGATGCAGGGGCCCAAGCACATGGGCCATCCTCCTTTGCGTTCCTGGGCCACAGCAGAGAGCTGGACTGGAAAAGGAGCAACTGGGACTAGAACCCATTGCCCATATGGGATGCCAGTGCCACAAGCAGAGGATTAACCAAGTGAGCCATGGCACACCCCCCCCCCCAATTTTAACTCTTTAAATATTACCACATTCATCCTTTTTCTTCCAAACCATTGTCATTATTTCTCTATTTCAAGTTATTGCGATTGTAATATGGATCACTTTAAGAGTATCTCTGTGGCTATTCTGACTTGTTTAATACTTGTCGAACTATACACTGCATTGCACCTCAGATGTGCCATTATTGTAATAAAATCATGATGTCCTCCACTATGACGACATTCCAGTGCCTCCACTTGCCACATGAGGAAGATCCTCAAGACTCATGTGGTGCCATCAAGGGTGATCTGGTCTCCGATCCTTCCAAACTCTTCTCATCACTGTTTGCCAGCAGTCTTCAATTAAGCAACAGTGAATAGTTATCAATTTCTTTTTTAAAATTTCATTTATGGTATACAGATTTCATGTATTTCGTATAAATAGGTTTAGGAATATAGTGATACTTCCCACCCTATCCTCCCTCCAGCACACAACCGAACTTTTTTTCTTCCTCCTTCTTATTCCCACTCTTAATTTATACAAAGATTTATTTTCAGCTTACTTTATACTCATAAGGTTAAAACTACACTAAATAAAGGGTTCAACAAATAGGATGAAGAAAAGAAAAAAAAAAAAGAACACTGTTCCTCAACAGAAGAGACAAGTGCTGTAAACAATCATCAAATCTCAAAATGTCCATTTTCACTCCAATATATTACATTTTACTTGCTATATTTGTTAACAAAGATCAGGGAGAAGATGACATCTGCCTTTATGGAACTGGTTATTTTACCAATTAAAAATAATGATTTCCAGTTGCATCCATTATATTGCAAAAGAGCAGATTTCATTTTTTTCTACAGCTGAGTAGTACTCAATAGTGTATATATACCATAATTTCTTTATCCAGTCAACAGTTAATCGACAGTTGGGTGGATTCCATATCTTAGCTATTGTGAATTGAGCTGCTATAACATAGGGGTACAGATAACCCATTCATGCGCTGATTTCTTTTTCTTTGAGTAAATTCTCAGGAGTGGGATGTCTGGGTGATATGGTGGGTCTGTATTCAGAGTCCTAAGTATCTCCATACTGTCTTCCACAGTGGCTGCACCAGTCTACGTTCCCACCAACAATGGGTCAGGGTACTTTTGTCCCTACATTCTCACCACTATTTGTTGTTTGTTGCTTTCTGTATGCGAACCATTATAACTGGAGTGAGGTGAAACCTCATTGTGGTTTTGATTCGCATTTTTCCTGACAGCTTTTGAAACTCTTAAATCTATAATTTCTATCTTATTTAAGTCCTTCCATGAGCACTTACCACTCATTGCAAACCCTCAAAATTCCTTTCCTTCCACCCATACGGCTGCCATTATGTTCTTAGACTTTTATCTACAAATAATATTGAATCTGTTAAAATTAAAAGAAAAAAATATATTGCTCTAAAATATCAACACCCCATACATAAGGCAATGCAAAGAATTGAATTGTTGTTGGAAAGGAGGAAAAAAGCCATTAGCAGAGGTAAAAATGAATTGTTTACATATATAAACACGTTACACACTAACAATGAAAATTTCTGCATATTTTTATTTCTTCATGAAAGAATTCAAAGAACAGCTCTTCGTTTGGGCCATGGCAGAAATTTTTCTTTTTTTTAAATTTTATTTAGTAAATATAATTTTCCAAAGTACAGATTATGGATTACAATGGCTTCCCCCCCCCATAACTTTCCTCCCATCCACACCCCTCCCATCTCCCGCTCCCTCTCCCATTCCATTCACATCAAGATTCATTTTCAATTCTCTTTATATACAGAAGATCAATTTAGTATGTATTAAGTAAAGATTTCATCAGTTTGCACCCACACAGAACAAAAAGTGTAAAATACTATTTGAGTACTAATTATAGCATTAATTCACATTGGACAACACATTAAGGACAGAGATCCCACATGAGGAGTAAGTACACAGTGATTCCTGTTGTTGACTTAACAATTTGACACTCTTGTTTATGGCGTCAGTAATCTCCCTAGGCTCTTGTCATGAGTTTCCAAGGCTATGGAAGCCTCTTGAGTTTGCTGACTTTGATCTTATTTAGACAAGGTCATAGTCAAACTGGAAGTTCTCTCCTCCCTTCAGAGAAAGGTACCTCCTTCTTTGATGGCCCCATTCTTTCCACTGGGATCTCACTTGCAGAGATCTTTCATTTAGGTTTTGTTTTTTTTTTTTTTTTTTTTTTTTTTTTTTTTTTTTTTTTTTTTTTTTTTTGCCAGAGTGTCTTGGCTTTCCTTGCCTAAAATACTCTCATGGGCTCTTCAGCCAGATCCGAGTGCCTTAAGGGCTGATTCTGAGGCCAGAGTGCTGTTTGAGACACCTGCCATTCTATGAGTCTCCTGGGTATCCCACTTCCCATGTTGGATCGCTCTCTCCCTTTTTTATTCTATCAGTTAGTATTCGCAGACACTAGTCTTGTTTGTGTGATGCCTTTGACTCTTAGACCTATCAGCATGATAAGTTGTGAACTGAAATTGATTACTTGGACTAGTGAGATGACATTGGTACATGCCACCTTGATGGGATTGTATTGGAATCCTCTGGCACATTTCTAACTCCACCATTTGGGGCAAGTCTGATTGAGCATGTCCCAAATTGTACATCTCCTCCCTCTCTTATTCCCACTCTTAAATTTAACAGGGATCACTTTTTAGTTAAATTTCAACACCTAAGAATAAATGTGTGTTAATTACAGAGTTCAACCAATAGTATTAACTAGAACAAAAAAATATACTAAAAGGGATAAAGGAAATTCTTCTAAAAATTGGTTGAGAATGCCTTAGAACTCTCATTTCTTTCAGACTTCTATAACAAAACACATTGGACTGGGTAATTTTAAAACAACAGAAATTTATTTCTCACAATACTGGAAGCTAGTAGGTCCAAAGCAAAGTGCCAGCAGATTGAATGTCTGTTGAAGGTCTCTGTTCCAAGCTTCTGGCTTCTGGCTGTGTCCTTACATGGAAGTAGGGGTGAACTAGCTCCCTCTAACCCATTAGACTTGAGTACTAATCCTGATCTTGAGAGCAGAACTCTTCTCCTAATCACTGCTCAAAGATCCATTGTTTAGTGCCATCATCTAGGAGACTAAGTTTCTGCAGAATTTCAGAGAAAGATAAACACTCAGACCCTAAAAATCTATATTAACTAACTTCTTAATATAGTGAGTACTAAGTAAACATGTATATATTGTATATATTATTTATGAATAACAAAGGTCTAACACGAAAGAAAGCAGGAGGGGGACATTTCCTCCTTGTTTTCTATACTTTCCTCAAGTTTGAGAAAGAGAAAATGAGTTTAAACAAATCACTTGGACTTTCATTTTCAAACAGGAAACATAATGAAACAATGAGTTAGGAAAATATTTGTGAACATGAAGATAGATTTCCAGTGAATCTGGGTGGATATATTTTCAGATATGTGTTCCATTGGTCATGCACTGTAATGTGGAAAATGTACAGAACATTAATGGCATAAGACACTCTTACTGTTGTACTGCTACAATTGGAGGTATACTTTACAAATAGGTCACTGTAAAAATGGTAACTGCTATTATTGTTGAAAATGTACCTTCTCCCTATGAGGAACTGAATGTTACTCACTAAAGACCACTGAGACTATACCTGTAGTCTGAGAAATCAGGCTAGTATTGCTTGCTGCATGAAGGCAAAATACATCCAAGAGCAGAGGAGGAAACAACGCAGAAAGGATGGCTGGGAGGAGCATTTTGGAGAATTTAGATTTCTGCTGAATTGTCCCTGGGAGGAGTTCAGGAAGCTGTAGTTTTTTTCTGAATTGGATTCCTCTGGAATCAGAGACAATTCAGAAATTATACATCCTAAGTGTATCTAGGAAAGTGCAGCATTAAAGCAGGGCTAGAATGGTAGTTAGCTACCAAAAAAGCCATACTCATTCACTGTAGACAGAAGAGAGGAGGTATGTCCCATCATTGCTAGAACTGGGGGAAGTGTGCCTTTGCTGTTCTGAACATGCTTGAAGTGTGGCCTTATTTGACTTCCATTTGTGTCAGTTATGGAATAACATGTTCTGGTTGCTGGCAAGGTTATTTTTATTTGCACAGTAACAGTTATGCATTCCTACCACACTTAAGATGAGCTTGGCCATGAGTCTCGCATGATCAGTGGTTATGGACAAAAATGATGTAGGGGAAGCTTTAAACCACGATGTCATCTATTTGGTCTCTGTTTTCCCTCTGCTATAAAACTCACCATGGTGAGATACAGGCTGCTTCTCCAGACTGGGTTCTAGCATGAAGACAATGTGGAGAGGAACCATGGTCTACACTGAAGACTGTGGAATGCTTGTGTGCAAACAATTTTTGCTCTCGTAAGCTGCTGAGATTTAACAGTTGTTTGATTGTGTGCTGCTCCTGAGTCTAAACTCTAGGGCATGCATAGTTGTCAAAAACATATGAGTCTACTTACAATCATTCCTGAAAATTTCCCTAATTTACATTTTCTATTACCTCAGAAAGTAATATCAACCTGATTTGTAAGTATACTTACTGAATCTGCAAATAATAGATAGAACTAGGCTTCAACTTATATATTTACAAAGATAAATATCACATTATCAGGTTATTATCTTAACAGTGTATCTCATTTACAGAGAACTATCACTACTGGAAGGCCCAGAAGCCCCAAGTCCTGGTTAATGAGGCATGCAGTTTTCACAAATCCACAAGAAAAGACAAACAACAGTGAAAAATTTTTTTGGAAAACATCAAATCAATACTTAACAATTTAGTTAAATCCAATGCTTACTTTTATTAGGTTAGGATGGAATTAGCTCTAATGTTGAAAGTGTCTCAGCCAGCATGAAATACTCAAAAGTTGCTTGGTTACTTCTCTCTGGACAAGTCATGTTTGGGCATTGGCTGTAACATTTGCACTTAAATAGGATAGTGTGATTATGAAATAAATCCTCACCTATTTATTCACATCTGTAAGTAAATGGATGAACATATCATCTCCTTATTTTCATTTGGCATTCTGATGACAAAATAGATATTTACACTCCAGTAGGAACATATTTTCTTAAAGTCAGCACATAGGGATTGTGTTTTCTTGACAGTGACATTAAACCCTCATAAAATGATTGCGTGTTTCTAGCATCTCCTTCCTTTGTGCATCTATAAAGTACATCCCATAGGACCACTGAACATGGATTCTTTGTGAAATGAAGCTTTTCAGTGAGGCAATTAGAAAAAAATTATTATCACCCCAGCAGATGGAACATCAGTAATTTGGTACTAATCAGCTCAACTGGTTTTACAGAATTTCTGCCTTTTATGATCAATGCCTTCATTGTGTATGATTTACATCTAAGCTGAGAGGAGCTTCAAAGGCTGGCAGCTCTCAAGAGCTGGGTGATGCTATCTCCCTGTCATTAGACCTTCCATTGCCAAGTCTACTTTGGATCCGGTGACCACGAAGAGCTATAGAAGAGAGCACACCTGTAAAGTGATTTTCTCTGAAGTGAGCCAGATTAAGACTTGGAAGAATAAGTGGCTCACTGTATGCTTCAGACCACCAAGTGAAACACCATTATGGTATCAGCCATCAGGGATAAGTGAGAGAGATAAAGATAAAATACTTGCAGATAAAGTCACTTTCATCCAGCAAGAATTTTCCATAAATGTAAAGACTGGTTCAGCCATGGATTAAATATCCATTCATCTATGCATCCTTGTATTATCTATCATTTCAATATTGTAAAAATTTTATTTTGCTTTCACAAGTTTTTGAAAAATTACTTACCAACTGAAGTTATACAAAAGTAGTATAACTTAAGCTGAGTACCAGGCTTTGAGAAAGTCGCTATTTTATTTTCTTAGAGTTTCATTTCAAGATGTTGTATTCCCCAATGTGATTACATTGAACAGATGTTCAATAGTTTATCCAGTTTCTTTTAAATGCTTGAATTGAAACATTTTATCCACTCTAAAGTTCTCTAATTTCCTTTCAACTCGAAAAGTGGAATTTGCATTAAGTAAGATCCCAGAGGAATTTTGACTCTGTGATCTAATGCCATGCTGTTTTTGTTTAATTTAGCTACTGTCTTTAAAGACATGAGGGAAGCATCTTGGATATTGACTCATAAATGTTAAGAAATATAATGCTTTATTTTATTTTATTTTCAGTTTTACTTTAGCAAGATTTTCTCTAATGGGAAACGGTATTAAATGACTTCTAAATGAACACCAACAGTACTGTGATTTGGTAATCTGATATCAATCTGATAAGTAGAGATAAGGTAACCCTTTCATTAAATGAGAGATGGAATAGAGCTAATTTTTGAGTTAGTGCCATTGTAGAATGGGAGTAAACACACCCACACTTTGTAACAGTTATTTACAAAATAATTTTTTGCATCACTTTCCACTGTTGATTTGATCTCCACAGCTAAATGCCCATAAAGCACCAGAATCCCACTCTCTTAGGAGCTGGAAGTATACCTGTGTGTAATTGGATGCCAAAAGGCAGCCCTTAACAGTTGCTAAGAAACAGCTGCCAGAAAACTGGCTTCTACAGAGACAGCAGCAAGCATATTTGCTTAGTTTTGATGGGATAAATAGTGGAACAAAGAATCCATGGAACCTGGTAATCTTGTCTTTTTCATTCTCTTCTTGTGATAATCATACTGAGGTGATACGTTGGAATTTCACTGGCATCCTAGCACTGCTAAGCGAAAGAAGTGTCAGTCCTGTGTGGAGGTCAGAGAAATCGAGCTCATTTTTAGTAGGGTCCTGGGTGCTCTATACCCAGTTATCAATGCCACATATTTGATCCTGAAGGATGGGTGTTGTAAAGCATTTTAAATATAGAAAGCCTCAAGATAAATAAAAATATACAATATAATGAACCCATGCTTACTCATCTCCATGTCAAAGACTAAATGCTGTCCAAATTCATTTCATCTATATCCCCACCCATACTCCCTGAATTACTCCACTGAACTGGATAACAAATCTCAACATTATTTTATTCCATCATCTATCTCTGAAAGAAAATATGTTTAACAAAAAGTCATTTATCATTATTGTTTTACATTAAAAAATCCTTAAAGTCATTAAATATATATGATCCATGTTCAAATTTCCCTATTTGTTCCATGGATGATTTTGTTTCACAATTTGTTCAATTAAATCAGAGTTCCAAAAAGCTATGAGTAACTAGGTTGATGTGAATCAACCTCTTTTATCCTGCCAGCTTTTCCTGGCTGATGATCCTTAACAGTACATTTCTGAATGGGAGATCATCATTTACCAGTCTAAGTTTTTCTGATTTTATTTTTCCGTGTCATTTTAATGTCATCTGTACCTTGTCTTGGTGTGGCTATTTTTTGTAAATTGATAGGTGCTTTATCACAATAGAGCTTATTTATTTATTCATTTATTTGCTTATTTATTAAAATGAGTTACTAGTGCTCAAACAGTACTTTATACTTTATGTGTCTGTGGGGGAAAAAACTACTGTAATCCAAAAATTATACTTTCAAAATTTATATTTATTAAATAAAAGTTTTTTTAAAAAAAGAAAAAAAAATGTGTTAAGACTATTTCACCATCAGGGATTACTTACCTTTGTCAGGAAGTAGATATTTCCTTACTGATAACACATTTTCTTTCTTTTTTCCTTCCTTTCTCTCTCTCTCTCTCTCTCTCTTTCTCTCTCTTTTTTGTTTTTCTATATTTTTTCAGACTTTCTCCCCTTTCTTTCACTGGCACTGCAGAAGAATTGACAGCTACAAAATTATCACATAGATAATTCAATAGATCATTGGGGGTATGCCACGTATTAAGCAAGCTGCTTTTCCTAAGACAAGAGATCAGAGACAACAGTGTCCTTGCACTTAAGGAGCACACACTTCAGGGGTGTGAACAAACCTGGGAACAAAAATCCCAGCTTACCTGGCATTTGGGAAAGATAAGAGTCTATTCAAGATGATGTGATTCTTTGTCCACAGAATAAATGGGCAAAGTCCTGATGAAGGACAAGAACCTACTTAGAAATGGAGAAAACATGCAGCAAGGTCTGTTGGTGTGACAGACCTGTAGAGTTACATGCTAGCTCCTAAACTAGGAAGTTCTCCAGGAGGCTATAAAGAACAATCAAATATATCTTCAGAATTAAAATTCCAGTATGGAAATACAAGAATGATAAAACTGAAAGAAAGGTGGTAAGAATGGAAGGGGAAAAATAGTCAAGAAGCCAATAAATGTAGTCAATGGTTAGATAAGTACTAGCAGCACGCAGTTCCCAGGAAGGTGTCTAGGATGTCTGAATTCAAATACAAGCTGTGTTTAGGTCTCAGACTGTGCTTTGTCTTCCATGCTGTCAAACTATTTTTCTTCTCAGCTGTCTCCTTTGTTAACTGTGTATGACTATATTACTAAAGAGTGATCTGGTTTCAAGCGACAATAAACCTGATTCAAAATTGCAGCAGGAAACATAATGCATTGTGCCCAAGAAATAATATTCAAGGGAGTTTTCAAAGAGGTTTCGTTCCAGAACCAACTTGTAACTAGTGGCTGGTATTTCTCCGTCTCTGCACTGCTCACATCTGTGCTTTGGATACCACTGGTCTAACTGGGATTACTCAACCCTAGAGCAAAGTCTTCTGCTGGGAGATGAGACTTTACTAATTGACTTAAACTATGAACACTGTCTGTTTTTTTTTAAAAAATTATTTATTTATTTCAAAGACAGAATTTACAGGGGGAGAGAGAGAGAGAGAGAGAGAGAGAACTGTTATTCCCTCTGAGCTTATTTTTTCTATTTTTGCTCTAGCCAATACTAAGGCACCTAGGCTATGTAGAGTCTGGCAGAGGCTCAGCATAGCTGCTGTGCTCTGCCTATCTCACTCTCTGCCTTTGGGATTGTAACGAACACAGACATGAACTGATCAGATCCTCCTCCATAACAGTGGCCCTGGTGCCATGGGTGCTGTGGGCTGGTAGATCCCATTTACTTCTCTCAAAAATCACTTTAGATTTTAGTTTAAGACACATTATTCTCCATGTGGCCCCTGGACAATATTGGGACAATGTATGGCTGCTCAGGTTACACTTTTTTTTTACCTTTAATGGAAAGGAAGATATACAAGACTCCAGTCATGTCTTCCCCACCTGGGTTACTTCAGGAACGCATGTCGCCTTCTGATTCTCCAGTGGGCTGCAGGGGACTCTTCAGCTGTTGTCAATTACAGGAGGATGTGTATGGATTATATGCAAACAGTACACCATTTTACTTGGATTTGAGCACTTGGGGATTTGTAACAGGGTGGTTCTGCAATGAATCCCTCACATTTACTGAAGGAAAACTTCTTGCTGAAGCGGTTACATAACTTCCGAGGCCCAGTGCAAAATTAAAATACAGTCATACAGCCACTGGTGCTCAAAAAATGTTGAGAATTTGGACACCACAACAGCTTTATATTAAGCTAAACCAAGAGTCTCTAGAGCTTACGCCAATGCCCAGGTCACCCTTTTATGAAGCTAGTCCTAAACAACACAGTGAGACTTGAATATACTTAGATATACAGGATTTTAATGTGCCCAATGCCACTGCATAAGGAGTTCCACACTTAGGAAATATTGACTTAATCTTATAGGGCTATTAAATATATTTCATAGGGAATCAATCTTCCAAATAATTCTTAAACTATTTTTCTAATTAGTTTAATTTTGCCAAAATATTTACTGGAGTATTGATCTGTGCACCATATTTAATTTTATTTTTTATTATATATATATATATTTTTTTTTTTTGACAGGCAGAGTGGATAGTGAGAGAGAGAGACAGAGAGAAAGGTCTTCCTTTTTGCCATTGGTTCGCCCTCCAAAGGCCGCCGCGGCTGGCGCATCGTGCTGGTCCGAAGCCAGGAGCAGGTGCTTCCTCCTGGTCTCCCATGCGGGTGCAGGGCCCAAGGACTTGGGTCATGCTCTACTGCCTTCCTGGGCCATAGCAGAGAGCTGGCCTGGAAGAGGGGCAGCCAGGACAGAATCTGGATCCCCGACCGGGACTAGAACCCGGTGTGCTGGCACTGCAAGGTGTAGGATTAGCCTGTTAAGCCACGGTGCCGGCCACCATATTTAATTTTAACCTTCATGTAAAAAGAGAATGTTTTTTGGTACAAATCTTTCTTTGTTAGATGGAAGACTTCAGGAAGTTAAAGTGTGCTTCTCAGGATGTTTAATTTTCTCTTGTGAAAGTGGGAGCCAGTGGCCACAAGATAATGAATAAAGGAGAGTTTAGTAGAACAGTAAACTTGAATAGCTGCTATGGAGACCAGAATTACTAACAAATCAGCAGTAAAATAGTTTCCTAACTCTAGGTATCAGCTTGGGTGGACTATACAGAGTTCAGCAAATTTGAGGCACCCAGGTTGGATTTGGCACTTTTGTTTGATTGCTTGCTTGTAACAGTTGATCAAGCTGCATGCATGAGAGCAGAAAATACAGATAGTTGCAGGCATTCTTGCATTTTGCACACCTAGCTATGTGCAGTGGAAGAACAAAACTTTAAAATACTCTTAACAGGATGGCAGGAGTAGTTGAAGCAATAAAATTTAATTCCAGTTAATAAAATTGGGAAGATTATTAAAATACACTAAAGTACAGCAGATCAAAAATATGTTAGGCTGGATATAACAACTGTTGTCAACTAAATATTATCCAGGGTTTCTGAGTAACTCAGATGGAAAGAACACATGGTTCAATTAAAAAAGGTTGAGAGGAAACTGAAATTTTGTAGAAATCAGTGATAAAAGTTAGATGAAATGCATGCCAAAGAAGGGGTTTTGAGGTGTAAAAGATAAAGTTAAAACTGCATTGTGAAGCGTTGAAAGCAATCCTGCCATCAACCTTCCTTGCAAATATAGATAGAACACGACAATAGGCAGCTTTAACTCAAAGAGGCAAAGATGGAAGTCATTTTCTGGTAGGTGGTCCAGGTAATAGATCAATGAGGAAGAAAGAAACTCTTTTCTGAAACTAAAGCTGCTTTTACCAGAAAAGTAAAAACTTCAACAGTGAGAATGTTTGTTAAGAATATTAGCTGTAATGTTTCAGTCCATATCAAAGAATGGAAGAATACTATAGAAAATAGTAGGATCAAGAAAAAAAAAAAACAATTTAACATTGTCTCAAGAAATTATAGCTAGAAATAGGGAAATATTTATGTGGTTTTGAGAGTCCAAGTAGGGGAGGTTTGTTGTGGCAGAGCAGGTTAAGTCCCTGTTGGCAACACTCACATCCCATTTCACAGTGCAAATTCCAGTCCAGGATGCTCCACTTCCCATCCAGCTCCCTGCGAATGCACCTGGGAAAGCAGCAAAAGATGGTCCAAATACTTGGATCCCTGTACCCACGTTGAATTACCTGGGTGAAGCTTCTGGCTCCTGGCTTTGGCCTGGTCCAGCCTTGACCAAGTCCTGTCTGTTTTGGCCATTTGGGGAATGAAACAGTAGATGGAAGATCTCGATTTCTCTCTCTTCCCCTCTCCCTCTCTCCCTTTCTCTTTCTTTCTCTGTAATTCTACCTTTCAAATAAATAAATGAATCTTAAAAGAGAGAGAGAGAGAGTCAGTCCAAGTGGGATTTTGATGTCAGGTAGCTTATTGACATAAACTAGATGTGTTCTGAGGTCATTGTGTGCTCTGTCTTCTGATACTTTTGTCAGTCCTGAACCTAGAATTTACAGCCCATTTGTATGTTGTTATGCAATCAGCAAACCTTATTGAGCAGCACTCTTCCTGAATCAAATGCTATCTAGGTTGAGAATGTAGTACGACACAGCTCCTGCTTTAAGGATTTTATAGCCTCCTGTGAGAGATAAACACGTAAACAAGCTAGGAATAGTCAGCATGGGAGATGCTATAATTGGCAAAGTGAAAAGGCTGTGTGCTATGGGACAGAGACAGGGCCAGCAAACCCAATCGTGCGATCAACAAAGATTCCTCTTGAACTAAAGCCTGCATGAGCTTTGAAAGGTAAGTAGGAGCCAGTAAGGTCAGTGACAAGAACTATGTGGTGGGAAAAAAAGTCCAAGGGAACTTCAAAATGTTTGCAGAACAATAGAAAATAGAAATAAAAAAACCTACATAGTTGTTTCATAACATGATTTTCATGTGAACTTTTGGAAGACCCTTGAAATGTGTATGTGTGTGTGTGGTGTGTGTGTCTAGTTTTATGTGCTGAGATACAGCTGCACAGTGACTCAGCAATGGGAGTGGGACATTGGTGCAGTAGAGGACGTTAAGTGTATCAATATGACTAGGCTCTGTGCATGTGAGGAGATGACAGCAAGATGCAGAGAAAGAAAAGGGAGTCGGCGTCCCTCATTGTGTGTCTTCTTTACCAGGGGAAGGAATTTGGGCTTTGTTCTGCAGAAAAAAAAAAAAAAGGTTTTAAGCTAAGAAATGACATCATGGAGTAACTTCACAAAGTGTACTCTGAACAGTGTGTAGGGTTCATCTTACAAGTTCGCTGGCAACAGTGAGATGCCATTCGTATATCTCAGAGATATGAGAATCGAAAACCGGAGATTTGAGAGCTGCTATCAAGGCTCTAAAGTATTTGGAGAGAGCTGTTGGTATGCCATTGTGCTTGCTGTGCTTATGAGAATAAGAAAAGAAACAAATAGAGGCAGTATGTAACCTCAGACATTTTTCTTTCAGGGATGTTGATAATGCAAACACGATTTTTTAGAAGACATTGGCTATGGGAAGATAAAACAGAGGCACATATATAAAATCCAGCTTTTTATTTAACACTGTAATAACCTAGTATATTAACCTTGTCTTATTTTTTCATAAGTGAAGAAATCTAGTACAAATAAATATCAACTTCCCAAATATCATTTAATTCATGTTTTATCTAGTAATAAAAATTTAAAATTTAGAATGTCTCTAATCATGTTCATATTAATTATATATTTCACTAAATTTAATCTATATTTTGTATTTACATATATATTTATTAATAACATATATGAAAAGTTTTAAAATCTTTCTGATATATATTTAAATGACTTAATTGCTATGCAAATTAGAATGTAAATATCAGTTTTATGTTGATGCTATTGAAAATTAGATTTCACACAGCACTTTTTCATTTACACTCCCCCAGCAAATATTTTTAAATGCCATAAAGTGCTTTTTTTTTTTTTAGAGAATTAGTTCTTATTTGAAAGTCAGAGTTACAAAAAGGAAGAGACAGATCTGCCATCTTTTAACTCACTCTCCAGATTGGCCACATGGCCAGTGCTGGTCAGGCTGAAACCAGGATCCAGCAGTTTCATTTGGGAGTCCCATGTGGGAGGCAGGGGCTCAAACACTTGGGCTGTCTTCTGCTGAGCGTCCCAGACTGCTAGCAGGGAGCAGGATCTGAAGAGATGAAGCTAGGACATGAACCAGGGTCCATGTGGCATGCCAGCGTCCCAAGAGGGCTGCTTTCCCCACTATGCCACAATGCTGGCCACGCCATAAAGTGTAAGAAGTAATTTATTGACTTTTTAGCACTGCTGGAACAGAAGACAGTGCACATTTATAAACTATAATGATAATTTAGTGATATTTGTCAAGGACTTAGTTTGTCCCAGGTATACAAATCAGCAAATTATATTAATCTTTCATTTAGGCCAGACAGTTAATCTATTGCATGATTCTAGTAACAGTTCTTAACAGATTTCATTTATTCTTTCATTCATTTTTTAATTTTTTTTTTTTTTGACAGGCAGAGTGGACAGTGAGAGAGAGAGACAGAGAGAAAGGTCTTCCTTTACTGTTGGTTCACCCTCCAATGGCCGCTGTGGCCGGCGCACTGCGCTGATCCGAAGCCAGGAGCCAGGTGCTTCTCCTGGTCTCCCATGCAGGTGCAGGGCCCAAGCACTTGGGCCATCCTCCACTGCACTCCCTGGCCACAGCAGAGAGCTGGACTGGAAGAGGGGCAACTGGGACAGAATCTGGCGCCCCGACCATGACTAGAACCCAGTGTGCCGGCGCCGCAAGGCGGAGGATTAGCCTATTGAGCCGCGGCGCCATCCTCTTTCATTCATTTTATTATTATATATTTGTTTACTAACCACTAGTTGTCACTGAATGGATGTAAAAAGATCCCTGCTGTATTGCAGTATCTGTATCTGTAAAATTTAACTGTATCCATATAGTAGCAGGAAAAGATAGACAATAAACAGTGAAAACAAATGAGTGAATGAAGAAATGAGGGAATTATAGAGATTGTTGGGCAGTAATAAGTGCTGTGGAAACTGAACACCAAAAATATGTACTGCCGGTAATAGTGACTGGAATAGTCTGTGTGGACCCAAAGTTCAGCTGACAAGCGTTATACGGTGGACACGTGTCAGTTTCATTGGAAAGCTGATATTTGAGCAAAGATCCTTGACACATAAAGAAAATTGGAAAGTGAACATTTGGGAAAAACATTTCAAACAGACAGGAGAATATTGAGGAAGGGACAAGATATGTGAATGCTCTGGGAGAAAGAATGATGTTCTCTGACTTAAATTTTTAAAACATCATGTTAGCCTGCAAGAAACTATAGAAAGGCCAGGGGAACTGTTAGAATATTGTTGAAATAATATAGGATAGAAGTGATATCACTTGGGCTATAGTAATAGCAGTAGCAATTGCAAGACTTGTTCTGATTCTAGATATATTTTAAAGGTAGAGCCAATAAACAGCATTTCCCCTCAGATTGAATTCCAGTTATGCAGCAAGTGTGCAGTTGGTGATAATGCAAAGACTGACCCCCATGGAATTGTTAGTGAGACAGTGCTTCAAGCAGAAAAGCAAAAATCAGTGAATAAAGAATATTGTGAGGGTAGTCAGAAATCCATGTTCAGACTCAAGTTGAAATCAGATATCTACATGGACATGTAATTGTCAATGAATATTTTAATTTGTAGTTTAGAAGAAAATATTGGATTAAAGAAACAAATCTAGAAGTATCCAGCTATAAACAATATTTAAAACCATGCAATAGAGCTTACCAGGGAAGTGAATGGTGGAGAAGAAGAGTTTTCAGGCTCTCAATAGGAAGAGAGTAACAGAGAACAGTCAGGACTGATGAGCACCGATTGGAAACCTGAAAAGCCATGAAAGTCAATCAACAAAGGGGTTTAAGGAGGAGGTACACTTGAATTATCCTCTAGGCTGAGAATTTGCCTTTGCATTTAGCACTATGGTGATCATAATTGACATTAAGGTGAACATTCTGGAGGAATGGTGGAGTCAAAGTCTACTGGGAAATTTTGAAAGAGAAGTAGGAGACACAAATACACTCAAAGGGAGGCAAAGCGTCAACAGCCAACAGGGAAAGTGGGCTCAAGAGTGGTTTTGTTGCTTTGTATTTTAACGAGGCATGAAAATGTAGTTTCTCTGTTTGTTGATGGGACTAGTCCATTAGAAAGCAAAATCACTGAAGTTATGTCTTTGTCTATGTATAAGAAAGCAAGAGCTGATTGAGAGGTAGAGAGAGTCCCTATTCTTTGGGTCGTGGGTAGTTCATCTATAGTAAAATTCAGGATGACATAGCTATGGGGTTGCAGGTGTTATTAGGAAGATAGATGCAGTGTGAGGTTTTCTAGAAAAAAATCATCAGCTGAAAGTGAGGTTAACAGGAGACTCATTACCCTTTGGGAAAATAGAGATTCATGGGTTATCTTGTAAAATTCGACAGTAAGTATTCTAGGTACCTGGGGAGTTTCAGGATCGATGGCATTTAGGATTCATTTTTGGTTCATTGCCACCAATGCTACATGAGGCTACTCTTCCTATGCAGTAGGTTTATTTTCCATCCACAGGTGTGATGTGGAGTAGATGGACATTTAGCTGTAATCAAAGTTGTGCTTTTGCCAAATGAAAGGAGAGAGAAGGCAAGGGAATAACAGTGTTGATCTTGTATGTAAGGCAAGAGATTGGTGACAATAGTTTCTCATGAACTTTAAGTAGCGTAAAGAGGAGAAAATAGACAGCAAGAAAACAAGACAGAGTAAACCATTGGTGGGATCCTCACATAGAAAGTCTCAGTGATCGTTGATAGAGATACATGGGATTTAAATTGGTGTAGTGACCCTTACTGGTAATGACAAGTTTGGATTAAAACCGTGGGAATAAAACTGAGATTGGGATGAACTAATTTTTATAAAGTTAAGTAACTTGACTAGTTTCAGGATTCAAACCCAGAATGTTTTGAGTTCAGTTCTTATATAGTCTGCCTCAAATTTTCCATTCTAACTGTAAACTAAAACCAATTGCTTGCTAATCTTCATTTGTCAGTACTGCTGCCAGGAAAATGCAACATGCTATGACCATGAGGAGGCATAACTGTCCATGAGTTCTGAGATGTGCTTGATTGTTAACTCCAGGAGAGTCTTTCAAGGAAGCCCCAGCAGCTGCTGATACAAGTGCTGTCAGGTTCACAGTCACCTTCACTCAGCAGCAAGCAGAGTTCACAGAGTTGGCCAGGCAGTAAGTTGATTTGAAAGTTTTATTTCTTTGTTTCCCACTTATCCTCCTAATTTCCAGTAATGTTCTTTTTTTATATCACTATCAAATTTAAAATGCACATATGTTACTGTTGGATTTGTTTATTTTCATCTGCATTCGTAGTGCAGATCTATATCATTGACTGATGTTGAAATTTCTACAGCAAAAGAGCTGTTTATCTTTAAAGCACTTTGTACCTCTCATAATTCAGTGTGAAACATATATTATTTAATAGGTGGTATTGAGAACTATAATTATTTGCATTCCTTAAAGATTAAAGTCATTCTTACCATTATCAAAAGATCACTACAGGGGAAATAAAATGAAGAAAGAAAAAGCTTTATTACTTTGAATGTTACACACAATACACTAAAAAGAAATCTTTCCAATAATTATATTTATATAAAAATTGCATGTCTCATTCCTTCTGAGTTTTCTGAATTGAGACTCAGAGCCAAGTCAAATACTAGTGACTGTGATTATGAATACCAATCACATAGTCTCTCTTTTTTAAAGTAACTCGTTTTACCATATTTTAAGATGTCTGCAATTGTTGTAAAATACAGGGAAAATCTCCTATGATAATTTTTTGTTTTACCATCTGTTTCATAATGAAAATGTTGATTAGAATAAATTATCTAATTTAGTCAGAAGTCATATTTTATAAAATTGTCTCCTCTTACCTTTAGAAGCTGAAACTCAACATTTCATTAAAAATAGTGCCCCAGAATAACATTTTCTACCTTGTAAATATGGATCTTTTAAAAATGAATCAGCTATAGCTTTCTTTTTTATTTTTTCTATATATCCTTCAATACATGTTTTAGTTGATACAAATATTGATTTATGGAGTTTTATGCAACTTATAAAACTATGTTCAAATGCAGAAAACTTAGCTGAAATTGTGAAGTACAGCTGGGTGCCCAAGTACTCTGTTCTCAGATTCTAAAGAAAATGAAACAAAATGCAGAAGATAAAAATAGAGGAGGAAAGAATACAGGCAGGCAAGGTCTAATTACCAGAAATCGAAGGTTAACATTGGAAACAACTGAGAATTTAGCAACACAGTGCAGGGGAAATGGAAGGGAAAGGATCCCAACCTGTGGAAGCATTGCATCAAGTGTGTCTGTGGAGGCTCTGAGTGAGATCCACCAGGTCAGGGAGCTGAAGTTGGAGTTACTGGGGCAGGGACCCTGAGAAGGAGAAACCAAATGTTAGTGGGCTTGGATGGAGGGAGCAGGGATCCCAAACAAAGTCACTTTGGAAATCTATGCAGCAGGAAGATTTTTACAATGAGATATTTTGATGTGTTAGATCAAGTGTCCACATGTCTCACTAACTCACAATAATGATGATAGTATCACTGTACTAACAGCTATTTTTGTAAGCCACGCACACACTAGTTTATTTGTTTATTTTATTTTTTAGAAACTCATTTAAACCCTATAAGATCCTTCCTATTAGTAGTTCTGTTTAAAGAAGGAAAACTAAGCCACGGAAAGTTTATGTTATGTGTCACAGGCCACACAGTTTGACAAAGGGCAGAGTCAATGGGCAAACCAACTTTGGAAGGCCAGATTCTGAGCCCTTCCTTCACAGAGCTTTTATGCAGGTTTCGAATTCTTCCTCCAAGTTCAAGATGTCTTTATATAGTTGCACATCAAAATATCTGATCCATAAAAGATAACAGAAAAAAATTAAAAAGCTAAAGACCTATTGATGGGGCCAGCACTGTGGCATAGTGGATAAAGCCACCGCCTTCAGTGCCAGCATCCCATATGGGTGCCGGTTTGAATCCTGGCTGCTCCACTTCTGATCCAGCTCACTGTTATGGCCTGGGAAAGCAGTGGAAGATGGTCTCCTGCACCCACATGGGAGGACCCAGAGAAAGCTCCTGGCTCCTGTCTTCAGCTCAACACAGCTCCGGCCATTGGGGCCAATTGGGGAGTAAACCAGCAGGTGGAAGACCTCTCTCTCTACCTCTCTGTCTCTCTCTGTGTAATTCTGACTTTCAAATAAAATAAATAAATCTTAAAAAAAGACCTATTGTTCTCTACAGGTGAAAAACAGTTACCTTCTAGAGATAAAAATTTCAATTCTGGTGAAAATGTTGAATTTTATAGATAAGAGGAAAATTAAATTTCCATTATGAAGTGCACAACAGAGCCACAGTTATTTGAAGCATTATATGGTAAAAAAAATTGCAAGTTTCAAAACCTGCAGAGTAAAAACAGAAATATGATTTGAAAATTCTTCATATGTTCATATGCAAAGGCAACAAAGTGACTATCCCCAGACTGGTACGCTGCTTGAAAATAAAATATTTCTGAAAATTTTACTGGGAAAATAATGTTTTAACCATCTTTGAAATATAAGAAAAAAATCATCAATCAAAAATTGCAGCAAAATAAATCACAGACAAGTTAACACTTGAACAGCAACTGAAATCTTATTATTTGTTAAAATGAATATAAAATCCAATGTAAATAAAAGTATTCTTTTTCATTAAATCAATATTTTCAAATGATCATGACTAGTACTTTGAAGGTATATAAAATAAAATCAAAGTATTCCATTTATACTACAAACTAAGCTAATATTTCCCAAGAAATTTCTACTTTTAAGAAATTTAGATTGCTTGTTTTCTTATATGTTATGATGATAAACATACATAGTTATATATCAATATAGTTTTATATAAAATACATGCAACTTTAAATGATTATCAACATGCATGCCCGGTTGAGTTGGCTATATTAATATGATAATGTTAGTATTTATCTATGTAACATTTAATTATACATGCAAGTCCCTTTTAATTGGGCATAAGCTAGAACCCTTCATTTTTTTATGTATAATACAATAATCTCTTTATATTTTACACATTTTCTTAATAATATATATTTATCTGTTGAGTGATTGATTCTAAAATCTAAGTGCTTAAAACAGCATTGAGGGGCCAATGCCGTGCACCACAGGTTAAAGCCCTGGTCTGCAGTGCCGGCGTACTATATGGCCGCTGGTTTGAGTCTCAGCTTCTCCAATTTCAATCCAGCTCTCTGCTATGGCATGAAAAAGGAGTAGAAAACGGCCCAAGTGCTTGGGTCCTTGCACCCCTCATGGGAGACCCAGAAGACTCTCCAGACTCCTGGCTTTGGATTGGCCTAGCTCCTGCCGTTGCTGCCAACTGGGGAGTGAACCAGTGAATGAAAGACTCTCTCTCTCTCTCTCTCTCTCTGCCTCTGCCTCTGCGTCTCTGTAACTCTGCCTTTCAAATAAATAAATACATTAAAAAAAGCAAGTTGACCTTACTGTAGTCATGTCCATACTTTTTCAGTGTAGAACTAAAAGTCCATGAACAAGGTAATGAATGCATAGATAAGAAACATAGAACCTCTGCTGTAACCATCCCAGTAGAAACCAGCATTTCCTAGACTTGCAGCTTGGCTGCTCAATGTTCCCAATGAAGATGTGTTTTTGACAACCTTGGAAGTGCCTGTCCATTGACATTTTAGCATTTCTGTATCTATAAATCCATTTCTGTATTAATTTTTCTTTTAATTATAAATTGTGCAAAGTCACATGTTATTCTATTTACACAAACAATCAACATAATAGTGGGCATAATTTAGGAATACAAACTTTTGCTCTTAGTCTAACCACCAGTAAGATTTAAGCATATGTTTCCTTACACAGAGACATCACCAGCATCATGGCACAGACTGTCACAGTATGAATCAAGCCCGTAAAAGAGGGATACGGCCTTGGAGATGGCATGTACCAGCACCAAGGAAGAGGAATAATAGTTTGGAAGATAACTTATGTAGGCATAAAACGATGAGGGTTGTGTTTTATAGAAGAGAGTGAGTGGAGAGATGAATGGTGGAAAAATAACATGGACATCTGTGGGTTCGGAAAGAACAACACTTCCACCCCTGGCCAATGAGGTATGCAGACCCAAGAGAGTCTTAATTAAACACATGCAATGGAAATTGCAATGAACACTGTGTTTACTAAGGAAATAGTACTATGTAAGGTCCAGGTATTCGAAATATAATTCTGGAACACAGACATTTTTATATTCAACATGCAGAAAGTGTAATTCAAACATGATTATCATGTGAAATAACTACCATGCCAAAATCAGTGTGTAAATCTAGTTCTTCATGAGTTATTTGTGAGAACATGGCATCTGGGGAAGAATTCTATGGTTCTTTCGTTATGACAGATCATACTGTGCATTAAAGGATTTTTAGGTACAGAGAAAATATTGTTAAAGGAAAAATAATAGAGCAGAGAAATTCCTTAATTAACTATAAGAATTAAAAGTGTAAAGCTTAATAATAAAAGTATGGTGGGGTAAGCCTAGATGACAAATTGACAATTTCCTCTTTTCATTTTAGTTTTTAGTGGAAGGATTTGGTATCACCTGGACAAAATTTACAGGTGATGCATTTTGATAAACAGGGTCATGATCATAAGGCAGACAATGGCAGTCATTATCAACCACCCAAGCAAGGCAACACACTTTATATAGACAGCATTACTATTCCACAGTAATATGTAGCATCCTATTCTATGTGGGTATGTCAAATATATAGCAGTGGTTCAGAGAGTCTACATCATTGTGAAGAGCCCATTCACCTATAGCCACACTTTAATTTACCTTCAAGGGATATAATATGTATATACATATATATATATACATATATATACTTATTAGTATTAATATCATTTATTAATTTTTCTCTTATGAGATACCATACTAATAGTGATAACAAGTATATAAACTGTTTCTGACATTAAGAAATTTAAATCTACACTTTATGAGGTTGCAAAAAATTCCCTAGAGGTGACAGATTATGTATTTAACATACCATGTCTCAATTTAACTGCATCCAGCAAGAACAATAAAAATGATATCCTTTTTATGGGACTGAAAATACCAACATTTGTCTATTATTCCTGAGATCTGTTTCCCTTTGATAGTACTTTAAATCACTTAAATTTCGTTGTTGGCTTGATTTATGAATGTGTGTGTCAACAATGATTCTGTAGACTCAAAAGGCTAATTTTTTTCAGGAAAAACCCATTTCATTATAATATTACTTCATATTGGCAGACATTGAAGGGTTTCTCATTTGGAAATCAACAAAAAAAACAGTTTCTTTATATTACAAAATTTGTATCAAATTCTGTGAAGAGAGAGAAAGCTATGTTATCATTCCCCCAACATCATAAGTGTCACTACTAACATTTCTGTGTCAAATGCAGGCTAACCAGAGGACAGTATGACAAATCAAATGACAGGAAGTTCGTTAGAAATAAGTCCCTGCAGATACAGGGAAAGCTGTGTATTTTATTCTTAGGCTCAATGAGAGATGGGCAACCAGGTAGAAATGTAATTGGACAGGAAGTTCTCATCTAATGGTCATTGACTGAGGAGAAACCCAGCCAGGCCTGTTCAGACTCTTCTTGGCTCCTGTGAGAGTGGAGCAGGACCCATCAGAGATGAGGGTCTTCCATGGAGAAGGAACACAGCAACTTTCTAGGTTTTATGACATACTTGGGGGAAAGTATGTAGCTTCTGTGGCCTTTCTTAGGGAAGAAAAAAATCTAGTTTCCATGACTAATTTTATGGGTAGGAGACAAGAGGATGGAAAGGGTCGGGTCAGAAAGACCTTGATTATGAGGACTATCCAGTCTTAATTAGTAGAAAGTGTTGAGCACACCAACGCATCACCCTTGGAGTATCATCTTATCAGTCTTCACACTTGATTGCTATTACTATTACTACTTCATTGTCAAATATTAAATTTTTTGCCTTAAATAAAAACATAAAACTGTTAGCAGATTTATTTCACATCTCCAAATAACATAACAATAAAATAATTATTATAAAATAAATAAATAAATTAATTATAAATTAATTATAAATAAATTATAAATAAATAAATTAATATAAAATAATTATTATAAATTAACAATAATTTAACAATAAAATCTGTCGTTTATGAGATTAATCTAGGATTCAACATTTAAACAAATTGTTCAGTATTTGAAGCCATGAAGAATTATGATAGGATGGACATTGCAGCAGTGTTGATATGCAACCCATATCTAATCCAGCTTCCTGATAATGTGCCTGGAAAAGCAGAAGATAATGTACTTGGATCTCTGCCATCCACGTGAGAGACCCAAAGTGAGTTCCTGGCTCCTGTCTTTGTCCTGGCCTAGTCCTGACTCTTTTAGGTATTTGGAGAATGAACCAGTGGGTGAAAGATTCATTCTCTCTGTTTCTAAATCTAGTTTTCAAATACATAAATATGTAAATATACAAATCTTTGATGATCAATTATTAATTTTAATTCCTTCAGGGTGATGAACAATTTTAAATAAAATAGTAAACTAAAATAATTTAACATATAGAAATCTTCAATGTTCAGTGATTGTTTTGGTATTATTCCAAACTTACCTCCTTGTAGTTATCATTTCTTAAATTAGACTTCATCAAACTGATTATTTTTCATACATGAATGACAAACTTTCTATTGAAACCTTTAGCAATTTTACTTATGTTATTAAAAATAAATCTTAGAGTTAAAATTTAATATGGAATTTGTGATTATAATTTCTCTAAAAATAGTTAAATCTCTTTCAGGGTCATGCTATGAAGTCCAACAGTGAGTTGTCATTTGAAATATTGACAATTGATGGCCAATTTGGGGACCATGGCGTTCCTGACAGTTGAAGTGAATCAAGGAAAACTAAGAAAAGTAATTAAGGAATGTCAAGGGCAAGTATATCTGACATAAAATAGCCTGGCTCTCCTGCAGGGAAAGCTACCATTGGCTGAGGAACATGGTAAGCAACCTCACTAATGAGGGTAATTATCTCCTCCTGCTTTCTCACTATTGCTAATTTTTGAAAGTTTCTTTAGCAAGAGCTTCCCAGGAGTTGTAATGATATCACAAGCAAGGTCATTAAATAGAGATTTTGAGTGTTCTAAGGCAAAATACACACACAGAGATATTTTTAAAAACTCGATTTATTTGCTGCATGAAGTTTTAAAAATTTCAGAAGGTAACAGAGCATCACTTTTAACTTGTGGTGAGATAGTACAAGATTTAAGCTGATTGGACTTCCAGAAAAGGGATTAGAAACACAATAACAGAAAATGCTTGGGAATTTCCCCATCCTTCAGTTGCTCATGTTTGTGTATTTGAGAGATACGGAGACAAGGCCAGGGTTTCATCTTGACTACCCAACCGGCTGATAAAGTGCCATCTCTAACCTGAGACTTTAACACATTTGAAATAAAAAAGTCACACTATTGAAAGCTCTAATACATCTTACCTCTAACTCAGAGGCCACTGCATTTTCTTAAGCAAATTCTTTTTTTTTTATTTGTATGTATCTCATAACTACAACATTAGAAACATAGTAATTCTTCCCAATGTACTCCCCCTCCCATCCACTCTCCCACCCGTCTTCTTCTTCCTTCTCCTTTTTAGTACAAGAAAAAAAAAAAAAAAAAGAAAAAGAAAAAAAAAACAGAAAATCGTTCCTCAACAGTCCAGATAGACTGTCAAAGTTATTGTTTCTCGAAGGTGATTTTGTTCTTTTCTTCCTCTTTTCCCTTCCTTCCTCTCCCTTCTTTCCCTTTAGAAACTTAATTATCTTTAAGAAAGAACCCAATAATGCTATATCTTTTGTGAGCTCTTAGACATAAATATAACTCATGAGACATAATAATATCCTCCACTTAATACTCTAGAAGGAAATGATTCTTGAAACAAGTTTTACTATTAAGTCTCATCTTGGGGACAGAAGTCCTGCATGGGAAGTTAGTGAACAGGGACTCCTGTTGATTGTTTAATAATTAACACTCTTTTGTATGACAACAGTGATCACCTGAGGCTCTTGACATGAGCTGCCTTGGCTATGGAAGTCTTTTTGATTCCCTAACTCAACAAGGCCATAAGGAAAGTTCAAGTTTTCTCCTGCCTTCAGAGAAAAGTGCATCCTTCTTTGGTGGCTGCTTCTTTCCACTGAGGTCTCACTCACAGAGGTCCTTTATTTAGAACATTTTTTGCCAGAGTATCTTGGCTTTCCATGCCTGAAATGCTCCCCTGGGCTTTTCAGCCAGACCAGAATCCTTTAAGGGGCTGATTCTGAGGTGGGAGTGCTACTTAAAGCAATTATCATTCTATGAGTCTACTGTATGGACTAGGCAAGCAAATTCTTGTTTCTGATTCTATTTTGTAGTTCTGATTTGTTGGAGTAAGTTCCAAGTAGTCTCCATGTTTTACTTTAGATCATTATCTTTTAGAAATGTACTAGTTACTACCACATTATTGTAGCATCTCTTCTGGTTTCTAGCCACGAGTGTATTTTAAATTTATTCATGTGAATTAACTCTTTCTCTTACTATATCTCTTATTTACTCCTAGATATTTTAAATTTTGCCTTTCATATAAATGAAGTACTACCTTAAGTATTTAAATTAAAATGCAACATATGGCCAGCCAGGTGTATCTTTTTTATAAAAGAATTTGAGAACTTAGAAAAATATTTTTCAGATCCAATGCAATTTCTTCATTTTGTATACTTTACCCTTAAAATAGAAAAAATAAGAGAGTGGTACTTGTTAATTGTCTTTATGAAGTTATTTAAGGCTGACATTTCCCCCTTCTGTTCCTAGAAATTACTTAAAAGCAGCAAGGAGAATTAAAAAAAAAATGAAAGGTTTCATTCCTTTTTTAAACTGGAGAAAATTAGAGCCTCTATATAAAGACAATCCTAGTGACATCAGAGCTGTGTGTAGAGTATAGAATCTTGTTGAATCAAAGCTGGATATAGTGATGACCAAAAAGTGATCCAGCTGAGGTCATATCTCTGGAGTCACACACATAACCCAGACCACTGTTCTCAAGAGAGGGCAAGGCTTGGATAGACGGTAGGCAGATAGTCACTGAAATCCTGTTTGATTTCCCAATGTCATGCTGCAGAACTGAGAAGGAAGACAGAAAAATCCCATAGTTTTAGGATACAGTCTTGTATCTGCACAAGTTAGGCAATAGAAAGTTTTGCATGTAAAAATACAAAAATAACAACAGAAGTAGTCAAATAGCAAAAACAATACAAAATTTTTTACATTCTTGGCAATCAGAACCACTTCACCCAACTTCCAAAAAAAAAAAAAAAAAAAAAAAAAGGAGACAGACAGATACTGTATGGGAGTAAGGGAGAAACTTGAAACTTGTAGATATGTTCAAATCTGAATCAGGAACGATCACCTCAGTCAAGATGAGAAAACTAAAGGAGCAAGGACACGACCTATTCACCTGAACACGGGTCTTCTGATTCCAAGTGGAAGAGAGCTCCTCGTGGTGAATCAGAACAGATGCCTAACAACCAGAGAACACAGAATAAACAGTGATAAATCCTCCTTGAAGACAGCTGGATGATGCAGGGATAAGGGAAGCAGAGGAGTTAAGAATGCAAGGAAGGGAGCACATAGTCGAGGTTAGTGACCTGCAGGGATTTTCCTCCCAGACTAATTTGTTGTGGAAGAGACAAAGCGGGTGGGCCTGATCTTCAGGGTTTACATCCAGATAATGGAGCTGGGAACACAGGAAAAATGTAACAGAGATTTGTCAGAGACTGAGGGATTCAAACACCTAGGACACTTTCCCAATGTTGGGAGAACAGTAGGTGGATGTCGGACTGGGACGGACATGGGGACAACCATGCAAGCATCAGACTAACAGCCCAGTCAGAATCCTTTAGCTCCTCTGCAGTCTGCAGAGACGATGCCTGGCGACGTTGATGTACCAGGCCTGGAGAAAAGAAAAGACGCTCAGGTGCAAGTCCCAGAGGCCTGGGGACCATCCGCAGGTGAAGTCCCTGCCTGGGTTGCTGTGATCTGGAAATACTCCAATATCTACGATGTACCTCCAAGACAAAGTCAAAGGAGAGAGAGAGAGAAACTTGAATAATCTTGATGAAAGCTGGTAAAATGTCCTTCTCACAAATCAACAGAACAAAAACTTGAACATTCTGAAATTATAGACTTGAAATCACAATTAAAAGTATTGACTTAAATGGTGTAAAGAACAGTGCTCCTAGTATCATTATACAATGTAGTGTGTTCAAATGCATAGATAACATAGATTAAATTTGACAGTATATGCGCTTGCAGTCAGAACTGTACAAAAATTTGAATAATTTAAATCATTGAGAATGGATTTTCTGACCCCATTAGAATTAAGGCAGAAATCAATGATAAAAATGTAGTTTGAGGAAGTTCCAACATCTTGGAAATAAGCAGTATGTTTCTAAATAATTTAAAACAAAATTATTACAAAATGTAGCATACTAGATTTATAAGAATAAATTTAAAACAGTGAAAGAAAGAAAATTTATGACCATAAATAAATATATTAGAGAAAATGTGTATTTAAACCTTCATTTCACTAAAGTAGACTATGGAGATCAGTCAAAGATTTCTTGAGAATATGAACAACACTGATATTTTCTTATCAAGTTTGATAGAAGTTAAAAAGCAGAGGTAGGGAGACAGACAGAAATATATCAGAAAGGAAAATATTCCTATAAGCATGCAATAGGCATTTAAAATAACACAAAAATATTATGGAAAATTTTTTGTAAGATATGAAAATTTGACAATTTGAAATTAACCACTTACTTGAAAAACAACACATGTTTAAAATGTCAAAAAAGAATTACAGTCATGTATTGACTCCTAAATGTACTTTTACATTTAAACAAGGCGGGTGGTCATTTGGCCTAGCAGCTGACTCCCATGTCCCATTAGAAAGCTAAGATCAAATCATGACTCCAGCACCCAGTTCCAGCTTTCTGTTAATATGGGCCCTGGGGAGCAGCTCAAATGGCTGGGTCCCTGCCACCCATGTGTAATAACTGCACTGAGTTCCCAGCTTCCAGGTAGCCCAGCCCTGGCGATTGTAAGCATTTAGGGAATATCTGTACCACAAATGAAAATCATGGAGCGATTATTCTGATTCAGGTAAGTACACGGTAGCTGACTGATTAAAAAAAAGAAGCAAGAACTCAAAATATACCTGATTCAACAGTGAGAGTCCAACTTTATTTCTTTCTAATATTTCCTGACCTAAACTGGAAGGCCAACTGAAGCTGGGGCAGTATCCTGAATGGTGACAGAGTTCTAAGAGAAATCCTCCATCTGACGTGAGTAGCAGAGGTGGCCAACATGAGTGAGAGGAAATGTGGAAATCTTGAGTTTTGTTTCTCTTCTGTTTTTCTGTGGTCTCTTGTGGAGGTCAATAGCCATTCCAACATGGAAGATGCTGTCAAGGAGGTGGGCACACGCGTGAAAGCAGAGTGTAGCCATACAAAAATAAATCCAAAACTAGGATAACTTTATTGACAGGTAGACTTAAAAACATATTAGCATCATGTTAGAGTTGGGGAAATCTTGATGAGGAAAGATACTCAATTCACTCAAAAGATTACTCAAATTAGGTTATGCATACAGTTAAATTTTTTAAATAGAGCTCAGCTATACTAACTTTTAACGTTAAAAGTTGCTGACTGCCTCTCTACACTGAAAATCTCTTGCTAAACCTTAAACAGAGTTGTTAAGAAAAGAGTCTTGCCCTAGGCTAGCTTGACCAAGTTTCCCTGTAAAGGGCCAGACAGTAAATACTGGCGGCTTTGTGAACTATCCATCCTCCATCATAACTATTCCCTCCTGCTATCTTAGGAAAAGCAGGAGTAAGCAATACTTAAACAAATAGGCATGTCTGTGTTCCAATCAAACTTCAGTTTTGTAAACAAGCATGGGCTGGATTCGTCCCTCGGGCTGTGATTTGCAGACCCTTGTCTAGAGTTGTATAGATTTTAGTTGCTGAATAATCCAAGAAATTCACTGTGTTCTGTTTGTCTGGAGACAAATGTCCTGGACCAATGCCCTGCTTTCTATCACTCTCTTCTTTGAAAGACCGGATTCCAAGGTGCAGAAACTTCTGATTCCCAGACTCTGTACCTGCTGAAGTCTTTTATGGATTGATGCCCTGAGAAGTTTTGCCCTCTTACTTTGCTCTACAATCCCAATTACTTGCTTTTGTTTTACTTGTTAACTGCACAGATGGCTTTTGTGTATGTGGTTGGCCTTTGAGCCGTGTCCCATGTCATTGGTTTGACAGCTGTGTTCTGTAGTGAACTAGGGCAAAGAAGGTAACCAGCAAGCAAGGTGGGCATGTCCACTGCCCCTGATACCACTCAGATGTAGCTCAGGAATGTTAACTAGTTCATGTCTGCAGAGACCATCTTCCTGGAAGTTCTAGGATATTCATATTCAATTGCTTTTGTTTGCAATATCAGATAAATAATAATGAAGTTAAAAAAAAAAAGCTATGTAATTAACACTCAGAAGAAAAGGCCTCATGTCTTTCCCCCACTGCCTTGGTATAAAGTCTGTTTGAGAGGAGGCAGGTGTCTGCTTTGCCAGGGGAAGGCATAGATGGAACAGAACACACGAGAGCTGAGGTATCAGGAGGGAAGGACTTCACAATAGTTAAAATTGCTCAGTAGACTTCTGGTTATGAAACAAGCTAACCATGAAGCCAGTTAAATATTAATTATGTGTCAAAATAAAGTCAGAAACTACATTCTCCCATGAAGCATCAAAATTACTTTAAAATTTTTAAATAAATTCTATCTATTAATAATATAAATATGACAGATTTCACGTAGTTCAAATACAATTCTCAGAATATAATGAAACTTCCCTCCTTCCTCCCTTCTTCCTCCTGTCCTCTTTCCTTTCTTTCACTCTTTCTGTTTTTTTCTTTTAATTTTTGCAATAAGTTTTACTTTACTTTATAGTCATAGGATTAATGCTGCACATGTCAAGAGTTCAATAGGTAAAAATTAGAAAGACCACTGTTCACCTGGAATATAGACAAAAGCTATAAATAAAAATCAAACCCCAAGGTGTCAATTTCACTCATACACACTAATTTTTGTAATGTATATATTAATTACCACATCAGAGAAAATGTGATATTTATCTTTTTATGTCTGGGTTATTTCACTAAGCATAATTTTTCCAGTTGCATCTGTTTTGTTGCAAAAGATATGATTTCATTTTTTAAAATGGCTGATTAGTATTCCATTATAGATACCACATTTTCTTTACACAGACATCAGTTGATGGTCATATTTTGTTTCAATTTCTTAGTTATTGTGAGTTTAGCTGCTATAATGATAACTCTTTCACATGTTAATTCATTTCCTTTGGTGTATTCCCAGGAGAGGGATGGCTGGGTCATATGGTAGATCTACTTTCAGCTTTCTGAGGAATCTCCATACTGTCTTCCCGCCAGCAGTGTATGAAGGTACTACCGCAGTGATTGCATCTCATCTTCTGCCCTCAGCTATGTCTGTAGCTCCCATTTTTAGGCCACCCCACAGAGACAAAATTAGACACTGATTTCCTGGCCTCCGGTTTGCAGACAGAAGATCATGAAGTTTAACTTCTAGGATCACATGAGCCAAGTCCATTAATAAATCATACACATACAGTTTATTAAAGGTCTTGAAAAACTGAATTAAAATATAAGCTCATTTTATTACAAAAATTTAAAAATCAATACATAATTTTAATAATATGTATTTTCATGAACTTTTTTTATTGCCCTTCATGTGTGTGTTTCTGTTATTCTGTTTCTCTGTAGATCCCTAATAAGGTTATATACAAAAATTTTTATAAAACAAGTTAATATATTAAGGCTAACGATAGAATACTTATTATTTTTTAATTAAAAACTTTTTCGAGATATAATTCACATATCATAATTGACTTATTTAAAATAAATAATCCCGTGGTTCTTAGTATGGCCAGAATTGTGAGCCAAATCAATTCTACAACAGTCTATGACATAAACAAACCCCATAATCTTCGCTGATTATTCCCTGTCTGCCCCTGCCACCATCCTTTCTCTCTTCTACCTCTCGCCCTTGGGCAATGACTTAACCATTTTCTGTCTCTCTATATGCTTATTCTGAACACATTTTAAACAATATTCCTCCTATTCATTTGTAATCATGTAGCCTGCAACCCTATCATTCCCTTCTCCTTAACCTCCCAAACCTCTGGTCATCACTATCCTACCCTACTTCCATGATATTTCTGTCTCTATACACACTAAGATTGCATGGACAGGTTTCCAATGGTTTGGGGAACCCAGTGGCATAAGAGAGAGGGGAAAAGTTTATAACAGGCAGTTGTATGATCCGAGATACCAATGTGAGATAATCCTGGATATATGGTGCTTCCCATTGTGTGCATCTTGGACAGAAGTATGGGCTACATAGGGAAAAGGACCTCTCTCCCTCCCTTAGCTCACAGAGGCCAGCATAGGACCTAGGCTTATCCCAGGAAATTTCTCTCAGTCTTGACAGAATGACCCAAACAACTAGATGAATTCATTCTCAGGGAAAAAGGCAAAGTTGTGAGTGCGGTGATTTGAATGTTTGCTGTGATTTGAATGTTATCCCCAGAGCCCATGGACAAGAATTGTAATTCCCAATGCGACAGTGATCAGAGGTGGGGTCTTTAAGAGGTGATGAGTGCTGCTTAGGAAATGGATTAAGATTTTTGTATGGGAATGAGGTCTTGTTAAAAGCAAGTCTCAGGACCAGCACCATGGCTCACTTGGTTAGTCCTCCGCCTGCAGCACGGGCATCCCATATGGGCAATGGGTTCTAGTTCCAGCTGCTCCTCTTCCAGTCCAGCTCTCTGCTGTGGCCTGGGAGGGCGGTGGAGGATGGCCCAAGTGCTTGGGCCCCTGCACCCACATGGGAGACTGGGAGGAAGTACACAGCTCCTGGCTTCAGATTGGCGCAGCGCGCCAGCCGTAGCGGCCATTTGGGGGGTGAACCAAGGAAGGAAGACCTTTCTCTCTGTCTCTCACTGTCCAACTCTATCTGTCAAATAAAATAAAAAAGCAAGTCTCCTCCAATCTCTGTCTCCTGTTTCCTTGCCGTTCTGCCTTCCTCCATGGAATGAGGCAGAACGAAGGCCCTCTCCCAGAGTGTTGCACTTGATGTTGGGCTTCCCAGCCTCCAGAGCTATATGAAATGCATTTCTTCTTTTTGTAAATCGCACAGAGAACCACAGTAAACAAAGATGTCTTAACCAGACAATCCCAGGGGTTACATCTTCATGCCTTTCCCCTTCAGCCAGGCTCCTGAGATTGTCTCCAGAATTCTGCCCACCTCTGCATGTCATGTCTTTCAATATTATTTGAATAAATTCCTTTTATTTCTTATTAATTCTTTTTTGAAAGCTTTTCAAGTATTGGAGAAAATGATACTTATTTTAAAAATACAAATATTAGATATTGGTGAGACCAATATTTTGAATTAGAACACAATCAAATGTTTTACAAAGTAGGCTAAACTGAGTAATTTTAAAGCACAATGTGACAATTACAGACAATAGACTACCAACCTGTTTTTCAGTACTGTTGTCATTTTTTTGAAGGCAATATGTTCAAACAGCAGTAAAATTTGTTTTATACTTTGGTCAAACTACTGATGAATGCTATACTTTTATAATTTTAATTATTTGTGATACTTTAAAATTTACTGTATATTGGTGAAATGGCCATTTTCTATTCAATTATTTTTAAGCATTTAGTTATTTATTTGAAAGAAAGAGAAAAAGAGAGAGGTCTTCCATTAGCTGATCCACTCTCCAAAATGTGTTCAATGGCCAGGGCTCGGCCATTCCAAAGCCAGGAGCCAGGAGCTTTTTCAGTTCTCCCATGTGGGAGCAGGGCCCAAGCATCAGAGTCCTCCCCTGCTTTCCCAGGACATTGGTAGGGGGCTTGAGATGCCAGAATAGTAAGCATGACTTTACCCAAGACACCAGCCCCCAGTCATTGTTTGTAGCCATTGTCCACATCCCTCTAAACTACGATTTCTTTTTTGCCTTTTCCTTGTTAAACTTCTTATTAGATGAAGTATTAAGCCCTTTACTGAAGTGTACATTTAAAATATGTTATCTTAAAAAAGGGGAAGAAGGAAGGAGGGTGAGAAGAAGGTGAAGAGGGGGCAGGGAGGAAGGGTGGGAGGAAGAGAACATCATGTTCTTCTAATTAGATTTACTACCACATTGATTCTGTTAAAACTAATTAAAAATAAAAATTAAAAATAAGAAATACAAGTAGTTAAAAAAGTATCTGTTGACCAGTGGCAGTCCTTGGTCTCATGGCCACCCCAGTCCTGCTCCCCAGAGGCAAACACTTGTAACACTTTTAGCTATTTCTTTGGCTCTTACTTCCTCATTTCTTCACTATACTCAGTCCTGCTCCTGCTGCTGTACTTGACTAATAAATGTTAGATGTGAGCATTACCTATCATCTTCCTGAAATGGTAAAGAGGACTAAAATCTCTCCTAACCTCTCACTCTTTCAATTTCCTTCCTGATATTTCTAACTAGTGATATCCCAATTTTTAAATTAAGTACGCACTCCCACGTGTGCTGCAGCAGTATTCACAATAGCTATGATGTGGAATCAGTCCAATTGTCTATCAGTAGATAAATCACATGAAAACTGTGCCCCATAAGCACAATGGAATATTATTCAGCCATGAAAAAGAGCAGAATGCTGTTACATGAGTGAACCTGGAGACCATTATATTAAGTGAAATAATCCAGGCACAGAAAGACTAATACTGGATAGTATCTATTATATGTGGAATCCAGACCACATAGTCTTATAGAAATGAATGACAGATATGGACAGATTATTAGAATGAACTCTGTGGTTTTGGATATAAATGGCATTAACTCGGAATCATGTCTCCTGTGTGTGTGTGTGCATGTGTCTGCATGTATTTGCCTGTGTGTACAAATCTGTATTCATTAGCTTCATCCAGTGACAGTGTTTTTATCACTGATTAGCACTCCTAGCTCTTGGAACGTGTCTTCTAAATGCTATTCTTCAATAAAAGCAACTAGGGATCCTTTGCCAGAACAGAAACAGGGAAGGAACTAGGTGAGTCGGGGCCACACCATCCTGCACACAAAGAATGGTAATGACAGGTCACATGGACAGAGTTTCTCCTGAAGGGGGTGTGGGGCCTATTGTGCAAATTGTGGAGAAATTTGACCTTGAAATTAATGTTTCTAATAATTTTTATAACTCATTGAATGAAATATAAAGCCTGTCTATTGAGATGTAAATAAGAAAACCAAAAACTAAAATGCTTATATAGTTTCCCATAAAATTGTTATTAATTGGAAAAACAAAACAAAGATGTTACAGTGGAGAATGCTGAAAAACATTGTATGAAGTGGTCAACGTGAGCATTTTCAGAAATGGGCAAACTAAAATCCTGCTTTATCCAATAGCACGCAATGAGAAAATCACAGCACTCCTTCCTGCCAAAGATGCTCACCTTGAACTTAACCATGAAGCAATGTCAAACAAACCCAAACCCAGTTTGGAGGACTCTGTATGGCATAACTGGCCCATAATCTTTAAAGCTATGAGGATATGAATGATAAGTAAAGACTGGTGAACTTCTCCAGAGTAAAAGACTCAAGTGAGTTAAAAATGAAAACACCAGGATTCTGAACTAAGCTCTTTGTCAATATACATTATTGGCTACTTAGTGAAATGTTAATGAGGCCTAAGGATTAGATGACAATAATGTCCTTCATTTTGTTAATTGTTCTGTGGTCACACAGGGAGTTGCTTTTGTTTGCAGATGTTAACATTGAATTGTTGGTGTGATGGGAAATTGGGAGAATAACTCAATCTCAGTTGATTCAGCAAAAATTTACAAAAAATTCTGTATTGTAAACATGAAGTATTTTTGTATATTTGTTATTGTATCAGAATGACAATGTATTTTTAAAATGGAATAAGCTAGCCGGCGCCACGGCTAAATAGGCTAATCCTCCGCTTAGCAGTGCCGGCACACCAGGTTCTAGTCCTGGTCGGGGCACCGGATTCTGTCCCGGTTGCCCCTCTTCCAGGCCAGCTCTCTGCTATGCCTGGGAGTGCAGTGGAGGATGGCCCAAGTGCTTGGGCCCTGCACCCCATGGGAGACCAGGATAAGCACCTGGCTCCTGCCTTTGGATCAGCGCAGTGCACTGGCCACGGCGGCCATTGGAGGGTGAACCAACAGCAAAGGAAGACCTTTCTCTCTGTCTCTCTCTCTCTCAATGTCTAACTCTGCCTGTCAAAAAAAAAATGGAATAAGCTCTGTAAAAATCAGTACTATTTTCATCATTTTATGGCATCACACTTTTTATTGTTTTCTGCTGTTAAGCATAATCTAAAAATATTTACTTTGGTAGAATTAACTTTTACATAGAAAAAGAAATCTTCATGGAAAAAAAAGAACATTCAAGAAAAGAAAAATTAAGTGTATACTTCAAACCAACACAGGCAATTTTAACCATTGCAATAATAGAGTACTTGAAATTTGAGCTAGCTGATCAGAATAAAAATAATGACAGAGTTTAATGTTAATGAAAACACATTCCTGCAAAATTGCAAGACAAACAATACTGTCCTAATTAAAAAGGAAAGAAAAACAGAAGGAGGGGTCTTCCTTTTTTTTTTTTTTTGGCTTAGTTGTAATAGATTTGACCAAAGAAAAGAAAAAAAATCACTCTAACAGTTTTTATACTCATTTCTCTAACTCAGAGACTCACCAAATTGCTATGCAATGTGCACAGAATGGTAGCAAGGTTGGACCAATTCATGTTGGAGGGTAATTGGTGGCATACATAAATTCAATTATGTAAATAACTGTTATGCAAAATTACTTACATAAGAGACCTTAGAAATGTGACACGAATGTTTTGTGTTTTGTTAAAAATGAATATATGCATTAGATCCGTTTCGTTATTTATATCTGAAAAACTGAAGAATGTGTTAGTCACCGTGCTTTGTTTTTTAGGTTCTAAGTTTGCAGTGAGTATGCTTGAAAGAAAATTGAGCTTTTGAAGGAAAATCCAGTATCAGTGTGGAATCCAATCCTTTTCTTTTGTTTCTCTGAGGGTGACAAGAGACCATGGTGGTTTAGCACCCAGACGCTCATATTGGGCTCTCCAGCTCCTGTATTTCATGCCATTGACGTTTCCAAAGTATTCTCCTCTCATCAGGAGTTCTGTCATCTCCAAAATTGGGGGAGTCTTAGCAGCTACTTTGTAGCTACTTTGTAGACCTTTCTTCAACGATTGGGATATGTAAGCGACAATAATTCCAAGACATTGTTACACAGATCTCAATCCTCAGTACTACAGAACTTCAAAATGTGTTCAAAATGTTGGTAATGATATTGAAAAGTTCTTCTGATGGTTTCCCCTACCATGATTCATTGTTTCCTGGGGTTCTTTTTAAAACAGCATATTTTTGGGAACAGGCATTTGGTCCAACAGTTAAGAAACCTGTGTCACACATCAGAGCATATGGGTTTGGTAATGCTTTGGCTTCTCTCTCCAGCCTATTGCTAATGCAGACCTGGGAAGCCAGCAGTGATGGTTCAAGTTCATTGGGCATTTTCAGATGTAAGCAAATTTTTTGTTTGTTTGTTTTAGAAAACTTTTATTTAATAAATATAATTTTAGAAAATATAACTTTTGGATTATAGTGGTTTTCCCCCCATAGCCACCCTCCCACCCACAAACCATCCCATCTCCTACTCCCTCTCCCATCCCATTATTCATTAAGATTTTTAAATTATCTTTATATACATAAAATCAACTTAGTATATAATAAGTAAAGATTTCAACAGATTGCACCCACACAGACACACAATAATTCCTTAATTATCATTTATAATTGCGTCATGGTCTTTTCTCAAGATATGGTTTGGATCCACTTATCTGAATAAAGAAAATCTCCAGGCAGAGGAAGCACTAGGAAGTAACTTCTGATTCCCAGCCATTTAATGGCAAGCTACTACAAAGGACACATCAGAGGCTCTGTCTTTCTATGGGTGCACGAGAGGATGAGCTGGAGTGTAACATGTATGATGCACAATAGACACTTATGCTTGATAGCCACAGATACTGATAGCATCAGGAAATTAGGAATGTTTTCCTGAATGTCTTTTTCTTTGGCGAAAACTCAGTTTTTTATGAAATCTTTTATTTCTAGTTTAATTTTTTTTTATTTCCTGTCTTGCTTAGCATCTCTTCTGCCACGTGACAAGCGTGTACCTCTCTAAGATGCTTTGATGTAGAGTTCCCATGAAGTAAACTTTGTCAGCTAATGCTCTCCATCTGTGACGATACTATGAGTAAGTGAACTCTGAGGTCAAATTAAGATTTCACAGGAAAAGGCACTCCTTGTAGGATAGCAAATAGCTTGGCGAAAACTAGTTCTCTGTCTTTAAAGCAGAAATGTGTGTCCTTTCCCTAACATATCTCCTCTGTGTACTTACGAAAACACTGGGCTTTTCTGTCGGTGTGTGTGCAGCAGTGTGGAGATTCTGATGGAAATTGCATGGAATTTGCTCTCACCATATTTTTTAAACAAAACCATCTATTTACACCTAACTCAATAGAATGGAGATAACTGATAGGTATCCGCCAGGGTCTCACTAGGGTTTCCTATTATAATTTGGACACTGAATCCCCAGTAACGACTGGGTTACCGTCTTACACTTTACTTCCAGTCTCACACAGAATCCACACGACACTGATCTCTAGTGTGGGGTTAGGTGAAGTCAGCATGGGAACTGCGAGTGCCTGTCTTCAGGGTCACAGACCCAGTGACCTGAGAAGCCTGTGCTGTGAGAGGCGCTCAGAGAGGAAGGCTGCCCACTGAGACGCACACAAATCAAGTACTTTTTCTTACCTTCTCATGCTTTCCTGCAGGGCGGCAAATCTGCTGCTTTGGTGGCACCAGGCAATTCTAAAAGGAGTGTATTGTAGCGAATCTTATTTTACATGGATTGTATCTGTAGAGGCATCGTTTACAGCTGAAAAATTGAAGTGCCTTCCAGAGAATTCATACCCTATATTAGCTAAATTTTGGTCCTAAATTTTGATTGCAATTTCATTGCAATGTAGTCATGTTTTTGCTTGCTTTTCCTCCCTGACAAGCGCACACCGATTGTGGAGTTTCTACTTCTTGTTCATATTTGTATTTATTTGTGTTTTCTGGCTCGGTCTCCTTGAATGTCTTTAGTTCTCACCCTTCTAGAAAGCTGATCAGCACGTTCCTCAATGTTGCCTCTTCCTAACAGATAGACCGTGGATGGTTCAAGATAGTAAGTCACTGAGTGCAGCTTCCCTGACCATAAAGTAGAAAACGTGATGTGGCTGCCTATTCATTCTCAGCTTGTTTGATGCATCAGTTTAAATGTCTACAGGCCAGAATCAATGATGTGAGAATGAACAGGGCTTCTAATCTCTTTTGTTGCTATCACTCTATCATTTCAGGCTTAAAACACAACATTACTTTTTTCCCTCTCATGTCTTTTCCTCTTTAATAAAATCTTGACAGCTCATGCAATGTGTAATATAACCTTGGAAATAGTTTAAAAAGTATCTATTCTCACTCAATTCCCACTTATCTTTATCTACAAAGTCATCACTAAGTCTTCCTACTGTTTTTTATCAATCCTCATTCTTATATAAGAAAATCTTGAGAACTTTGGTGAATATGCAATTTTAGTAAATATATATTCTAATGGATTGCAATGACATTCACAGAAATCATTCACATAATCAGTAAGTAGACATCTAGTCACCAAAAAGATATTTTATAAACAAAATTCTGAGATTGAGAAACCTTTATTGCAAATGTTTCAAATAGAGATCAGATAGTCTTAAATGAACTTGATTATAAATAATTCATATAATAATGACATTTACCAAGAGAAATCTGCATAAATCTGTGTGCTTAAACTGTTATCAGAAAGTATATAAATAATAACATTGATCTGAGGATTTAAAAAGTGTATATTTTGTTATATATGATTGTATCACATTACAAATAATTATAAGCTATAGTTTTTATTGTAATTATGTGTTTTTATAATATACATTTTATTTTCTTGTTTTATTATTAGACAAGTATACTACAAAGTATATGAACAACTGATGATGTGAAAGTACATCTGTATAATTAATGGTTCCCATTAATTATTGCTATAATTATTGACATTTAAATGAATGTTAATTTTTTATTCCATTGCTGCTTTTAAATAGATTCTTGATTTGAGAAGTGAAAATTATTGGTAGTTTCTCAATTGTTTGTTCTTGTTAGTTGGATTCAATTAACCCTTGTTTTGCTTAATAAAATAATACATTGTGAAAGAATTAAGTTGACACTGATTTGATAATTTTCATTTCTCAGAAACTTGAGCTTTAGGACTCCCTTCACTTGCATGGAGTTTTCTAAGGCCCACAGTAAAGCAATATGTTCACATCACTTGATATTTGTAAAATCTACAGAAGCAAGGTACTTTTTTAGGATCAAACTGTTTATTTCAATGCAAATTCCCTTTATCATCTTTTCCTCTGAGGGACTTCAGTAGCCAGGAGTGGCTCCATGTTTTTCTGAACGCCATTCATGGGAGACTGAGTGGGCCAATTTTTGTGGGTCTAGTCATTTCTATGTGTAGCTCACTTGGGCCCAGCTGACTGGCGCAGAAACAAATGGTTCCTTAAAACACTTCTTTTCCCTCAGAAGCAATCTCCTTGAAGGTCCAGGGCCTGCAGGTGTAGTAAGACATGGATGTCCAGCTTATAGGTTCCTGGATTGCAGGTATGATGATATGTTCTTGTTCTACATCCCTTCAACATACATCAGTGGTGGGTGGAAACCAGATTAACTTTGTATGGCGTCAGAATGAAATCTACATACAGGCAGGTGTATTAGAGGGACTGGATGCCTGCATCCTGTGTCAGGGCCTGGCGCTGAGCGAGTTTCACCTCGGCCTCTGCTTCCTCTTCAGCTTATGCTTATGCCCTGGGAGACAGCAGTGATGTCTACAGTACTGAGTCCGTGCTACTCACCTGGACAACCCAGGCGGAGTTTCTGGTTAATACCTCCCACCTGGCCCAGCCCAGGCTGTGTGGGTGTTTGGTGAGTGGCAGCATAGGTGGAAGATCTCCACCTATCTGCTTTTTACATAATTAAATATGAACAAAAAGAATCAAATCCATGTAAAAAGACGCAACACATTGATTGCAGTCTATTGTGTGTATTCCTAAGGACACCTGGCCAATTGGAAATTCATTTCTGTTAGGAGTATTATTACTACTGCATTGTATAAAATTATAAATGTATCTTACATCTTTTTTCTTAATGAATATATTAAATAGAATCCACCAGAGTTTTTGCGTTTACATAGTGGAACCTGTAGCAAGCTACAAAAAACAGGCATCCTTCTAGCAATTCTGATATGGAAGAATCTAACTAATGTTTTCTGAAATATGACAAAAATCTTATAATTATAAAGCTGAAAGAAAATTTTCTTAACTATCAAAAATGGAAAGCAAGTTTTAATTAGCAAGGCTCAAAGAAAGATAAATTATCTTCATCTCTATGGAACATATTTTTAATATTTTTCTATCATATGAAGTGCAATAAAGTATATGTAAGTAAAACTAAGGTAGCATTATAGAATTTGTCAGATACCAGTTAATAAATGAATGATATTTTCCTAGACTTTATAATTTGTGCCATTTTTCATTTCCTGTTTACTGTGAATGGTTTTCCTCATTTGGGCTGAGTTCACTTTTTTATTTGTTGCTTTGTGTTGCCTTTCTCAAAAAGAATCCTTTATATATCAACAGCACTTTCTAAATAATTTTGTTCTTCATCTACACATATGTTTTGATTTTTTTTCTACTTCTTTTGGGGAGAGAGGTAGACATGATGGATCTTATTTACTGGTCCATAGATAGAATGATCAAGTTCCTGAACCTTTTCTACTTTTAAACTCATTAAAGTGATTCTTCCTAAAAAACAAGTGGTATTCTAAAATATATTAGTATTAATATTATTAATGAGTAATTATTGTTCTTAAATAAAATTAAATTAAATGTCATAGTGGTGCAAAATTATCTTGATATACTTATTGAGTTCCTTACTAGTGGGGCATTAAGCCCTAGACTGAATTGTTAATTAAAAATATATTACCTTAAAAATTAAAAAAGAAAAAATTGAAAGAAAGGAAGGGAGGGAGCAAGGAGGAAAACGGTGGGAGAGAGGATGTGAATATCATTAAATAAAGAAGGAAACGCTTTCTTTAGAAAATTAATCATATAATACCAATGATTAAACACGAAAGATGTTAAGAATTATTTCAAATTAATGTTTTATGAAGAGAAGCAATATATGGTATACTTTATTGATTACAGATAATAAATTCCAGGTAAAATTTCATTCACCAAAAATTTGTGATACATTTTAAAGTACATTTTATCATTTAAGAAAAAAAAAACAGAACGAAGATTATGAAGAGAAAGCATATTCATTTATATATATATATATATATATAATAGCAAATTTGAGTGATACATGTTTTTAAACTCACATTGAATTTAAAGTGATCAGCTCCTTATGTATTTTGAGGCCAGATCCCTCCAGTAAGTATGCTTTGTACTTCAATTGCAGTTTTGGGAAAATGTTGTTGGAATTGGACTTGCACAGTTGAAAATAAAACTTGTGGAGTTCTCTTCCAGTGAACAGTCTAAACTGTCAGTTTAGCTAACCTTTGTTTGCCTATCACAGAGTTCTTGTGATTAAATATGAAGATTATAATCATTACCCATGCCAGGGGTTCACTGTGGGTGGAATTTGATGTGTGGATGACATTTTGTTTATATGACGGAGTCAAAATCAGACTTCATCTTTTCTAGCTCAACACCCAGAGGTCTGTAGGTTAGCTACCAAGGGCGAGAAATACTTGTTTTGCAGACTGCACATGAAATATGACAATCCCATTGGCTGCGGGGAACATTGCCCATCACCCTGTAATCTGTCTTTTCTTTAGTGGAACACATGCATTTCACATCATAGGAGCATCTTGATTTAGTAATTTTTCATTTAAAATCCTATTTTGCATTACCAGCAGTTAATCAACTGTATTTGCAATTTTATTGGTCATGTTAAGCTTATCGTTACCAATGGTGGTATCAAAAATATTAAATATTGCTGAAATTCTTCAGCTTGTACAAAGATAGCAGAGAAAATATAATTTTATAGGATAAGTAATGCCATGCTTTTTTTCCAAGAATATTCCATAGTCTCTCAGACTTGTTTCTAGACCTCATTATTAGCAACTCAGAGCATTTTCTGTGAAAAAAATTGCTTAGTAATTAAATCGTTTAGCAATTAGATTCAAATAAAATATTTTTTTTTCAAAAAAATTAACTTAGGGGCACTGCAATGGTGCAGGTGGTAAACTACAGCTTGGATGCCCACATCTCATACTGAAATGCCAGTTGGAGTCCCAGCTTTCTACTTCTGTGCTCCTTGGGGGGGGGCGGGGGGCAGCAGGCAATGTCTCAAGTATCTGGATGGATCTAGGCTCCTGGTTTGGGCCTTTCCCAGCCATGTCTGTGTGGTTATTTGGGGAACACACCAGAAGATAGAAGATCTCTCTTTCTCTCTCTCTCTCTCTCTCTCTCAAAATAAAATTAAATAAATAGATGTTAAGTATAAACATTCATTTAAACTATTGATAAGGCCAAATTCAAACTGAATTTTTAGCTAGTATTTTGTGATCACAAGAATAATAAATTGAAGGAGTTTTTTATATTTATGTTATTTTAGTGCATGCAACTTTTGTTGTTCTCTTGCTGTTCTATTATAAAAGGAGACAAATTATAATCTCTAATCCCAATTCCCTGTAGTAGACTAAAACTTTTTACAGTAAATATGTGAATTTGCCTATCAATGTCCTTCTAAAGCCTGTCTTTTGGAGTGGAGACAAATGGCAAAACCCCATTACTGATTGACTGAGCAACCACCTGCTTCAGCTTGCAAGACCCAGGCAACATAAGCACCAAATTCATCATGTTTCAAACATCAATCCAGCTCCCCAGTAATTTACATTCAATTCAAAATCATTTTCCTGTCTTCTTTTAGACTTTAGTGATAGATACAATAAATAATATTAGATATAACAAAATGTGAACCAGTTATGAAAACTTTCCTTTTGACTGCTAGTCAGTGAGAAAAATGTATTATTCATCATTAAACTGCAACTTGTAACCTTCAAGAAACATCCTAAACATCCTCAGAAATAATACTTCCCTGTGAAACATTATCAAATGTTTGGGTTATAGGATTTCAAATAGTTGTGAGCTTAGCTGTCTCAAAAGAAATTCGAGACACTTAAAATACACACTCTGATCTTTGCTAAAATTCAGATTTTTTAAATATATGGAATGATGACTTAAGCAAAATGCCTAGAAATGCAGTATGCTTGTTGTAAGTTCAAATAATCATCATGGTAAAAGGGCTTGAAGGAATAATGATAATATTTGAGAAAGAGTAAATTATGGTTGCCAGGCACTCATTAAAACTGATAGATCAACTGGTAGATGAGACAACTTGAACTCTGCAGGTGGTGGGCTTATCTGCCAATGCCTCATATGGCTGTTTTGCTGCTAAAGCTCCTTTATCACCTTCGTGAATGCTGCACGTAATTTTCCCAGGAGAGCTCTGCAGTGGGGCTGCTCTCTTCTCTGCGGGCCATCCACACTTTGATGGGAAGGAGGTCAGGAGGCAGGTCTGCAGCCTTCCTAAAGCCCTGGAGGTTCTCCTCAGTCCTGGCCTTTTGGGTGAACAGCAGTCCGTGTCAGGGAAGACATTGTACAAAAAACCTCTCGCTGAGACAGGTGCTCTCTTATAAAACGAAACCCTGACCCTTGTGGGGTTGCAATTGTTCCAACCCAACCTTGACAGTCAAAGGTAGCACCCCTTTCTCACCTCACCACCTGAATGTATTTGGTACATCATGAAAGAAGTCAATAGACAACTCAGGGATAAATAAACTGGGTCAAGTTGGAGGTTCTGAGTACAGGAGCATTTGAATGTTGGCATACTTCTGGAGTTAAGCATGCAATATCATTGGTTATCATTAGCAAGAGCACTAAACAGCCAAGGAGCTCCGTTGTACAGAGCACCTGTTTCAGGCCAGGCATAATTCAGAGTGTATTAATAAATTTAATTGCCAAACAACCTAATGTGATTTTATATTAATCCTCATTAAATAGATGATAAAATAGTAACATGTAGAAATCAAGTAGCTCCTCAGCATTCCAGAGCTCAAAAAAGGAATAATCAGGCTGCAAATGCACACAGTGCTTCTGGGGCCACATTCACCACTGCTCCAGGAGCTGCCTCCCCAGTGTATTGTCAAACATTTCAACCAAATGTAATTTGATTGTCTCAATTTATTTTCATTATCTTTTATTTTATACACTTCTTTGGCCTAAAAATTTAATATATTCAAATAATATTTTCATTTATTAGAAAGCAAATGGAGGCATTTGCTATCATTCTCGTTGGGCCCTTGGGGTGGGTGTTGAATATGGGGGAGGGGATGAGGAGCAGCACAACAAAGTAGAAAACAGATAAATTCACTGTGAACTGTGTCCACAGCACAAGCATGTCTGATAGTTCTCTGTATTTGTGCACAACCTGGGATTGTCTCGCAATTAATGGGGGCTCTTTCAGAATGATGCCATGCACATTTTCTATATAGTTATATTTCCTCTGATTTTCTTTTTTTCACAATGCCATAAGGCCATTAGAAGAACATAGATGGACTGTCTGGAAATTTCTGGACCCTGAAAGTGGAGATCTGAGCAAAGATTGAGATTCCAGTGTTAGTGACAGAAATCTCTAGGTTGGAAACACCTAAAAGATTAAAGACAATATTTATCTGCCCTGGTGGGACATCTACTCCATGTTGGTCACCTATATACATAGCCTTTGGCAAGAATAAAACTAGATCTTTAAGGGAGTGGAATAACTTTACGAGGAGTGTTTCCTTTGCCCCATTTAGCTGAACTCTATTCTGATCAAATTACATAAATATTTGTAAACACTTTGTTTAAAACCTATACCCAGGGGCCGGCGCTGTGGCTCACTTGGTTAATCCCCCACCTGCGGTGCCAGCATCCCATATGGGCACCGGGTTCTAGTCCCGGTTGCTCCTCTTCCAGGCCAGCTCTCTGCTGTGGCCCGGGAGGAAAGTGGAGGATGGCCCAAGTGCTTGGGCGCCTGCACCCACGTGGGAGACCAGGAAGAAGCACCTGGCTCCTGGCTTCGGATCGGTGCAGTACCGGCCATAGCGGCCATTTGGGGAGTGAACCAATGGTGGGAAGACCTTTCTCTCTGTCTCTTTCACTGTCTATGACTCTAACTGTCAAATAAAAAAAAAAAACCTATACCAAGATAATAACTCTTTATGAACATATGAACTTCTAATATATCCATTCTAATAGGTTGGCATATATCTGTGGAAGTTTTTAAATGTTTTTTATTATCACCCTTTCTGGTCCTCAGAACATGTCTCCTTTATTTTGTTTAAGATTTATTTATTTATTTATTTGAAATGCAGAATTACAGAAAGAGAGGGGAGAGACAGAAGTCTTCCATCTGCTGGTTCACACCCCAGATGGTATCAATGCCCAGGGCAGGGCCAGGATGAAGCCAGGATCTAGGAGCTTGTTCTGGGTCTCCCAAGTGGGTGACAGGGGCCCAAGCAATTGTGCCATTTTCCACTGTTTTTCCAGGTGTATTTGCAGGGGGCTGGATCAGAAATGGAGCAGCTTGGACTTGAATTGGCACCCTATGGGATGTTGCTATCATAGGCTGCAGCTTAACACACTAGGTCACATTGCCAGAATTTCCTTTTCTTATTTTTATTGACCTTCTGACCTACAGGTGACCTGGCCTCCATAAGTGGCCAGCGTTCCATCCGTACCCACTGGAAGCCTTCCCCCTTCATTTTCCTATCATAGATACTGAAATATTCAGTTAAGGTCTTTTGTATAAGTTCTTATAAACATGTGGTTAAAGCAGAAAAAAATTTCACACAATGCTTCCCATGGCATGTTAAGTAACCTTAACAATAACTCCATCCGTGTTTATAAAGTCATGTTTGTGTGGATCTGACCAGCTTTCCCTCCAGGGTCCCTGTGCATGTCTCCATCTTCCAGGATTCTTTACTTGGCTCTCATTCTCTCTCTTCTCCACTTTCTCACCACTGAATTCTTTTCCCATTTCTAAAGCTGAGTAATTTTTTTCATTTTCTTCTTAAAGCCATGCCCCCACTGTCTCTCTTTGTATTCAAGTATCTTATGAAGGCTTTTATAAGCAATCCATTTTCAGCCAAGGAGGGACAATGATACCCATTTTTAAGTTTGTTTATTTCATTAGGTTATCTAAACATACTGTAAATTAATCTCAAGTAACAAATGTGAGGCCAAAATATATCAAATCTCCAGCTCTCTCTCTGCCCTGAGTTGGTTCCCTTGCTTCATCTATCCCCAGGACACCGACATAGATTGCTCTTTCTAAATCATCATGGTAATTTCATTCACTCCTGCAAGGACTGTCATCTTCCAAACAAGCAAATTCACCTCCTGGGAGTTGGACTTGTCTGCAGAGGCAGGCTTATTTCTCAACAAAACCCCCGTCACATCTTACGCAGTAGATGAGCTACTTGTGGTTTTGCCGAAGGGGCAGTGCCTTTGTTCTCCTCATCTTTCTGCTGGTTGCGACAAATCCCCCTGGAGCTAACACTCTTTCTCAGAGTGATCCTCAGCATTACCCATTTCAAGCCTCACATATTTGAATGATACAACCTCATCCCAGGTTGAATGGAACCTGTGTGTCCATTAACCCCTATAAGCTTCTAAAACACAGCTAAGAATACTCATTTTCTCTACTTGCATGCCTCTGCTTTCTGAAAAAATAAGATGTGTTTTTAAACTCTAAAATAATATCCAGCATCTACTACACATTTAATAATCATAATTTAAATAAAATTCGTTACTATTAAAATTTTGAATAAAAATTGTGATATACCACAATTGGAAAGAAAGAACTATGGATCCTTGCTTTGTCCTAATACAGAGCCTGTAGAACACCAGTATGCTTGTTACAGATATTTCCTTTTATCTGAAAGCCAGAGACAGAAAGATAGAGAAAGCCAGGAGCCTGGACCTCTATCTGGCTCTCCCATATGGAAGGTAGGAACCCCATACTTGAGCCATCACCTGCTGTCTCCTGGGGTACACATTAGCAGAAATGGAAATGGAGTTGTCAGAATTGGGACCAGCCACTCCAATATGGGGTGTGGGTATCCCAGAAACACTTTAATCACTGTGTCAAATGCTTGCCTCAGAGTGCTAGGTATTGAAGAAATCCCTTAGAGCTGTCGTCATTTCTAGTAAATCATCACCTTCAAAATATGATTTCAGTTATCCAGATATTTCCTTACATTCACATAGTTGATGAGATATGGTCATATTACCTGTGCCAAAAATCTTAGACTCATACCTCTAATATGATACCTGCTCTAATAATATTAGTTTTGTAATACAATATTTGAAATCAGGATTATTATGAAAAAATCAAGCTATTCCAATACATTTTGTCTAGGGTCAGCAGTTCCTTCTCTGAAGAACTAATCGGGGAACCTGAGAAGGGCATTCAGCTCTGGTTTCAACAGACCATACTTGTGTAAATTCACATGCTTGTGAAGCGTAAAAGAACAGATTGAAAGCGAGCAATTCAATAAAGTTATTTTTCCATCACATCTTGATACAGATTTTTGCTTCTTAGATGGGCCACAGCCTGGCCATTTATGACCCACTTACTCTCTGTCTGCTGAGATCAGCAGTCTTGGACTACCATAAAAGACCTTGAGTGTTGGCTGTCTCTAGCCCAGTCCTGCTCTGGAAGCCTACTTCTTGTCCCTTATCTGTCAGTAGAGAGTCTTATTCCAATGCTTTCCAAACTGTAATGTGGATAAGAATTACCACCAGGTGATTCCTTTTATATATATATATATATATATATTTTAATTAGGTAGAGTAACAGACAGAGAGAAAGGTCTTCCTTCAGTTGGTTCACTCCTCAAATGGCCACCATGGCCAGCGCTTCGCCGATCTGAAGCCAGGAGCCAGGTGCTTCTTCCTGGTCTCCCACACGGGTGCAGGCACCCAAGCACTTGGGCCATCCTCCAATGCCCCTGGGCCACAGCAGAGAGCTGGACTAGAAGAGGAGCAACCGGGACTAGAACCCGGTGCCCATATGGGATGCTGGCACCACAGGCGGAGGATTAGCCATGTGAGCCATGGTGCAGGCCACCAGGTGATTCCTTTAAAATGTTAATTCTGATTCTGTGGTTCAGGAGTTGGTTTTAAGATCCTTAATTTCTAACAAGTTCCCACATTAAGACATCACTGGTGCAGCACGTGTTTTGTTTGTCAAACCATGGATAACTGAGTCAGCTTGTTGGGATTCTGGACTCTGAATTTGCTGTTTACCAGCAAAAAGGACCTTGGATAACCTATCTTAAACTCAGCTTCAAGAAAACAGGATATTAATTACTTTATTGTCCATGGGAAGATTAGGTTCTCTACCTTCCAGACAGGAGGTGCTCAGCAGTATACATGTCCTCTCCCTAGGAACTCTTGGCCTGACTTCTGTGTCCCAAGAGTTTGTCTCTTACTTTCGCTCTCCAGAACTTGCTCCATTCTGGTTTCTTTGGTGCTGAAATTCATTCATTCATTAATTCACCATTTATTAATTATTATGCATAGATATTGCTCACAGGCAAGTCTTTCCACAATGATGAAATTTTATAATTGTAGCACTTTTGCTGAAAAATTTTTCTCAGATTTATAGTTAACATTTCTTCAACTAACTTTGTGAAATTTGTGGGATACAATGAGTGTTTCCATTTGGGTTGTATAATTTATCATAATAGATATTCAGTAAAGATTGGTACGTTTCCCCCTCACAAAATTTCCTCTTAAGCAAGTTGATTTTAAAACAATATAATGAAACACTATATCTATATTTGTGAAGATAAGATTTTCACCTCTCTATTGTAATATTTGAATGTTTCCCATATCATCTCCTTGGATCTCATTTGAAATCTCAGTTATAGAATCCCAGGGAGATATTGCTTTGCACTTGTGTGTCATGATGTGCTTTTGCTATTACAAGTATGATATAATCAGTTTGGAACAAATTGATGTCCAGACAAAGCACAATTATTTTGAAAATTTTGACATCATATTTTGTTGTAAAGAAAAACAGAAAAATGCCATGCTTGAAAAATTACCTTTGAGACATATCTTTATGTGGTAGGCATTTGCACAGTATCCCATTTATGTATCTTAAGATGTTAGAAATACCTGTTGATCTGAGTAAACGAATTTCCTGCTTGCAGGATTCCTCTTTTTTTTTTTTTTTGGAGCCATAACCCCATTCTTTTTTTTTTTTTTTTTTTTTTTTGACAGGCAGAGTGGACAGTGAGAGAGAGACAGAGAGAAAGGTCTTCCTTTTGCCGTTGGTTCACCCTCCAATGGCCGCCGCGGTAGCGCGCTGCGGCCGGCGCACCGCGCTGTTCCGATGGCAGGAGCCAGGTGCTTCTCCTGGTCTCCCATGGGGTGCAGGACCCAAGGACTTGGGCCATCCTCCACTGCACTCCCTAGCCACAGCAGAGAGCTGGCCTGGAAGAGGGGCAACCGGGACAGGATCGGTGCCCTGACCGGGACTAGAACCTGGTGTGCCGGCGCCGCAAGGCGGAGGATTAGCCTAGTGAGCCGCGGCGCCGGCCAGGATTCCTCTCTTTTCCTATCTATATAATATCAGCTAATGTGCTAATACATAAGTATTTTTATTGAATCCAGTTTGACAGAAATGTTTAATTTGAATTAAATTGTGTTTTATTTCTTGCATGATACACAATAATTAGTTCAGCTTCTTATTTTTTAAAAACAGTTGTTTGACTGTCAATTAAAGGAGACATGGAGCACAAAATAGAAATCATCACTGTGTCATTTGGTGTGTAAACAATTAGATGAACTTGATCTCAAAATTAAACAAGCAGAAGAATACTATATCAAATATACTATGAACCCAAGAGACATGACAGGTAGGATTTATGCGTGAAGGCTATGGGAGGTGATATTTTAAAAATTGTCAGTCGTTGATGTGATGTTGATAAAAGCATGTTGTTTGTGATATTTTTAATCTATTGTGTATTTTCTTCTAACTTTTGTTGAGTAATTCACTTTTTAAATAGTTCCCCTCTTCTCAATGACACAGGGCATGCACCCATAGAGGTGAACTTATGTTTAGCACAATGTCTTAAAAACTTCATAATTTCTCATATTCCCCATATTTCTATTATACAAGGGAAAATGCTATATTGAACATTGGTTTAGGTTATTTCAGACATTTTTAGTCTGACTTAATATGAGGTGTATTTTTATACTAAATTTTTTCTGCTGTTAATGTGGTATAATTAAACTTTAGACTTGAGAGCAGTTTTACTCTTGACCAAAAATTTGTCCAGTGACTTAACCAAAAACACATGTTTAAAATCTGCATCTACTCTAATGCTTTTATTTGAAGAATATGCTTATAAAATGCTTGTATTGAATAAGAAATACCCACAGAAATGAAAAAAATCAACAGTGCTTTTTGACTCCTTTCTGTCTGAAAGACATGTGTCAACCATTGAAGAGTCCTTCTTGACAAGTATTGTATTTCAAATCCCAATATGCTAAGACAGCCTTTCCCAATGACTTATCTAGTGTGCTAAAAATTAAAAGTTATATACAGAAAAACAAATACATATGGAATCTTTGTCTTTCTTTAAAGTCGATCTTATTAATTTTATTTTTATCTCTTAGATTTATGAATACTATGACATGGGTTGGCTCTCAAAAGAGGAGTCTATTTGCCAATACAAGCTTTCATAAGTTTTCCTGACCACAAGCTTTTGTATTTGTGAGGAACGTTTTAAATGAAAAAAATCAAGAGCCCTATAGAAGATAACGGTATTGAAATTAAATGAACCTGTATCATAGTTCTCCACAAACACAGAATTAATAGATGGGCAGAGAGATGGCAGGTGATCAACGGATAGACGAATGTGTAGATAGATAGATAGATATAATAGATAGATGATTGATAGAGATAATAGATCATTGGAGGATTTATAACAGGTATCTCATGTGATGATGGAGACTGAGAAGTATCAAAAAGTCTGCCTGAAACCTGCAGAGACACTAAAGCTTGCAGTATGGTGTGGTTTAAGTCCAATGGCCTCAGAACCAAGGAAGCTGACAATGTCATACTCAGCCTGAGGCTGAAGGCCTGAGAACGCCGAGTGTGCAAGTCTTTGACACAAAGGCCAGAGAATCTTGAGTAGTGGTGTCCAAATACAGGAGAGGAAGGATTTCCAAGCTCTAGAAGAGAAGAAGAATCTGCCTTTCCTCTGCTTCACCATTCTGAGCCCTCAGTCCACACTGGGTGAGAGGGGATATTCAACACTCAGTCCACTGATGCAAGTGCTGATCTCTTCTGTAAACATCATCAAAGATATAATTTAAAATAATGCTTTATCTTTTATCTGAGTAACTTAGTTCAACCAAATTGACACCTAAAATTGCCTGCCCATCATATTTGCCTTTGCATACAATTAGTATATTGTATTTTTGCTATATCAAACAATACTTGTCTAAGTCTTTTCAGAAGTTCTTAACTACAAAGCCCGTCCTGCCTTTTCTCATGTTAAATGAATGACTGAAAAGTATAAAGCAGTGATGAAACAAATTGAAAAAACAAATAAACAAAGATATCTCATGCACATGCATTAACATTTATATTATTAACATGTCCATATTACCCAAGGTGATCCACGGATACAATGTAATCCTTATCAAACCTCCAATGGAATAATTTTTACAAAAGTACAAAAACAATCCTAAAATTCATATGGATTCAAAATAGAAAAATCCAAATGTTCAAGAGCAGAAAGTACAGAGCTGGAGACATTGCTTTGCCTGACTCCAGGATCTATTACATGGCCATAGCAACTGAACGGGTATGGTAGTTGGGGACTGTGATGTGGCATAGCAGATTAAGCCACCGACTGTGACACTTGTATGCCAAAAGGGTGCCGGTTCAAGTCCCATCTGCTCCACTTCAGATCCAGCTCTCTGCTATCACACCTGGGAAAGCATTGGAAGATGATCCAAGTGCTTGGACCTCTGCCATCCACAGGGGAGACCTGGATGAAGTTTCTGGCTCCCAGTGTCAGTCTGGCCCAACCCTGGGCATTATGACCATTTGAGAAGTGAGCCAGCAGATGGAAGATCAATCGATCTATCTATCTATCTATCTATCTATCTCTCAGCTATTCTCTCTCTTTAACTCTACCTTTCAAATAAAGAAATGTCTTTTTAAAAAGAGTATTGATTGACAAAAATATGCAAAACAAACAAATGAACAGTAGAAATACCCCAGAAATAAATATACACATTTACCGACAATGGACTGGGTGTCAAGAACACAGAATGTGGAAAGACAATCTCTTCAATAAATGGTCCTGGAGGAAATGGGTTTCCACAGATAAATGACTGAAATTAGAGTCTTATGTTACATATAAAAATCCAACTCAAATGTATTAAATGCTTAAATGTAAGACCTGAAACTATGAAACTACATAAAGAAAACCGGAGAAAATCTCTCCATGGTATTAATTTGGGCAGTGATTTTTGGATATGACCCCCAAAGGAAAGGACAGGCAGCAAAACTAAATTTAGACAATTGGAATTATCTCGTATTACAAACATTCTGCACAGTCCCGTAAAGCAATCGCCTGAGTGAAGAGACAAACTGTGAAATAGGACAGTAAAGTGGAAACCAGGCTTCTGGTAAGAAGGCAATATCCAAAATATGTAAGGGACTAAACAACTCAATTAACAAATAATTTAACAAAGTAAACAAATCATTAAGAACTCATAAAGAGTCTGAATAGACATTACTTCTCAAAATAAGACTTACAAATGACCAGCAGGTATGACAAAAAACTCAACATCACTAATAATGAAAGAAATACAAATAAAAGTCCTACTGAGATGTCCCTTTGCTCTTGCTTTGACAGTCACTCATAGAAGGACAAAAAATAATGAGTTCACAAGGATGTATGGGAAAAGAAACCTTTGTGCTCTGTCAATAAGAATGAAAATTGGTGCAGCACTATGGAAATAGCTTAGTAGTTCCTAAAAACTTTAAGTCGCATTACTGGGTGATTCATAAATCTTGTGGATATTTATCTATAGGAAATGAAATGAGTACCTGCACTTGTATATTCATTGCATAATTATTCAAAGAAGCCAAGTGATGAAATCAACCTATGTGTTTCTCAACAGATCAATGGAGAAAGAAAATGAGATCTGTGGTTTGAGATGCATGCACTGGAATGTTATCCAGCCTTTAAAAATTAAGATTTATTTATTTATTTGACAAGTAGAGTTGAGAGAGAGAGAGAGAGATCTCCCATCTCCCCCCAGATGTCTTCATTGACTGGGGCTGGGCCAGGCCACAGCGAGGAGCCAGAAGCTTCATACAGGTTTCCCACGTGAGTGCAGGGGCCCAAGCTCTTGGGCAATCTTCTGCTACTTTCCCAGGTGCATTAGCAGGGGGATGGATCAGAAGTAGAGCAGCCAGGACTTGAACTGGTACTTATATGGATGCCAGCACTGCAGGCAATGGCTTACCCACTGCATCACAGTGCTTGTCCCAATATCCAGCCTTTAGAGGGGGAAAACAGTTTAATTTGGGACAATATGGATAAACTAGAAGAAATTTAGGTAAGTTAAATGAGCCAGGAATGTAAAGCTAAACACTGCATGATCTCACTTACATGGCTTTTGTAGAATAAACATTCAAATAAATTAATAAACTCAGAAGCTGAGAGGGGAATGGTGGCTTCCAGGGTCCTGGGATGACTGAACTGGGGAAATGTTGGTTAAAGTATACAAAGCTTCAGTTAAGAGAAATACATTGAAGAGGTCTACTGTACATCATCTTAATTTTACATATTTAAAAATCAAGGTAATCACATGTTAAACACCTTGATTTATTATATTTTTGTTAGACAAAACCATGGGAACATTTTACCTAGATGCTGCAACACCCATAAGAATACATGTATTTAATGAACTATCAAGGAGCTTTATTATTTTTCTTTTATATTGAATGCGTTTTTACAGTTGAACTTGTCAGTACAATTGTAAAAATATGTTCCCAGAATTCACAAATGTGTTTTCAATGTAACGTTACTGAAAACACATCTAGATACTGTTTTTAGTGCATGCACAAATATTTCAAATTGAAATTAGCTCTCTCAGGCAAATTTAAAGATTTATGTCAGCAGAAACCTATATGGTTCCTGATTATTTTTCCTAAAGAGACATATTTTGAATTTTATGTTTTCCTTAGCTTTTAATTTTTATCACAAATTATATGTCCAAGAATAAATTAGAATACTTACTTTGTGGGCAACAATGATTAGTTTATTTAAAATTTCTGAATCTAGATAATGCTTTCGAATCTGTAAAATTCAAGTCCAAGTCTTTCAAAGTAGTTCTCTTTGTCCCCTTTTCTGGATTACAACCCTCTTTCAGAATTTCAAATGTTTTATGTGCCCAATCTATTCATGGAATAGAGTATGATCTATGTTAAAATTTTATTTTGCTCTCTAGATCTTGGTACCGCCATATATGCTCTCTCCCAAATATGCTCTGCACACAGTGCTTAACTCATTGATTCATTTCCACCTTCCAAAGCTTAAACAAACTTGAAACATACTACATCAGATAATGCTTGCCTTCCACTGATGTTGGGGATTAGCTAATGACCTCACCCGTGGTGGAATGAGGTGAAAAGTTCATATCAAGATGGCCACTGAGGTGAAAAGGTCATGCCAAGATGGCCGCTGACAACAGAAACTGCCTGGCAACAGGCTGTGATTGGTTGGGGCATAGACCGCCCCTTGACCGGATTGGCTGGTCTTGGCTATATAAGCTGTTGTACTAACTGAAATAAATGAGTCTGTGCGCTGCTTGCCTCAAGCCTGCTTTCACCTGACTCCTGGGGTCTGTGTGGTGACTCCATGCCTCTTGCCCCCACCATGCTCCTCCTCTCAGAAAGGAATCCACTGCAACATTGTTGAGAAATCAACTGCAACACTCAGGGGCACTCATTCTCAATGGTTGAGCTTAGCTCCATGTTCTGCCTTTGTTTCTTTCCAGTCACAGCTTTTGAATCATTCTTAGGAGCTGCACATTCACAAGAATGATCCAACGAACACACTGGCCTATCAGCTCCTGGGGCCCTGCCATGCTGTCTTTTCCTGATTCCCTCAGTCACTCACCAAGATGATTGCACTTTCTGCATCTCCTCCTCAACAGTAACTACGTCATCTTTAAATATTGATTTTAAGAATTTTATTTCATTTGCCTCTCATCCTTCCACAGTTTACACACTTTATGGCCCATAGAACGCTCCAACACATTGACCCTATCACATTTTTATTATTTCTTAATGCTCCGTATGTCCCAACTTCCTTTATTTACATAGTACTGTAACTGCTGTCTTGGGAAGCTCATAAATTCCTTGTCCTTCTGTTTTCCTTTGTGGAGAACAGAAGATAGTATATGCCCCTGTCAAAATAGTAATGTTTCAGAAGCCCAACCTCCTTCAAGGCTGCAGAAGATTATTGCTGGAGAAAAATCCCACTGCCTTGCTCCATGGACTCCAATCTGGTTTAAGGCCACTTGTCTCAAGTAGGTTCTCCACACCATCTGACAATGCAATTATGTTCCTCCAGTACATTGCCTCTTCTGTTCTCTGGAATGCTGATCCTATACCTTGTCCTCAAATGTCCGACAACTCCCCAGCCCCACTCCCATATAGGAATAAAATAATGGAGCTCACTATAAGGTCTTTCCTCACCCAGTCATCATCTAACCCATCTGAATCCCCAGGAATGACTGCCCCAGCCATGGAGAAGAAAGTGCATGAAAGACCAGCTATAGCACTGTTGTTTGTGGTCCTAGTCCCTGTTCTCACAGTAGAAAGGAAATGTCGCCAAGCAAGTTTCCCATCAGGTTGGCCTTCTGTCCTCATCTTGCTGTTCCCCTTAGGCCTGCTCTGTTCAGAGGTCTTCTGTCTCCACTTCACAGTGGCACCTGCGATAAAGCTGGCTGGAACTGAAGTTCAGTTTTCCATCTGCTTGTTCTGTTAGGTGTGGGCAGCATTTGGCTCTTTCTTTTTCATAAAATTTTCATCTCTAAGCTTTCTGGGCACTTCACTCACAATTATTGGCGGAGTGCTCACATCTCCTTTGTTGTTGCTATTTCTACTTTAAATCAATTCACTGAAAGGTCCACCACTGTGCAGCTTTTCCCTCACCCTCTTCTCTCTACCTGCACTCACTCCATTCTGAAGTTATTACCTTATTTGTAAATGAAGAATGTAACTTTAGCCTCTATGTATTGACCTTCAAACGTCCATCAATAATGGAGATTCATTCCATGAGATAATGATCCTTTCTTTCATCCATTTCTTCCCAAACCCTCTGCCCCAGAATAATCTCTTTCAGAGAATCCAAATCAATCAGAAAACTTCGGAATGACTCTGAATTCATCTCTTTCAATCATCCCCACATTCAGTACCTGTCACCTTGAACTTACAAATATCCTGCATCAAAGAGAGCTCTCCAACCTGCACAACCACGGAACCCCTGCTCCCCAGGGCACTCCCCTGCCAGCCTGTGCTTGCTCCACACTGTTGTCTTCCTATCCACGTTGCACACAACAAGCCCAGTTATTTTCTGTAATGCAGATGACCATTCCCTTGTATGGCATCTTCTACTTGTTATCAGACTGAAACCTTATCTCCTGTCACAGCCAAGAAGGATGATGCCTGTGCACCTGTCTGAGGGCCCTGGGCCTTCTCCACCTTTTCACTGCACTCCAACCCATGCTACCTTTATTTTGCTTCTACAAAAGTGGAGGTATTTCCAGTCACAAGGTTCTTGGTGTGACACGCATGGCCCAGCTTCTCTGAGATGTCTTTCTAACCATCACCCTAAACATCCTGCACACACACACACAAACACACAGAACTCTCCATCACTTAGTGCATTATCTTGCCTTATTCTTAGCATTTGTGATTAGCTGGATGTACCTTATTTATTTATTTTGCTTGTTTGTTGTGTAGCTTCCTAAAGAGAATGTAAGCAATGTTAAATGTGTACTGTCAATCTCTTTCAAACCAGTATTATCAAGTGAAATTTGAAAATAGTACATACTAAAAATGTGTGCAAATAGACCACACCAGCCATTTACTAAATGTAAATGCTGTTTGAAATAATATGTATAATTTTAATTCTTATAAACAATTGGTTCTGTTTCTCAACTAATCTGTAGCATTATTGCACTGATTCATTGTAGTAACACACAGTTCACTTATAGGTCACTGATACCTTCACTAATATTTTCACACAAACTCACATGCACACACACGATTATTACATAACTATTCTGTATGAGCTTTTCAAGTTTTTAGGGGCCTGCACTGTGGCATGGCAGGTAAAGCTGCCTGCAGTGCAGACATCTCACATGGGCGCCACTGAGTCCTGGGTGCTGCACTTCCCATCCAGCTCTCTGCTGTGGCCTGGGAAAGCAGTAGAATATTGCCTAAGTCTTTGGGCCCCTGCACCAGTGTGGGAGACCCAGAGGAAGCTCCTGGCTCCTGTCTGGGTATCAGCACAGCTCTGGCCTTTGTGGCCATCTGGGGAGTGAAAAAGCAGATGGAAGACCTCTTTCTCTCTGCCTCTGCCTCTCTGTAACTCTGCCTTTCAGATAAATAAATAAATAAATCTTTAAAAAAAGAGTTTTTAAAAGTCACATCCTAAAATTAATGTAAAATAAATAACATCTTGATGTAGATCTAAACAGAATTTCAATAACAATGAGAAAAATTTCAAAAATTTTAGTATTACTTGCATCAATAAGACTTGGCATAAAAATGTGGCAAATTCATGACTTTTTCATTTTATATTGACAAGCTAATATTTCTAAGATTAGATACATTAGCAACATTTATTCCACTTCATTTAAGTCATCTATTTCAAAGCACATTAACTTCAGTTTTTGTCATTCTGACAATGAGAATCATAGAGCAGTATTATAATAAAGTATCACAAAACACAAGAATGCTTCACAGATTACACAACATAGAGAAAAACAAATAAATATTTAGTTTAAATGCAATGTATATACAAGATGATTTTTTAAATTCTGAGAAAAAAACCAAAACCAGAGGAATGATTTACATATTGATCTGGAATGAAATGTTGTCTTATTGCAAATTTAATTCTAATGGTATTTCTACATTTCATTATTATTTATTCATTATCTGTGTGCATGTGCTATGCTTAAAAATATCTATAGCATTACATATTCCAGCAAATATAATTAATTTTCTTAAATTATTGTAATATACTTTATCTTAACAGTACTAAATTGATTTTACTGGGTATATGATAAATATTAAACTTTCAGGCTCTAATAATAGAATGTGAAAATTGGATGCAAAACTGTCTAGAGCAATTATTAGATTATTTTCATGGTAGAACTGTGTAAGATTTGGTAAGCATGAGAAATTCAAAAGAAAATTTAATCAACTTGTTGAATTCATGAAGTTGAGGATTCTTAATTTTTAACATCCCCAAATATCATTTAACTGTATGCAAAATATACTCTGAAAGCCAGAATTACAGAGAGGACTTCCATCCGTTGGTTCATTCCCCAGATGGTCCTTATGGTTGGAGCTCAGCTGATTCCGAAGCCAGGAGCCAGGAGCTTCTTCTGGGTCTCTTACATGGGTACAGGGGCCCAAGCAGTTGGGCCATCTTCTACTGCTTTCCCAGGCCATAGCAGAGAGCTGGATCAGAAGAGGAACAGCAGGGACTAGAACCGGCACCCATGTGGGATGCCAGCACTTCAGGCCAGGGGTTTAACCCACTGCGCCACAGCATCAGCCCCTACTATAAAACTTAGTAAGAGTAGAAAGTGGTTTTATATCTAGTAAATTATATATTTGATAAGATTATCATCATCATCATTAATATTGCTTAACTTCAGCAAGTTAAAAGATAATATTCTGACATATTTTTGAAATTCAGGTGTTTTATCAACAAGATTTTATACACTGATTAATGTGTAAACATTTCTTTTATATAGGCCATAAAGCCTATAGATTTTGTTTAATTGGAATATGTTAGTAAATTTTAATAATTTTCAATAACAAATTGAATGAGCATGGTCATAGATAAATAATTTCAGGTATTAATTTACAGTTCTTTATTATCACAGAGTGTAGCCCAAATACCATACCAGATGTCCTTCAGTAGCTTCCTCCTTGGGGCTGTTTGAGTTCGCAGTCCTGAGCTATGTGTGTGGGTAGCAAGCATATTCATGTTCATATATATTATCCTGAGTAATTTGTGCACGTATTATGAATAGAACAAGTTCTGGAGGCAAATGCAAAGTTCCAGAAGCTCTATGCTGCTTCTCAGGACAGAAGAACTGGGTGCGGTCAGCTGACGCAGCTATCACAGCGGTGGATCACAAGCTGAGCAGGAGCCCTGATTTCCCAGAATGCATCTCTGACCTCTAACTTAGGAAATTCATTATTTAAGTCCTGCCTCATGGGGAGCCCCTGTGATTTCCCTCAACTCATATTTTCGATTACAAATGTAATAACAAACTAATGTAGTCACAACAAATTGTGAAAAGTCATTCCTTCCCACCCTTTCACACCACATAAAGATTGTGGGTGGTCCTGAGCACTCATATCACCCCTAAGAGTGTTAGGCAGGAAACCATAGTTTCCTCCTTGTGGTGTCAGACGTGATACACAAGATCTGCCCTCCCACGTTGTCTGGGTCACAAATGCAAAGCAAAGCCCTCCCTGGCTTGTGGGAGGGCGCTATGTCATCATATTTACCTCACAGCCACCCCAGACCTGTACACCCAAGGTCATCAATTGTAAGAATTTCTTAATAATAACTGGAAACAAAGATTGTGTTCAATCTTTTAGAAAGTTTTAGAGGTACAGATGAACCCCAAATCCCACAGTGTGGACTTTGAACTCCAGGAAAGATAGGAATTTCATAAACAATTATTGTTAGATGCCTTGTTTAGTTTGGCATTATCATCATCTGAAAAATGTCCAAGATAAAACATTTCTTCCACGTGTCTGGGAAGAGGGGCAGATAGGATTGAGGATGGTGGGTTCAACCAGAGGCTGCCCGTATATTCCCAACCCTTCACCTGGGCATTTAGAGAGAGGTTGATTTGTTCATTCTGAGCTGCCACCATTCATTCACTTATTTGATGCTCACTTCTATCAAACCCACTCTTCTGTATTCCAAAGGTCTGTCACAGGGAGATGAGAAAGGGAGTGCCAGGCAACCAATCAATGATACACAACTCCAATGTTTCTGGTTTCCTAGCCGGTGTTCTTTAAATTATATCCTCTGTCAGGTAAACAGAGATGGCCCCTTCAGGACTGACAGATTGAAAACATGAGAGTAACCTTTCAGAGTTCCCTGGTGTTGGTAGAAGTATACAGCAATTGCATAAATGATGTGTTTAAAGCTAAGTGTCTTTTTGGGGAATACTTGCTCAGAAATTTTTAGCAAATTACTGATTTTTGTATTGGATTTATCTTGCGACTATATAAACATGCATACATACATACACATACATGTATATCCAAATATGTATACTCATGTATTTATTCATCCATGAATTATATATGTATATATGTAAGTATAAAAATTAAACTAGTCTAACTAGTCTAATAGAATGATCATCATTCTTTTCTAGGATGATTTGTGTTTTTTTAACAGTTTGCCAACTAGGTCATATTGTGTGTCACATATTAGAGAACAAACTTAGCTATATTTACAGAGCCAGTTTATTGAAAAAAATAAAACTGGGGCATTTCATGCATATTTTATTACTTGTATATCAGTCACCTTGTTATTTCTCTCAAATTGTGATTTTAAAACACTATCCCTTTTTGGAAAGTTCCCACGTTTGAGAGATGGTAAGTCAGTTTGGTGTCCCGCTGGCAAGAACCAGCTTTTGGAAGTGGGTCTTCAGGTACAGGAGAAAACAAAGGGATAGTTACATGCTTAGAAATCAACTCCAATGTTTATAGTGATTATTATTTCAGTGTTGTGAAAGTCTCCTCTCCCTAAATGAAAAGGAAACAAATAAAGTGATGTGTGTGGCTGAGAAAGGAGGCAGAGGCAGAACCACGCTCCGGGAACAATAGAGTCATCACCGACTTCATGGCCCAGTCTAATTGGATGTGTCAGGCCCTAATCAGCTCTGTTTCACAGCGCTTTGCTCCATAAAAGCAGATTTGTTTAACCACAACCTCTCTTTCAGCATGACTGGAGAGCAAAGAATAACGGACGAAACCAGGCATATCTCAGGGGTTGTATTATGGGCACAAAGTGAATCCATCATTTGCTGGAGAGGCAGAGGGAAAGTGACAGGCTCATTCATGCCTTGGAGACATTTTTAGGTCTATTGAAAATTTTAATCTGTGCACTCTGGATGAACCCCCGCACTCCTTAATTTAGTCCGTGTAGCCATGTGCTCAGTCTGTCTGCTTCAGATAGGGCCGGCTGGCTTTTGGAGGACAGCAACCCCTCCTGGCACTTTTCTTCTCTGAATTCATCCTGCCTTGAACTTTAGACACACACATAAGCTCCATTTACAGGAGGATTTCAGAGTTAATTAAACGCCGAATTTGTTTCTTTAGAAATCACATATGCCTTGGGGTTAAGTAATAGCATTTCAGCAACTACTTTAATTTAGGATTAAGCATACTGTACATTTTCTGAGGAAATTTTATTTTGATAAGTACACATCTATAGAGATGGGGAAATTTTCCTTCTCTGTCCCCATAAAAGGTTTTAAAAATAGGTTTAAAGAAGAGACCACGTACTGAGAGATGCTGCAAATCAGCAAATTCAAAAACATCCTTCCTGTGAACGGCAATGGAAGCAGACAAATAAACCAGAGTGCTGGAGAATTGGTGCTTTGTTGATAAGGCCATTGGAAGGCTTCCACCAAAGCCTGAGGTTTGAGTCTCTGCTCTGGGTTTGCTCTTTGCGTGCCACAGAACTCATCCCAGGAGCACAATATTTACAAATATTTGGTCAAAGATGACAGGTCAGATTTTTATTATCCACCCAGCAAGTCAGTTCCGACATGTATCATTTTACGCCCAGTAGAGCTCCTGCATGTGCCAGGAAACATTTGTATTGTGACTTTTCTAAAAGGTGGCTCATTGATGGGGGCATCAACCGAGAGTGAACGAAGAACAGAGCAACCCAGGACCCTGATGCCATCCTCAGGGGATTTAGTTTGTAATATGATAGTATAGAAGTCCCAGGACCTATGGAGTACCTTAACTTCATTTCCAGTGGGCTATCAGAGCATCCTTTACAATGATATTATATTTTGGCAGAAGGAACAGTCTCTTAAGTCGCACATGCATAAAATTCCAGAGAATGTTCTTTAAATTCAAATCTAGGAAGACGTATATAGGCTTTGGGATGAGCATCCGAAGACTGCGCATATGCCTGACATTTCTCTGTTTATGTGTTTAGTTTAAATTATTAATGAGACTTTTGGGTTCACTCCCACACAGAGTGCTTCTTTCCTTTCCTGTGTTTTTTCACAGGCCATAAAGTTTGAAATAAATCAGTAAAGTTTGAAATGAAAATAATTATTACAGTGTTTGAGGCACAGATACAATTAGGCAGCATTTGGCATTTTCTGTAGGTCAGATGAGCATATGGATTCCTGGAGGTAAAAAGTTCAGTTCATGAGGAAGAACAGAGACAACTAACGGCTAGAACGGCTACAGTAAAATAAAACAGCTCCAAAGCCCAGCAGAGTAAGCCTCCGTCATAAATCTTATTAATCAGAGATACTTCAAAATAAAATGAGCGAGGGAGAAAAGTATGTCCTATTTCAGATTCGCCCAGTTTCTTTATTACTTAAAAGAAATGATAGAAAAGGAGAAATTTTATGACCTTGGAAGATCAAGAAACAATGCAACTTTTGTAGATTATAGAATATAAAACATGCATAGTATTTTCAAGAGGCAAAATATGCTATACTGAATATGCTAAAAATTTGAATTTTCCTATGAATAGAATTTTGTTGGTTAGAAAAAATACCTTCATTTTTAGAAGATTCATCTAAATATTAAATTATTCACATTGTTTGACCTATAATAAAGTAAATTGAAATTATATTATTGTAAAAATTAAAGAAAAAAAGAAAAGAAGGAAGGAGGGTGGCTTAAGGGAAGTGGGGAGAGAAATATTGTTACCTTAGAACTGTATCTATGAAATACATGAAATCTGTTCTTTCTATATTAATAAAATTTTTTAAAAATCATTATTATAAATGCACCTTCCATCCAAATGAGTTTGTAGAGTTTTAATTCTGGAGCACTTACTATTTTAGGTCTTAATTCTTTTTGAGAAGAATTATTTTTCCTGATTGTTAAAAACAGTCGATGGGGAAGGGAATTAATTAAAGCAAGCTAAGATGATCTAATTGTGAGTGAGTCAAAGTTCCATGAATTATTGTAATTTAGGAATTTTATCTTGGCCGCTGAAAGAAAGCTGCTATCAAGCACTAAAATAAAGCACGAGTCTTGAAAAAAATAACATATATATGGGCATATGTATGTGTGTGTATGTGTGTCTATACACATAACAAACATTTAAGAGAAATGATTAACCGTTATTTCATTTAAAATGTTTGATGTTTATCATTTGGTTTTTTTTAAAACAATGTAATATAAAACTTTAAATGTCTATATGTAGTAAATTATTTCAGAAAATTTTATTTTAAAATATTTTCTTGATTTAAAATAAATGATATTTGTTAATCATAAAGCATCATTAAACTTTCATAAAATGTCAAGACTGTCTACATGGAAAGGAGGGAAATGAATCATTCCACCACATTAAGATGCTTAGAGACCCTGGTACTTTCTTTCCTGGATTGATTACCTTTATTAAGTGACAATAAAAGTAGAATGGGTATACCGAAGTATAAAAGTGAGATTTTGATGTTTATTTACGTGTAGCTACTTTTATGTTTTTATACCATATTGTGTCTCAAATATTTACAATGTCTGTAAGTATTCCCTGGGAATAAGAATTTTTCCAGCTTCATGAATCTTTATTTTTATATATTCTACAAAAGTTAGTGGCTTTATGCTCGTTTTTCTTCAAGAAGAACATAAAACAGATACATGAAAATTTTTAAAATCGTCCATTTAATGGCATTTAACACAAATTTCTGATATAGAATTTCAAAAACTATAATAAAATGTGTTAATTCCTTTAAAATAGATTTTAAACTCTTGTCCAATGAACTTATATAAATGTATGTGTATACACATTTGCTTATTGTATTTTTAATATAATTATATATTTGTATATTTTTCTCTAATATTAAGACATTTATATAATCTCATATATATTATCAATGTTTTATATCATATGAATTTTTAATCTCCTTTTTGCATATGTATTATTTCATTTAAAATGAAATTTTAAAATTTAAAATAACATTTTATTATAATTTGTGCTTTATGTAAATGATGACAAAAGCTTTGCCTTCAGTGGTGATATTAACCTATATTTATTTTATTATTCTTTTTTTGAATATTAGCTCATGTTATCTATGTGTAATGTTCCCATGTGCAATAAGAGTGAGAAACAAGCTTTAAAATTTGTTTTGAATAAGTTACTCTAAGACTATTATGGAATAATGTATCTAAACATTTTTCATAGTATCATCTGTAGGATTACGCTTAAATCTATAGAATATTAAATTCATTATCTCTTTACATATATTTCAGTACTTAATAGCAAGTATTATTATTATTATGTTTCCAAAATATCTTGACAAATTCTCTCCCATAAATATTTCCAAAAACAATATTATCATACTCTTGCTAATATTGCATTATGTACATTTATATTTCATTTAGGACTAATTTTCACTTTTAAAACATTTTAGGCCTAGTCATATAACTTTATAAAAATTCTTTCCAAACCTACATACATATATATGCATGTGTTTTGATGATACATACTTATATAGTAAATGTAAATGTAATTCTTCTATCTATGTACTTCTTAGTTATAATTGCTAATTGTCATAATTCTAATTTTGAATATGTTTCTATGTCCTAATTTATATTAATATTTATTAATTTTATTCCCTTGCTATATCTCTGCAATAATTAACATCTGCCACAAAATGTTTAATAGAATTTCTAAACTTTTCCATGATCTCTTATTTCAGTGAAAGAAACCAAAACTACTACAGGCAGCAGTGCTCAAATGTCCAGGTCGCTCTTTTTAATGACAGAAAAGCCTAAAAAACTTACATCTGTCATTAAGTAGTTTCTAATTTTGTTTCTAGCATAGTTTTGCCTATACTCATAGTGATGATTTACCCTTTTTTTCTTTACTACATTGTTACATATTATTTCTCAACAGATGAGCTTTAATTCTTATCATTTCTGCTTTCCTGCTACCTACATCATTAACACAAGCATTTTCCTTTGTTAATTTATTTTTAAGATGTTGGAGTTATTTTAAAATTCTAACTTATGGAGTTAAATGCATAGTTTAGCTTAACTTCATTCAGTTGGTTTCACAATAATTACACTAGGATCTTACTGGAATGATTTCTAGAAGATGTCAAATTTCACATTCTGAACGTTCACTTTTATCCATATGTAAATCTTACTTGTTCATAAGATCTGTATTTTGCAGGTAGATTTATAGATAAATATAGGATGGATAAGTGAGAACTCTGAGATATGATAAACTTACATTTCCACAAAGGGATAATCAAGGAAAAAACAAAAAGTAAGTTTAATCTGTTCTGAGCTCCCAAATAGTTTCCTGGGCAAAACAAATAATTGATCTCCTTCACTGCTTCCTTTATTTAGGTTTTTTTGAGTCTTGTGATTGGGGGGTCAAGTGGCTAAAATAAGAGGGTTATGAGGTGTTGAGTGAAGAGTCAACAAACCTGTCTTCTCGCGGTCTCCTCACTGTCATTCGAGCCAGGCGTCTGTCACGCTAGAGACCTGGATGCTTCTCTTTGGCTCAGAGTGCTGGCCAGGCATAGCGTGACTCTCAGGGACAGGCACAAGAGCCTCCAGGTGCAGCCAAGCTCAAAGTCAGCTCCAGAGTATAACCTTGACCAGGGACAAAAGATTTCTCCACTTCCATAACCAGCTGGACATTTCTGCTAGTGGATCCCTCCAAGTTTGAGAGGGGCAAATATGATGGGGGAAAAAACACAAACACACAAGCAAAGCCAGGCATCAGAACTTTCTACTTATAGTTTCAGATAGCATATTACATGGAAAAACTTTCAGGCAAACTGAAGATGGGAGCCGAGAGGGTCTGACTGCATCCCCCTCATCAGAACAAGTGACAGGAAACTGGCGGTCTCTAGAGGAAACCATTTTTCACGCACAGCCATGGCTTAGCACTTGTGGCACGTGTCCCTTATTTAACGGTTGCTCAACTTCCCACGCTTCCCTGAGGGTGCATGTGTGTTAATGAAGACATAAAGTTTTGATTCAGCTAAGTCGCAATCTCATCTAGGGAGGCTTAACTGGAGACCTGATATGACACAAATGTTTTGTGGGTTTCAGTAATATTGTGCGTTCATATTTTTTTATATATTTCCTTTCTTATTTAACAGAAAATCTTTATTTTTATTACTTTTACTTATTTGAGGGTCAGAGAGACAGGTAGAGGAGGACAAACAGAGAGATAGGGACAACAGTTTCGGTTGGCTTCCGGCTGGAGCCAAGAGGTAGGCATGTATTCCTGGCCTCCCAGGTTGTTGGCAGGAACCCATCCAACTTGACCCATCACTTGTTTCCAAGGGTCTATGCAGAAAGTTTGAATCAGGAGCTGGATTTTAGAGTGGAACCCAGTTATTGCCTCTGATGTGGGGCATGAATGTCATAATTGGTAGGCTAAATGCCCAATCCAGCAGATAAATATAATTAACATAGAGCATTTAAGTACTACTTTGTGTCAAAGCAGGCCACCTCCCCTCAGATCATTTCTGTTAAATTTGGTATGGAATTGTGCTAAGTGTGAGGCAGAAGATTCAAATAGACAGCTTCTTCCATTCTTTCCGAGGCCATTGAGCTCTCTCCTCAGCACTTGGTGAAGAGGAGGAAGGAGGAGTAAGGACACAATCCTGTGTTGTTCTTCACCTCAATTCCAACCCTTCTCTGTGAGTCTCCTTTCTCCAGAGACCCCAGCATCTGTCTCAAAGACCAGACTGTAAGAATTGATAACCTCATCAAGGCTATTAAAAGGACGAGGAATTCCTGAAACTGATATTCTATTGAAATACGAGAAGCCGTATTGTTTCTCATTTAGCTAAAACAAAATTGATTCCCCGCCGGATTCCACCATTGCTACCACCACTAACAGGATCCAGCCTTTATTCATGATTCGACAACTCTGTTAAGGGCAAGGCTACAGGGAAAGCTACACTCTGCTCAGAAGATGTAGGTGGTGTTGTGGAAGAATGGAAGCTCATGAGACAGGGCGTCTATGGGACATGTAGGAAAGCTGCTGAGTAGGCAGCCCACCGCATCCACTTCCTAGGCAGGTTCCAGGGAGATGCTGTGACGAAGACTAGGTCTCGTCTTCAACCCTGGTATGCCTTGTCCTCTTGGAGGCACAGACCCTTTCAAAAATGGCAGTCTCTCTGCTAAAGACATTTCTTTGCCTCATATTCAGGAGAAGCAGAAGGTCTGGCAGGGAGCTACCTGTTTCCTTTGTCATAGTTGGGTGGGCTTCAGGCATCTGCTCTCGGATGCATAAAGGATTTTCCCAAGGAAGCAATACTGACAGCAGGAAAAGAGGTCAACGTCTCTGTGGTTTGGAACTGTGCCTTGTACTCATTATGCATCAGATTGGCTTCCATGGATTTACCTCAGAAGCCTACCGCATTTCGAACACTTTCTCTGGGAAAAGGTAACGTTGAGGGCATTGGGTTATAGAACAAACTATTAGGACATAGTTTATTTATATGGAGCTGGAGTGAACCTCTTCGCGGTGGGTATGTGCAGGGAAGGCATGTGCCCCACCAACAGCACTCCTTAGTCACGCTTCAGAAGGCAACATGCCCACAGAGCTATGGGATTATGGCACTGTCCTTCAGAAAAGAAAGGCTCATCTTTGAGTGTGTTTTGTACCCACTGTTTCTCTTACAAAAGCTAATGGGTGGGTTTGCTTGCTGGTGCTTCATTATTTGAGTCTTGCTAAGTGGTTAAGGGCATGTAAAGTTCATTCCAGCTCACAGTTCCTTAAGCATTTATTTCCTTGTCAGTGTTATTATGTCAGCAAGTATGTGTGGGTGGCAAGAGAGGCCCTGGGAACACTAACCATTCACTGATTAAACAAAAAGCTGCAAAAATAATGTAAATGGAGAAAGGCTATCAACTAATCCCAGCATTCTAGGTTAAGAAATTAAAGGTTGTTAAATAAAAAATGCCACCATTGCATATAATTTTTGGCCAAATTTGTCACAACCTTAAAATAAACATTACCCACAGGGAGAGTTAATGGCTTCTAATGCTTTATATTTGAATGTGCTTTAATCTGGTGTGTTGTGTTCAGTGAAAGAAATAAAAAGCCTGGGACATCAAGAGAGGAAATACAGGCCCTTAAGTTTGACTCCCTTTTCTATGAATGGTTTAAGCAGCTTATTGAGTTGTTTGACTCTGAGGGATGAAGTACACTGGGTAAGTATTTGGCAAACAAAAATGGGCAAACAAGTCTACAGACAGTAATTCCTGAGAACTGTTACAATATGCACATCCACTAAGGGGAATTCGGAAGTCATAATAATAGGGTCCCTCTCTTAAAAAAATGCCTGTTCAAGTCATTTGCCCATTTCTTAACTACATTGTTTGTTTTGTTGTTGTGGAATTTCTTTAGCTCTTTATAGATTCTGGATGTTAACCCTTTATCAGCTGTGTGGTTTGAAAATATTTACTCCCATTTCTATAGAGTAATTTCTTTTATTAAAATTTTGTTATTTGCATGCATTTCATAAATACGACTTTAGGAACATAGTAATTATTCCCACTGTACCTGCACTCCCACCCACATTCCTGCCCCTCTTTCTAATCCTCTCCTGTTCGTAGTCTTGTTTTTTACTAAGCTCTATTTTCAATTAACTTTATATGCAGAAGATTAACTCTATTCCAGGTAAAGAGTTCAGCATTTTGTATGAAGGAAAAAAAGAAAAAGGAAGAGAGAAAAAAAATCAAAGCAAACAAACAAACAAAAACCTAAAAACAAAAAAACATAAAAAGAAAACAAGAACAAAGATATTTCTCAACAGTCCAAATAAAGGCTGTTCTAAGTCATTGCATCTCGATGGTAATTTAGCTTTCCTTCCTTCCTTCCTTCCTTCCTTCCTTCCTTCCTTTCTCTTTCTCTTTCTCTTTCTCTTTCTCTTTCTCTTTCTCTTTCTTTTCTTTTCTTTTTTCTTTTCTTTTCTTTCTTTCTTTCTTTCTTTCTTTCTTTCTTTCTTTCTTTCTTTCTCTCTTTTTTGAAACAATTATCTTTAAAGAGAAACCCAAGAATGATACATCTTTTGCAAGCACTTAGACATAACTATAATTGGTGTGACATAAGAATATCTTCTACTTAATACACTAAAATGAAATAATTCTTTGAGAACAAGTTTTACTCTTAAATATCATGTTATAACTCTTTAAGGACAAAGGTTCTGCATGGAAAGTTAGCGCACAGTGACTCCTGTTGTTTATTTAACAATTAAAATTCTTATGTATGATATCAGTGATCACCAGAGGCTCTTGGCAAGAGCTATGTAGGCTATGGAAGCCTTAAATGGCCAACAAACACTTGAAAAAATGCTCAGGATCACTAGCAATCAGGGAAATGCAAATCAAAACCATAATGAAGTTTCATCTCACTCCAGTTAGGACTGTCATACAGAAATCAACAAACAACCAAAGCTGGTGAGGATGTAGGGAAAAGGGTACCCTAAACTACTGTGGGTTGGAATGTAAACTGATGTAGCCACTGTGGAAGACAGTATGGAGATACCTCAGAAATATGAATACAGACCTTCCATATGATCCAGCCAATCTACTCCTGGGAATTTACCCAAATGAAAAAAAAAAATCAGTATCTGAAAGTTATCTGTACCCTTCTTTTTATTGCAGCATAATTCACAATAGCTAAGATATGGCATCAACCCAGACATCCATCAATTATTAACTAGATAAAAAATTTACGGTATATATACACTATGGAGTACTACTCAGTTGTAAAAAAAAAAAATTGAAAACCTGCCTTTTACTACAAAATGGACACAGTTGGAAACCATTATATTTATTGTAATAATCCAGACCCAAAAAGACAGACGATGTTTTCTTTAATCTGAGGTAACTAACAGAGTACCTAATATGTATTTTTAAAGATTTTATTTATTTATTTGAGAGGTAAAGTTACAGACAGTGAGAGGAAGAGACAGAGAGGGGTCTTCCTTCTGTTGGTTCACTCCCCAAATGGCTGCAACAGCTGGAGCTGCACTGATCTGAAGCCAAGAGCCAGGAACTTCTTGTGGGTCTCCCACATGGGTACAGGGGCCCAAGGACTTGAGCCATTTTTTTTTAAAGATTTATTTATTTATTTGATAATCAGAGTTACACAGAGAGAGGAGATGCAGAGAAAGAGAGAGGTCTTCCATCCTCTGGTTCACTCCCTAATTGGCCGCAACAGCCTGAGCTGTGCCAATCTGAAGACAGGAGCCAGGAGCTTCTTCCGGGTCTCCCACATGGGTTGCAGAGGCCCAAGGACTTGGGTCATCTTCCACTGCTTTCCCAGGGCATAGCAGAGAGCTGAATCAGAAGTGGAGCAGCAGGACTAGAACCAGCACCCATATGGGATGCTGGTGCCACAGGCAGAGGATTAGCCTACTGTGCAATGGTGCCAGTCCCCTAAATGTATTGTTTAAAAGCGAAATGGACATTCTGAGATTCAATGATTATTTATAGCTCTTGTGTCCACTGTTGAGTAACAGTGATTTTTTTCCTTCATACTATTTGTTGAAGTCTTTTACTTAATGTAGGGTTAACTATGTAATCATTAAGTAAACTGAAAATAGATCTTTGTAAAAATTAAGAGTGAGAATGTGAGAGGAAGGAGGAACAAGGGTTGGAGCGTGGGTGGGAGAAAGGATGGGGGGGGGGAGTTTCATTATGTTCCTAAAGCTGTATAAATGAAATACATGAAACGTGTATAACTTAAATAAAATTTAGAAAAAAAAAAGAAATAAAAAAATAAAAAGAAAAGGGTCCCCTTCTGACCCTCAGTGGCATCCCCACCACTCTGGTACCATTGTGACTTGTTTTCCAGTAAGCATAGCTTTGAGAGCAGGTTATGCTTTATAAAATCACCTCCCCATGTGAAGGTTTAAGATGGATGAAACAGGACCATTTGATCTTAATGAAATCCTTAATGGGAAAGCCAACCCAATTATGTGTTTCCGTTAGAAGGCTCTTCTGCATTCATTCATAGTTTCTGAACAAAAGCAGAACAATATGGGAAGTACATTAATCATGCTGTTACTCTGGCTGGAATGATTTATTAAACAGTATCAGAGTTTCCTGGAAGATTTACTAAGCCTCTTCAATTACTTCCCTCTTGTAGAATAATTTACATACTGACAGAGCTGATTAAAAAAATACATGAATGAAGTCATTAACTTCGGAAGTTTCAGAAGCACCTACATGAAGACAATGTTTTCATCTTCCCAATTCATGATGAAAAACTTGTTTCTATGTATCAGTACTGAAAAATGCATCTTAACTTTTTCAGCTTTAATATTATGGATCAATGGCAAAATGTATTAATTAATTAAGTAAACATACTAACACCAATTTAGGTATATGTAGCACAGACGTTGTGTTCCAATTTGCTAAAAAAATCAAGCACTAGTCAGAACTGTATGATTTTTAGTGATTTTTGTGTTTATTTTTAGCTCGGTATTTTGCCTCTCCCTCTTAGATGTTCTAAGCCCTACTTGCACAGACATCTTGCTAAGTCTTGTTATTAGATGCCTGCAGATAAATCTGTGGAAGCATTTTCTTCAAAACATACTTTGTGTCTCTCAAAGATGCATTTGAACAAGGGACTTAAAATCTAAATAATGGAATTGAAGTTTATCCTACTGAGATAACAGAGATAATGTTTTTGCTTAAATCAAAGGTGTTATTATTAGTAAATGCACCACTCAAAGAAAAAAATAGTGTATAAAGTATGATGCATGTTTGGAAAAATCTTGCATAGTATACATGTTGGTCACACTAGCTTTGAAGTAAAGCTTATTTAGCTTTACTAAATAAATTTCAAAGGAGATGCCACCATTTTTATTCCTGTATGGTTTGATGCTGATAGGCAATCATTTTGCATATACTTCAGTGCCAAAATGTAGCACAAATTGATCTATTTACATTCCTAGATACAATAAAAATTTTGATTCTACTTGGAAGGAAAATAATTGAAATCACAGGCATTGCTCCAATGGGCTAATATTTGCCTTGAGCTATTGAAATATGTCATCAATTTCTGATGCATCCTGATTTCAGAGTTGATAAGTTGGGGAAAACATGTTTTGTAGGATACATAAAATATAAGATATTGGGAAGCTCCCACATCTAAAACCATCTAATGTGCTTTCTCAAAAGAATGAAGTTTGCAACACCCATATTCATGTATACTTGTTAATCTTGAGAGGTCAATGGCACTAGAAAGTTGCTTACCAAGAGAAGGGCTGTGGAGAGCTCTGTGGAATCAGATGTGAGCTGTTTGAATTGCCAATGTTCTGCACTAAGCATTTTGATTGTTAGTTATTAATGTACCTCATTTACTTTTGTTTTGTTAGTAAATTGCATATTTATATATAAATAAATGTCTTCACATTACAAAGTACTTGATAGAGAAATCAAGCATATGTGAAATGAACTTACAATTATTAGAAAATAGTGCATTAAAATTACACAATTCTGTGCACTGTGAGGTATGAATGTTATAAGATTTTGACCATCATCATGAAATAGGTTTAAGTGTGGTATGCAATTGTTCATAACAGTCTATTGTTTCCCCTTTATTTTACTTTTCGTAAGCATCTTAAAATATTTATTTATTTGTTTATTTGAAAGGCAAAGCAACAGAGAGAAAGTCTACTCACACATACACACACACACACACACACATTGACAGTGAGAGAGAAAGATGTCTTTTATACCAATGGCCAGAAGCTCCATCTGGGTCTCCCACTTGGTTGGTAGGGGAGCTGGTACATGGGCCATCTCACCTTGCCTTCTCAGGGGCACCAGGATGAAGCTAGATCAGAGGCACGGTGTAGCTTGTACTCTAACCAGCACTCTGAGATGAAGGTGTCACAAAACCCACCTGTGGTCAGTAAAATTTTAAGCATGATTCTAACAGGTAAAGAGGTCCACAATGTTCTCTGAAAAATAAATTAATGGCGAAATTATTCCAGAGTTGTATATTTTCTTATGATTTATTTATTTGAAAGGCAGAATGACGGAGAGAGAGAGAGAGAGGAAGAGATCTAGAGAGAGATTTCTTTCATCTACTGTTTCACTTCCCAGATGGCTGCAAAAGCCAGATTTAGTGCAGGTTGAATCCAGGAGCCAAGAACTCTACAGGGATGGCAGAGGCCCAAGTACTTGAGTCATCTTCTGTTGCCTTCTCAGGCACACTAGCAGGATGCCGGATTGGAAACACAGCAGCCAGGACTTGAACTGGCACTCAGTGTAGGATGTTGATGTCCCAAGCAGTATTGTAGCATGTTGTGCCTCACAGGCACCATGGTAATGTATTGTTTAGCATGAATTATTTATTGATAACTATTACCATTACTCTAGGAATTATTTCATAAATTATTCAACATATATATTTAGAGGAACATTTGTATACAACAAGATACCACAGAAAGACATAGCTACATAACCTCTTATAGGTTTTTCACTAATATCTAATAGTTCTAGATTTTTATTTTTTATCACATCACACTTTTTAGAAGAAGGGCATTTTGGGGGTAAACATAAGCCTATTGGTTAACACAATACTTGAGATGCTTGGATTACAACATCCAGGGTTGGGCCAGGCTCAATCAGGAGCGAGCAGCTTCTTCCAGGTCTCCTGCTGAGTGCTGGGGCCCAAGCAATTGAACCACCTTAGGGTGCTTTCCCAGGCACATTAGCAGGGAGCTGGAACAGAAGTGGAGTGGCCAGGATTGCAACTGCACCCATATGCGATGCTGGCACTGCAGGTGGTGGCTTTAACCTGCTGCACCACTATGCTGGTCCACAAATAACTTGTTGAAAGGACATTTAATTAGTGTTTCTCATTCATTGTATGTTTTCTGCTAAAAATCTTCTTTGCATATGTTATCTTAAATATTCCATTTTTTTCTTTAAACTCTAGATGCAAATTTCTTTAAATGTGTGGCTCCTGATTTAGTCTCCTCGGAGAATATATCTGAAATGGTGAAAGGTATATTATATGGATTGAGGACTGACAAAGCTGGGTTCTTATCCCTGGCATGACCCTAATCCACCCCTGTTATTCCTGGTGTGTACAATGAAGAAGGAGTCATGGTTTTTCTGATGACTGCTTGAGCTGATACATAGTGCATGGCTTATTAGAAAAGCAAATGTGTTATCACACTCAAGTATAGTTAGAGACAATGTAGAGCATAGCATTCTGAAAGTGTTTATGAAAATTTGAATTACCATGTCATTTACAGAAATTGGTGCTTGAATACAAATAGTTGAAGTCCAGAAACATTTGTAAACTCAAAGGAAGGATAAAAGTGTTTAAAAGAAAGAGAAGAAAACATTTAGGAAGAGGAGATGGACAGAAGAGAGTGGAGGAAGTCAAAGTGAGACAGGGAAAGAGGCAGGGAGGGTGGCAGAATGGGAGGGAGTAAGGCCGGGAGGAGGCAGTGAAGGCCAACTGGAGTTGCCCTTGCCTTTAAAGTAATGGGTGCAATGTAAATCGGTGTGTGGGGTTTTCACTTCACCTTCGGTTACTGATTTGCTCTGTCAAGGACAATTATTCAGCTGAAGGTCCTTCATCAATGTGATGCTATTTTTATCTGGTAATTTTTAATATGTGTGGCATGCCTACCATGTTTCATGGGCTGAGATATTCATGGATTGTCTTATCCAAATATGCAACAAATCCAGGGATTTAGGCTTCATTACCTTTCTCCTTCTGAGGAGATAACTGCATCTGTTTACCAACCTTACTACAATGTTTCCTTGAGAACGCAAACTCGCTAACTAATGTAGATCTGGAACCCTGTTATGAATCGGAACATTGCATGTTGTAGCAAGACATAGGTTATTTCACAGTAACCACCACCAGCACCAGCAACAAAAATTCAAGCAAACACCTCCCAAATTTCAATAACATTCTACGATGAATGGTGTGTGTAAGTAAATGCACAATAGGTAAGGTACCTGAGTGACCTTGGCCATGAAGAATCTGAACACCAGGCATCCATTTGCTAAACTGCGTGAAACCCAGGCAAGCTTTTAATATCTCTAACAAAATTTTATCATACGTAGCCGGCACCGCGGCTCACTAGGCTAATCCTCCGCCTTGCGGCGCCGGCATACCGGGTTCTAGTCCCGGTCGGGGCGCCGGATTCTGTCCCGGTTGCCCCTCTTCCAGGCCAGCTCTCTGCTGTGGCCAGGGAATGCAGTGGAGGATGGCCCAAGTCCTTGGGCCCTGCACCCCATGGGAGACCAGGAGAAGCACCTGGCTCCTGGCTTCGGATCAGCGTGTTGCGCCGGCCGCAGCGCGCCGGCCGCGGCGGCCATTGGAGGGTGAACCAACGGCAAAGGAAGACCTTTCTCTCTGTCTCTCTCTCTCTCACTATCCACTCTGCCTGTCAAAAAAAATAAAAATAAAAAAAAGGAAGACCTTTCTCTCTGTCTCTGTCTCTCTCACTGTTCCACTCTGTCAAAAAAAAAATCATATGTAAGCTTTAATAATAATATCACATGATAAATTTGATAAGGAGAAAATAATGTGCACAGTGTATTCTAAATAATAAAATTATAATCATTTTGGTTATGAGTTCTAAATTATTATAAATGTTATCATTATGTAACAATTTCAAAATGTTTATAATGACATTGTTAAATTAAAAGTTAAAGAACCATACTCTAGGTTTCCAACTATGAAAAACTCTAAGAATAAGAAAATTAACTCTTCCTTTAGAGGTATTTTATAAATGAACTTTGTGCTATAAAAAGTTCTATCGTTCAATAAGAACATTCACAAATATGGTAGGTTTCATTTATTTATTTGAAAGGCAGAGTGACCAAAAGTGAGAAGGAGAGAGAGCAAACAGAGCAAGCCCCATCTGCTTGTTCACTCACTGAATGGCCACAAAAGACGGGTCTGTGCCAGATAGAAGCCCGGAGCAACGACTGCATTCTAGCCTGTACCTGGGTGAGGAGGATCCAACCCCTGTGCCTCCCAGTTGTATGTTAACAGGAAGCTGAGTTGGAATTCTACTGGAACTCTGCTACTCTGTGTTGGTATGATTCAACACACTGTACCTTCAGACCTACCCCAAACAGTAAGTTTTAAAGGAGATCGTAAAATACTCTTTTGTTCATACGCCCCACAAATACATGAGTGTAGAAACTGATCAGGGAAGTCATCCAAATAATGATAAATGACTAAAGGTTAGTGTGAATCTGCTTGGACTTTGGAGGACCCTGGTGACACCTATCTCATAGGGCTAAAAATACAGTATAGCTGCATAAAGTATTTGATTACTAGTCAACAGATAACATGAAACTTTGTTCTGAGAGTATATTTTATTCTATGTTGGTTTACTCCCCAGATGGCTGCAAAAGTCAGGGCTGGCCCAGATCAAAGCCAGAAGCCAGGAACTTCTTCTGGGTCTCCCACATGGGTACAGGGTCCAAGTACTTTGGACCATCTTCTACTGCTCTCCTAGGCACATTAGCAGGGAGTTGGATCAGAAGTGGAGCAACCTGGACTCGATCCGGCACCTATATGAGATGCTGGCTTCACAGGTGGTAGCTTTACCTGCTAACCCATAATGCTGGCCCTGTTCTGAAAGTTTTGATTAAGTAAAACATGAAATTGTGAACACACTTTTCTTTTTTTAAAGATTTATTTATTTATTTATTTGAAAGGCAGAGTTACAGAGAGAGAAAGACTCTAGATGAACAATGTAATACTTTATCCTTTTTAGTATTTGTTGTTGTTGTTGTTGTTCTAGTACTAGTGGTTGAACTCTGTAATTAACACACAATTATTCTTAGGTGTTTAAATTTTAACTGAAAAATGATCCCTGTTAAATTTAAGAGTGGAAAATGAGAGGGAGGAGATGTACAATTTGGGACATGCACAATCAGACTTGCCCCAAATGATGGAGTTAGAAATGTGCCAGGGGATTCCAATACAATCCCATCAAGGTGGCAGGTACCAATGCAAACTCACTAGTCCAAGTGATCAATTTCAGCTCACAATTGATGGCTCTGATAGGTCTAAGAGTCAAAGGGATCACACAAACAAGACAAGTGTCTGCTAATACTAACTGATAGAATCAAAAAGGGAGAGAAGGATCCAACATGGGAAGTGGGATACACAGCAGACTCATAGAATGGCAGATGTCCTAAACAACACTCTGGCCTCAGAATCAGCCCTTAAGGCTTTCGGATCTGGCTGAAGAGCCCTTGAGAGTATTGTAGGCATGGAAAGCCAAGATACCATGAAAAAGAAAAAAAAAGAAGAAGACCTAAATGAAAGATCTCTGTGAGTGAGATTCCAGTGGAAAGAACAGGGCCATCAAAGAAGGAGGTACCTTTCTCTGAAGGGAGGAGAGAACTTCCACTTTGACTATGACCCTGTCGGAATAAGATCAAAGTCAGCGAACTCTAAAGGCTTCCATAGCCCTGGCAACTCATGACTAGAGCCTAGGGAGATTACTGACGCCATGAACAGGAGTATCAAATTGTTAAGTCAGCAACAGAAGTCACTGTGTACTTACATCTCATGTGGGATCTGTCCTTAATGTGTTGTCTAATGTGCAGTGATGCTATAACTAGTACTGAAACAGTATTTTTGCACTTTGTGTTTCTGCGTGGGTACAAACTGATGAGGTCTTTACTAATTATATACTGAATCGATCTTATGTCTTTAATGTGCTGTACACTCTTACTTAATGCTATAACTAGTACTCCAACAGTATTTTTTTTCACTTTGTGTTGCTATATGGGGGCAAACTGTTGAAATCATTACCTAATATATACTAAATTGATCTTCTGTATATAAAGAGAATTGAAAATGAATCATGATGTGATTGGAAGGGGAGAGGGAGCGGGAAAGGGGAGGGCTGTGGGTGGAAGGGAAGTTTTGGGAGGGGGAAGCCATTGTAACCCATAAGCTGTACTTTGGAAATTTATATTCATTAAATAAAAGTTTAATAAAAAAATAAATAAATAAATCTTAAAAAAAAAGAAAGAGGAAGAGAGAGGGGAGAGACAGAGGCTCCATCTTCTATCCACTGGTTTTCTCTCTAAATGGCTGCAGTCAGGGCTTGGCAGAATGAAGCCAGTGGCCAGGAGCTTCATCCAGTCTCCCCCACAGATGTAGCGGCCCAAGCAGTTAGGCCATTTTCCACTGCTTTCCCAGGTACATTAGCAGGGAACTGGGTGGAAGTGGAGCAGCTAAGAGTGGAACTGGTGGCCATAGAGGATGTTGACATCACAGGCAATGGCTTTACCTGCTACACCACAATGCCAGCCTCCAATTTTAAGTATCAAGTTTCAGCAGGTTATCAAAGAGAAGTTGAATATCTCTTAATCAGTTACACAAATATTTAAAATTTATATTTTTGACATAAAATACATTGTTGACAACTCCTCTAATGCATGAACCTATGTTAATATGTTATGATTCAATACATGTAAGTTGTGAACATATGGGAAAATTCCCCATAACAGATTCTAGGGTTTTATGTTAAGTATATTAAAGACTTTTATATCTTCCTCTGGCAAACATCTTTTTTAGTTTATTTTAATTGTAAATTATTTATGTATATGTGTTTGCATATGTATAAATATATACATATATATACAAACACACTTATATCTTTAAATATGTAGAGAGAGACAGTTTTTCATTGATATATGTAAAAATGCTTTAGGAATCTCAGATGGTATCAACTGAAACTCTCTTTGGATTTACTCTATTAGAAATTAAATAACTACATATTGTCTTTATGTCAAAGGATGTAATGGAACTGCAATCGTATCATGTTGTAATGACAATGTCACCCAGGAGATATGTAAATGACTGAGAGTCTAATACACTTGCCAGTGATCAAATAACCAGAGGACAATGGGACCAGAACTAGACACTCTTATGTTCAAGCTACAGAGACCTGTCTTTCCATTTCAAGCTAGGCAAACATATCAATACATTTGCATGTTTCTTACCAAAAATGAAAATAGTACATTTTCTAGTTTATTGTGTCTTTGAAAGACGAAAGTATCTTAAGATATTACCTTGTCACTTTTGCAATTTAAAGACTTTTTAAAAAGCACTTTGCCTTGTAGTTCAATTCTGAAAACTGAAAAAAATACATTTTATTTTAAAACTAAATTTAAATTTCATTTACTTAAACATTTACTATACAACAATAAATTAGAGTGTTTTTTAAAAGAATTATTTATTTGAAAGTCAGAATGACAGAGTGAGAGGGAGAGTCAGAGGAAAGAGATCTTCATCCACCGGCTCATTCCCTAAATGGCCACAATGGCCAGGGCCGGGCAAGGCTGAAGCTAGCAGTCTAGAATGCCATCTGTGTCTCCCACATGGTTGGCAGTGGCCCAACACTCAGGCCATCTTCTGCTGCTTTCCTATGCACATTATCATGGAGGTGGATGGGAAGCAGAGCAGCTGGGACTTGAACTGGCATCCACTTGGGTTGTCAGTGTCTCAGGCAATGGCTTAACTGCTGCACTACAATGCACACCCATAAATTTAGTTTTATTTAAAGAAAATATCTGTTTTATTTCATCATATCAAGGTTCACAAGAAGAACTCATATTCAGAACTATAAGATTCAAAATACCTTTTGAATTACATTTGAGTACTTTGTAAATTTACGTGTCTCTCTTCCATTTAACACTGTTTAGTGTGGTCACTCTCATTAAGATTACAATTTACTTGAAGGAAAAATAAGTTACAATACAAATGAGAACCATCACAAAGTTTTGCATATCAAAAATGGCGAACCTATAAACATACAGAATGTCTTCTAGAATGTAGTGCTTATTTCATTTTATGACATTGGAGTCAGAAAATATGTTTAATTGAAAATAAGTTCAGAATACAAAACAATGTAATTTTATTAGAAATTTGTGTTTATCGATTTTATCATCAGGTGATTTTATCCTCAGGTTATGAAACATTTTCTGGGTAGAAAGGACAGCTGCGGTGTTGAGTCCTTGTTGTGCTGACTTTAGTGTTCCACTATTGGCATTTTGAGAAAAATCAACTAAACGTATTCTGTTGCTTTCATAAATTAGTTCTGTAGAGATAACTAAACGCATACCTGAGCATCTCTCCCTTGTTTCTTAGCTAGGACGTGGAAGTACAAGAGACTGTGGTGCCCGTCTTACCAACTTCAGGCATGCCATGTTGAGCCGGCTCCATCTGTCACTCTGTCATGTCACGTTGCACGGTACCTTCTGATGGGCGCTAACATGTGGTTGCAGGCTGCCCTCACACCTCTGAAAGCAAATTCAGAATGAAAGCAGATGGCACATTGTTTGCAGCAGTAACTATTGTGGTGAGGTATTTAAATCTAATTGTGGAGGAGGATATCATATTGCTGGACCCTGTAGTCTCAACTGCATCTAACATTTCTTGATATAAAAGATACATGCTATTTGTTCTAATTGTGCTTTCTCTTGGATCTTAGAATAAAATAGAAATTAAGATAATTAAAATTGTTGCTCTTTCTTATGCAAACAGTCTCCATGCTACCAAGGTTACTTGAATTGTTTTTAAACCAATCCAGCTACATTGGTGCGTTTCTGTCTTTGTCCAGTGACATTTGAAGCCAAAATAATATAGTATTCAATTTCTGTTTTGGAGAAAGTGACAATATCTTCTTTCTTTCTTTCTTTCTTTTTTTTTTTTTTTTTTGTTCCACTGATGGATTCAGTTGCTTAAATTGCGGTGAAGAGTAACCAGTGCAGATGCCAGCAGAAGTTTTCAGGGAAGATAAGCATTTTAACAGGACAGAGAGAATAATTGCTGCTAAATCAGGCCAAATGTAGCTAAACTATTCCTGTATTACATTAGATTTCAGCCTAGGTCAGTGAACACTGAAAATATGACCTCATTATTTTCAATTGAAAAGTTCAACATCACCGTTACCATCTGACCTGCTTCAGAAGCTCTTGAAGTTTTTTGGAGAAATGAGGGACAGGTCATCTAGACTATTGTTTTAGACACTCAAGTGTTGGATTTTATATCATAATAACTATTAGAAAATTGATATTTTGTATTATCAATGATATTAGTTATGAGAGGAGAGAACATACAATTTGGTCAATCTCTGTTTAGTTGTAAACCTAAAGCTGTTGTCATAATTAATAAAATGTTTAATGAATTAGACTTGATACATTATTAATTTAATAATTAGTTTATATAGACATTTAAAATTACAACTATTTCATATAAATAACTAGTATTCTTATTTGCATAAGAAAATATATTGTTTTCTGTTTTGCTTTTAGGATTTTTAAAATTTTAAAATAGTTTTTAACAAATTCAATTTGGTTCACAGATACTATTCTAATATAGCGATATCCTCCGCCTCCCCATATTCCCCCTCACTCTCTCTTACTCTTCCTCCATCTCCCTTTTTTCTTTCTTTCTCTCATCCATTTTGAGGTAACACTTTTAAATTTACATTACAGTGAAAAGGCCTAATGTTTCACCAAATATGAAGCTTAACAAGTGAAAAGCAAATGGACCCTGGTTTAGTGGGAATACAAAGGCTATAAACCATAACTGAATGCAAAAATGATCATTTTACTCAATCACAGTAAATTTTAAAGTAATCACAGATCATTAAAACTATACTAGTACAACATTATTACCCATTATTTTGACTGTTTTTAATTTTAATAAAGAGATATAAATATATGAAAACTTTGTCTTATTGCATAGGTTTACTGATAAATTCAAAACATAACATAAAAATAAATATATTGTTTCAGTGCTTTGAAAACTTTATCATGGAAGCTTCATTGAGATATCAGTATTTCTTAATTTTTCTGTAGTAAAATAAATTCATATTCAAGTAGTTCTTGTATGTAATGTCAACATATAGCTCAAAATTTGGTGAGAAATAGTATGTTAATATATGCATGAATTATCACTGAGCATATATATTTACATCTTTTCCTTTTAATTTCAGGTACCATTTGGACTAATATGACATCACAGAGTTCCCAGTTTCTACGGTGTCAGATTAGAATCCCTTAGATATGAAAAACCCACTCAGTTTTCATATGGGTTGCATTATTTAACTGCAAATTAAATAATATGTGTGATACTTACAATTACCTCATAAAACGAGTAATGAGCATTAAACTAACTGGATAGATCCACGAGCTGAAAGACAGATATATACATTTATATATAAGGTAACTTCAAAAAGTTCATGGAAATGTAATTAAAAGTGAATTTTACCTGGATTAAAGAGTTATTGACATGCATGTATAGTTATTTTCTAATTACACATTTTCAATAACCTCTTGAAGACCACTCAGATGCATGATTTAAAAAATTTTCACAGTAAAATAAACGTATCTTTAAATATAATTTTCCACAAACTTTTTGAAGTATTCTTGTACTTGCTACATATCTGTCCATCTTCCAACAATATTATTATCTTTGAACAGAAATTTCTGTCTTTAACCAATTTTTTAAAAATAACAACAAGAGAGAGAAGAGAGAAAGAGAGAGAGAGAGAGAGAGATATTCCATCTGCTGGTTTGCTCTCTTAATGGTCACAACATCTAGGACTGGGCCATACTGATGCCAGAAGCCAGGAACTTTATCTGTGTCTCCTACATAGGTAGCAGGACCCAAGTACTTAGATCAACTTCTGCTGCTCTCCCAGGCACATTAGCAGGAAGTTGGATTGGAAGTGGGGCAGCAATTACTGAAATCTGCACTCTGATATGAGATGCCAGCGTCGGAAGTGATGGGTTAACCTGTTGCACCACAATACCGGCCTGCCTTACTCTATTCCTTAAGTAGCAACTGCAGGACTCTCTTTTCAGTCTTCCTTCTCTAGAACTCTCTTCAACACCTGAAAGCCTTAAGCACACTTTTCTCTGTTGAAATGCTCTTCTGTCTATTTGGTGCCACCCAACTATCTCCCTAAATGTACAACCTACTTTGAGGTTTAAAATTACAACTTTGTAACACACAGGGCGAGCACAATATCCCTTTAATTCATGCATGCATTCATTCATTCAAAGAACATTCTTCCTCCCTAGACACGTTGACTACTGACATAGACAAGTCACACAAGAGTGACTTCCCTGTACTTAGGGAAGCAGATATGTAAACATTGAATCAAATATTCTACTCTGACAAAGTATCTTCAAAATACAGTTGGAGCACACGAAATTAATTCTGAATTTGGTCATGAAGGTAGAAGCTCAAGACCAAAAAAATTAGATTCAAAAACAGGATGATTGTTGTACTGAATCTCGATAAATACAGGGTCTTTATACATCAAGTGAATATTTTTTTTTCTTGCTGAAGAAGCAAATGTGCTGAGGAAAATATGAAATAAATAGCAAGGTGGATTGGGGCAAATCCAACATTTGGGCACATGCTCAGAAAGAGAAGGGGTGGTGAGGGAGGGGGTAGTGATTGAGAGGCTCCGTTAGGCCATGTTAAACCACTGAACTTCCCTCAGAATATTGAGAAGATTACCAGTGCTGTCCCTTGGAAGTACGATGTTCATTGTATGAAAGTAATTCTTCAGAGTAGCCTGTTTATTCTGCCGAATATGCTATTTCTTTCCAATGTTGTTTCTCTTTGTTTCTTGCAATATATTCTTCTGTTTGGCCATTTACCATAGACAGCCTATTGCTTTTGTGACTAGCTTTTATGTATCCCCAATTACCAACTTTAGTTTTCATGTAAGTCTCTTTAATCTACTTCTTAGTAAAATTTTCCTATCTCAGTCTCTACATAACCTGTACTTGAAAGACTATATATTTTAAAAACTTTGCTCATGCTTTAAACCCTTCTAATTTATCACCTACCCTGTCTCAACAGTTGCTGTTTTAAATTAATTTATCACAAGAGTTCCCTGTTGGTTCATTGCTGAACAAAATCCAAGCTCACTCAAGATTTGTTTTCATCTCTGACCTCAACATTCTGATTACCAGCCCCCACCACTTGCCTTGCTATAAATGGTCCCCCAATACTAACACTTAAAAAGAGAATTCAACATATACTTTAGCCTGGCATACTCTGGTAAGTATGTGCTATTACGATAACTCCAAACTACAGCTGTTGATGAATCTAAGACAACAGATTGGCTGGAGAGTGAAACATAAAACTACACTGAAGAGCTGGAAAATCGATTCAAAATACATCTATGGAATTTAGTTTTCTGAAATGTGAAATAATACAGGGTGCAGATACCAGAAATACAAATCCCAGAAAAAAATATACAGAGCAATATATAGTATAGACTTCCTTAGAATCCTTTGTCTACAGGCAGTTTTTTATAAAAAATGAGTCTTGTATTGTAGAAAATTGTGTTTGAACTTCATGTGTCCTATCACTCTCATCTTCTCCTTCTCATGGGAGGTAATATTTAGGGCTGATTTAGAAATAGAGTGTACCCCTCCATAAATAGTGTTAGGGTACCCATAGAACATACTATTTTAATTAACTAGAAAAAGTGAAAAATTTGATTTACAAGTAAGGAAAAGTCAAAAATTTTATCCTCAAGATCTTATGACAATCTCATTTGTCCTCATTTTAATCTGATGCTACTAATTTATTTGAATTTTACTGCATCTGTGTCCAGTGAAATTTTGTTTTGTCAGCTCAAGAGAGAGTTGAAAGGTAGATTTTCCCTTTAACACAGAAGACAGTCTTTAAGGAGAGTGATGATTTATCATTGTATCTCAAAGCTTCCAATTTCAATTTCTTAACCGCATATAAATACTTGGCACTAAATTGTTCTCTATCCTTGGTGCATATGTTGTATTTCAGAAAAAAATTTTATTTTGCTTTTTAGTTTTTGTTCAAAAAATCAGTGTTTTTCCATGAGATTACATTGATTTATGTGAAAATGAAAAAAAAATTAAAAAGTTAATTCGATAAACTTTTTTTTTAAATACAAATGTATGCATTGTTAAGGGCTTTAAATTAAAATACTATTTCTTTTCTAATTTTTGAAATTAAAATGCCTTTCCTTCAAGTAACATGACAGTGATGGAAACATCTACTTTAGAACGATAGAACTGAGGGTTTTATTTTGTTTGTTTTGGGTTTTATTATAACATCACTAGAAGAAAGCAAATGTTGACTATCCAATAACTTCCTTCCCAAAAATATTTTGAATTGTATGTTCCATGAAACCAAAATATCTAAGAATTGGTCTAGCATCCATTTCCTATAACTCCAAATAACACAATAAGTAGTACTGTAGAACCATGTCATTCTTCTCTTCTTCAGAAAAAAATGGACCAGCCATTCCATTAACCACAATTCATAAACTTTTAAATGATTTTTCATGATTGGGCATTCACAAGTGTTCTTTGTTTGCTCTTAATCATAGCATTAGAGGCTTTGCTTTAGGTGCCATGAAGGAATACTTTTAGTGGTCAATATACAGATAAAAATATATATGACACTATACATGTTCAACATATTTCTGATCAAAACATGAATTGATGTCTATGAGTAAATTTAAATTCCTGTGCTGCAGTTCATTGCTATAGACTATATAATTGATGTCATACTTATCATCTTCAAAATGATTGGATGATGAATAACTAAAGCGATGAGTTCTGTTCATTTGAGGAGGCTGAATTTGATATATGCTTTGCTTATTGGTTCCTAGAGTGTTACAAGGAACGCTAATAAAGGAAATCACTTTATAAATATGAAAAATATCATAATGAGTGATATATATCCATAGAAAGTTAGAGATCACAGAGTTTGAAATGGCCAATCCTCATTCATGCAAAATCGATGATTATGCATTTGCTACTGCTCAAGGCTGTTTCCTTCTTGATTAAAATTAAACTGATTTAGGCCTTGATTTGTGATGCAGCAGGTTATGCCACCACTTGAGTTGCTGGCATTCTATATCAGAGCACTAGTTTCAGTTCTGGCAACTCCACTTCCTATCCAGCTTCCTGCTGATGTGCCTGGGAGAGCAGCAGCAGAAGGGCCAACTACCTGGGCCCCTGCCACCCACTTGAGAGACCAGGATGGAAGTCCAGAACCCTGACTTCAACCTAGCCCAGCCCTAGTCATTGTGGTCATGTAGGGTGTGAACCAGTGTATGGAAGAACTCTCTTTATCTCTACCTTCCCTTCTCTTTCTCTGTAACACCCATCTTTCAAATAAATAAATCAATCTTTAAAAAAATTGAACCGGTTAAATGTGATCAGGTAAAATAAGTGTTTTCAAGAAATGAAGTATATGTTTTTGATTTCCTATATGAACCTAAATAGGTAAACTTAATTGCTAGTGGTTTATTCTTTCTTTCTTTGTTTGTTTATTTGACAGGCAGAGTTAGACAGTGAGAGAGAGAGACAGAGAGAAAGGTCTTCCTTCCGTTGGTTCACCCCCAAAATGGCCGCTACGGCCGGTGCACCATGCTGATCTGAAGCCAGAAGCCAGGTGCTTCCTCCTGGTCTCCCATGCGGATGCAGGGGTCCAAGCACCTGTGCCATCCTCCACTGCCTTCCTGGGCCACAGCAGAGAGCTGGACTGGAAGAGGATCAACCGGGATTAGAACCTGGTGCCCAAATGGGATGCTGGTGCCACAGGTGGAGGATTAACCTAGTGAGCCATGGCGCCTGCCCCAGTAGTTTATTCTTAAGATACAATGAAATTGAGAAATATAAGATGCCAAGTGACCGACAAAGATTTCATTCATCTGTTGGGACTTGGAGACTTAGAAACTCCATTCTCTAGTTGCAACTTCAGCTCCATGCACATGACATAACCTTGTACTTGTTATATAATTGTGGTGAATGGTCCAATTTCTGTCTTTGATTCCACTGCTCTCAATATCCTCGCTTATCTCATTCCTCTCTCCAGAGTGATCTGATTGGCACATCCATTAGATAGAATAGATAGCTACCTACAGTCAGGTGTCCAAGATCGAGCCAGTCAGTGTGGCAATAATGTTGAATTACATTGTGTATACCATGGGCAAGGGATTCTTCTGTATGAACTCTATAAGTCTTACAGGCACCCTTTGGAGATAGTGCAACTCAGGGAAACAGACAGAAATCATTATGTTTCCAAAGCACTGTATGGTCAACAAAATGTTTTGCTTTTCCCATTGGGCAGCACCTAGAGTACATTTTCCAAGCACATTTATATTTAATGTGATTTTGTTGCTTATGATCTGGTTAATAGAATTTACACAATTTAGAATGTTTTGGGAGACTCACTTATATTTCATAAATGTTTTGGTGTGATGTTTCAGAACTCCTTTACAAATTATGCTTTCTCTCATTCCTCAAAGTGAGGTGCTCTGTATCTATGTTTGGACATGGTGGAAATAGGGACTTTCCTTAAGAATGGGAATGAGCACTATGGAATTCTTCAAACAGGATTTTTGTTTCTCCTGTTTCTAACAAAAACTGTATTTACCATGACAGTTTTTGATGCTAGGAAAGAAAAAAAAAATCTGTAACTCCATAGCCTTGATCCCATGATATTAACAAAGGGCAGACATTTTTGAAAATAAAACTTTGGAAAAGGACCCAAGAGTAGGGATGTTCCAGAAGTTAGAGTCAGAAAATTAGCCTGGCATGATTTTATAAACTTGGGTAAACATCCATGGTTGGGCTTAACTGAGTAAAGATGTTCAAGAGGAAGCATTTTTAGATGCTACTTCATAAATGCATTTTAGAGTGGCCTCAGTGCATACAAAGGAGTACCAGAAGCCAGAATTTTTGTTAAGTACAGTGTTGTAATATCAAGAAATTCACTAATAAATTCATTTCAGATGAACTTCTCTAATTCTTAATTATTTTTTTCCTTGTGGCCTTGAAGGGACTATTCTTTGTGTCCATATATAATTATTTAGTCTCTGTTCTTTATCTAAGGCCCTCCCAACTCCCCTCATTAAGAAAGCAAGAGGAAGGGATGAGAACGATAAAGAAGGGGATGGAGGGGGAGGGAAGGGAAGGACAGGGAGTGGGAGTCATGGGGGCAGAGGGAGGGCAGAGAGAAGAAGAAGGGGAAAAAAGAGAGAAAGTGAGTGAAATAAGAGGAAAGAAGAGACAAGAAGAATTCAGGGAAGGCGGATGCTCCTCTCCTTCAGATATTTATCTAGAGTTCTGTATCTCTGGTACTACCTCCACATTTTCCCACCTCATTTCATCCACATAGCCAACCCAAATCTCGCTTACGCCAAAGGTCACCAGTGAATGCTCACATCCCCTTGCCTAAATCATATCAATAAATCTAATCAATATTTTCAAATCTTATTTATCTGAAGTCTATAAAGTGTTCAATAGTGTTGATTGTGTATGAAATGAAGGCTCTCATTATGCAATCACACTAATATATTCATAGATTTTACTGACTATTAATCTTTATTAGTAATTGTATTGCTCAGATCCTCAGGTCCTGTATTTCTACCTCATACATGATCTCCTGGCTCAGAGCAATGCATGGGTTTTACAATGAGGTCCACAGTCACTTACCACAGCACGGTTGTTTAAATGATGAACATTTCTATATTCTATGTAATGAAGAGTCCTATAGCTTATATACATTCTCTAAGGAGCAGTTGCTCACAGAATTTGGCCTGTGTTCTTAGAGATAACCCTGTTCCAAAGACTTCTTGCCAAGAATATTTCAGAGATAAGTCCTATATTTTCTTTAGAGTAAATATTAAGAGCACTTTTGATAGAGATTAGACCAGGACACTTGCCCATTTCTTTCTCCTGATTGAGTTCCCAATGAGAGGAATGCACAGGTCACAGGCCAACTCTTTTAGTCTCTTCTCCCATCTATTCATTTCTTTATCTCTTTCTTTGATTCCATAACAATATTCTCTCCTGGGCCTCAGCCTATGCTTAGAATATTTCCAATGTCTTTAATCAGACTTTTTATTTACTATCTCCTAAGTAGAAGTCAGTAGGATTCTCTTGTAAAACAATTTTGTATTCTTTTCTCTCTTTTGCTATGTTCTTTTCACAGGTTGCCATTACTTTTTTCTGCTTTTTTGTTTCCATTACCATATACCATGACTCAAATGTATTTTTCTAAACTGGGTGAAGTGTTCCTGATCAGCAAGAACAAGTAACTTCTGGAAAACTCTACCCAAATATATGAAAAGCATCTCAAGTACAACATATTTGAGATGGAAATTTGATCTCTTGGGGCTGGCGCTGTGGCGTAGCAGATAGAGCCGCCACCTGCAGTGCTGTCATCACATATGTGCACTGGTTCGAGAACTGCCTGCTCCATATCCTATCCAGCTCTCTGCTATGGCCTGGAAAAGCAGTAGAAGATGGCCCAAGACATTGGGTCCCTGCATCCACGTGGGAGACTTGGAAGAAGCTCCTGGCTCCTGGCTTCAGATCGGCACAGCTCTGATAGTTGAGCCCAATTTGGGGCGTGAACCAGCAAATGGAAGACCTCTCTCTCTGCCTTTCTTTCTCTCTCTGGATAACTCTTTCAAGCAAAATAAATAAATCTTTAAAAAAGTAAAGGAAATAGGATCTCTCTTGCATGCCATAATTGTATTTCACCAATTTATCATCATTATTAATAAACATGATAATGATAATGGGATATTTTTATTATTATTCTCAACATCAACTCATCATTTCAAGTTCAACATTGTTAAATATATTTTCTGATCTTTCTATGTGCCATTCATGATCATCTGATTTAATTTCTCCATAGAATTGATCCATTTATTTATTTATTTTGAGAGGTACACACACACAGAGAGAGATAGAGAGAGAGAGCACACTTCCATCCACTGTTTCACTGCTCAAATGTCCACAATGAACAGTCTGTAATCCAAGAACTCAATCCAGGTTTCCTATTTGTTGCCAGGCCATTAGCAGGGAGCTGGATTAGAAGCGGAGCAGCCAGGACAAAAACCAGTGCCTTTATGGGATGCCAGCAATCACATGTGGTAGCTTTGCCTGCTGTATGTCACAGCACTAGGCCTGGGACATGGTCATTTTCACTGGTGTCTTACCTGCAGTCCAAATGCATCTGCTCCTCTAAATACTCTAGAGTGAGTGTTTTAGCATAGCTCTAAATACATTCCTATATACATTATGTGAATATACATTATAAATAATATTTTAAACATATTTTTAAGGCTTAACACTTTAAGTTGACTTACAAAGACTCCCAAATGTGGCAGAGCAAGGACTTGAATAGATCTAATTCCAGAGATTCCTGCATTCAAGCCTAGATGGCTAAGCCATCTGTCAAGCTTCTCCATTCAGAAGCACAGAGACAAGCAGGAGATGCCTGAGGCATCAACACTCTGCTCCTGAGCTTGGTAGAGTTCTTTATCTGTGAAACTCTGGGAGAGGTTGCTGCAGGGTGTGGAGCTGTTGCTACCCAGGAGCTTTAGGGTCCATACAGAGGACCTGGCAGGCCCAGTGACCATGAGGGACTGACTATATTGTGTACTGCTCAAGCTAAGAATCTATAGCTCTTCAAACAAAGCTGTCTCAAACTCCACTGAGTTAAATCAGATGAACGTTTATTATCCTCTGTGGTCCACCTGTGAGCTTAACAGTATGGTAGATTTCTCTTTTGTTTCTTAGAATAATGACCTCCATCAGCAGATCCACATTAGTTACTACAGTCTTTGCCTTGTCCCAGTGAAGAATGTGGAAAAGGAAATGAAGGCCATGTAGTTTCCTGATAAAGAATAAAAACAAAATGTACACATTATTACTTCTGGTCACGTTCTGCTTTGGCAAATTGAATCATTCATTTTTATTTAAAGGAAAATGGAAATACTGTATTCTGGGGTCACATTTACCTGTGCAGGGAGAACAATCAAAGAGGTATGAATCATTGTGGAAATACAAGCCAACATGTTAAAGCACAAATATTGTTCTCAACATAGACGCCATTGACACTATGTGCATGTCCTCGAGAGGCTGATGTTGTAGACCATATGCTGGTATTTTCAGCTGTGAGCACAGCCTGGATACAATGACTCCTAAAACCCAGACTCAAATCCATCCTCACTTTCTGTCTCACATGTGTGGTCCACTCATGTGCACTCACTGATGAACACAGCACACACTCTATACGAAGATGTACAACCATTTATTGGAGCCTAATCCAGACACAGAGTATACAAGCCTCTAGACATGCTATATAAATCATAATTGCTATGTTAAAGATGATAAAAGTGACAGTTAATCAGATATTTAAGCCTAGTTTAGGGGAAACACATGCACTGCTGACGCTTTGTTTATTTAATACATTTATATCCACCTGGCTTTTCTGCTCTATCACAACATAAAACATTACTACAAACTTAGCTTAAAACAACACAAATCCATAGACTCACAGTTTTCAACAGTCATGAGTTAGGCATGGCTTTCCTGGGTCATTTACTTAGGAACTCACAAGGTTGTCATTGAGGCAAAGGTCAGGCTACTTCTGTTTCTGGAAATGTGACTGGTGAAAAGCCATTTCCCAGACTCAATCGGGAAGCTGGTAGAACTTATCTTGTGCGGCAACGTAGCTGAGGTTCCTTTTCTTGCCTGTCATTGGTTGATGTTTGCTCTAAGCTCTGTGCTTTCTAGTCTCATCTTTTTGAGAATTTCTCATAAAATTGTCCATTCTTAATTTGTGGAACAGCTTCTCATTTGTAATGTGATTTCACTCTCATTATGCTCTGAAACTACTTTTTCTAATGTGATCTTTTCATTGGTGAATATATGACTTTTTAATTTTTTAATTTTATGTTTTCAGTCCATGTATTGCTAGAGCTGTTATCTTTGAAGCCCTTTGGTTTCCAGAGTAAATGTGGTGTTTACAACTTCACAGTGATTCCCACCAGGCTCCGTTTTCAGTCTTCTGCTCTTCCCACCTGACACATCATTCTCAGCCAACCCACCTATTTTGATTATTCAAGGCACCACCTTCATGCTAAAGGCTCACAGATCTCTGTCTGCGAGCAGAACCGATTTATTTTAGCTTTCAATTGTGTAATTAATAGATCAATGAACAAATTCTCTGTGATGGCCCATAGATATCTCAAAAATTGCATGCATCAAAAACAAACTAATTCTCCTGTTGAGTAATCTTGTTCTTCTTTTCCAGATAACATGTATTCAGTCAAGAACCTGAAAATCATTCTGAAGTCCATTGTCTCCTTACCCCTCCTATTCCCAGTCAGTCTTTGAATTTCATGTTGATTATTGTTTTAACACACTGATGCTTGCTATCTATCCCCATTTATCATAGCTGTGTTCTGCTCCCTTATCGTGTAAATTTTGCACAGCTGTTATATAGTGCTGAGTGGCAATCCTGCATTCATACTCTAGTCTACCATCTGCACGTATACTGAAGATCTTAATAAAGTATAAAGGCTTCCACATTACTTACCCATGTAAACCTCCCACAATTTCCCATAATGAAGAGTACAAAGTCTAAGCTTGTTACAATGGCACATGGAATCTGTGACTGTCTTCCTGTTTAGCTTCATGGTACTCTTTCAGTCATCATCAGACTTTAACAATCTCTTTATGATGCTGTTAATCACAAAATGCTCTTTCCATCTGCAAACATTTTCCCATGGTTGACAGTCCTCTAGAGAATCAACTTTTCTCTTGAATTCTAATTTTTCCTTTGAAATAAATTACTAAAGAGGATCTCTCCATTCCTGGGACATTGCCTTCCACGTAGGACACACTGATGAAGTTGCCGACTCCTGGCATCAGTCTAGTTCAGCCTCAGGCATCATGGACATTTGAGTTGTGAACCAGAGTGGAATATCTCTTTCTTCAGTGCCTCTCTTCCTCTCCTATCACTCTACCTTTCTAATAAATAAATCTTTTGCAAATAAAAAAAGGAAAAGTGTAAGTATATATTCCAAATGCTTATATCTAAAGATACACAGTTGCAAATTACAGAGGAGTTGAAACCTGAAGGCTGACATTGCAGTTGTAATTATTTGTATAAGTTTTTGAGTTATTCCTTCACAAAATGGAACTGGCATTGATAAAAGCTATTTTAATTAGTATATGAATGAACATGTATTTTCTATTTTGAATATTTATAGCAGAAATGAAGAAGTAATTTTTCCCCAGGGAAATTCTTCCACTAGGCCAAAATTTCATTGTCTCTTCCTATTTCCTCCCATTCTTGGTTTAGTCCTATTCATATGCTGCCTAGGTTTTCAACACATCTAGAACATTCTAGACAATCTAATTTACTGGTCTGACTTCAGATTTTAAAATTCTAAAGTGTTCCAAAATTCTAAGTAATATACCATAGATGATGGCAATTAAAATGTAAAGGTAAGAAATTCAATCTTAAGCACAGAAAAAAATCACTGCACATTTCTAAACGCGGTTAAGAAGCAGAATGGCTTAAGAATTAGCAATTTCTGGCCTACAAACCTGATTTCACTTTCACCAATTCCATGAATCTTGCGAAATTAATCAACTTCTTTGAAATTCAGTCTCCTTAATTGTGAAAAATTGCTGTGAGGGTTAAATCTCTTTGTATACGTCATGCTCCTATTCCACCCATATATTTCATACAAAACCTATTTATACTATTGCTATTAGAGATTTGAAGTATTTGAATAAATAAAATTGGCTTTGTACTTTTTATATATGCCTATATATCTATAAATGTATACTAAGAAATTTTATAACTGATAAGGTTTTTTCCTGAATTTGCTGTAGCCTTTAAATAGGAAATGAAAATGCACCCATTTTGAGTAGAAAGGCCTGTCTTGAGCCCTGTCTTTGGTATTATGGTTAAAATAGTTCACAATCCATCAAGTGCTAAAGCCCATTAAGAGTTTTTTGAAAGAATAACTGTCTAAACTTGCAAACTGCAGATGCAAGAGTTGATGGGCTTATAATGGACTTGCAGTACATGACATTTCATCAGGCATCCAATGAGCTAAATTTAGATCAGCAGCTGGCATAATAGTACCATGGAGTCAAATAAAATCAGTACTATGAAAGCAACCTGCAAAATCCAAAGGTATTTGCTATGTTAATACATTTGATTTATTAGCATTTTCCATTCAGCATCTTGTTATGTTTTTAATGGTCAATATTTAGGATTACATTTTGAGAAAGAAAATGAATCCCTGTCATATTTTAAATTTAAAATATGAGGCTTATACTTTGTGACTAGAACTGACCTTGCTAACATTCATTATGGGTCAATCAAGCAGTAGAGAGATTATTTTATCTGTCATTGAATTCAGTTAAGATGGAGTCATTTTCAGGTGCATTTGTATTAGTGAAATTTAGTTCCTCAAAAATATGGTCTTATAAAAGCAAGGTAATACGTTGAATAGGAAAGAACGCACATTCAGAAACCTTACCTTACATGTACACCTCACTTAATTACAGAGCGAGTACTGTGCAAAGAATAATAGGAGACATTTGTATAAAATGAGCATGCAACTGATGATCATAGTTCCCATTATCCTCTAGAACCTGTGGACTTTCTGCTTATCCCACTCCATCTGACATGATAGGGATTTGTCTAAAATGCATCACAACAAAGAACTCTAAAGATCTCTTAGAAAGCTTCCTTTGAAAAGCAAGGCTTGCAAATCTTCAGATTTGTATTAAAATAGTTTCAGTGTTTGGTAGCTGTGCCATTCTTGCATTAGTTTGTATGGATACAAAGGTACTTCAAAAGGTTCACAGAAAAGCAGAATCACAAGGTAATTGTATTTTGGTACAAAAAATAGAAATCATCAGCATTTTTCTAATTTGCATTTCCATAAATTTGTCGAATACCCCTCCTGTACTGCTATATTTAAATGTTCAAAATGTATCTCCCTGTTATATTTAACTAAGCCATTGTGAAAATTATTTTTTAAACTTAGTTTTGAAATAAATAAACTAGTGGAGAGCAAAAGTAAAATTCAAAAAAAAAAGTCTCAACTTGTAGTCTTTCTATATGCACATCAGTCTATAAAACTGGTAACACTGGGAATATGAAGACATGCGTATTAATTTTCTTAAAAATAAAAACAAGAGTTACAGTTCTGGTAAAATGACAAAAATGTATTATCAAGTATTTTGCTTTATGTCCATCGAACAGCTTCATTCCTTTATTATAAGAACAAGTGGGTCCTCTCTGGTTTTTTAAAGTGTTAAGCGTTGTCTGACTTGCCGAAGGCTCAGGACTCTTAATGGAATAGTGCTTTGGGTGAGAGTAACAGGACCTCATGTGCTTTCAGGACTAGCTTGCAGTAAGCTGCACATGTCACTGGTGTGTAACTTGAAAACCTTGGCACAGCCATAGAGTAGTCAGAACCTTATAGAAATCAACCAGACTGGACGGAAGGCATCCTGCTCTAGAATTCCAGTTTGATGGGACAGGTTCCTTCCAAAGAGAAGTGTTGGCATAGGATATCAAGGTTCCACTGGTTCATATAGAAACCAAAAAGATGTGCAGACTATACAGAATCCTTACTGATGCCAGCAACATGTTCACCCTCTAGCTGTGGACAGCAACAGAAACCTCCGTGGCTCTGACATATACAGTTAACTAGCAGCACATTGCAAGGTCAACACTGATTATTTGAAGAACCTAGAATGCCTGTGGCCTGTTGTGTGCAAGTGACATTTGCTAGGCTCATGCAACTACATAGTTTCCTATTATGGATTTTGTTATGAAGTCTCTCATTGTCTCCACATTTTCAGGAGAATAATAATTATTTTATCCATCCTTGGTTGCTGTTGGCATAGTCCCTTTGAATCAGGTAAGATTTTAATAAAGATGTACTTACATGTGGTAGTTACACAATTTTTCAGTTCAGCGAACGAGACAATAACACTCTCATGATTGCATCACATAGTTGGATCACTGGAAATGGACCTGCCCTGGAGTCGAAGGATGCCCAGGTCAGAGCCACAGATCTTATTGGCTCTAAGCTGAAAAGCCCTTCACTCAGCCCAACTTCCAGAGTGACCACTGCAGCTGAGGGGACGGCCAGGTAGGGTCAGCAACATTGCAGGCAGAACTGTCAATTTCTTGTTAGAGATGCCCCCTGCCTTTACCTGGCCAGCTCTCCTCCCAGGCCAGCCAAGTAATGAAAGTCAACAGAGTGCCTTCCCCTAGGAGGTTCACACCTCCCTTAGGATATACCCCATGTGAAGAGATAGATAGGTCTGGGCCTCTTCACTTACAAGGCCTAAAGCCCAACAGATTATTATCAAGCACCTTCTATCAGGTTCTATTTGCTTCTCAATCAGAAAACTTAATTGTAGCTTAGACAGCACCTTTCTTAGCTCCTCTAATAATGACTCTGTCCTTTGTTCTAGACCCTGTCTAGTGCACTTGGGCCTCATTCCTTTGTAATCATAACCTCTACTCTACCACCAATGGCTCTACTCCCAACCTGTGTGTACTGATGGTCCTCTTCCCCACTTAATGCTGTATAATTGTTCAAACCTGGTAAATACCACTCTTAGGATCATTGGTTACTATCCTCACTCTGTCTTTTATGACCTTGTCTAAATATGATCAGAGTCGGCAAACTTGGAAGGCTTCCATAGCCTTGGCAACTCATGACGACAGCCTAGGGTGGTTACTGGCGCCATAAACTAGAGTGTCAATTTGTTGGGTCAACAACAGGAGCCACTGTGCACTTGCTCCTCATGTGGGATCTCTGTCCTTAATGTGCTGTACATTGTGATTTAATGCTATAACTAGTTCTCAAACAGTATGTTTCACTTTGTGTTTCTATGTGGGTGCAAACTGTTGAACTCTTTATACTAAATTGATCTTCTGTATATAAAGAGAATTGAACATGAATCTTGATGCAAATGGAAGGGGAGAGGGAGCAGGAGAGGGGAGGGTTGCGGGTGGGAGGGAAGTTATGGGAGGGGGAAGCCATTGTAATCCATAAGCTGTACACTGGAAATTTATATTCATTAAATAAAAGTTAAAAAAAAAACAAAATAAATATGTTCATATGAATTTAATATATTATGGTAGACATTTTGTTTATTATTAACATACATTTTCCTTAACAGTGCTAAAACCATTCAGATTTACAGTATGTCAATTGATCTCAGGCAATATTTTCTTAGGCTCTAATTATCTCAAATTTGTCCAGTGGCAGGTAACTGGAGATTAGCTTGTTGGTGGGTTAGAGGTTTATTGACTACCTATGAGAGTTGAGGAATTTTTCCAGCAAAACAAGATGATCTAGTTTCATGCTCTGGCCATGAAACCAGCCAATTCTCTAAGAATTCTCTAAGAAATGATTAGTAATTGTTTATTTGAAAATTATATTTGCGATAAAAATTAGTTATAAATGTGTACTGTTTGAGTGACATTGTTCCTGCACATTTCAGTAAATGTATGCAGCGTATTTATGTTGATTTATGTTGATTATTTCAATTCAGTTTTAACATGACTATGAAGCTGCTTAAATCCTTGATTATTATTGAATTTATTTTATTTATATTGAAAATCAGGAAGACAGAAAATCTTCCAGTAAAAACACAAAGGAAATCCAAGGCAAATAATAGGGTTTTGCATGGAAAAGTGGCAGAGCCAAGTCCTTATGTAATAATAGTAACTTTGAATGTAAGTGGCCTAAATTCTCCAATAAAAGGTACAGGGTGTCTGTTTGTTGCCTACAAGGAACACATCTGGAAAAAAAAAAAAAGCATGCCGACAGAAAGTGAAATGATGAAAAAAGATATTCCATTCTAATGGAAAGTAGAAACCAACAAGTATAGCCATCCAAATATCATACAAAATAGACTTCTACACCAAAACTGTTAGACAAAGAAGGGCACTATGTAGTGATTAAGGAATCAATGCAACAGGAAGATGTGACTGTCATAAATGTATATGCATGTAGTGGCAGGGTGTCTGGCTAATTAAAATAAATGTTAATAAATCCTAAATGGAGTCTAGCAATATAAAATACAATTGAATCTTAACAGCTGAAAAATGTGTAATAAATCACACTTTCCCAAAAAAATGAACATTTTTTTATTCATATAGCTTGAGATTATTCAGGTCTTACTAGGATTATTTCTTATGACATTAATATTAATGAGTATTACACATATTATTTGCCATATAGCTAACAAAAGTATTATGTGTTATACCATATTGAAAAGAATTATGATGCATTTCCATCTCAAAAATTTAACAGGGAGAATGAAACATTATAATCTCTCTAAGTCTGTTGTGATTTCTTTCTGGGGATAATCTCGTGGTGCTGCAGGTTGGGCTGTCTGCAGCTTGAGGGGCCATTGTCCTATACTGGAGTGTCATCTCAGTCCTTGACTGCTTCACTTCCAATACAGCTTCCAACAAATGCACCTGACAAGGCAATAGAAGATGGCCCAAGTATGCGGGCCCCTGCTATTCATGTGAGAGACAAAAAGATAGTTCCTGGCTTCTGGCTTTGGCCTGGCCCAGATCCAGCTGTTGTCATTTGAGATGTGAATCAGTGAATGGATGATCTCTCTCTCTCTCTCTCTCACTCGCTCTCTTTCCAGATGTTGTAGTCATTTGAGATGTGAATCAATGAATGGATGATCTCTCTCTCTCTCTCTCTCTAGCTGTTGTCATTTGAAACGTGAATCAGTGAATGCATGATGTCTCTCTCCTCTCTCTCTCTCTGTATGTGTGTGTGTGTGTATGTATGTCTACCCATCTCTCTTTCACTCTTTCAAATAAATAATTAAAATTTTAAACAAAAAACACAAGAATTGCTCTTTGAATATTGAAATCAGATGAATTATTCTGGAATTACATGTTTGGATATTGAAATAAAATTCAAACTTATCAGAGAGACAAAAGGAATATCTGGAATACAGCTAACAATGTCTTCTATAACACCTTTACAATTAAGTATAATCCTATCTATTTACATAATATTCTTCACTCATTAACAATGAGAGTGAAATTCTATAGAAATAGAAATTATGGGGGCCAGTGCCGTGGCACAGTAGGTTAATCCTCCACCTGCAGCGCCAGCATCCCATATGGGCGCCGGTTTTAGTCCTGGCTGTTCCTCTTCCAATCCAGCTCTCTGCTATGGCCTGGGAAAACAGTGGAGGATGGCCCAAGTCCTTGGGCCTCTGCATCCACGTTGGAAACCCAGAAGAAGCTCCTGGCTCCTAGCTCCTGGCTCCTGGCTTGGGATTGGTGCAGCTCCGACTGTTGCAGCCATTTGGGGAGTGAACCAAAGGAAGGAAGACCCCTCTCTGTCTCTTCCTCTCACTGTAACTCTACCTCTCAAATAAATAAATAAAATCTTTAGGAAAAAGAAAAGAAATGTATTACATGGTTTAATGCTAAAAATTCAGATTTTAAAACAGTCTCTGCTATGGTCTTGTTCTATATTTAAAATAGAATGGATTTTTTTTTAATAAACTCTCATCTTGTTGCTCTTTTGTTGTAAAAATTTATATCTTTAGGAAAATATGTAGATTATTAAAAACGCTCTGTGCTAATTTTTTCAACAGTTTAAGGGCTATTCATCAAGCAACTATCTGAAATGTAAAACAGTGTGAGACTTCAGAAGAGAAACTGAAATTTGAAGTCCAAGGAAAAATAATAAACCATCTATCACAGGTTGTTTTTAAAATCGTGTTTCCTGTTTGAAAATACAAAATTCCCTTTCCTCTACTTTTGATCATGCAGTGATTGCCTATAAAGGGCCCTCCCAAAGTTCCTGCTGAGCATTTTAGAAAAGATTAGGTGACAAATTCAGTAAAGTTGAGTTGAAAAAAGACATGTACAGTACAACTGGGCTTTAACTCTTATTTATTTTCTTTTTTCAGCTCACACAGTTTTTGGTTGTTGCTTTTAGATGGGACTAAAATTATAGCATTTGAAAGTCAGAACTATTGAAATACATATAAAAATTCACTGTGAGTTAAAAATGTTGCCTCAATTCCAACAGTAATTTTACAAAGCTCAAATATAGAATGAAAAAAATATATATTAGCAAGAGGGAACACAGAGTATAATTCTTAGGGATAATGCACATGACAATTTAAATTATCAAAATATGCATATGTGCTCAAATACACACTGAAATAGAGCAATTAGCTATGAATAATACTGAAAGAATAACATGTTTAAGTTTATGGCATTGCATGTGAAATGTTAGGATTATATTGGCCAGAAAGATGTTCATTGGCTTACAAAGAAAAGCTGAAATAATTCCTTTCATTATGAAACATATTAAAGGTGGATTTTTTTTATGTTACGTCAATTGACATTGGAATCTCACCTCTGTTAAAATCATCTGTACAATAACACTCGACTTAGGTAGAAAGACTAGAGAAAGAATAAGGTGGGCATTAAGATACTAATTGAGATGCTCACATCCCATATTGGTCTGCCTAGGTCCTAGTCTGCAGTTGATACCTGATTCCAGCTTCCTACTTAGAGCACATTTATAGGCAGTAGGTGATGAACTAATCAGTTGGATCCCTTCCATCCATGAGGGATATCTGTACTGAAGTCCTGGCTCCTGGTTTTGGCCTGACCCAGCTGCAACTGCAACAGTTATGGGCATTTGCAGAGTGAACTAGTGGGTGGGAGCTCTCTCTCTGTCTCTCTGTCTCTCTCCCTCTCTCTTGCTGTCTCTCTCTCTCTCTCTGTTTATCTATTCTATTGTCTCTCTGTCTCTATGTGAGCCTCTCAATTAAATTAAAGACATACATAAATAAAATTTTTAGAAAAGAAAGAATGGTTTTAAAATCTATAAACTGACATATTTCACATAATGTGTTGATTTAAGATAAACAACAACAATTTTGTTTACAGAACAAATCTATTATTTGTTTATCTCTGTTAGTGTTATTCACTAATATTCTATAAAAATACAATTTCTGTTGGGTAACTCACATGAAAATTAAATAGCCTACTACAGAGCAACGGACACTGAGCAACAGAGAAATCCAACTCTTTCCTAGTTGGGGTGCAAGAGTTGAAGGAAATGTTCAAGATTTATTGGAGCACAGGGAAAAGTAATTACTATTCTGCTTATATACATACATAATGGAATTTTATTAGGAAGGAATTAATATCTACTGGTATGTGATGTATGTATTTTAGTAAAATATGTGAAAATATACAAATCTATACTTACATTTCTCTTTATGGATAATTCAGGATGAAGTTGGTTTGAGACTATTTTTCTAAGCAATGGAAAATGACATATGGTTAATATATCAGGGAGTGATCAGTCTTAAATTATTTTGATTAATTCAGATTTTTTTTTTTTTTTGACAGGCAGAATGGACAGTGAGAGAGAGAGAAAGAGAGAAAGTTCTTCCTTTTGCCGTTGGATCATCCTCCAATGGCCGCCACAGCAGGCGCACCGTGCTGATCCAAAGGCAGGATCCAGGTGCTTATCCTGGTCTCCCATGGGGTGCAGGGCACAAGCACTTGGGCCATCCTCCACTGCATTTCCTGGGCCACAGCAGAGAGCTGGCCTGAAGAGGGGCAACCAGGACAGAATCTGGCGCCCCGACCGGGACTAGAACCTAGTGTGCCAGCGCCACAGTTGGAGGATTAGCCTATTGATCCGCGGCACCAGCCTTAATTCAGCTTTTTTTGAAGAACTACAACGCATTTGCCACTCTCAACTAAGAAGAGGTTTTTTTGTTTTTGTTTTTGTTTTTTCAGGAATGTTGCAGAACACATTAAAATGTCTATAAAGATAGGTGTGGCAGAAAAAATAAACAAAGCCAACATGCAACAAGAAAATAAAACTTCCATAGCTAAAACATAAATAAAATAATTTCTACAATGTAAGATGTTTAAAATGAATAATAAAATTCCGTGTAAATGAACATGATAGGAGAGCCATTGATGCAGTGTATGTAATCAGTTTCCTTCTTCCTTCTGTATGTTAACGTTTAAGTTCTCACTAATAGAGCTTGGTAGTCAGGTTATGTCAGCTGAATGAGCCAATGAGGAAGGTCAATGGCACCAACAGAGAAATCAGTGAAGAGCTTGGTAATGCAAGAAGAGCCAGTGAATACACAGAGCTTTTTCTTTAGCCACACCCAAATTTTGATAAAACCGTCATAGAATCATTAGTCATCTCATCATATTTTCATAACTATGTTATTAAAGTGCTAAGTTGATAAACTTATGTTGTATTAGTTTTTATTACTGTTTAAATCAAGACTACCTCTTAATTAAATTGACCATAGTTATTTACTGAATGCAAAATAATTTACTCTTAAGTAATGAACTCAATATCTTTAAATTTCAAATCCAGAAGAGTTTTAGTTGTTCTTAGTTTTACCCTGATGAACAGAACGCATTGTAAACAAAATCAGGGCCATTTCAGCATTTCTCAAAGAGCTATATCCAGACCACTTGCTTCCAGAATGGCTTTGATTCTTTTTTTTTGTTTGTTTGTTTGTTTGTTTTTTTTTTTTTTGACAGGCAGAGTGGACAGTGAGAGAGACAGAGAGAAAGGTCTTCCTTTTGCCGTTGGTTTACCCTCCAATGGCCACCGTGGCCGGCGTGCTGCGGCCGGCGCAACACGCTGATCCGAAGCCAGGAGCCAGGTGCTTCTCCTGGTCTCCCATGGGGTGCAGGGCCCAAGCACTTGGGCCATCCTCCACTGCACTCCCTGGCCACAGCAGAGAGCTGGCCTGGAAGAGGGGCAACCGGGACAGGATTGGTGCCCCGACCGGGACTAGAACCCGGTGTGCCGGCGCCGCAAGGCGGAGGATTAGCCTAATGAGCCGCGGCGCCGGCCATGATTCCTTTTTAAATAAAGCAGACAAACAGGGCACATTTTACCACCTTAGGGCAGCAAGGTTTCATGAAACAGCATCCTATTGAAAGCTTCTAGGAATACACCCAGTTGACAGTGTCCATGAGAAGCTTCTTGTCCAGTGGAGTGTGAAACCAATGTTGGTGAACCAGCAGTTAAACACAGTTTATTCCATTTGTTATTCTGCTTATGGCACTCTTTGGGCGGGGGCGTGGAGGGGGTCGAGAACTTCAGCATTTCCTTGCTGAAGATGGGGAAGTCCATGTTAATCACCCTTATTTTTACATTGCGATTTTTCCTTGAAATGTGTTCTAAAGTAAATAGCTTAAATTAGTATATGCATTAAGCATTTAAGTCTATAAAAATAGCATTGGCTTTGGTAAAAAATGTTAGGTTTGATTTCTGTTGCATAAGTATACTTTTCTTTCCCTTTTGGCATATTCCTCTTCCTCTTCTTCTGGTAAAATAATAGAGCTGATAGAAGCTTATGTTAGAAGCATTAAAACATAGGCTGGGATACAATTTGTGTCTCTAGACTGACAAAATAGTCATGTGTACTATTTCCACAAAGAGTGTTTTGCACCGTAGTGTTGGTGTTTGTGGGACAATCTTTGTTCATAACTGTCATCTTGCTCACTAGGTAATTCTCATTCTCCTAATCCTATGGGTTAAATAAAGTCATTAGAGTAGTCTACCAGTGCCAGGCGTGATGCCTGCATGTCCTTGAAGTGACATCTGACCTGAGGATATTTCGGGAGGAATTTCAAGGTCATTCCTGCTGTCTACAGTCCACATGTGTGTAGCTGAGACTACAAACTTCTACCATGTTGAGATGTGGAGAGCCATCTCTCGGATCCATCCAAGACTACACTTCTGCCTGTTGGCTTTTCTTAGGGCCATTTAAGTCCTTTCTGAGCTTTACTTCCTGTAACCTTGTATTTGTGGATCTCTTTCCTGGATCTCACTGTGGCTGGTCTTCACACACTGTATTTTTCTAAAAGATTATGTGATTGAATTTGGACTTACAATACTCACAAAGTAGTTAGCCAGTAACAATTTAAAATTAGATCAAAGTCCTCAAAATGCTTGCCAATATTGTAAGTCACTCTAATTTTGATTTTGGAGAAGATGTGGAGGTTGTTCCTTATAAATCAGCTTCAAGAACCAATTTAAGCTTATACTTATGTGATTTCTCTATTTTGTGAGCAAAAGCCCACGTATTTTCATATTAGGTGGACAAAGTAAAGTTTTGAGAATTCTGCAGGTTATTTTCTTTCTTTCATCTGTGCCATATTAAAAATAAAGTAATTCCTTTCCACCATGGTGATCTTGGTCTCTAAAACATAAAACATAATTATTATATTAGTATTTTGTAATAATTTGAAAGTTATCTGCATTTCAAATACCCTGCTTTGGATCCCAATTCTCTAGGGGGTCCTGCCCACCCTTCCTCCTGTCTGATAACATTTGCATCCTTAAAGTCCTTTGTTTCAGACCTTCAAGAGAAAACTCAGAAGTTTTTCTATTTGCCTCCAAAAAGCCCTTTGTTCCAAGAGGAGCAGAGGTGGGGAAGCAAGACCCATCTCCTTAAAAACCCCCAGCCTCAACCAGACTGTGTGCTCAGCCCTGTGCCTCTCTGCTGAGCCACCCGCCTGGTCTGGCCAGGTGTAATCTTTACTCAACCATGTAACCTTGCTCCCCCCCACCCCAGTCTGAGTGTGACTGGGCACTCTCTCAGGCTGTGTCTGGAGAGGTGCCCATCTGTCCTCACGGATGTCCCTTCCCTAATAAACTTTGCTACTTTTACTTTCCAATAAAATAATAATAATAATAATTTGAAAGTAATATGTCTGGGCAATATTAAAATTGTTGAAAGGAGAAGATAGTACTAATGTAGAGACTAAAGATTTTTTTCCAACTTTGTCTCCTGGTACCCTGCTTCCCAATCCACACATATACCCACAAAAAAGAAGATAATCTTGTTAAAATGCATATATTTCTTGTGAATGTTTTTATTCTAATGAGGCTTAACAAAATCTCAGATGCTAATTACAATAATTATTTCATTATCTTTCTTATGGGAATATTTTTCATTACTAACTCAATTGCTTAAGATTTTTACTTCTTCTTGAGTCAGTTTTTGTTATTTCTAGGATTTCTTACAAATGCAATTTTTCTCTATACAATAGAAATAGAGCATTTATCTAATTTATCTGCATTCAATTGTTCAGAGTATTCACTGCTAACCTTTTTTAAAAATTGTTTTAAGGCCTCTAATAATTTCTACACTTAAATTTTTGATATTAGTAGTGTCAGCCTTCTTTTGTTTTTTTATTGATCACTCTGCTTTATGATGTGATGTTATTTTTAATGAAATAATTTTAAAGTAGTAACTTTATTTTCCATTTATTCTGTTACTATTCTATTATATATTTAATTTTTATTTATACTCAACCATTGTTAGTTCTGCTTGATTTTAGTTTATTCTTCTCAGTCCAATTTATACAGAAGATTAGATATTCATTTAAAATCTCTTCTTTTTTGGTATAGTCATTCACCATACAATTTTCCTCTAATCTCTATTTTGGCTTATCCCATAAACTTTCTTATATTTCATCCTCATTCATCTCAAAATATTTTAAAATTTATCCTCTAGTTATTTCTTGAACATTGTTTGGAATAAAATCTAATTTTTAAATAATTGGTGATTTCACCCAATTTACTTCTATTATATCTGTTATTCTATTATGCCTTTATTGATTTCTATTTTAGTTATATTTTATTATAGAATATTCCTCATATCATAACCTTTTATATTTATTTAGCCTGTGTTATCAACTTTAGCACTGCTGGATAATATTCCATGTACAAATGAAAAGAAAATGTATTCTGCTATTATTTGGTTAAGAATCCTCAGATGTTTTGGGGGCCGTGTTGGATTTTAGTATTGTTGAAATATTCTAATTTCTTTCTAATCATCTATTTAGTTCTTTTAGCCTTATCAAAAGTATGCTACTATTGAAGTCTTTCATTCTTAATTTTTATAATTTTTCTGATAGTATTGCTTTTTTGCTTTGTGTATTTGTATACTCTGCTGTTACATGCATGTGAGCTTATTATTTCTTCTTGATGAATTGACTTTTCACTATATAATTTTTTATCTTTAACAATAGAGCTTTGGGGCCAGCACTGTGGCACAGTGGGTTAAAGCCCTGGACTTCTGGCTCCTGGCTTCCGATTGGCACAGCTCCTGCCATTGCAGCCATTGGGGAGTGAACCGGTGGATGGAAGACCTCTCTCTCTCTCTGTCTACTTCTCTCTGTAACTCTGTCTTTCAGATAAATAAAATAAATCTTAAAAAAATAGAGCTTTGTTTAACACTATTTTGTCTAATATAGTATAAATATTCGTTTTATTTTGATTATTTTATTTTGATTATGGTCTGAATAGCATTATCTTTTCCATTCTTCTAATTTCAACCTATTTGTGTCTGAATCTATAAACATGTGTCTCTAAAGTAGCAGATGGTTGTAACATTTTATTTTAATACATTCAGTCACCTTGATGGGATTGAATTGGAATCCCCTGGCACGTTTTTAGCTCTACCATTAGGGGTAAGTCCGAGTGAGCACGTGCCGCACTGTACATCTCCTCCCTCTTATTCCCACTCTTATATTTAACAGGGATCACTTTTCAGTTAAACACCCAAGAATAATTATGTGTTAATTAAAGAGTTCAACCAATGGTATTAAGTAGGACAAAAAAAACACTAAAAGCAGTAAAATAGTAAGTTGTTCCTCGACAGTCAGGACAAGGGCTGATCAAGTCACTGTTTCTCATAGTGTCCATTTCACTTCAACAGTTTTTCTCTTAGGTGCTCAGTTAGTTGTCGCCGATCAGGGAGAACATATGATATTTGTCTCTTTGGGACTGGTTTATTTCACTCAGCATGATGTTCTCCAGATTCCTCCATTTTGTTGCACTACCATGGGAGAATTTCTGTGATTGTTTTTATTTTGTTACATGGGCCACAATTCTTCCTACTTTGCATATCTTAAATTTTTTTAAATAGAAAATGAACCTTTTCATTAATCTGATGTGACAAGTCTGTAAATTATATTACACCCATGCCCAGGTTTTGTTGTTGTTGGTTGTGGTTATTGATGGTAGTATTTGTCTATTTAATGAATTTTCTGAGATAACCATCTGATCTACATTTTTTTGTCACATGTTGCCACTGAAACCTAGTATTAGCTAACTTACCAGGGTGCTAATGACAAATTTATTGAGGGGTTTGGAACCAGTAATTTTCTGACATTTCTAAGGTGTTCTTTGTGTGAGAAGGGCATGGCATCAACCATCAGCCAAGCAGTTGACACCTCTGTTTCTTTTTTCCTGCCGAGGAGGCAGTAGGTCAGGCAGAGTTGAGAACTCAGAGTTTTCTTAGGTAGTTTCCAACCAGGGTACAATCTTTAGTACATCTGTTATCTTTCAGATTTCCTAAGCTTGTCAGTTTTCTGAGCCTTTATGTACATCTGATTTTCAGCTTTTCCTTTTTAAGCTCTCTCTTCACGCTATTTTTTTTTTTCTCCAACTTGGGAAACTGTGAAATTAAATAATTCTCTCTAAATGTTTTTGACAGAAGAAAAACATTGTTCCCTGGGTGAGTTCTGAGACAGCTCAAAAGAAAACATCTCTGGGTGTTGTGCATTGTGGGGAACCCCTCCCTGGCCTGATTCAGTATTGACACTTCGGGAATGAAGCCTGGAAGGAGCTCTACTTCCTTGCTGCTTCCTCCAGTGACTTCCGGCTACTTTCTTTCACCACTATTTCACTGTGTGAGTTTCCAAGGCTACTGCAAAGCTAGAGAGTGGGTGGAAATATGGTAAGTTAAATACCATAAAGCTCGCTATTCTCACTGAAATTCAGTTGCTTTACTTGAATAAACACACTTCATGTTACTTCAAGTCTTTTGTTAATTCTCAGGGTTGTAAAAATGTTGATGCTGAATTTTTTTTTTTTTTTTTTTTTTTTTTTTGCCATTTTTCTTGTTCATCTTATTTTGGAGAGGATTTTTGGAGGTTCTTACTTTGCTGTTTTCATTGGCATCCCTAGTTCCATTCGATTTCAACTCTGCTTACTTTACTTATGTCAAAATATATTTTTCAACAAAGTTAAAACATGACTAGCATACTAACATCAACACATGTCAACAGTTTTCGGGGCTCATTAATGAGAGAATAAGTAAGGTGGTAAATTTAGCTAACAGACACTTTAAAAATATATTTATTCAAACAGTTAAAGGGATTACATAAATGAGACTGTTAGAAGGTGCTAAACTGGTTAATGTCCTACAGACAATGACACTGTAAACTTTGCATTTATCCTCTGTCTGAGACAGAAACCATTTGCATCTCTTCTGGAGAAGAAAAAACTCTACAAGTTGATGGAACTGTATGGAATTTTTGTCTTACAAGTTTACAACAAGCCAGACAAAAGTTTTTTCAAATAGTTAAAATACTCTACTATAAAAGTGGAAACATATACAATGTTCATTGTACTTTATTTCTCAATTTTGGATAACTGAAATCTTAATAATTTGATATTCTGGTTGTGTACTAATTCAAATAAAATGACTCAAAAACTTAGGAAACAAATTTCCATTTCTCTTGTTTATGAATTTGCAATTTTGACAGAGCTTTGTGATGTTCCATGCAGTGTCAGCAGGGACATCATCACTTGAAGCTTGAATATCCATTTCCAAGATGTTCATTTCTCATGTGGCCGGCAACTTTTACTAAAGATTTGTTTGTTTGTTTATTTATTTATTTTTATTTATTTATTTCAAGGCAGAGAGAAAAGACACACAGAGAGATATCTTTCATCTGCTGTTTCACCCCCCAATGGCTGCAACAGTCAGGGCTGGGCCAAACTGAAGCCAGGATCCCAAAACTCCATCCAGGTTTCTCACATGGGTAGCAGGGGCGCAAGCATTTGGGCCATCCTCCACTGCTTTTCTAGATGTATTAGCAGTGAGCTGGATCAGAAACTGAACATTCTGGACTCAAATCAGCACTACAAAAGGGCAGCTTAATATGATGTCCCACCTGCTTCCTGGCAACTTTTGTCTGGCTGACAACTCAATGCTCACCTAGAGAGGAAGGTTCAGCTCAGTTCCTCTCCACACAGGCTTCTCCACACATGGTTATGCTGCTTTTTTTGTTTTGTTGCGTTTTCTTATGTTTTTAACAGATATGTTGCTAGATGATGAGTCTTTTATATCTAAAAAGCCTCTGAGAAATGTAGTAAAATAAATTCACCAAATTATCTGATACAAGTCAGAGGTATAAATTACCCATAAATGTCACCTAAATAGTTGATTCTCTTCAAACTTGCATTTTTATTAAGAAATAAAGATAAATATATTATATCCTACCCATTTTAATTATGTCAATGATTTGAATTATCTTTTTATAATTTCACGTGTCAGGGAAAAATCACTGAGACATATGGACATTAAAACAAGTACATAAGATTACTCCACAGGACATAACTTCTGTTTTCAACCATGGCTGCAACTGTACAAAGTTTAACAAGCTACATAAAACACTGAAAATTTCAAGGAAAATTATTTTTGTTGTTGATTTTTCCTCATTTTAGATAATCTCCCTTGTCCATATTTATCCATGTATGCTAGGTGTCACAGGGACCCAAATAAATGTATTAAAAATGTAGTGTTTGTTTTTTTTTTTAGAGTCCTACTATCAATCCTTATGGACAACTGTGCTCATATAGACCTCACTGATCTAAGTAGCATCTTGTTGAATCTCACCTAACTACAGTAACTCAGAAGTATTGACAATTCACTATTTGATATAAAAGAGATTCAAAAGGGATTTATGAGATCTCCCCAAGCTTCTAGTTTCGCTGGTTCTGGATTCTTCATTGAGGCACTCTAGAACTTAATGAGTCATTGAGACACCCAGGTTCCTGAAGACAAGAGCTATCTTCCAGAGGTAGGGGAGGTAGACTTGATTTCAATCTGTATTTGCACTCTGCTTTCCCCTATAATCTTGATTGTAACAACGTCTGGAAAAAGTTTTGTAGTTTTTGAATTATGATTAAACTTCTTCAGTTTATGATCCTAACATTCTCTATAGAGTTCTCTAAGAGTAGTCTGCCATGGTGAGCAGTCAAAAACATTGCCCCGAGCCACTTCCTCTCCTGCCCACTCTCTCTCTCTCTCACTGTCACCTTATTTCCATTAGATGATTTCCCCGACTCCTGTAAATGTCCTAAAAGCCCTTGAACAACTCATGAAAATATATTCTAAAGAGAAGAACAGCCTACCAGTTTCACAAACATTCAAACTGAATCTCAGAGTGAGCTCCTCTGGGACACTCTGCTATATTAAGAAAGAGAGACGAGGGAGCTTGCATTAAGGAATCATTCCATGGAATTAGCAGTGCTTCTTGAAGCCTGCTTGTATCTATCAAATCACACACCATAGAAATATAGTGACAAATGATCGTCTCTCCAGTCAGGTGAAGGTGCATCATTTTAAGTCAGAATGCAATTCAAAGACACTGAACAGATCATCCCTCTGTGTTTTCTTTAGAATTAATTCTTTGGAAGCTCATCTCTCATCAAAGGAAGGCATGCTGTATTTATTTCTCGAATAAACAATATCTTCCAATGTACAATTCCCTTTTGATTTGTTTCTGAAAATTCATAGATTTCCTACAAAAATAGACTCCTTGAAAGACAGTCTATATGTAGAATAGGAATGATCAGTCTGAAAGAAAACAGCAGATTCCTACTGTAAAAGTTTTGATTTTGACCACCTAAATCAAAGAGATATATTTACAACTCTCATGAAAAAATCTGACCACCAAGTGAAAGAGTTGGATGAGTTTAGAATGAAGTTGAAGTCATTTTATGTTGTTGCCTGCATTGTGGAACAGAGTAGCTAGAAGCTTCGTACACCTGCCACTATCCTCCCATTAGTCAGTGTGCTTCATTCATATTTCCCATTGCTTTTCAGAAACTTTCTAAGTTTTGTGATTAAATCAAATGGTCTCCTTATATCTTGGTACATTATCTTAAATTTCCCTCATAGCCCTTGTTAAAATCAGAAATTATAAATTTGTCTTTTTCCTGTTTTACTTTTGTCTCCTTCACTGACCAGTAACAGGAATCACCAATCTGTTTTCTGCATTTATCACAAGACTTGAGTTAGATTGTACATTCCATAAATACTTGAAGATTTAACGAATAATTTAATAAATTAATTTAATTAATCAAATCTGATTAATCAATCAATTAATTAAGCTGATTTAATTTTATTGACTTAATTTGATGAATGAATAATTTAATAAATATTTCCTCCAAATTACAATGCCACATGATTAACTGTGAAGTGCAATACCTCTGAATTTTAGTTGTTGAGAGATTTTAATCCAAGAATGTTTTGTGCTCTATAGATCTTTCCAATTGGCCAAGAATCCAAGATCCAAATTTCCTTTGACTCCAGGTATTTCTAAGTTCTTGTGGACACTGAATGACCATTGAGCTGAGACAGTAGCTTCCTCCAGGAAATGAAAAGCAGGCTTATTTACCACCTGTTATAAAAGAGTGGCTTCCCCGATTCCAGGTTTCCTCATCTGTGACACAGATCTACTGCTTACAGGAACTTTCCTAGAACCCTTCCTGTGTCTGCTATTAGGCTTGAAATGCAAGAGAAACTGACATAAAATGTCTTGAATGCTTTATTATGGGTAATAAATTCCACTGTCTCTGACCAAGAAGTTTATGTCAGCTTCCATGAAACTTTAGCCGGCTAACTTATTAGCTTGTAACTGGGATAAAATCAAATTCTACATCCTGAATGATGATACACAGTAATCACTGAGCTTTTGCGAAGTTATTACCATACTTTTAAAAATTAATGGAAAATGGGGCTGTCATTGTGGCATAATGGCTAAAGCAGTAGCCTGTAGTGCTGACATCCCATATAGGTACTGGTTTGAGTCCCAGCTGATCCAGCTCTGATCCAACTCCATGTTAATGTGCCTGGAGAAAGCAGCAAAAGATGGCCCAAGATCTTGGGCCCCTGTATCCAGGTGGGAGACTCAGAAGGAGTTCCTGGCTCCTGGTTTCAGATCTGCCCAGCTCCAGCCATTGTGGCCATTTGTAGAATGAACCAGCAGATGGAAAACCTCTCTCTCTATCTCTCTCTATCTCCCTTTCTCTCTCTCTCTCTCCTTCTGTCACTGCCTCTGCCTCTCTGTAACTCTACCTTTCAAATAAATAAATGAATAAACAAATAAATAAATCTTCCAAAAAAAAGGAAAATTGAATTAAATGGTAATTATTCTTGGTGCTAAATGTTTTAAAAGGCATGCATAGCTTCTTCATCATACACTCTTCCTATGAATTTTTGAATAGCCTTTTATTGATAACAAAACTAAGAATTAAATCTCATTATTTTATATAGATTTTACTTTTTAATTCTCAAACACTAATAAGAAGTGCTATTATCATTAGTGATAGTAGTAGTATTGTCATCACTTTCTGTAAGAACAAAGTACAGCCAAAAAAGGAAAAGTTATTTTCCCAGCCAGTAAGGCTTAGAATTAAGATTCTCACACAGCTTGAATGTAATAAAAATATACTCCACAATTCTGTGTGCGTTGTTATAGCATCGCCCCAAGGTAGCATCTCATTTGGACAATTATAACAAGATATTAACTTCAAAAGTAGAAGATTCTTTGATCTCAGAAGACAAGCAATCTAGAGACAGGTATCCTTTTATAAAACACTAATAAGTGGGGAATCTCATTGCTGAGGCAAATAGTGCAATGATACTCACATTCCGATAATCTAACAACAGTGGTTCTCAAAGTGTGCCTTCCAGATCAGTGGTGTCAGCATTACCTGAAAAGTTGTTAGAAATGCAATTTTCTAGATCTACCAGAGAACTGTTGGTATTTGCAAGTCTCCTAAGTAATTATTATGCACGCCAAAGTTTTGGAATCACAGTTTTAAGCCTGATTTAAATTTGACATGCTGTAGATATAAACACAACTCCAACTGAATTATGCCCTTTTTGTGGCAATGAGTCTGAATGAGATTAAAAACACATCAGTTAACCAAACAGAAGGTTATCAACAATGGAGCAAAATAGGCTAGTGAAATTTGGGCCAAAATTTCAGCATGGCATGATAAATACTACACGTGTAGACAAAATGGTTTACTATCGTAGTAGAGAAGACAAAAGTAATGTCTATTATTAGATGAGCACTTCTTACACACCAAGCACTATGTTCCATGGACATAATTCTATCTCTATTAAACAGAACATTTTAAAGATACATTCAATTATCACACATATTTTCCAAAATGAAATACTGGGTAGCAGTGTTACATCTAACTTACTCATTTAGAAAGAAAAAATAGGATTCAAACCCAGGTATATCTTAATCCAAAACTCATGGTCATGATCATTGCTTGTTTTGGTTCTAAGACAGTGTCTTGCAGATGCCCACAGACATACTCCAAAACAAGGAGTCAACATCAGTGGCTGTCAAATCAGAGCTGAATAATTTGCTATTTTCTTCCCGTTACATATAATGCCATCTGCCATATATGATGACATGTAACTGCTTCAGTGTTAATCATGTCCCGTCATCCTGCCACTCTTGAAAGCACCATTCATATTATTTCTTCATGGTTTCTTAATAGGCTTCAGTTCATGTCACTTCTGTGCCCACAGATTGTACGAATCTTGCTATCATCTGTACCACCTCCATCATCTAGCACCTCGCTCTGTGCCACGTCTGCTTCAGTCTTGTGCTGAAAGTAGTGTGAACTTTGACTCTGTCACTGTGCTTGCTGTTCTGGCTGTATCGAAGCCATTTCTCCCTTGTCTGTTCCTTAAGTGCCATCTCTCATGGGAAATATGCCCTAATTACTATTCTTCCATCTCCGTGAGCACAGTCAACTTCACATGCTTTTTGAGGATTCATTTACTCCAGTTCCTCTTCAGTTACCACTAAGCACTCTCTGTATTACAGACTGAATTAGGATAAATATGGGGACTACTTACCCAAGAAAAAATTCTGGTGCATAGTAAATGCTTACCTAAAAGTCCTGGCTTAGATATCTGGGAAAGGTTTCTTTGTATCAAGGAATTAATTCCTGTCAACACAAAAGACCAGTCATCGCACATGTGCTCCAGTCACATGCAGAAAGCAAGGTGAATTGCTTTTGTGATTCACAGTCTTCAATCTTAGAGATTTGTGAATGGTTTTGTACTCCCCTACTCTGACAGAGGGGGTGGGAATGATGGGGAGAGTTTACTCAGTGAGTGGAATAAGTGGAACCCTGTGATATAAATTCCTACTTTTGTATGGGGAGTCGGACAGAGTCATATTTATCCTGCTGGCTGCAATCTTCTACACTCAGTGACTAATGGTTACAACTCTGTCTGATCAGACATATTTCTTGTCACCTCTGATCTCTAAATATGTTTATCTGGTTCGTTTTTGTGGGTATTATACAAGCTGGAAAAGGGTAATGACATAAAGTAGCTGACATTTTTATGCATGACAATGATTAAACTTGAAAGGATCAAAGAGGGATCAGTAAGCTCATACATGATTTCCTAGCATAACAGCAACATGTGTGTGTGTGTGTGTGTTTTAATTCTCAGTATAGAATACAAACTGTGTGACCTACATTGTTGCTATGGATTTGTTCCTGAGAGGAGGAGCATGGTGGGGGCAAGAGGCGTGGAGTCACCACACAGACCCTGAGAGTTGGGTGAAAGCAGGCCTGAGGCAAGCAGTCTGTAGACTCGTTTATTTCAGTTGGTACAGCAGCTTATATAGCCATGGCAGCCAATCCGGTCAAGGGATGGTCTATGCACTAACCAATCACAGCCTGTTGCCAGGCAATTTCCAAAGCCATCCAATCACAGCCTGTTGCCAGTCAGGCTCTGTTGTCATGTGGTTTCCAAAACCATCCAATCACAGCCTGCTGCCAGGCAGTTTCTGTTGTCAGCAGCCATCTTGGCATGACCTTCTCACCTTCTCATTCCACCACACTACATAATTTCATGAACTGTTTTTGATGACACAGATAACTCTCCATTTTCAAAACACGTATTTTGCTCTACGTTAAGATGATACTATTTAAACGTGATTATAATAAAGAATCCTCAATTAATTGGTGGATCACTGTATTTACTTCAAAAATATTATATCTAAGAAGAAATAACAGTGTATAAATTCTAAAAATAAAAAATAATACATCATGAACACTTTGTAAATTCTCCTGGTCTACAAAACTTGTTACTGGCTGGTGCCGATGCTCAATAGGCTAATCCTCCGCCTGCAGCGCCGGCACACCGGGTTCTAGTACCCACTGGGGGGCCGGATTCTGTCCTGGTTGCCCCTCTTCCAGGCCAGCTCTCTGCTGTGGCCAGGGAGTGCAGTGGAGGATGGCCCAAGTGCTTGTGCCCTGCACCCCATGGAAGACCAGGAGAAGCACCTGGCTCCTGCCTTCGGATCAGCGCAGTGCGCTGGCCGCAGGGTGAACCAATGGAAAAGGAAGACCTTTCTCTCTCTCTCTCTCACTGTCCGCTGCCTGTCAAAGAAAAAAAAAAACCTGTTGCTTTATATGGAAAGTAAATAGAAAATTTCAAACATCTTTTCATGCATGTGTTGCTCTGTTATTTCTTTGGTTTTTCATTGCATATATCCTTCTCAAAACATCTAGCTAACACATATGGTGTGCACCAGTCCACATTGTCCACTACACTTGAGTGACTGAAGCATAAAGTACTATGCATCATTTTGAACTGATGTCTAGAGAAGCAATGTTGGAGCCTCTGCCAGGGTGATGAGGAAGGGAGAAAATGGAAGATGCTCTTTCAAACACTGTTAATGCTATCAATATTGGTCTGAGATATGCTCCTAAATTATTATTGCTATTAAAGTAATGACAACCTAGGTTGTGCAAAAGTGTGCTACTTAATGAATTACAAATGACATACCTGACCCTAACGAAGGAGTAGGTGGTAATGAGATGTAATCTGTGCCTGATCAAACTCCCTATTTCAGTATTAATTGATGGGGGATTTTCATTACTTTGAGTGCCTTAGAATGGAGTTGATTTAATTTCAAATCAAGGAGACTTGTCAGAACCTTAAAATATAGGCTTGTGAAGAACTTTGAAGCAATTGTTCCACTTATGTCCTTTCACTAATTTGCACTTTCTCAGTGTGGTGAAGATCTGAGAGAAATCTTACATTATCTCCTTGGTTCTCCTGGAGAGCTGTAATACATGTTTTTTAAACAACGACATGTTTAATAAAACATGTTTTGTTTCTTCGAAAAATGACTAAAGGTCTTGAGTGGATTCCAGGAGCCTCCAGGAAAATTCAGTGGTTGCACATTCATTCCTCAAGGTACAGTAATTGTGAAGTTGAACCATACGAAATTGTCACTTTTAAAGGCTAAAATGATTGCACATAGGCAATTTATTATGGCTCAAATAATTATGATTTGATATCATAAACATATTTTTAAAAAGTTACCTTTGCATGCCTGTTACATCAATGTGGAGCTTTTTTTTTAAAGTTCTTAGACGTGAAAATAATGTCAAAACAATGATCTGTACACTATCATAAAAAGTTGAGAATACAAAATAAAATGGTATTTTTTTCTTTTGTAATAACTTGTTTTAAGATTTAATTAAGGGGGGTCGGCACCATGGCTCACTTGGTAAATCCTTCACCTGCGGTGCTGGCATCACATACGGGCATCTGGTTCTAGCCCCAATTGCTCTTCTTCCACTTCAGCTCTGTGTTGTGGTCTGGGAGGGCAGTGCAGGATGGCCCAGGTGTTTGGTCCCCTGCACCCGCAAGGGAGACCAGGAGGAAGTGCCTGGCTCCTGGCTTTGGATCAGCACAGCGCCGGCCTTAGTGGTCATTTGGAGAGTGAACCAACGGAAGGAAGACCTTTATCCCTGTCTCTCTCCCACTGTCTATAACTCTACCTGTTAAATAAAAAAAAAGATTTAAATAAGGGAAAATTCATTAGTAGTTTATATTTTCCTATATTAAGAATAAACTTATTTTTGACAATAAACTCACTATAATAGAATTTTAAAAGCCATTCCTTTTAAAAATTATTTTATCTTAGTTTCCATGTTAATTATTTTTAATTAATGTAAAAATACTTTGAAATGTTTGTAACTAAGTATGTTGTTTAAATTTGCTTTAGAAGTATATTCCATTGTTATTGAATCATTTAACAAAATGTTTTCTATTAATAAATCTCTTTAGCTTTTTATTCTTTTTTTTTTTACTTCTTTTTAAAAGAATTATTTTATTTATTTGAAAGACAGAGTTACAGAGATAGGTAGAGCCAAAGAGAGAGAGAGAGGTGGCTCATTCACTGGTCCACTCCTGAAATCATTGAATTGGCCAGAGTTGAGCTGATCTGAAGCCAAGAGCCAGGAACTTCTTCCAGGTCTCAAAGCCGTGTGCAGGGACCCAAGGACTTGGGCCACCTTGTACTGCTTTCCCAGGCCATAGCAGAGAGCTGGATCAGAAGAGGAGCAGCTGGATCGCGAACCGATACCCATGTGGGGTGCTGTCACTGCAGCTTTAACCTGCTGCACCATGGCGCCAGCCCCTATTTTCTTTTCACTTTTAGTATAATTTAAAGTAGATACATCCCTCAATTTCAGAAATGTGAGGAAAATTATCTGGGCCCAAAGTTGTTTTATGAAGACTTTTCGTAATTGAAAAGAAGGGCCTGTGAATGCATCATATATATTGAAGATTTTAGTAAAACTAGTATTTATAAAACATGCACATTTCTCACTGCTAGTTACAGAGAAAGAGACAATGATAAATATGAAAAAATTGCTCAGTTTAATGACGAGAAAGATCTTCATTTATTAGAATACTGTTTCTAGAATGATTCTGAAGTTAGTAATCATTGTTTATTTTGTTCTGCATCCATCTCTGGTTCAATATACTTCACCTTCCCCCCTCATCAAAAATAATGCAATAAATTGGTATGACCTGCTATATTTTTATATAATGTGCAGTTAGTTATGGGACTGTATTAGATTGAATAGTAGCCTTCCAAAAATGCCCAGATACCAACATCTCAGACCCTCTGATTATGCCATGAAATAGAATAACGGGGACATCGCAGATATGATTATATTCAACTTTTCAGAACATTCAGATTGCAAAAGATGCTCTCATTAGGAGGCACAGCCTCAGGACCGTCTGCTCTGAAGGGAAGTTTAAGCGTTTGGCTGGACAACGTTTTGCTGTGTTGATGACTACATGCTGGTCTTTGGTATTATCTCCTGCCTTAGCAATTGGAAAGCTTCCTTGATTTCACTAAAATAATGCTCTCAACAAAATATTTTCTTCTTACAGCCCCTTTTTTTGTTTTTGTTTCTTGTTTCTTCCTTGTGGTTGTTTCCCCACTATCTTATCTGGCCATTTCTAAAATGGGTTTCTGGAGTTTTTTCTCAAATTGATACAGTTTTTCAGGCCACATTCTCCTGATCCACTTTATGAGCCCGAAGCCTATTTTCAATCTCCCATATTCAAAAGGAAATCTATTTTGGGCTCATACTTGCTTTGATAATACAATTTTCTCAAAAGTTCTGATCTGATTGTTTCCCATATGTTCACTGTCCCAGAAACTGCACCAAAAATGTAACCCTAGTTATCGTCCTTACGTCTGACTGCTACTGGGCTCCTTTGTCTCCATGCTGCTGTCTGTCAAAATAAAACCCCTATTTTTATATTTTTTGTTCAATTGAGAAGTGACAGTCAAAGAGAGAGGGACACGAGGGAGAGAGAGAGAGAGAGAGAGAGAGAGAGAGAGAGAATTTCCATTTAATGGTTCACTCCCCAAGTGCCTACAATGTCACCAGGTTGGCTTAGGGGCTAAAGCTGGGAGCCGAGAACTCAATCCAAGTCTCCCACATGGGAAGCAGGAGCTGAAGCACTTGAGTCCCCACTGTATCCTCTCAGGATCTGCACTGGCAGGAAGCTAAAGCTAAAATATGGAGGCCTAATACCTTGCTGAAACAGCCAATATCCCCAAACATGCTGTGATGATTTTGTTCTTAGCGTTTTCTCCTAGAGTTTCTGACTGTGAAGGTACGTGACCTCAATCCAATTTACAGTAAGCAAGCTTCTCACCAACCGTTATGGAAACTCTTACCATGAAATATTGTATTTCAAGCATCCAGAATCATTTGGGCCACCATATATCTATCTATCATCTATCTATCTGGTTAGTAAATATACATGTGGTTAGTAAGTATATATACTTATATAGCATATAAGTATATATATAAGTATATATATATGTATATGTATGTATATATATACACACACTTACTAACCACGTGGATGCAGGGGCCCAAACATTTGGGTCATCTTCCACTGCTTTTGCAGGCCATGAGCACAGAGATGTATCAGAAGAGAAGTTGGTGGAACTTGAACCTGTGGCCATATGAGATGCGGCACCGCAGGTGGAAATTTCATCTACTATGCCACAGTGCCAGTCCCTGAAGCTTACATTTTTAGTCTGCATTGAGTTCACCAACAGAGTACAAAACTGGTAGATTTAAATCCCGACATATATAAATGATAGCATTAAATATGTGCCCAGATTATAATATCAAGATTAGATTAAAAAGTAAGATCAAGCTATACATAATTTATAATAAACATGGCTTAATTGAAGAAAAACAAATGATTGTATATAATGGAACCACAAAGGAGATGTTATGAAGATGCTAAGTAGATGTAAAATAATGCGTGTATATTAATATAGGACAAAGTAGTTTCATAGCAAATGGTCTTACTATATTATTTACCTTTATACACTTATCAGTTAACTCAAGAACACAAAATAATAAGCAATGTGTCTATACTCAAAAGCAAAGTACCTGGTGAATGTGGAAATAAGAAACAAAGCTAGGGGCTGGCGTTGTGACTTAGCAGGTTTAGCTGCAGCTTGCAACACCAGAATCCAATGTGGGCACCCATGCAGGTCTCAGTTGCTCAATTTCTGATCCAAGTCCCTGCTAATATGCCAAGGAAAGCAGGAGAGGATTGACCAAGTACTTGGGTACCTGAACCCATGTGGGAGACCTGGGTGAAGCTCCTCTCTCTCTCTCTCTCTTTCTGCCTTTCAAATAAATAAATCTTAGGAGAAGAAATAAAACCAATGGAAACAATAGGGAAATACATAATCATCATGAGAATTCCACACACTTTCTAGTAATTGATTAGAATAGATAATTAGAAAAATGCAATATATGAATAAGAGTATTATCATCTTGCTCTAATTACTATTTATAATATACTACCACTGTTCAAAATAGAATACAAATTAGTGTAGTTAAGTCATACCAAAAAAAATCTCAAAAATTGAGATGGTTAAAATTTTATAAAATAATTTTCTCTGACCAGAGAATGTTGAATTTAAATAAATAACAAGATTCCTTAAAATTTTTGAATGCCAAAAATCAAACAACACATCATTAAATATCCCATTGGTCAAAGAGCTAACTACAAAAAAAATTTTGAACTGATCTAATTATAAATTATTTCTTCAAAAAGAGGAATACATACAAAATAAGAATATTTTTTTTTAACTTTTATTTAATGAATATAAATTTCCAAAGTATAGCTTATGGGTTACAATGGCTTCCCCCCTCCCATAACTTCCCTCCCGCCCGCAACCCTCCCCCCTCCCGCTCCCTTTCCCCTTCCATTCATGTAAAGATTCATTTTCAATTCTCTTTGTATACAGAAGATCAATTTAGTATATATTAGGTAAAGATTTCAACATTTTGCCCATATAGCAACATCAAGTGAAAAAACTACCATTGGATTACTAATTATAGCATTAAATAGCAATGTACAGCACATTAAAGACAGAGATCCTACATAATTTTTTTTTCAAAATAATTAATTTTCTGTGCCATTTCCATTTTAACACCAGGTTGTTTTTTGTTTTTTTTTTTTTTTTTTCATTTCCAATTCTCTTTATATACAGAAGATCACTTCAGTATATAATTAGCAAAGATGGCAGATGTCCTAAACAACACTCCGGCCTCAGAATCAGCCCTCAAGGCATTCAGATCTGGCTGAAGAGCCCATGAGAGTATAGCAGGCATGGAAAGCCAAGATATCATGGAAAAAAAAAAAAAAAGACCTAAATGAATGATCTCTGTGAGTGAGATCCCAGTGGAAAGAACGGGGCCATCAAAGAAGGAGATACCCTTCTCCGAAGGGAGGAGAGAACCTCCACTTTGACTATGACCCTATCGGAATAAGACCAAAGTCAGCGAACTCTAAAGGCTTCCATAGCCCTGGCAACTCATGACTAGAGCCTAGGGAGATTACTGACGCCATGAACAGGAGTGTCAAATTGTTAAGTCAGCAACAGGAGTCACTGTGTACTTACACCCCATGCGGGATCTGTCCCTAATGTGTCGTCTAAAGCCAAGTGATGCTATGACTGGTACTGAAACAGTATTTTTATACTTTGCGTTTCTGTGTGGGCGCAGACTGATGAGGTCTTTGCTAATTATATACAAAATAAGAATATTTTAAAAGCTGTCTGGATAAATCCAAGCAAAAAAAAGTCAGTATGATCATATTCATGTTGGACAAAGAAGAGTTCAGAGAAATAAAAAAGAGATGAAAAATGTCATTTCACTATGATAAAGGAGTTGATTCATCAGAAGAACATTGCACTCATAAAAGATTATGACCTCATAACAAAAACTGAAAATACATTAGAGCCCAACCTGATGGAACTAAAAAGCAAAATAGAGCCCTAAGTATATTTGCAGATTGCAATACCATTCTTCTAGTCACTTAGAGAAAATAGAAAATCAAGAAAGATATGGAAAACTTTGATCTACTTGACATTTATAGAATCCAAATCTCAATGTAGGCAATGTATACTTTCTTTTCAAGTTCACACAGAATATTTACACAGATTTATATCATATTCTGAGTTATAAAGTAGTGTCAATTAATTTAAACAGTTTCAAATACTACTAAGTATGTTCTTTGATCACGTTTAATCACATTAAAAATCATTAATAGTAGTATTTGTATATTTTCAAAAAAAATCCTTATATTTGGAAACTAAATTACATGCATCAAAATACCTCATGGGACCAAGAGTTAAAAAAAAAAAAAGAAAATGTTTTGGAATAAAAAAGTAAAATCACAACATATTAGAACTTACGGGATGCGGCTAAAGCAATATTTAGAGAGAAAATTTGTTGTGCTATTCCTATAATAGAAATGAAACTTGCTTTTATTTTAGGGTAGGATTTTTTTTTTCTTCTCATCAACTTTTTTGACCATGTATTTAAACAGTTTAGTACATGTTACATTTAAAAATTTCAAGTTCATCCAAAAAATAGTTTAAAATCAACAACTGGAAAGTCTACTTAAAAATTAGAAAAAGAAAGCAAATCAAATAAAATCAAAAGCAAATGAAAAATAATAACCATTAACATTAATAATGCAATCAAAATAGAAAAAAGTAAATCAATAAATCCAGTTCTAAGAGAAGATCTGTAAATGTTATAATTCTATAGTCATACTGTTCAGGAGAACTACCATCATTACACATAATAATCTTATAGTAGAATGAGTTAGACCATTTACTTGAAGAACACAGACAAGAAATCTGAAAAACAGTGTAAGCTCATTGTAGCAGAGAAGGAAAACAACTAATATGAATTATTGATAAAACACTGAGAAAACTATGTGTAAAATTGAATTTCCTCAGCCTGATAAGTGGTATCAGTAAAATATCTTTATCTGAAATCCAGTACAATTGTGAAAGGCTAAATTATCTCCTCCCAAGATAAAGAATAATGTAAAACTACTTACTTCACTACAGTTTCATCAAAATAGTAGGGTCCTAATCAGTGAACTAGAGTGAGAAAGAAAAAAAAAAAGTAAAAGCTATCCAGTACAAAAATCAATACCACTTTATTTATTCACAGCTATTGTCTATGTATGAAATAATTGGCAATCAACAAGAAGTTTTAGAACGGCTGAGTTCCACAGCAAGTGAAAATATAAGATTAACATGCACAGTATTAATTCCATTCCTATTTAGTAGCAGCAAAAAATATGTGAATTAAAATATTATTTACAGGGGCAGGCGCTGTGGTGTAGCGGGTAAAGCCACGGCTCGCAGTGCCGGCATCCCATTTGGGCCTGTGTTCTCCACTTCTGATCCAGCTCTCTGCTCTGGTCTTGGAATGCAGTAGAAGATGGCCCAAGTATTTGGTCCCATGTACCTGCGTAGGCGACCCGGAGCAGGCTCCTGGCTCCTGGATTCAATTGGTGTAGATCTGGCCATTGTGGACCTCTGGAAAGTGAGCCAGCAAAGGAAGACCTCTCACTCTCTCTGCCTCTCCTTCTCTCTGTGTAACTCTGACTTTCAAAAAAATAAATAAATCTCTATAAAAATATTATTTACAAAAGAACTCATATATAATATGTAGGGGGAAATATAACAACAAATGGACAAAGCATCTATCCTTAAACCCTAAAAATATTCTTCATAGAAATCAAAGATAAAAGTAAATGAAAAAATGTATCTTGCTTATTGTTTAGAGACTCAATACTGCTAAAGTGTGAATTCTTACTCAAATTACCTATAGGGCCTATGTAATCCAAATCAAAATACTAGCCAAGCTCATTCTAAACTGCATGTTCCTGTGCAATTAAGTGACAATAATTCTTAAAAAATTGAAAATAAAGAATAAGCTGTATTCTGCTGTTTGCAGAGTCTGACTTCAGGATTTACTGTAATGTTACAAAAATCACTGGACTGAGATGTCTGTGTCAGGAGAGCAAATTGACAGTGATAAGGAGTTCAGATTCAACTGTATATAGTAATTTGACTTGGCAAATATGCATAAGTAGTTCAGTGGATAATTTTTCCACCAATGATACTAAAATAACTGAATATGCATATATAAGAAAATAAGATTTCAATTATAACTTGCATCATATACATCTACATTCTCAAAAAGATTCAGAGAACTAAATATGAAGTCTAAAACCCTAAGATTTATGGAGAATAAATATCTAGAGGATACTAGATTAAGATTTCCTAGGTGCTATACCAACAGTAAGCTCCATAAGAGAACACACTGATAAAATCTACTTAATTAAAGTTAAGAACTTCTAATCTAAGACAAAAGAAAGTGAAAGGACAATGTACAGAGTGGAAGCAATTTTTGCAAATAAAATTACCTATTAGAGCGATTTTGTCCAGGATATATATAGAATTGTCAAAATACAATACAAATAAGTCAATAAATCCAGTGTGATAAACTAAATTGGCAAAGGATGTAGATACTTTATCCAAGATATTTGGATGGCAAATTAGCACATGAACATTCTAGAGATGATAGGGATTTTCTGTTTCGTTATACATACACATATTAAAAGCACAGAAAGTGAGTGCTGGAGTATGTATTGTGGATTGAAGGTATAATGAAATAGGAATGGCAGAATGTTGGCAATTACCCAAGATTGGGGATGGATTGACGGTGAGCATGTTATAGTATTCTGTTTTATATTGATTTTTTTTCTTAAGGTTTTCATGATGAAATGTTAAAAGGAAAACAATATTGAATAGGACCTCCCCTAGGGCACTAGCTCCAGACCACCTACCTCTTGACTGCTTATGAAAGAGCCATGCTATCTTACATATTTCACTACTATTTTTCAAATGTTGACTTAATTTTGTTCTCTCTCTTTACAGCAAGAAATAATAACAAAATCTACATAATCTTAAACAATTAAATTAAGTATTTTAAACTATATTTTCATGACTATCTTCAATTATGTTACACTGAAATCTCTCCAACAAGACACTTTATCACTCTTTCTTTTTGTAAGTAAATTTAAGACATGCAGAAACTTATTCTTCCTTTCTTTATTTCAGCCTAATTCCCAGTGTTAACGTTTTGCTTACATGCTACAAAGTTATTAGTTTTGGACTACCTTGAGGTTTTCATTAGAGAAAGTTTCTTTAAGAATATTCTACTTAACACCTATATAACATATTTCATTCATTCCACTTATTATTAATTTTATATTTGTATATACCAAAGTATATATTTCTATATGTAAATATTATTTATGGAGCAGCTGCAGGTTTTTCCATATTTTTCAGTAAATGAAATCAACTAAATACAACCAATAGAATGACTTAGTAATTTTGCTTTACTATTTTTGTGTGGTTCATGATTTGAAATCCTACCACCCAAGTGGAAACATTGACTTGGATTAGTGATACTTAGAATTATAATACATTATATTATACAATTTAAATTTTCCTGTGTTGGTAATTAAAATACACATTTTTATTTTTAACATGTTAATTGATTTTTTTGAATTGTATAATACAAAGAAAAAAGTAAAGTACATAAAATTATATCAGTGGAAAATTTGTATGACTTTTGAAACTCTGAAAATTGCATCTATAGTGTGAGATCCTTTGCTATCTTTCTATTGCAACTCTAAACGATTGACAGCAAAAATATTTGACAAATGACCTTGACCACTATTTAATATCATGGAGGACACAGCCATTCTAGTTGTCCCATTCATAGACTCATGAAGTAACTAATGAATTATAAAAAAAATCATAAATGAGAAGAGAAATAAATATTTGAGTTCATACTTCTTGAAGTGAGAACTATTTTTACCATACTATTACGTTGTGAAGCAGATTTTCAGTGGGCATTTATCCTTGTAGCGTGCTCTTCTACAAAGGAAAAAATAAAGGCTTTTCTTGGCACGCATCTGGCTTTATGTAAATCATGTCACAATTAAATATGTTTAGAAATTCTCTGTTGGAAAGACTTTATATGAAAATAGATGGTTTTTTATTTGCAACTCTAAATGCAATTTTCTCTAATGAGACTCTTTAAATTCATATCTGTGCCTACTTACAGATTTGGGAACTTAAAAATTGTATTTATAGACAATGCAAGTATATAAAAATGGGAGTCAATAGGAAATAACATTCATTATATTTCCAAATTGTGTAGATATATTTGTGTGCATTATTTTAGCTTTTTCAAATCTGAGATATTCAGAAATGTGAAATAGTACAAGGAAATCTGTACTTAAGGATAACATAGAAAATGCATTCTCTTTTTAGAGTCCTATAAATTGTCATGAATGTTCCAGTAACGTTAAGACATTCAATTTTCAAAATTGTTATATACATTTTAATGTTTGATTTTGTCCTCATAAAGTCAACATTAGGACTTAATTTGTTTCTTAATGTGTCTCTCGTTTCCCAAATCAGTTCTTTGTGTCACATATGCATATGGTATGGAGATAGTATCAAGATATCTATAACTGGTTGTTACGAGAATTTGATGATTCTAATAACATCTAATAAAATGGTTATAAATTGTTGCATACAAAACTAAAAACAAGAGACCAAGATTGAAACTCCTGGCTGCCACAATTCTGTTGCACAATTGTATAAATCTTTCAACTCCCAGGAGCCTCGCCTTTCTCATGCATAAAATGGTGTGGTGGGAAAGAATGATCCTGAGGTCAGTGCTAGATTTAATATACTCTGATTAAATCCCAGGTCGAGGTTAACAAAAACACATGCAGAGAATATAGGGCTGAAGGGAATTTTCAAAGTAGTTGAGAACTACTGCACACATCCTCTCTACTGTTCATATAGCAAGTGCAAGAATAATAATATTTGTCTCTTGTTTCAGTGTTGTTCAAATTTTGTTTCTCCTCTGGGTCACTTGGAAGAAGCAAAATACCTTCATTAGCAATCTTATTATGTGACACTAGAAAGAGCATTTTCCTATTCTCCCCCAAAAATATTCTATTCTTTTTCAAGCCACAAAAAAAAAAAAAAAAGAAAAAGAAAGAAATCAAACCACATTTGCTCTTTTCTTACAAACTATATATATATATATATATTTTTTTTTTTTTTACCCAAGAAAAATTTAAAGGAATCTGAGAGGAACTCTGTCAAGATTTCACCCCAAATTTACAGGCCATCCTGCAGCTGTACCCACATTCTGAGTATTGGCTCCAGGTATAATGGGGAACACCTGAGTCAGCCTCTTATCAGGCTTATTTAAATTTTTGCCTCATTCTACTGGGTGTTATTTAAAATGTTTTCCAAATGGTTTTGACACACTTATCAGTTATTAAAGTGAAAAGCCAAACGATAAATAATAGTCATTTTGTCGCATCAGTTCCCGTCTTTCTCTTCTTCATCATTTCCATCACCAGCAATACACTTGATAAACTCCATTCTTCAAAACACTCATCTATGAAACCCTTTGTTCCTTCACTTGCCATTCCATTTCTGGGTAGTAACAAACGTGACAATGGTCATCATGATACGGAATATAGAGCTCACAAATGACAAATGAAGAGGTGGAGATGACGTGACGCTAACATTCACATGAATAGACTTTCTCCTCAAGGAGTCATCACACCATACAGTGTCCACTTCAGACTCTCCACTTACTGCTCTTATCAGATCATCACGGACCTCACCCGTACCCCATCCTAAGGATAGTCCTCTGTCATTCACTCTACGTAACTTTTCATATTGGCCACTCATTCTGCTTGGCTCAGGTTTTGTCATACCACTCCCTATTTGAAAAATCTTCTTACTGCATTGTCTGCTTCTTCTATGCTTCTTGTCTACAATCTGTACAAACCCTACAAGTTTTTTTTTTTTAATGTTTTTTATTTATTTATTTATTTATTTATTTTTAATTTTTTTTTTTTTTTGGACAGGCAGAGTGGACAGTGAGAGAGAGACAGAGAGAAAGGTCTTCCTTTTGCCGTTGGTTCACCCTCCAATGGCCGCCGCGGTAGCGCGCTGCGGCCGGCGCACCGCGCTGATCTGATGGCAGGAGCCAGGTGCTTCTCCTGGTCTCCCATGGGGTGCAGGGCCCAAGGACTTGGGCCATCCTCCACTGCACTCCCTGGCCACAGCAGAGAGCTGGCCTGGAAGAGGGGCAACCGGGACAGGATCGGTGCCCCGACCGGGACTAGAACCCGGTGTGCCGGCGCCGCAAGGCGGAGGATTAGCCTAGTGAGCCGTGGCGCCGGCCACCCTACAAGTTTTAAACTCAATCTTATCAAGGAGACATGTACCAATGTCAGCGCACTTGATAAAGTGATAAGTGTAAGTACACAAATGATCAAAAAAGACAAGGTAAGTGTTGAAGAGATTTTACAAACAAGACCAGTGTAAGCAAATAGTGAAGGATAGAATTAAAAGGGAGAGAATGATCCTGCTGGGGAAGCAGGACACACAGCAGACTCATAGAATGACAAACACCCAAAACAGCACTCCAGCCTCAGAATCAACCCTTGGGGCATTCGGATCTGGCTAAAAGGCCCATGAGAGTCTCACAGGAATGGAAAGCCACGACACGGTGGCATTAAGGAGGGAGGTGCCTTTCTCTGAAGGGAGGAAGGAACCTCCACTCTGATACGGCCTTGACCAAACAAGTTCAGAGTTGGTGAACTCAAGGGGCTTCCATAGCCTAGACAGCTCATGGCAAGAGCCTCGGGTCTTTGCTGACGCCATAAATAAGAGTGCCAATTGTTAAATCTACAACGGGAGTCACTGGGTACAGGCTCCTCACGTAGGATCTCTGTCCTTAATGTGTTTTACTATGAAACTTAAAAACAACACTACTAGTCAAACAATACCCTATACCTTGAGCGGTTGTGTGAGTGCAGCCTGTTGAAATCCTTGCTTAGTATATACTAAGTTGATCTTCTGTATATGAAGGTAATTGAAAATGAAACTTGATGAAGGGCTGGATGGGAGAGGGGGTGGGAGAGGGGAGGGCCACGGGAGGGAGGGAGATTGGGGGGGAAAGCCACAACAATACAAAAGTGGTACTTTTTAAATTCACATTTATTAAATAATAAAAATAATTTAAAAAAAAGCGCCACAAAGCTGGAGACACACCACCTTATCTATATGCAAACTCCATGCCATCTAAGCCTTTTCTTTGGTTTGAAATAGCATCCACACATTGAGGGTTACCATCTTTCCATCTAATACTTACCTTCCTCCAAACTCTAAACACTAATATCCTATTTGACATCTCTTCTTGAATGTTTCACATATTTACCAAAGGTGTCCAAAACAGACCTCTTCTCCTGGTCTAACATGTGCCCTCCTCACATTTACTTAGATTTTAATTAAAGCTAGACTATGTAGGAAACATTTTACTCTGAAAATACTTCTCTCATGTAGTTTGGTATGAATGGTTACTCAGATTGGAAGAATTATGGAAAATGTTGCTATTGATGCAATTGTAAGAGATTATTTGAAAGTGATTAGTACTTAAAAACTAATTGGGAGAGTTATTAAAGCTATCTGCTTTGAGACATTCTTGCAGAAAATAGTGGCTATGTTTCTGGCACTTACCACATTTCAGGATGAACTAGGAGACCTTAGCACTTGTTGAATGTGTTGCATTGCTGGGCAGTTTTGTATCTTCACAATTAACTTTTGGGAAAAACAACTGTGTTAATTAGTTGTTGTAGAGGAAGAGGCAAAACACACTTTTCTTTCACATGTTCTTTTTTGTTTTTAGGAATAAGTTCTCCAGGGGGAGTAAAAACCTCAAGATCAAATTGAATATTAGCTGGAATAGGCCTGTGGACCTTGTTTCAAATTCATTTGATAAAGAATACCCAGGTATTAAAATGAACACGAAAAGTTTATTTTATCAGATCAAACAAACAGGGAAATGTCAAAAAAAAGATAGCAAGTCGAAAGACATGTTGATGCATAACTCGTGTGTGAATCCAGAAAAGAGAAATTCTTACTTGATAGAAGCAAAGGTGAATTGACATGAGGAACTTTCAATGAAAATTCAGACCAAGGTGCTCAGGTGCAATATTCAAAGTAGGGATAACACAGAAATCTTCAATTTTGGGGGCTGAGGTTTGAATTCCTATAGCTGGCTGAACATTGGGTTTGGATGTGCTATATGTAAGAGAGTTGAGGGGAGGAACTTGTATGAGCCTAGGAGATATGACTTGAAGTTATCAAAAATAAAATTTATAAATATTTTGCACATCAGTCCTGAATGCTTTCAATATACTTCAATAATGCATCATGTCTACAATCTGGGCATGACAGTTTTGAGGCTATTGCAACCACATGTGTTAGGGGTTCCTTGGGCATGGGAGGTGGGACTACAATGATAGCTAAAATGATAGCTGGAGGAAGGGAGCTCCCTGAATGGTTTTATGAAGCAGTACCTGTTCTGGTTCTCCTTACTCACTTCTAGAATTAGCTCACTTGTAGGAATAAACACCAATATGCTTAGACAATGGATCCAAGTATTTGTTATAATTCAAGAGAAACAGCTGACTGATACATTGATCTTGAGCCAACTAATAGAAATAATAATAATTGATCTCACCATATTCAGAAGAAATATGGTAAAAGTTTCCAAAGGACAGCCCTATAATCATTTATATGCTGATTGATAGTACTTTCTGTTTTTTTTAATCCAGATGTGCTAATTTAAAAGAATGAAATGCAAAAATGTTTCAAATAACACTTGATAAATTATGTTATCACACAGGTTTAGGAAAATATTAGATTTAGTATTCCTAGCTGATGAAAAAAAGCTTTAGTTACAGAGAGAAGCTTTAGAGATAGACACAGATATTTAGAAAAAATGAAACTATAAAAGGAACCATAAAAGATTGTCTTTAAATCATGACAGCTGTAAAAGCCATCTCGTTTCCCATTTTAGAAGAAGTATTTTAAGTGTCAAAAGCAACACACAAAGTGGTTCAAAGGAAACAGTGACATAATGATAGATGGTGCCTAAAAAAAGCATTCAATTTTTGCAGAATTCACTTTCATCTTATTGCTAATTATATAATGAAGTGGAAAATCCAAATAGCTCCTCCTGTGATTTCTGTGTCAGGCTGCACATTTTCTAAAAACTTAAGAGTGAAAAACAAACAAAAAAAGCCAGTTTTTGGTTTTGTTCCCTGATATTGAACAGATGATGACTTCTATTTCTTTTTAATAAATTTAGTAAATTTAAGTTTAGCAAATGCAAGGACTTAAATTACTTGCATCAGCAAATGAGTCTAAGTTACTGGAGTCTGACGTGACAGAATTACTCTGCTTCTGGACATTTCGGCCTTCCTTATTCTACCATACAGTAAATATTTATGATGAACCTACTATGTGCTGTGCAATCTGCCGGAAGAAGCCTGGCACCACCTCAGCCTGTGAGAGAAGTTCATGAGTCACTAGAGGCCAATAAAAAGCCGATATGAAGGCAGGTAACCTACAGTCCCATAATGTGAAGTGGGTTTTGTTTCAGCAAACAAGCTTTTGTGTATGTGCTGCTTGGCTACTTTTTTGGCCTGCCTGAGCACCAACCTAGACACTCAGTTAACTGTTCCTGAACACACATGCTGGTTGATTCAAATAGCATTCCTGATAAATTACTACCTTTTAGAGAGAGAGGTTTGCAGTGCTCAATCAGAAAGACCTTGGGAAAACCTTTAACTATTGCACTGTTGCGTTGAGTAAATTATGAACCAAGTAAACTAAATGACTTCTTATGAGGCCAATCAGCAAAACAAACTAGAGTTAGACCCAGTGTTCCTGAACATCTAGAGGTGCCTTCTTGGTAAACACTGCAGAAGGGCATTCTAGACCATTTGATAGGCCAGGAGAGCTATCAATATATTCTATTGACTGAATATATTCTGTTGTCTGCTCCCTCCCTAGAAAGACTAATATATGCAAGCTATTTAACGGCATGTTTCATAAAGGAATATCCACTTTCTCGTAAAAGAACCAATGCACATCTATATTCTTCTTTAATGTATCTGCTGATTATTGTGTAGACATGGGTTAAAGACAAAACACAACTCTAAATCAGCCACCAGACTGAAAGACTTGCAATCTGGAAGACAAAAACCCACACCAATAGTAGACAATAGAACACATAACACATATCCCATCCCAAAGAGGTTCACCAATGAGCAGAGAACAGCAGTGTTACGATTTACTACCTGATACTTACATAGACAAATGTGCTTTAAATGGATTACTAGAAACAGTAAGAGACTCAACTTAAAAACTGCAAACCTTGATTTACTAAGAAAGGGTCATACCTGATATTAGTATTAACTAGAACCCAAGTTAGTGGATTTTCTTCTTTTTTTTTTAAAGATTTATTTTTATTTGAAAGAGTCACACAGAGAGAGGAGAGGCAGAGAGAGAGGTCTTCCCTCTGATGGTTCACTCTCCAACTGGCTGCAATGACCGGAGCTGCACAGACCCAAAGCCAGGAGCCAGGAGCTTCCTCTGAGTCTCCCACACGGGGACTTGGACCGTCTTCTACTGCTTTCCCAGGCCATAGAAGAGAGCTGGATCAGAAGTGGAACAGTCAGGTCTTGAACTGGTGCCTTTGTGGAATGCCAGCGCTTCAGGCCATGGCATTAACCTGCAGCGCTGGCCCCAAATTTTTTTCTAACATGGTTGAATTACTCAGGAGTTCTTAATGCTGACAATTCTTAACCTGTTGCGTTGAGTGTCCTAATCCTCTGACTAAAATCAAAATCAGCAAAACTGTGAATATTCAAAATAAGTAATAAATAGTGAATTTGGGAGAGGCCCCCTGTTACACAAGCTTAAAGATAGACTATTAAGTATAATTTAAAAAATGATTTTAGAAATTAGCTATGGCCCTCCTTTAAGAGGCACAAAATGCTACAGAACACACAAAAAATGGAAGCATTAACAAGAATGCTGGACAGCCATAGTAGCAAGTGATACTCACCTTGTCAACCTTGGCCTTTTTCTTTGAAGACAGGCAAAAATTTACTGAGAATCCCAAGTTAAGAATGGCTCCAGTTGGGACTCCTGTCTCTATTCCAGGAGGTTGTATGGATGTGAATGGGAAACAGAAGAGGAAATGACCCTAATCGGGATAGGAGCCTCAGAAGAGAGGAAACATGTGTGCTCGTATGGAGGGGAATTTGGGGATGCAAACAGACAAGTCAAAGTAGAAACAGACTAACAAAATCTTAGTGAACCAAATTACAAGGCTGAGAATCACCGGATTGTTACCATAAATGAAACTGGAAGTACATTCTTATCAATTGAATGTATCCCAGTCTGACAGAATGGCCCCAAGAGTTTTAATAACGTATTACAAAATACATGTCTTAGGTTCCCCAAATCCTAGGTGCCTTCTAACCACCTTAGACACCTGAAGGACTGAAAAGAAAATTACACACTTTTGACATCAACTAACCAACATAGGGTAAAAGTTGTGGTAAATGCTTGACAAAAGCAAAAAAAAATCTTATAGCTACTTGACAAAATCAATTGCTCCTGGGGGACAAAAGAATGTATCTGGGGTGTGTATTTTTAATATTTATTTATTTGTTTGAAAGCCAGAGTTACATGGAGAGGGGAGAGGCAGAGAGAGAGAGAGAGAGAGATAATCTTCTGTTGGCTGTTTCACTCCCCAGGTGGATTGGTTCAAGTTGAAATCAGGATCCAGAAACTTCCAGGGCTCCCATATGGGTGGCAGGGGCCTAAAAATTAGGTTCGCTTCCTCTTTTGACTAGTATGTACTCAGTGAAGACAATGATCTTTGACTCAGGTGCATTGAGAATATTTTAGCTAGGATATACTCAACCCATACACACATAAACACACATATTTTTTTTTTTTTTGACAGGCAGAGTGGACAGTGAGAGAGAGACAGAGAGAAAGATCTTCCTTTGCCGTTGGTTCACTCTCCAATGGCCGCTGCGGCTGGCGCACCGCGCTGATCCGAAGCCAGGAGCCAGGTGCTTCTCCTGGTCTCCCATGGGGTGCAGGGCCCAAGCACTTGGGCCATCCTCCACTGCACTCCCGGGCCACAGCAGAGAGCTGGCCTGGAAGAGGGGCAACCGGGACAGAATCTGGAGCCCTGACAGGGACTAGAACCCGGTGTGCCGGCACTGCAAGGTGGAGGATTAGCCTATTGAGCTGCGGCGCCGGCCAACACACATACATTTTTTAAATAAATGAATGAATAAACTGACAATAATTAAAACGTAAAGGAAATCACAGAGATATATATGACACGAGAAGCACTAAAAACATTGGGATACATTTCTCAGGGCTGCTGTTGTGCCATATGAGTGCCAGGTCATGTCCAGCTGTCTGTTTCCAATCCAGCTCACTACGGAGGAACTGGGAAAAGCAGCAAGGACAGTTCAAGTACTTCAGCCCCTGCCACCCACCTGGCAGACCCGGATGAAGCAGCTCCTGGCTCCTGGTTTCAGCCTGGACCAGCCACAGCTGTTGCATTCATCTGGGGAATGACAGCAAATGGAAGATTCTCTCTCTCTCTCATTAACTCTTCCTTTCAAACAAATGAAATATTTTATGAAAAGAAATGAAAATGTTTTCTGAGAATTACTTCACAAAATAATTTAGACAGAATAAATGGAAAATTATTTCACAATCATTAATCATATAGATCCTTCGTGTGAAATATTATAAAATGTAGATAAATGATGGACACTCCCTTTATTTTTAGACATCCAGAAAAATAAAGAACTATAAGCAATCATAAAATGATTAAATGTTTTACCTACTGTGTTAGTATTTATTCATGTAATTTATTTGCATATTATTTTGTATATATGTAGAAAGCATGGTGTTTCTCATGGTATGGGAATGTGGGCATTTTTCTCATAACTTCTGTTAGAATGGATGGTTAGTGTGCATCAAATTTAAATGAGCATAAGCACTAATCTAGGATTCTTACTATCATGAGTATAATTGGACAAAAATGTTAATGCAAGGTTATTAGTTATACTGATTTCAAAAATAGCCAAATATATAGAAACTATATAAAATCCCATAATCAATTAGAGGGCAACTGTATGGTATGTCTATGCAAAGAGCCTGTAACTACTACTTAAAAATACAAAAATATTTTGTACTCATTAACATGAAGGCACAACTATGTGTTCTGACTGAAATAAACCACATTTCCAGAGGCATGCGTAATGTGATTCCCTACATGTTATTTATTCAGTGGGGTGGGGCTGCATAAACATACATGGGTAAACATACATGTATGCATTTATGGAGAGAGAAAGACACTGAAAGTAATTGAAAATTTTGTTGTCCATTTGGCATCTTGCAAAATTTTCACTTAGTTTTCATTAGTTTTGAATTGGATTTTCCTTTACACAGCCAATATTAAAAAGATTCGTGGAGGGGAAGTCTAATTATAAGAGAGAGTTACCTTACGGAAATCAGGAGAGAAGAAATAAAGCAAAAATGAAGAATTCTAAGAATTACATTAGTAGACTGGTAAAATCTAACATATTTGGTATCACCACTGGACTTTATGGATTACTGATTTCCTGAAAAAAATAGCAAGTGAAAACCATGAACTAGCAAGACATTTTGTACTGTATTCAGACATGAATTCAAATTACAAAGTTATAGAAACTCCTTTATTAACAAAATCTAAATTTCTGTGTTTGATTAAAATATTACTGGTAGAATCTCTAATGAAAATTAAAACTATAATTTGAAACCTCATCACACCTAGGGATACATATAAGACAAAATGCTTAGGCTTCTTTCTTACTTCATGTCACCTCCGTGGAAATGTTCTTTTTATTTTAAAAATGTGCTTGCTTGCTTACATAATTTAATTATTTAGAAATAAGAAATTAGTTTGATTGTTCAAATGCATGATGAAGGAGGGAAAATAATTGTAGCTTGAAATAGAATTCTTGGGTTGAAGCATAAGAATAAGAAAATATTTTGACAGTGTAGAACTAAGAATTACATTTGTCAGGATATACATTCATGGTGAATCATTTCCCAAATGGGGACGATAATGGTGTGAAAGAGATATAGCAGTAGTGTCACCACTCTTTTACATTTCAGCTCCATTAGGACCATGCTGGGAAAGACTGAGGTCTGGAGAGAACAAGTTCAGGGCTTATGCTGTTCCTTCAGGTTCATCAGCCCGTTTATTCCTGCCACTACCACTTTCACCCCAGCATTACATGTTCTGCTTGAAGAAAAGATATAAACTCAGTGCTTAAGAGATATCACTAAGTAACAGCAGATGGGTGGTGGCAGGCTTCATGGTGGTGTTGTGAGAGAATGTTCCTGTCCAGGTGACACCTCAGTTAAGGCCAGGCAGATGAGACAGTGGACTTGGAAGAAGACCAAGGGTGGCATCAGGTGAGGGGAGGAAGCAGTGGCTGGCCAGGTTGCATTAGATAAAGTATTGGCCAAAGTCATCCAAGGGTTTTAAACAAAAGGGTCATAGTTTTATTTTGTTATTCACAAAGATGCTTCCAGAATCTGTACAGATTAAGGATCATAGGTGGTAAGAGCATGTGGGGACTCAACATTTAAGAGGTGGACTCCAGTCACAGAAAGGGAGGGTCAGCAGGGGTATGGTCAGAAAGTATCAACTGCAAGAATTCCTGGGAGGTGGATATAGAAACATGAGCAGATAGACTGGGTGTGAGGAAAGGGGAAAACATGATTCCACAGAGCATCCTTTGTGTGTATGAGAGAGAATATCACATCAGTCTAGGTAATAGTAAACAATTGTTTCCATCAAATATATTTAAAAATGCATTGAAATGAACTTTATAAGATATTTTAGTTATTTTAGTTAAAGTTTTAGCATTGAAAGTAATTCAAACCTTGGCTTTCCAGCCAAACAAACTTAAGCAGTATTTCATAAAGAACCTAACTGATGCCCCTTCTCCACCTTGGTGTCAGAAATGGGGAGGAGCATGAGCATACGCCAGGTGACAGGATGACGATTTCTGAGCACTGCAATAAGTGAGCTTCTTCAAATAAATTATAGCCACCTCTCTAACCAAATGGAGATATTTAGTTTGAACAATAAGCTTGGGTAAACATCAGTGTATTGCCTATGGCATTTCCAGTTCCATTGTTAAGGTCTGAACTGTATTAGCGCTGCCTAGATGATAGGAAGGATGGTATTTTTAAGCATATTTATTTACATTTTAATGTAGTGAGAATTTTTTATTATGAAATGATCATTAATGCATAAATTGGTAATTATAGATGATTGCCAATTTTTCCCTTGGGTGTTTTTCACAACATGAGCCACAAATTCATTGTAGATTCACTAATGTTCATGTCTCACCCTTGTAGATAGATTCAGTTTAGTTTTTCTTGCAAAACTATGTGCTTTATCATTATCACTGATGCCTCAAAATTAAAGAGTTCATTGACATTTCTGAGTCCAATGCAGTTTAGGCATTTTGTACATCTTATATTTAAGTTCCCCTGTGAATCCATAGACATGTTTTCCTGACAATAAAATAGTATGGTAACATAAAAATATCAGGGTAGTGCTGACATCCCTTGCTGGATAAAATAATTTTAAGATTTAAAACTAATGAAAATGTTTTGATTCTTTTTTTTTAAAAGGGAAAGGATTTATTGTTGTGGAAAACCGACAGACAAGAGGGAAGGGGCAAAGAAGGAAAAGAGAGCATAAGAGAGGGAGAGATCAAGAGAAAGAGAGAGAGGGAGAGAGAGCCAAGTATTCAGGAAGAGGTCCTGTTAAACTTTTGCCAGGGGGTGGGCAGGGAAGCAAGAGCAGCGAATCCCATTAGGGTGGGGAGTGCAGTTGACACCTGTGGTTGGGCCATGTGGTCATCTGGCTTCCAGCAATGGAGGTGGGGACAAGAGCATAGGATGGTGTCCGGGTGTAGATCACTCCGTAGATAAGACTGCACCATTTTACTAACATTACTAACATTCTCTCCTTTTGTTTTTTATAAAGCAGGAGTTGTATGGGGTTACATTAGCCCAAAAGTTCAGGAGGGGTAGAGGGATGATGACCTGTCTTTAGAGCTACTTCCTAATGACATGGGGCAATGGGGTACTCTCTGCTGGCATGGGATGATGTCTCAAGCCACTGTCTCCTGGGTGGGGAGCCGAGGGATATACTATATCCCTGTAGCAGCATTTGGTTGACTTTCTGGTTGGTGAAGGCTTTGGTTCATTACATTGTCAACTCCTGTCAACATTTAAACAGACATTGCAGTATAAAAGATAGGGTGATGATTCAGTTTGGGTGATTAAATAAGCCTTCATTTTTATTTGCAAACCCCTATCACAGAAATCATCTAGAATATCTTTTACAGAATATTATTGAATCATTACTTATAATAAGCAGATGGTGTTATTTTAACAAGTATGAAATAATGTTTAATTTTGGACACTTACTTTTTTTTTTAAAGATTGATTTTATTTATTTGAAAGAGTTACAGAGAGAGGTAGAGACAGAGAAGTCTTCCATCTGCTGGTTCACTCCCCAGATGGCTGCAATGGCTGGAGCAGAACCGATCTGAAGCCAGGAGCCAGAAGCTTCTTCCAGGTCCCCCTTGTGGGTGCAGGGGCTCAAGGACTTGGGCCATCTGCTGCTGCTTTCCCAGGCCACAGCAGAGAGCTGGACTGGAAGAGGAGCAGCCGGGACTAGAACTGGCACCCATATGGGATGCCGACGCTTCAGGCCAAGGCTTTAACCTGCTGCACCAGAGCATCAATCCCAAGGACACGTACTTTTAAAGGTAAAAATTTACCAAGGTATCTCCATAAAGCATGCATATGCTCAATGCTCTACACAAAAATACTTTCATTTGTATGCAATTTCATTTTTTATGTTGGGTTTCCCTAAGAGGTTTCATTTGAAGAATGAGTTATTAAAATTGAAAAAAAAACAAATACTCTATTGAATCAAGTTATCAAAGTAGAAATGCCTGCTAAAACTATGACATTTTATGGGTACACACGACTATCTATGGTGCCCTGGATTTCTAACATACCCACTTTCAAGTATTTTTATATCCTTTAAAATAATGTCTTTATTTCCACAGAAATTTTTCTAAACTGATATAGAAACTACATAAAATTTGATAATCTTTTATGTCTGTGTTTCTATAGAAAACATTGATAATATGAAAAGATAGACCATTTCTGATAGTGAATCAGAAAAAAGCAAATACTGACCCGAGACTGTTGACCTTGATAGCCTTCAATTTTTTTTCAGTTTAAAGCCAGAAAGCATATTTTATTTATTTATTTATTGACAGGCAGAGTTAGTGAGAGAGAGAGACAGAGAGAAAGGTTTTCCTTTTCCGTTGGTTCACTCCCCAAATGGTCACTATGGCCAGCGCTGCGCTGATCTGAAGCCAGGAGCCAGGAGCCAGGAGCCAGGTGCTTCCTCCTGGTCTCTCATGCAGGTGCAGGGCCCAAGCACTTGGGCCATCCTCTACTGCCTTCCCAGGCCACAGCAGAGAGCTGGACTGGAAGAGGAGCAACTGGGACAGGATCGATCCGGCGCCCCAACCGGGACTAGAACCAGGGGTGCCAGTGCCACAGGCGGAGGATTAGCCAAGTGAGCTGCAGTGCCGGCCAGAAAGCATATTTTAAAGGTGTACATTAATAAACCTAGGAGTAGCAGATGTGAACAACCAAATAGCACTTGATGACATTTTAACGTTGGCCATCAGTTCTACATCTGAGAAGGAAGCCATCATGTACATGCTACCCAGGACAAACCATTCCTTTGATTATTGAAACTCTCAGGCACAGTTGATCTGTGAAAACTTCTGGGAGCTGAACATCATTGCTCTTCAATTCCCAAAGCACATGTTCTTCTATTTTATGGAGTCCTTCGTAGTTACAGAGTCCTTTCACACACGTTCACTCATAATTTCCATCCCAAACCTGTACACTAGATGTTTTTTGTCTTCTTTTTTACCTATAAAAACTGGGAATTCACTGGTTTGCATAGTGGTGTAGTTTACATGGCAGTTAAAGATGCAGAGCTGTTCTCACCTGACCTGCTGGCTGTGTGTGCAGCCTACATCATACATGGTGGTATTCTGTTCTGTTATTAGCACACATGATTGACACTTCATGCGAAATGTGGAGATTTCATGGTGGAAACTGTTAAACCTTTCTAGTAGCTCCTACAGCACCTGGTCCAGTCTGAAGCATCTTGAAATAGGATTAATAAAAATTTTAGCTAAGCATTCAAATTGTTAACATAAGCTTTTGTTTGAATACATTTTAGAGTAGGTTGTAAGAAACCAAGATATAAAATGATAAAGGACAAAAACGCACTGAGATATTAAAATAATTTATAAAACTTGGACTGAATTTTGGCTACTGGTATAGGTCAGATTCCTAGAAACCAGATTTTACATCAGAGGTTTTCATTCAGGATGCTCATCTTCACCTCTGGGAGGTAAAGGATATAGGTTGAAGGGGAGGTTGAGCTGTATTTCTGGTATAACCTGGCCTCAGTCAAATCCATGGGGAGCTCTGGAGCTGGGATGAAGCTTCTCTGTCGTTCCTAGTTGGACAAGGAGGATGGATCATTCTATCCCCACCCCCCACCCCTACCCCTAACACCCATCAAGGAATTCTGTGTTCATACTGCATCTGTACAAGGGCACTGTGACTCAGGCTGCTCTTTTCTTTTTCTTTGTTTTTAACTTTTATTTAGTAAATATAATTTTCCAAAGTACAGTTTATGGATTACAATGGCTCCCCCCCCCCATAACTTCCCTCCCATCCGCACCTCTCCCATCTCCGGCTCCCTCTCCCATTCCATTCACATCAAGATTCATGTTCAATTATCTTTATATACAGAAGATCAATTTAGTATGTATTAAGGAAAGATTTCATCAGTTTTCACCCACACAGAACATAAAGTGTAAAATACTGTTTGAATACTAGTTATAGCATTAATTCACATTGGACAACACATTAAGGACAGAGATCCTACATGAGGAGTAAGTACACAGTGACTCCTGTTGTTGACTTAACAATTTGACACTCCTGTTCATGGCGTCAGTAATCTCCCTAGGCTCTAGTCATGAGTTGACAAGGCTATGGAAGCCTTTTGAGTTCACCGACTTTGATCTTATTTAGACAAGGTCATAGTCAAAGTGGAAGTTCTCTCCTCCCTTCAGAGAAAGGTATCTCCTTCTTTGATGGCCCGTTCTTTCTACTGGGATCTCACTCGCAGAGATCTTTCATTTAGGTCCTCTTTTTTGACCTAAATGAAAGATCTTAGGCTGCTCTGTTCAAAAGCAGGCAATTTCCAAAGGCAGCCAAGGGCTGAGTGTCTGTGAGTTGGCACCCACTCACGAAGTTTGTAGAATAAATGTGCTGAATGGGGAGAATGGGCAGCTCAGCAGGGACTCGCTCCTACAGGATGGGCGAAGTGAGGATAAGATTACACTTCTCTCAAGTGAAAAGCTGGGTGCTTCAGGAAGTTCATGGGGAGAGCGGGAATCCCATGTCAAAGCACTATTTCTGGTCTCAGCTGTTCCACTTCCAGTCCAGCTCCCTGACAAAGTGCCTTGAAAGGCAGTGGAAGATGGCCCACGTGCTTGGCCCCTTGCCACATTCATGGGAGATTCTACTGGAGTTCCAGGCTCCTGACTTCTGCCTGGCCCAACCCTGGTTGTTTCGCCCCTTAGAGGGGTGAATCAGCAGAGGGAATCAATATCTCTCTTTTACTCCCTGTCTTTCAAATAAATAAATAATTAAATAAATAAGTAAATATTTTTAAGAAATTCATCAGAAAAATAGAATCAAAAGATAAGTGTATTTTGACAGTTTTGAAATTCATGCAATGTCATTGAGAATCTTTGTCAAACTTTAAATAAAAATATAAGTAGATACAATAGTCCCAGTTATCTGTGGATTCCCTCTCTGCAATTCAGTTATCCATGGTGAACCATGGTCCTAAAATGGTAAGTGGAAAATTTTAGCAACAAGCATTTCAAAAGCTTAAGTTGAGTGCTACTCTAAGTGGTGTGCTGAAATCTCATGCCATCCCAGAATAATCCCTCTGTATAGTGTGTATATATATATATATATATATAGTATATAAAACCTGCCCAGTTGTCTCTTAATAGTAAAATTACAGAACATACCCATTTAAGGCTTGGTGTTTTACATAGTTTCAAGAATCCACTGGGGGTCTTAAAAAACATCGTCCATAGATGAGGGAAGACTATGCTACAGACATTATTTCATTTGAAAGTAAAATACATATGTCCATTTGAAAACAGTGATATTAGTATGCCTCATTCTGTTAGTTTTTCTGCTATTAAAGAGAAGAGGGACTGTAGAAAAATACTGAACAAATACAATGGAAAGAAATTTATTTTCTTTTACTCCTAATATTGGATAGGATGTAATTATGCAACTGGAATGATACTTGAAGTTCTCATTCATCAAGGAAATTGGCATCAGAAATATATGTGTTCTTTAAGGCAGACTTATGAATAATAGTAAGATTTTCTTGCTAGATCTTGGGAAACTTCTCTTTCCTTTAACATATCAATCCACTTACTCAGCATGTACTGATGCTTCAATTAAATATCCACAATGTTAATATACTGATATGTTTTTGCTGTATTCCTTCTATATTACCACAATATTCTCTGACTTGAGGTCCCTGATTCTAAGTTTGCCTTCGTATAAATCTTTCTACGCACTGGAGCAAAAGTTGGACATTCTCTCTCTCTCTCTCTCTCTCTCTCTCTCTCACACACACACACACACACACACACACACACCATTCCATGACCTATAACATTCCAATGGCTTCCCTCCTTAGCCTCCTCCGCTGAGGTCACAGGTGCACTGAGTTAGCGAGCATTTGTTGCATGTTGAGCAGCTTTTTGTCTCATGGTCACCAGTGTTCTGCAAGCCCTCTCTGCTCAGACCACTGGCCTGGTTTTTCTGAGATATGCCAAGATCTCCCTGTGCTGAGACCTTTTCTTATTTACTTTGGAAACACCCTCAACCCATTGCTCCGTGAGGCTGACCATTATCCCTCAATTCCTTCAGGTCTCAACTCAAAAATACCCTCTACGGAGAGAAACTTTCTGAATATCTTAACTAAATAACCCACCTTCTCCCAAGTCCCTCTATCACATGGCCTTTCAGTATCTCCGTAGCACTTTACCCTCTCTGAAAATAATTAATACTTATATATCCGAAAATAATTAATACTTATATATTGTTTCTATTCCAAAGAACAAAATTAATCACGTGGGAATAGGGAGTTTATTTTTGTTCATTAGTGCAACCGCTGGTACTGGATCAGTGGCTGGCAGATAGTAGGAAATCATTAAGCATATGGTTAAAACACAAATGAGTAAGTGGTTCAATGATCAAAGAGCTAAAGGATCTCATTTTAAAGAGAATAATCAGATGTATCAATGTAACTCAGTGTAACTCAATGGTGACTGAGACTCACCCCTGAGACAGCTAAAATCTCTGTCTGTCCTCACCTCATTTCATATGATCTAATTGGAAACATCAGTTTATGAGAATTATATTCATACAGAGCATTCCATAGCTCTATAAGTTTACTTAAAGTATAAGAAATTACACAGTGAAGATTCTTTTCAAACTATGAGTCATAAACCACTGGAGGATCATAAAATAAATTTCTCAGGCCACAGCCTGCCATAAAAAATGAAAGTAGTAGTATAGAAAATACAAAACTGCATGACACAAAGTAAAGTTATCCTCTGAAATGTTTGTCTTACTATTACGTATGGACGTGTACCCAGTCACAATGTGACATCAGTTTGTACCTGGTTGCAGTGGAAATACTTTAAGATCCTCGATTTGGAGAGATTGCATGTGCCGTCCAGACTGTAACTTCCTGCAACTCTCTGGCTCTAAGCTGTCTCTTCTTTGTTACTGGCCATGAAGGGGAGGACGTTGCCGGAGCAAGTTTTATGGGTTCTTTCCAATAGCTTAGTATAGAAATAAAAAGCCAGGAAACAATTTGCAAAGAAGTGGAAACGTCTATTTGATGGACAAGTGACAGTAACGCATCTCGTCTGAGAGGAGACCAGGCAGAGTTCCAGATGGGGACACCGGCTGTCAGGAAGTGCCCAGGGCTTTTAAGGCATTGCTATCTGTTCATTGGGTCATTCTATGGAGGTGCCCATTCAATGGGGGTTCCACATGTGGTTTGTTGTTTTGCTTGGAGTTCATGGAGACAGAGAGCGTCTCTTGAGGAACTCAGCTCCCTCTCCTCTGCTAGCTCTGGGTGGGAGATTGCAAGTAACTTGAAGATGTGATTTGAAACCACAAGGTCACACATCAGCACAAGAAGCTGTAGTGGGGGAGATGCTGGCAGGTCTGGAAACAAGCTTTCCAGCCACTGGTAGCAGCCTGCTTGTGATGCACATTCTACCTACATCTGAGGGGCCCACAGACTCCTACCCACCAGGTGGCCTCACTCTTCATTACTTAACTGCCTGATTAAAATTGGCAGCAATGCCCACATGGCAGTTAGGATGATCCCCACCCTACTGCCACCAACACCAAGGATTCCCAAACCATCTTCCTTGTTTATGCAGGAAACAAGCCTGGCTCCACGCGGCTTCCTCAAGCATTTTCTGCAGTTCTCCTCCAGTGTATCTCTGATTTGTAAAATGTTGCCCGTCTTCCTATTGCTTTAAATTTATTACACAGCAACCTTTTCCTATCCTAAAAGCCAGGGTGCTGCCTCTGTCCAATCCTATAGGTAGGATTTCTAGAATGGATAGAAGAAATTTTCAAGAAACAAAAATCCAGCCCACAGAAGACAGGGTCTGAAATTTGGGGCCTGAGGAAAGACTTCAATTTATGTGAATTTTAGGGGAAAAAACTCATAATGGTAGAAATTCTGTTTAGAAGAAAAATACAGCCTAAAGGCTTTGCTCAGATTGTCTCCATCACAAGCTATGCTGTTATCCCAAAGGAAAGTACACAGCAAGCAGAATCTCAGGAACCCGCACCATCCTCCACAACTCACGTGAATGTTGAGAACCGAAATCAACTCTTTAAAGCAAACCTAAAGATTTTTTTAATTTATTATTTTTAAAGATTTATTTTAATTAATTAATTAATTTGAAAAGGGAAGTGGGGGGAGAGAGGGGGAGAGAGAGAGAGAGAAAGAGAGAGAGAGAGAGAGAGAGGTGTTCCATATACTGGTCCACTCCCTGGATGGCCACAAAAGCCACTGGGGTCTCTCATATGGGTGGCAGGAGCCCAACCTCTTGGGCCATCTTTCTCTGCTTTCCCAGGTGCATTAGCAGGGATTGGAAGTAGAGCAGCTGTGGCTTGAATCAGATGCTGGCATTGCAAGAGGTGGCTTAACACTCTACACCAGAACGTCAGCTCCTAAATCTTTTTAAAATCTGAAGTCAGATTAGTTTTATTTTCCTTTCTCTCCCTCCCTTCGCTCTCCTTTCCTTCCTGCTTCCTTCCTTCCTTTTCTCTTTCTTCTTAGATATATGAATAAAAAGCAGTTAATTCTCTTTTAAGGTCTCATACAATCATAATTTGTTGAACATTGCATTGATAGGTTGAAACCATTAAATTCCTTGCATTTAATAAATATTAAATATTAAATAGAAGCAATGCAAAATTATGCATCGTATTTTGAAGAAAACAACTTGTTAAATGCCACATTGATGCTTTCTTCCCACTACCCAAAAAATTGCATTATTTTGAAAATGAAGTCAAAGCCACCACAACCAGCTCAAGTTTCTAAAAAGAAAAAAAAAAACAAAAAACTTAGTGACATAAAAGTCACTCATACAAAAAAAGGAGATGAATGGATAAAGCTTTTTCTAAATTCATTAGATTCCAGTCTTCATCTGTTTAATCTTCTAGTAAAGTATTATTTACTGCAATGATCTATATCACTCAATAGAAAAAAACAGACACCTTTTAAAATATGTTATAAAACTCTGAAACCTGGTTAAACTCTCACTTGTAAACATTTTAACCAGAAAATCTTAAAATGGATCAAATAAGATAATAATGTTGATTTAAACGAAGCGAGAAGTAAAAGACAAACCCAAGCTTTCAAACTAGTTTAGAATTAATGCAGAAAAAGTTTGACCTTGGTCACTGGGTTATGTGATGCTCAAGGAAGTCAGCCAAGGGAACCAGGCAATGAGACAATGAGAGCCCCATAGGAGCACATTCCCCAGGGGCTGGCGGTTCCTGAGCGGATCCTGAAGGGAGGCCTTTCTGACCAGTGGCTGCTGGACCAAGAGCCCCTGCCTGCAATTGTACAGACAGGCATCGGACCCACAGCCTCCATGATGCAAGTATAGAATAAAGCTACTTCAACAGGAGAAATAATTCCTTCCTCATTTATGAAATTCATCTCTTCCAGTAATTTGTTTGCTAACATGCCAACGATCGATAGATAACAGCAAAGGGGAAATTTGTTTTCAGAAGCGCTCTTCATTCAATCTCGCTGGCCCCACACACGGCAACTCCAGCTCGCTTCATTATTCAGTAGCACTTGCACATCCCGTGGGGAGGGCTCTCATTATTACACATCATTTTTCCCGAGGATGTGTGATTTAATTTTAATGCCAGAATCAAAATATCAAAATCCTCTGCTACTTCGAACCTCTCTGGTGTAATCAGAAAGGGAAGTTTATTCTGTTTTTGTGCTTCAGAAGGTTTTGCTGTGTTTCTAAGTCATGATAAAATCAATAAGAACAAAAGTACAGTGAAATGAAATGCTATGGTTTCCTTTTTTAGTTAAATAGATGATCCAATCCCCTCCTAACACAATGCGGTTATCTGTAGCTAACTTCCATATTCTTGGTTGACAGGAACAACGAACAATGGTTTAGTTTGAGAAAGACGGTTACATTTCTGAAACATTTCCATTTGGTGTATTTCACATACTTGGCAGTCCAAAACTAGCATGCTATTTGTAATCGTTCTAATTCCTGAATTGCACACAGTACCCTCTTTCATTGCTGCCCTCTTCACAATGCTTGCAAAAATTAGAGCATTTCCCAAACTGGATGATTTCCAAGACAAGCCATGATCTAATAGAGCAAATTATTTTCTTTGTTTCCACTGGGAAGCTGGTGAGTTCAAAGCTGTCTCTCCAGCCCACCTTCTGAAGATACAGGCTCCAGCAGGTGTGGCTTTGCCTGTCTGGCAGCTGTGGCCCAATTCTCCCAGCCCACAGAGGGCATGCATGTGCCAGTGTGAGGGAGGGCCAGTTCATTCATCTCTGAAGAAGTTTTTGAATTAATATTTAATGAAGGGCCTGATGAAAACAGAACTCATTTTGCAAAATTTAAATTTCAAATATGTAGCTAGAAAAGAGTGGAAATATGGAAGTATCAGCTTAAACCATTAAGCCCAACATACTGGCACAGGGCAAAGAAAAAAGTAATGTGCATGAAATCAAGCAAGAAATATTTACATTTAGAAACTAACAGTGCTATTATTGGCTCCATGTTTTACAACTGCAAGCCAAAAGTTGGTTCTCCTCCTTTTAGGAAACATCTCCCTCTACATGTGGGAAAGTGGAGACAGCACTGTTCCCCAAGTCACTCTGCTGTGTCTGAACCTCCTCGCAGCCCACAGTCTCATTGCCATCCTCTGGGCCACCCAGGACGCCTGGACACTGGCCTTTGAGAGGGCCATTTCTTTGTGGCCGTGACAGGACACTGGACATAAGAGACCACACCTCCTCACCCTGCCTTTTCTTCCTGCAGTGCCATCTGATGACACTGTGCTGGTTGATGAGATTCCACTGTAGCACACAAAAGGATTTATGCATAAAGGATGCTTTTATTCACATGTTACGTAGAACAGTTCTCACACAGAAAGGAAAAAGGATCTATGGAGAGAACCCTTTTGAATTTTGCAATTCTGTCCATTACAAAAGCTTAAACCTCTCAATAGTTAGTTAGTGCTAATTATTCAAAAACCTGGAAGAAATTAAATGAAGGGACTTCAAAAAGCTTGTGAAAAACAGCAGTAAAATGTAAGTTTATTTTGGTACCCAAAATTTTGAAATCTATAGACACATGGTTATTACTAAAAAGAGTTTAATTAAGTTATTAGATTGATTTCTCTTGCTTTGCCTCACTTCTGAGACTTGTTAAGAATACATAATGCATTAAGAAATCATTTCTTAACTTTTGGACAATTAAAATGATATTCAGCCAAACTTTTCAAAAATGAGTGATTTAAGAAACATTTTCAAAATTGGAATATATTTGTAATTCAAGAACTGAGTAGTTTTAAGGAAATTTACACATGAGGTCAAATGCAAGCCTTTCAAATGAATGCTTCAATCTCTAATGTAACAATGCAGTAGAAAAGCAAAGAGCCAAACATGACAAAATCTGGTATATTATAGTAAGAGTAATTACTTTAATTTTTGTTTAGACCTAGTTTTAATCTATGCATATGAATAGCTTATTCAATAGAACACAACCCTCAAATAATGAGTAACTCACAGCAATTGTTAATAGTCTTTGTGATGGAAATTTTAATTATAAAGGACAGAAACAGTATTTGATATAATGAAGGTAAAAAATTAAAATAAATTGGCATGGAGGGTCACAGTGCTTAGTTTCTGAAATCATTTGAATCACAAAAATATTTTATTGTGCTCTTTTAATTTTTGTAATGTTGATTAATGAGTATCACAGTACATGTTAATTAAGCTCATGTTGTCTGTTCAACATTCTTCATCAACTTTATTTTAAAAATTGTTGACTGGTTATAGAGAGCAAAGGTTAAATATTTCCTCCCCAAATAGTTTAATTAATGTATTCTAATCTATTGATGATATATTTTAAGAATACCAAATACAATTTATCTTTCTTTGGAGAAAGACACTTTCCATACTGAATAATTCCATTCTGAATGTTAGAAGCAAGATTTCTTTTTAAGAAATTGCATTTTAAGGCTTGCATTTGACCTCATGTATAAGTTTCTTTTTCTCTCTCTTCCTGATCAATAGAATTGGAAATAAGATGAATGTTATTTGGCCTCAATTAAAAAAAATAAATAATTGGACCTTCCATGCAAGAAGAACAATCCCATCTACATTGACTGAAGACATAGACAACAGTCTTAAGAGAGAGGTGACTGTACCCGATCCCCTGGATGGTAGGTCCTGGTGCTCTGGCTTGGGATAGTCAGGCAGTGAGACTGAGAACACTTGCCTATCGGACATCAATTTCCATAATTTATACCAATGTGGATTTTGATTTTCATTTCTAATGTGACAGTTCTTAGTGAGGCTTCGCTTACTTGTTCCTTGCCTAATACAAGGCATTTGTATATATGATCAAAAAGAGCAAATGTATTCCCTCAGTGGAGAATAATGCTTTATTGCTTAATTTTTCATATGTTCTTATTGTACATATGAACAAAAATTCATTATATTTTATCTTGGTTGATGTGTCTGTAGAAATATAGAAGCCAAGACACAGAGAAGAAAGAAAGAAAAAGTCATTTAGTATAATACACATATTTTCAGGTTCAATGAATATTTTTTGTATTTATTAACAAATTATGGTTACTTTTAACTATTGTAAATATTTTTGGGTATGGAAAAGTCATAAATAAGTGGAGTCCTATGGCTATACCTTCTTCACTTGTGTGCCCAAATTCTATTTTTTTCCAAATAAAATTTATCAATGATAAAATTAGATATATTAATCTCACAATTTCCTAAGTTTCTTAAAATTAAATCTGTTCATTTCCTCCAACACTTTCAAGAATGTTTTGTATTAAACATTACAATCTATAATATCTAAATTTATTATTATTATGAGCAGTAAGTGATCTGGAAGGCTTAAGTAATATTAAGAAAAAACACTTCAGACCAACTTTTCATTTGCAAATCCTCTATGCACCAAACTTGATTTCTTTGTGTGTCTGTTACAGAACATGACTCAACTGGGATATACTTAGAATGGGTAACAATGGAGCAAAGAATGAAGAATAGGAAACTTTCAAGAACACTCATGCATTTTTAGGTTCTTCGTGACATGGTCTATGATTTCTTCATATATAGAGATAGATATAGTTAAACACATATATAGTTAGATATTTATATTTATTAAATTATATATTATATTTGATATTATAAATTATATATATATATATATATATAGAGAGAGAGAGAGAGAGAGAGAGGGCAATTAAGAAAAACAAAACCTGCTTTGCAAGAACATATTACTGGAATCCTACAAGAAAGAAAGCCTCTATTAATTAATTGCTTTGACTATCTTGAATGGTTGGAACAAGAATGAGTTAGATTAATAATCTCCTTCCTTTTCTTCTCAATAGATTGTTTTTCATTGCTTTATAAACTACTACTCTCAATTAATTTAATCCATACCAGTCTCAATTAATTTTAATCCATTGTAATAGTAGACATTACAATGACAAATTTAGTCCTAGGAAAATCTCTGGTCTCTCTTCATATATCTGGCTTATTTTGTGTTAAATGCCATTAACTCCATATAGTGTGGCATACTTTCTTTATCTTTTGTCCTTGGATGAAAGAAGTATTTGAGCTAGATTTTATATTCTATTGATAATGATAGTATAAATGCGTAGTATTTTCCCTTCACCTTCAACATAAATTGTTGAATTATGGTTTTAATTTTGAGACACTTCTATTAGGCAAAATCATAAGAAAATATGATTTCTTTTTTTAAATCGTAGCAATTAGAGGCGTCCTATATGCCTCAATCAGATAAACATCAAAATGAATACGAAATTGGGGCTAAATGAGATGAATGTTATTGTTTCAATAGCTAGATTTAATACCATAAAATATAAAACGGCTAACAATGGAAAAATAATAATAAATAGAGTGACACAGGCAGGATGCGGAAAACTACCCATAAGAAATAATCCTTTCTGTTGGATTATTGACATCAGAATCTCTTTTCATTCCCGTTTTTTATCTCCCTCTAGTGTATTCTGTCTCATTCTCTCTCTTGCCCAGTCTTTATCAGAGAAGTTATCATATAAAGTGCCTCTTTACAAACCGTATAAATTTTATAGGCTATATTGAGTTCAGTACAAGGGCATGTTACTATCCACTTAGCTCATCTGAGGCTTCAAGGGAGGGGGGAGGAAACCTTGAACGCTTCATGTATTATTTTTGCAAGCTTTTGTCAGGGCTTTCAAAATACATCATATCTTTAAGGCAACACCCTGTCCACGTTTCTGCACATCGTTTGTGTACAAGACTCAGAACTGCCATTTCACATCACAGCACATTGATTTTTAATGCTCCTCTCATTTATGGAAAGATGTAGAAATCTTAGCTTAGTTCAGCTGCATGCTGACCCATGTTTGAACTTCTTCCCAGCTGCTCCTGGGTTCCTATCAGCATGGTTTGAAGCTATACAATTTGGTTGAGGCAATCTCAAAATGTATTTAAAAATGAGAGGTTTATGATTTTTAAAAAAATCACTGGGGGGCAGTCAATAACAAATATGAAATTGGGAAATGATGTTAAATTGTTTGATTTCAGACACATAGCCTTGCTCATTGGTCTCACTTGCTTCTTGAAAAGATTGATTTTGATTTTATTTCTTCTGCTAAGACATTGCAGTTGGTTGTCCTTTTAGAGATAACATGGAGTCAAGTGTACCTACTCTGTATAGCACAAATATATCACAACTGTGCCACTAGGTTTTTGTGTGTGTGATTTCATGCATGAAATTATTGTAGAAAGTAGATCAATGCTGTGTCCAGACATTGCTATATACAGAACTATATTCTTGGAATTTTAATAGAGGGGTACCTCCAGCAAAGTTGTAATAATACTTTAAATAGAGATTGAAACAAGGGGTAGGAGTAGGGACCCAATGCACAGGAACCATTTGGTGTATACAGGAACAACCAACAGAAGGGCAAGAGGTTGGAACTTTCCCAAGCGTCCTCTTTTGAATATATTAGTTCGATTTATATACGTTAATGAGGTTCTTTGTTGTTGTTGTTACTGTGCCAACTTGCAAATAATTTATCTTGGACAAAGCAGTTTTATTAAACATGTAAAATGTGTACAGCATGCATAAGATATTTTATAATTTTGTTAGCATGTAATATACTTGATTGGGTGCAATATTTCAATACAGGCCTACAGTATAGACTGATCCAATCAAGTGATCCACACTTCCTCCGTTGCATCCTTCCTCCCTATCTGGAGCCTAGCAGGTTCTCTCCTGTTCTTCATGCCGTGTGTATTTCATGATTGTGAGCGACAGTCACTTCACTGTGCTATGAAATACCACCACCTTTACATACATGCTTTCATTATTTAAATCCTGCACTTTAGCTTTGAGCAGTAAAAACCAACATTATAGATTTATCTTTCAATTGTTGTCTTAACAGCATATTATATACTGCTTTGCTTCATTTCCTGCAATACTTTTACATTAACGGTAGTTGGAAATATTATGTGGTGGTGACTAATGCAAAAGATAAAAATCACTCAACAATATATTCAGTCCCCCAGAAACTGAGGGTACGATATTGTGTGAATCTCAGCTCTCCTTCTACCCCTCCAGACAAATTCCAATGAGTATGATCTATGGTAGAATGGTGGCTGTGAAAATTCTTACCCTATTATTACTTGTGGGGGACAGTGTTCCCTTATTTCGCTATAGTGTGCGATGTTTGGTGTAGATGTGCTACACATGCCCTTTGTAAGTCTAGGTGAGGTTGCTGCCATTCCAGTTGTGCTGACTGGGGTTATCAGGCCTGTTTATTGAATTTTCTTAAATGTTCTTTCTGCAGCAATTATGATGTACATGTAATTTTAAAAAAAAATCCATTAATAATTGATTAAATTTTGAGTGATAAAGCAAGCTTGTATTCCTGGGATAAAGACAAATTGGTCATAATATATACTTTATGTGTACTGCTAGATTCAAGGATCTTTATTTCAATTATGAGCATTGTGATGCATTCAAGGGATGCTGATCTATTATTATTTTTATTTTTTATAATTTCTTTGTTAGGTTTTGATGTCAAGTTTGCCATGTACTTTAAAAATGGAAATTATTCCCTTTTCTGAAATAATTGAGATAAGGTTGATAATAGATTTGTATCCTTTATTCACTAATTATTTAATCTAATTAATCAGTAATGCCATCTGTGCTTGAAATTTTGTTATGAAAATGAGTTAATTAATGGAAAGTATTTTGCCAAAATTTTCTTTTTAGTAGTTTTTGCCTTTCATTTAATTTTTTGACATTTTTATGTTATTTGTGTATTTCCTTATTTTTAGGGTATGTAGTAATGCTCCCACCATTATTCCCAACACTGATAATTTGTATTCTCTTTCTCTCTTCACCATCTTCCACTCCTTCTTCGTCTAGCTTTCCCATGCCATCTTCATCTTTAATGCTAGGACTCTATCAGATATCAACTTATGAACAGGATACATCCATTTTTCTTTTAGTTCTGGCAACGTTGCTTCATGTATTTCAAATTCCATTTTTACATTTATCACACTAAAGACAGCCTTCTTGATGAATTGTCCTATTATTAATGTGTAATGCGTATTATTTCTAGTAATGATCCTTAGCTTAGTCTACTTTGATTTTAATATTTTTACACCTACTCTTTACATGTGTTGCTTAGAGCTATTAAGCCCACTAAGTACATTTCTTATCTCGATTTTTTATTTCTAGTGTTCCCACTGATTCTACTTTACCAATTTTTCATGATTTTTTTGTTTGTTGTTTTTTGTTTTTTTAAGCAGACAAGAGATAGGCAAGGAGGAAGGCTCCATCCATTGGTTCACTCCCCAAATCCCTGTAATGAAGCCAGTGCAGGCAGGGCCCAAACATTCAGGTCACTTTTCACTGCTTTCCCAGGCCATAACAGGAAGTGGAGCACCCAGGACTCGAACCAGCATCCTTATGTGTTGCTGGCACTGCAGGCTGTGTGGCTTTACTCACTATGCCACAGCGCTGGCTGCACTTTTTTCTCTTTACCTAAATTTCCCATTATTCAAACATGTTGGCTATCTTTTACGCAAGACCTTTTAGTTTATTAATAACTGATATTTCAAAATGTTGTCTTATTATTTTAATATCTCATTATTTAACACTGTCTTAACACTTATCTCCGAGTTCATTCATTATTTATCTTAATAGTCATTGATATCAGTACATCAGTATGACAATAACTACATCAATGTGAATATTAACTATTTATCCTATTGAGCATTGGTTACTTTTGATATATCATGCAGTTTTTAAGTTCATGTTTGCCAGGAGGGCTTTCAAAGGTGGCGGAATAGGGAGGGAGCACACCGATGGTCCGGGAAGGGAAGGTTCAAAGAGGGGTGAGAATTTGTAGTTTTGGGGAAAGGGAAGCTCTTCCGAAACTGGGGAGACAGGGTGGACCTGTGAGGAGGACGTGGACGCCTGAAGAGCAGGACACCAGCAGGAGCGTGTACACACCAGCGCTGAAAGCCGAGATGATACAGGACGCTTACCCAGCACCACTGTAACAGCCGCCGTCGTCCCTCCCCCAACCCACCCTGGGACAGACACTGAGACACGCACGGCTGAGTGGGGGAGGAAATAGAAACGGGACAGAGTGAGTAGCGCCTGCGGAAAGAGTTCACAATTCAGGGGGTCTAATTGAGGGACTAAACAATCCAAGATCCCTCCCCCAAATCGGAGCTGCAGCGGGCGGGAAGCAGCCATCTTGTTCGTTTTCATTCGGGAGCGGAGCCCAAAGTTGGAGTGGAGGGACAGGGGTGGGCAGAGAGGGAGGGCAGCTCAAAGCCCTGACACCAGTCTACTCAAGTTACCAAAAAAAAGAAAATTGAATAGCATCCATGGGAAGAGGGCAGGATCCAGGGGGACAAGAGATCCCAGGATCCTTAGGAGCTGCCCAACATACAATCAGAGCCTACTCAAGTTACAAAAAATAAATACATAAATAAATAAGTAAAAAATAAACAAACTCTAGAAGGCAGAGCAGCCTGCTTACACTGGATATTGGTACAGATTCACAGCAGCCCATAGCAGAGGGAAATCAACCTGACAAACCACCCAGACGGAATGCCAAAAAACAAAACAAAAACCCACAATAAGAATATAGAAGAACATATAAACTCGCCAATGGAGCAGGCTAAACCAACCATAACAGGCTGAAGAAGAAGAAGAATTTGAAACAATGCCAGAAAAAGAATTCAGAAAATTAATAATCAGAATACTTAGAAATAATGAGAAACAGTGTCAAGAGCTGAACAAAAAACAAGCCCAAGGATTAGAGATCCTAAAGAGAAGCCAGAATGAAATACTGGAAATGAAACACTCAATTGACCATATAAAAAACACTGTGGAATCCCTCAGAAATCGAACAGATGAAATAGAAGACCGAATATCAGAATTTGAAGACAAACTTCCAGAAATAATACAGTCAGTTCAAACGCAGGAAGAAGAAATTAAAAAATTTAAAAAAATATGGTCGGAGACCTACAAGATTCAATCAAACAATGTAATGTTCGGATAATAGGAGTCCCTGAGGGGGTGGAAAGAGAGAATGGATTGGAAGGTGTTTTCAATGAAATAATATCAGAAAACTTCAAACAAAGGCAGCTGGATAACAACAGGCAAATTCAACAGATAGCCAGGACTCTGAACAGGGTAGACCAAAAGAGAAATTCACCACGACACGTTGTGGCAACACTCAGCTCAGTGACACACAAAGAAGAAATCCTAAAATGTGCCAGAGAAAAATGACAAATCACATTAAGGGGTAAGTTAATCAGACTCACCCCAGACTTCTCATCGCAAACACTACAGGTATGGAGACAATGGCATGATATATTTCAAGTTTTAAAAGACAAACAATGCCAACCTAGAATACTATACCCTGCAAAGCTATCATTTATGAATGAAGGGGAAATAAAGATCTTCCAAGACAAACAGAAACTGAAAGAATTTGTATCCACGAATCCAACCCTACAACACTTGCTCAAAGACGTGCTGCACACAGAAATACAAAAACAAGAACTTCACTACAAAAAAAAAGCGAATGTAGAGTAACCTACAAACAAAGTTCAAAATACATAAACAGCTCATTTCAGGAAACATGAATGGGAAAAGACAGTACTTAACAATAATCACACTGAATGTGATGGCTTCACCACCGAATTTTACCAGACATTTAGAGAACAACTAACCTCAGTTCTTCTCAAGTTATTCAAAACAATTGGAAGGGAGGGAATCCTCCCAAATTCTTTCTATGAAGCCAATATCACCTTAATTCCTAAGCCCAGAAAAGACACAACAGAGATAGAAAACTATAGACCTATCACCCTAATGAACATAGATGCAAAAATACTCAACAAAATTCTGGCAAACTGAATCCAACTGCACATCAGAAAGATCATTCACTTGGACCAAGTGGGATTTATCCCTGGTATGCAGGGATGGTTCAATATTCGAAAGTCAATCAATGTAACACATCACATTAATAAATTGAGAAATAAAAATCATATGATTATCTCAATAGATGCAGAGAAAGCATTTGACAAAATACAACATCCTTTCATGATGAAAACCCTAAGCAAATTGGGGTTAGAATGAACATTCCTCAACACGATTAAGGCAGTCTATGATAAACCAATGGCCAGCATCATATTGAATGGGGAAAAATTGGAGGCATTTCCATTGAAAACTGACACCAGACAGGGATGCCCACTCTCACCATTGCTATTCAATATAGTCCTAGAAGTGTTAGCCAGGGCCATCAGGCAAGAAAAAGAAACTAAAGGGATACAAATGGGAAAGGAGGAAGTTAAACTATCCCTATTTGCAGATGACATGATACTGTATCTAGGGGACCCGATAAACTCCTATAAGAGACTATTGGAACTCATAGAAAAGTTTGGAAAAGTAGCAGGATACAAAGTCAATGCTCAGAAATCAACAGCCTTTGTATACACAGACAATGCCAGGGCAGAGGAAGAACTTCTAAGATCAATCCCATTCACGATAGCCACAAAAACAATAAAGTACCTTGGAATAAATTTAACCAAGGATGTCAAAGACCTCTATGATGAAAATTACAAAACACTAAAGAAAGAAATACAAGACAACATAAAAAAATGGAAAAATCTGCCATGCTCATGGATTGGAAGAATCAATGTCATCAAAATGTCCATTCTCCCAAAAGCAATTTACAAGTTCAATGCAATACCAATCAAAATACCAAAGTCATTCTTCAAAGACCTAGAAAAAACGATGCTGAAATTCATATGGAGAAACAGGAGACCGAGAATAGCTAAAGCAATCCTTTACAATAAAAATAAGGCCGGAGGCATCACAATTCCAGACTTCAAGACATACTACAGGGCAGTTATAATCAAAACAGCCTGGTACTGGTACAGAAACAGATGGATAGACCAATGGAACAGAATAGAAACACCGGAGACCAATCCAAACATCTATAACCAACTCATATTCGACAAAGGACCTAAAACCAACCCCTGGAACAAGGACAGCCTCTTCAACAAATGGTGCTGGGAAAACTGGATATCCACATGTCAAAGTATGAAGCAAGACCCCTACCTTACACCTTATACAAAAATCCACTCAACATGGATCATAGAACTAGAGATGCGCCACAACACCATGAAACTAATTGAGAGCATAGGGGAAACCCTTCAAGATATTAGAACAGGCGAAGAATTCCTGGAGAAGACCCCAGAGGCATGGGTAATCAGAGATAAAATAAACAAATGGGATTACTTCAAATTGAAGAGTTTCTTTACAGCAAAGGAAACAGTCAGGAAAGTAAAGAGGTGACCAACAGAATGGTAGATGTTATTTGCAAATTACACAACAGATAAAGGATTGACAACTAGAATCTACAAAATGATCAAAAAACACCACAGAATCAAAACAAACAACCCAGTAAAAAAATGGGCCAAGGACCTTAACAGACATTTTTCAAAAGAGGAAATCCAAATGGCCAACAGACACATGAAAAAATGCTCAGAACCCCTAGCTATCAGGGAAATGCAGATCAAAACCACAATGAGGTTTCATCCCACTCTGGTTAGATTGGCTTACATACAGAAATCAACCAACAACAGATGCTGGTGAGGATGTGGGGAAAAAGGGACACTAATCCACTGTTGGTGGGAATGCAAACCGATAAAGCCACTATGGAAGACAGTTTGGAGAGTCCTCAGAAACCTGAATATAGCACTACCACAGGACCCAGCCATCCCACTCCTTGGAATTTACCCAAATGGAATTTAAGGGGAGAAAAAAAGAGCCATTTGCACCTCAATATTTATTGCAGCTCAATTCACAATAGCTAAGACATGGAATCAACCTAAATGGCCATCAACAGATGACTGGATAAAGAAACTATGGGATATGTACTCTATGGAACACTATTCAGCAGTAAAAAACAACGAAATCCGGGCATTTACAACAAAATGGAGGAAGCTGGAAAACATCATGCTGAGGCCGGCGCCGCGGCTCACTAGACTAATCCTCCACCTTGCGGCGCCAGCACACCGGGTTCTAGTCCCGGTCGGGGCACCGATCCTGTCCCGGTTGCCCCTCTTCCAGGCCATCTCTCTGCTGTGGCCAGGGAGTGCAGTGGAGGATGGCCCAAGTCCTTGGGCCCTGCACCCCATGGGAGACCAGGAGAAGCACCTGACTCCTGCCATCGGATCAGCGCAGTGCGCCGGCCACAGCGCACTACCGCGGCGGCCATTGGAGGGTGAACCAACGGCAAAAGGAAGACCTTTCTCTCTGTCTCTCTCTCACTGTCCACTCTGCCTGTCAAAAATAAATAAATAAATTAATTAATCAATTAATTAATTTAATTAAATTAAAAGAAAAAAATCGTGCTGAGTGAAATAAGCCACTCCAAAAGGGACAAATATCATATGTTCTCCCTGATCGATGGCAACTAAATGAGCATCTAAAATGATACCCATTGAAGTGAAATGGACACTGTGAGAGACAATGACATGATCAGCCCTTGTCTTGACTGTTGAGGAACAACTTACTATTTTATTACTTTTAGTATTTTTGTTGTTGTTGTTGTTGCTCTGTTCTATATAAGACCACTGGTTGAACTCTGTAATCAATGCACAATCATTCTTAGGCATTTAAAATTAACAGAAAAGTGATCTCATTCATTTCTCATTCATTGTAAAGGAGGGAGCTTTCCCATAATGAAGTAGCCCTTGTACCAAAAATCCAAAAATACAAACTTGCAATCCTACTATTACTGTGTTACACAGGATATGTCACAGGAAAAAGTACTTTATGTCGTGAGTTTTTATTCCTTTACTTGAAAAGTATGGATAATATTATCAAGGATTTTTAAAACTTTTTGAGGTATAATTGATATACAAAGTATTGCTCATTTCTAACAGTTGACTTTCCATGAGTTTGGAGTTATATATTTACTTGCAATACCATTGCTTTAATCAAGGTTTTGTGTACTTCAAGGGAGATAACGATGATGTATGATGAACTAGATACTGGTTGCCTTATTTTTACTTGTAACAATAGGAGTGCTTCCACTGTATCAGCTTAGGAACCTCCTTAGAGTGTCAGAAGTAAAAAAAATAAAATCTTAAAATGGACCCAGATCCAGCAGTCACTGTGCCAGGAGAATACATACAAAAGTATAAAATAAGGTCCCCTTCCTCAAGGATTCTGGAAGTTGATCATACCTTCTATATTTTAAAAGTTGTTCTCCGGGCCATCAAAGAAGGAGGTACCATTCTCTGAAGGGAGGAGAGAACTTCCACTTTGACTATGACCCTATCGGAATAAGATCAAAGTCAGCGAACTCTAAAGGCTTCCATAGCCCTGGCAACTCATGACTAGAGCCTAGGGAGATTACTGACGCCATGAACAGGAGTGTCAAATTGTTAAACCAGCAACAGGAGTCACTGTGTACTTACACCCCATGTGGGATCTGTCCCTAATGTGTCGTCTAAAGCGAAGTGATCCTATAACTAGTACTGAAACAGTATTTTTATACTTTGCGTTTCTGTGTGGGCGCAGACTGATGAGGTCTTTACTAATTATATACTGAATTGATCTTCTGTATATAAAGAGAATTGGAAATGAAAAAAAAAAAACAACCTGGAGTTAAAAAGGAAATGGCATAGAAAATTAATTAATTTGAAAAAAAATTATGTAGGATCTCTGTCTTTAATGTGCTGTACATTGCTATTTAATGCTATAATTAGTAATCCAATGGTAGTTTTTTCACTTGATGTTGCTATATGGGCAAAATGTTGAAATCTTTACCTAATATATACTAAACTGATCTTCTGTATATAAAGAGAATTGAAAATGAATCTTTACATGAATGGAAGGGGAAAGGGAGCGGGAGGGGGGAGGGTTGCGGGCGGGAGGGAAGTTATGGGAGGGGGGAAGCCATTGTAACCCATAAGCTATACTTTGGAAATTTATATTCATTAAATAAAAGTTTAATAAAAAAAAGATATAAACGATAGAATTGAAAAAAAAAAAGAAGTTGTTCTCCGGGCCATCAAAGAAGGAGGAACCTTTCTCTGAAGGGAGGAGAGAACTTCCACTTTGACTATGGCCTTGTCTAAATAAGATTGGAGTCGGCGAACTCAAGAGGCTGCCATAGCCTTGGCAACTCATGACAAGAGCATTGGGTGATTACTGACATCATAAATAAGAGTGTCAGTTGTTAAATCGACAACAGGAGTCACTGTGCATTTACTCCCCATATAGGATCTCTGTCCTTAATGTGTTGTACTATGCGAATTAATGGTATAACTAGTACTCAAACAGTACTTTATACTTTGTGTGGGTGCAAACTGTTGAAATCTTTACTTAGTATGTACTAAATTGATCGTCTGCAAATAAAGATAATTGAAATGAATCTTGATGAAGAATGGGGTGGGAGAGGGAGTGGGAGATGGGATGGTTGTGGGTAGGAGAGTAGTTACGGGGGGAAAAAGCCGCTATAATCCAAAAGTTGTACTTTGGAAATTTATATTTATTGAATAAAAGTTTAAAAAAAAGTTGTTCTCTACTTCTTTGTATAATGTTCTGTTCTTTGTTCCAGCTTCTTTTTAGCTTCCTGATGTGCAGTGTATCGATCTGTGAGTTATTTTGCTCTATGATAGTTCACAACAGGAGCATTCTTTGGTGCTCTGGCACTTGCAACCTGATGGTCTTCAAGCACGAACTTGTCATTAGAGCTGCCAGGTAGAAGGATGTGGTCTCTTTTTTGAAAACGATGTCTACAGAGTTCAACAAGTGGTTTTATGTAGAACAAACAGAGCAACAACAACAACCACCACAACAACAAAAATACTAAAAGGAATAAAATAGTAAGTTGTTCCTCAACAGTCTAGACAAGGGCTGATCCTGTCATTGTCTCTCAGAGTTCATTCTTAGGCATTTAAAATTAACAGAAAAGTGATCTCTATTAAACATAGGAGTGGGAATAAGACAAGGAGGAGATATATAGGTTGGCACATGCTCACTCGGACTTACCTCCAATGGTGGAACTAGAAATGTGCCAGGGGATTTCAAATCAATTTTACCAAGGAGGCAGGTACCAATGCCAGTGCACTTGGTAAAGTGATAAGTATAAATACACAAGCGATCAAAAAGATAGGGTAAGTGTCGAAGAGATTTCACAAATAAGAACAATGTAAGCAAATAATGAAGGATAGAATTAAAAGGGATTGAATGATCCTGCGGGGGAAGCAGGACACACAGCAGACTCATAGAATGGCAAATGCCCAAAACAGCACTCCTGCCTCAGAATCAACCCTTGGGACATTCGGATCTGGCTAAAAGGTCCATGAGAGTCTCACAGGCATGGAAAGCCATGACACGGTGGCAAAAAACAATCTAAATGAAAGTCCCTGGTGAACAAGACCCCAGCACAAGGAACAGGCCATCAAGGAGAGAGGCGCCTTTCTCTGAAGGGAGGAAGGAACCTCCACTGTGACACGGCCTTGACCAAACAAGTTCAGAGTTGGTGAACTCAAGGGACTTCCATAGCCTAGACAGCTCATAGCAAGAGTCTTGGGTGATTGCTGACGTCACAAATAAGAGTGCCAATTGTTAAATCAACAACAGGAGTCACTGGGTACATGCTCCCCACGTAGGATCTCTGTCCTTAATGTGTTTTACTATGAAACTTAAAAACACTACTAGTTGAACAAAATACCCTATATCTTGTGCGGTTGTGTGAGTGCAGCCTGTTGAAATCCTTGCTTAGCATATACTAAGTTGATCTTCAGTATATGAAGGTAATTGAAAATGAAACTTGATGAAGGGCGGGATGGGAGAGAGGGTGGGAGAGGGGAGGGCCGCGGGAGGGAGGGAGGTTGGGGGGGAAAGCCACAACAATACAAAAGTTGCACTTCGTAAATTCACATTTATTAAATAAAAAAAACCAACTATATAACAAACAAAAAAAAGAAAAAAAAAGAACTTAATACTTTACCCTTTTAGTATTTTTTATGTTTCACTTAAAACTATTTGTTGAACTCTGTAATTAATACACAATTATTCTTAGGTGTTTAATTAATGCTATAACTAGTACTCAAATAGTATTTTACACTTTGTGTTTCTGTGTGGGTGCAAACTGTTGAAATCTTTACTTAATATATGCTAAATTGATCTTCTGTATATAAAGATGATTGAAAATTAATCTTGATGTGAATGGAAGAGGAGAGGGGGTGGGAGACGGGAGTGTTGTGGGTGAGAGGGAAGTTATGGTGGGGGGGGACTATTATAATCCATAAGCTGTACGTTGGAAATTTATGTTCATTAAATAAAATTAAAAAAAAAATGTTTCCCAGACATGTGGGGAAGGAGAATAATAAAAATGAGTAAATACAAAGTATATAAAGTATGACATACATATCATAAGAATGGTCACACCACTCCTGTCAGTACTTTTGTGTGTGGAGATAAAAGAATCTATTGACCGTAGAAATTCATTCTCAAGTTTGCTGAAGAGGTCATGGGTTGGGTTCAGTTTATGAATAGCCCTAACAATTTTGAAATAAGTATCAGTATGTTCCCTCCTATGTTGTTTGAAATCGAGGTATCAGATATAATCTGCAGATTTCATTGAGATGCACATCCCAGCCACCAATTTCCCTAACCAGTTGAGACATTTCCTGCTTTCAAATCAAGCATCTGGTCTGTGGAGTCCCTGAGGAGGTCTGTTTGCTCTCTAGTCCTATCCATGCTTCTCTATGTGTCGAGAAAATGCTTGTTTCCCTATCCCGCCTCCGTCTTTTACGTTTCTCTGTACTCAGTGAAGACAAGAGGGCACTAAAATGAATTCTCTAACTGTATCCTTTCCATCCATCCTTCCTGATAGCATGACTAATATCAAAGACTGAAAACAAATACCGCACTAAGGAGGATTTTGCCCAAATGATGGAATACAGAAGAAAATAATACTTGCCAAGAAGACACATAGAACACTAAGAAAAGAATACATCAATTTTTTACCCCAGCACTACCCAAAGAGTCATATAAAAGAAATGGCAGAAGCAAGATGCCACACAGCAAAACTAAAGAGAAATAAAATATGTCTAATCGAGTACTTACAAAGCACCAATAATTACTTATATTTTAGATTATGCAAAGGCATTTACAAAAGATTCTCAAAGAATTTTTAAAATAAAACATAGTTACCACGGATCCTACATAAAGCATAATTTTAGTAATGGTATTATGATATTTTTATTTATTTTGTAAAATAAGGTAAAGATTTTCTTGTTAAAAAACTGACACCATCTTTGGAAGTCCCTATCAAGCTTATGAATAATGATTTTCTGATGGCCTCATTTCACCTTCTAAAATCTTTGAGTGCAAATGGGGGGTAGGTGTTATCTTCATTCTGTCATGCCTTATTTTATTGATAAGAAAACTTTGACCAAGAGAAGTTTAGCAATTTACACTGTTGCAGGTGGCAGCTGAGACCTTAGTTCAAGTTTTGTTACCTCACAGATTCTGCTGTTCATAGTATGGAACATGGTTATTTTCTTTTGTAGACTTTAATAGAAGCAGGAGTATTATAGACTTCCCAAGAGAAATGATCATCTACTTAAAGAAGATTACTAATTTTTAATAAAGTCTAAATACATTGATTAGTTAAAGTCAATTTGATTCTTTAGGAATTTACTATTTGTTTTTACACACAGGCAATGCTTTCTCTTTGCAAACCTAAGGATTGATTGTTATGGATACAAAGTACTTCTCAATCATACTTTGATATGATGATAATACCAAAATGAGAGGTTGTTTTCAGAGCTCGCCACACATAATGTTGCAAGATCTAAGAAAGGAGCTTCTTGAATTTGCATGTGACATTTCTATTTTACAGAAGGGCTTTCTAAACTCTTCATTCCAATTAAACTGTCAATTTGTATTAAGTGTAAAATGTTTTTGAACTTTCCCAGACTTATTTCTACACTTAAATATTTTATGCTTGTATTTGCTTAAGCATACAATATTGGATTATTTTATCATGTATTTTATAATTACAATCAGAAATCTTCAGATAAATTTATTTATTAACTAGAATCAGTTAAATATCTGACTTTTAGTCTTTCTTTATGTTAACATTAGTGAACAAATAAATGAAAAAATGAATGGTCCCTTTAAGTGAAGAATCTGAATATCAGGCTGTGTTGTAAGGTATTGGGTTCTTGATGACCTCACTGTTTGTTGTACAATGCTGAGTTCCATTTAGGGCAGTAGAAGCTGCACTTTCCCTGATGTAGGTCTTCATTTTCAACTCTGGTTCTAGATCAACATCATGAAGAGTAGACTATACTAATTCTTTCTCTTGCAAATAATCAATGTGCTTTGTTTGTGATACAGATATGCTGAGATTATTTCTGCAGAGATTTTGGGAAAAAAAACCTCTTCAACAAAAACTGGCCATATGATATAATGGAGAATATAAGTGAATGAAAGTAATGTTGCTATATATGTATTTATATGTTGATAAAAAGAAATGAACCGTTAAAACATACAAAATAATATATAACAAATGTCAACATAGTCATGAAAGATAAAACTTTTTATACAGAGGAAGAAATCTAAATTTAAAAATTCATAAATCTTCACAAAAAAGTATTAAGAAACAAATTGGATCATAAAAAATGTCAATATTTTGAGGCTGGTGTTGTGCTGTAGCAGATTAAGCCACTGCCTGCAATGCTGGCATCCCTTAAAAGCGCCAGTTAGAGTCCCGGCTCCTCCACTACCAATCCAGTTCCCTGCTAATGCATCTGGGAAAGCAGAGGAAGATGGCTCAGATCCTTGTACCCCTGCACTCATGTGGGAGATCTGGAAGAAACTCTTGCTTCCTGGCTTTGGAATGGCTCAAGCTTGGCCTTTGCATCCATTTGAGGAGTAAACCAGTGGATGTAAGATTTCTCTCCTCCCTCCCTCCCTCCCTCCCTCCCTCCCTCCCTCCCTCTCTTCCTTCCTTCCTTCCTTCCTTCCTTCCTTCCTTCCTTCCTTCCTTCCTTCCTTCCTTCCTTCCTTCCTCTGTAACTGTGCCTTACAAATAAAGAAAAAATGGATCTTAATTTTTTTTTTTTTTTTTTGCATTTTGAGGTTTTCCCAAGTATTTAAGACACAAATTGGGAACCCCTTGTCCCACGTGACAGTGCCCAGGTTCAAATACTAGTTTGGGCTCCAGAGAGTATCCTGCTAATGGGGATACTGAGAAACAGCACTGTTGATTCAAGTAATTAGGTTTCTGCCACACAGGTGGGAGATCTGGATTGAGTTTTCAGCTACTGGCTTCCCTGGCCTGGCCCCATCCAAATCAAGCATTTGGGAAGTGAACCAGTTCATGGAAACTCTCTCCAGCTCTATCATCTCTAGCTCTAGCTCTAGCTTGGTCTCTTGTCTACCAAATAAATAGATTTTTTAAAAAATAATTATTTTTATAATAAGGCTACATAAGAATACTTAATGTAACACTAGAGAATTAAACTTATTTTACCCAAAGCTATTAAGATGAAATTATGAAAATATTTAGGATTTCCTTAGAGTATTTTGCAAAAATATGTCTTAAAGTTATTTTGTTGGTGTAATCTCAAGTTTATTACAAGTAATATGAATTCATGAGAAAAGAGAGTTTCAGAAACATGAGAAGATATCAAGTTATAGTTGAAAACTAATTTTACCAGAATGCAAGTATTTTAAATTTGATGATCATGTCACCAATGCAAATCAATGCTTTCTTTTTTTAAGAACAGAGGGATTGATGCCCATATGATCTATATGGTATTACTGAATTCTGCCAACTATTAATCAGATAGGAACTTGTTGATAAATACTTAATACACGTACTATGTAATGAATCCACAACTTTAGACAATGCTCATATTAATTCAAGTGCAAACTCACCTTGAAACATAAGTAATGTAATTGATGGAAATCAGAGGTCACTTATTATCAGGGGGACCAAGGAATTGCTCACGCAGTAGATAAAAAAATAGCATGAGAAAACAAGAGGCACTGAGTAAAGATGAGTGGAATGTGTAATCACCAGATGTGAAAGCAAAGGTCTTGGTTTTACTAGAAAATAATTTCTATGTGGCACTAATAAGACACAGGATTTCATTATTCTTCCAGATCTACTCCTTACCGTAATTATCACCACCTAGGTCCTTCCATTAGTAATAGTTGCGAACTCTTCATGATCCTCTGTCATCTGCTTCCAGAGAGCACAGTGATTCACAGTGATTCTTCACACACAACCGTTTCTACCTAACAGCATATACTTTCCCAAGTGCTCTCCGGCTGTACCCTTATACAGTTTAACTTAATGTGGCTGAAATAGGCCCTAATATTTGGTGCAAAATCATCCATTAACTAAGAAAATTTCCACCATTAAATTTTTCAACATACATTAAAAACTTAACATTCTGCAGTTTTAATAACATGGTATTATAAACATAATCATATCAAAAGAATTATAGTAATGAGGTTCCTCAGCCAGTACTCAGTTATTCTTAGAAAGTCATTTTCTAAGTGAGGTTTGTCTAGTATTAATCTTATTAATCCTAAGATTTTAAGTATCAACAATATAAATATGTCAAATGACAAACACTGCAGAACATATATATTTAAGTAACAAATTATCCTTATCATGTATTAGAATATATTTGTTAATATGTTTAGGTCTTTGCTAACAAAATATTAACCACGTTTCTTTGGATACTTTCCCAGATCACAATTATTCTAATAATTTCTCAAAAATTAATTAAAAATAAAATCTGTCATTGCATTCATTTTTGAGGGACCATTTTTCATGACAACTGTTATTTCAATGCAAGTTTTAAGGTATTGTTGAATAAATCACATGTACAAATGGTTTGAATATTATTAAGTCATTGACTATTCATTTTGAGAATTTCTCTTTGATACAAATCAATATCTCAGAAGTTGTTTATATATTTATACTTATATGGTCTTAATCAAGATGCATACATGGGTTGAAAAGTTCAGGATAAGGCCTGGAGCATTTTGTAACCTAAATGGTGGGCTTCTAAATGGGCATATTTTCTTAATATATTAATACCATTTCAAAGATAATATGATTTTAAAAAGAATTATTTGCAATATTTTCACTTATATGAAAAAGTAGCTGTAAAAATGTGCCAATATACAGCAAGTTTATTCCATATTGAGATGTTTCTTTTTACATATTTTATAAATGGGTTTTAAATGATGCATTATTTTAATATCCAAAAGCGAATTATCATATATATAAATAATTTTTCATTCTTTCTGTTGGCATTTTTACTAGTATCTAATCTTCTAAATAAGAAACCAATAGAGTATTTTATGAAAATACTTTAAATATTAGTTAACATTATATGCTTCAAAAGTCACTAGTAAAACCATGATACATGCAATATATCTAAGTGCACATTTTTGCATTAACTTGTCAGTATTAACCTGAAGACTGTAAAAGATTAGATTGTGATATGGTATTTATGATAGTGTCACCACATCAAATAAATTAAATGTAAATTAAAATTAAATAAAAAAGATTAAATTAAGTTCAGTAATAATTTGTGATATTGGATAATTTTTATGGCCATAAAATTATTTTTTAATTTTATTATCATTGAAACTCTATTAACTTTAAAGCTAATTGGAGTTTTTTCTATATCTGTACAACACAGTTCATCTAAGAACTGCTATCATTTACTATTCATTAGGTAACAATGATGAGGCATATTATAAGACTTAGAGAAAGGCATCTATATTCATATTCATCTAAGAATTGACTGTTCTTGCTTTTGCCCAACTAAAAACTAATAGAGGAAATTGATCCAAATGAATTTAAGATAATTTCTTATTAGTTATCAAAGGGAATGGGCACATAGATTTAAATTCAATTGAATTGTGGAAAATGCATCAAAGGAGATTCGTTTCATTATTATTCCAATAAATTATGAGAAAAGACAATAGTGAGTTAAACAAACATAGAGATCAAGTGGCATTATACATATACAGTAGTGCAAACTCAGAATATTATCAGTCAGTCAAAAAAGGATCATTCATTTGAAAAATGACAGCTAACATCTTTTGTTAGTTTACCCTTGTTGCATTTGAAATATAACCTCATTTCAGGGGCAGGTGCTGTGACAGAGGATTAAGTGACCACTTGGGAAGAGTGCGTCCCATATTAGAGGGCTGATTTGAATACCAGATATTCTGCTACCAGTCCAGCTCCCTGCTAATGCACGTGGGAGGCAGCACATTACGGTTTAAGTACTTGATGCCCTGCCACCTATGTGTGAGACCCATATGGAGTTCTTGGCTCCTGCCTTCAGCCTGGGCCAGCCCTAACTATCGCAGCCATTTGGGGAGTGAACCAGCAGATTGAAGATCTCTCTCTCTCTCTCTCTCTTTTTCTGAATGTCAAATAAATATATAAATAAATACTTTGCAAAAAAAGAAATATAACTCCATTTCACGTTGCTGATTGAGACCAAGTTAGTTCATTCACTGTAGACAACAACAAAGTTTCAAGAGTTCATAAGAGCACAGAATAATAATCACTGCTTAATCTTTTTGCTGAGGAAACTGTTACATTTTGGATTAGATTTTCAAATTATTGCAGAAGCTAAGTTTTCAAGAGAACATGTGGAAAGCGGAAATTGGTAGCTTCACACAGCTTCAAGTATCGTCCCTTTGTAAGAATGAAAAGACAAGGAACAGATCCTCACTATCTGATTATCCGTGCATTTATCGTCTGTCTTGTCGCCATTTTCCTCGCAGCACCCTACAGAGGGCTGAATAACTAAAAGGTTTTCTATTATTTGTAATTTTAAAGAGAACAGATGATATGCAATCACATTCACTGTGCGAACAATTATGAGCATTTCCTCTCCAGAGAGACTCATATTTAGCCTCAATTTACTCCCAGAGAGTCTGGGATTGACATCATCTGTGCTACCCAGAAGGTCAGAGGGTGAAGAAAGGATGAACTCTACGCTACTTCATGTGGAAATGCCAGTACTCTGCTGCTGCGCAGGTTTGATGCCCCCACACTACAGAATTAACTGTTCCAGGTGGCAAAGCAGGGAAAACGCAGACAGTGATCATTTTCCCATTATGTTGTCTCCCCCATTTCATCTTAACTTGTGAATTTTCTAGATGTTGCCTGACATCCGATTACACCCCCCCCCCAAAAAAAAAAGAAAGCCTAGTATTTTAGAAATGTTTTCTCCTTTTTAAAATTTGCGCTGCCTCCCCCCACCCCACCAGTCTCTCAGGCTGTCTGGAGAGGTGCCCATCTGCCTTATGGATGTCCCTTCCCTAATAAAGCTTGCTATTTTACCTCCCCCCCAAAAATTTGGATACAAAGAAGAAAGGCACAATGAAGTTGCTCTCAGAAAAATATCATTTACTACATGGCATTTGGGAAAAACATGTTCTTTCTGTTTGCTTCTTACAGCATCAATGCCAGCATCACTTGGAAAAATACTGTATCGTCCACGGTCTTTCTGTTTTGGCTGCTGGGACTGCTGTGCTTGTTGGGGTGCGAATGAGATAAACCACTGTGAGAAGGTCATTCAGGGAATGTGTGGAAGAGGAGGTCCTGATGACCAGCATGTGACTGCAGCCTTGGAGGCAAAGCTCCGCTTTCCAGACTTCATGTGACTCCGAAGGACTTAACGCTTTTATGTCTTTGCCAACTCAGCTCATCTTTCTCAACCCCTCATAGTGTCTAGAAGCAATGAAAACAAATTTCCTTATAGCAAAAGTATTGGATGGATCACCCATTTTCTAACTTGATTTCTCCTGTGACTTCAGAGGCTTCAGTTAGTTACTAATCAGAAATTACTACGAGACATATTCAATATAACTGCTGAGTGCCGTAAAGATGTCAGAAGAAAAGATGTCAGACTTAAAATTCTAATGAGTGATGATTAATTATCAGAAGTTGTTAATTCCAGCTGTGATGAATGTTGAGCGAGAGAGAGAAAGAGAGAAAGAGAAAGTCCTATCAGCGTGGGCACTCCTGCACAATGATGGTCAAACTTCCTTGTATGTTTAAAATGTTTTGGTGATATATAATAGTCTCTCCAAAAGAAGTGTCAGCTTGATCTCTTGATTGGAAAACATGTGTTGCAACAGCAAGGCCTCTCTTAGAAGGGAAGAAGCCAGCTTGGGGAGAAGAGACAAGCTGGGCTCACCTGAGAATTGAGACCCCAGTTCCATGGTAACTGAAGCAATTGCCTTTGTGTTCTGTGACAAAGATGCTAAAGGCATAATGTTGCTAGTGCTATGAAGCAATTTACTACAAACTTAGTGGCTTGAAAGAGTGCACGTTGAATACTTGTTAGTTTTTGTGGATTGGGAGTCTGGAGGTTGCAAAGCTGTAACCTGCAAGGCTGCAGTTAGAGTATCGACCTGACTGGAAAAAACAAAAAGCAGCCTGGCTTTTCAAGGGTACCCATCTGAGGTTTTTGTCCTGTGGACCTTTTCCTCCAGATACTTCATACCATAACAGTTTTCTTCTTTGAGGCCAGCAAGAGGGTCTCTCTTTCTAGCTGTAAATCCAGATTTTAATGGGATGGAAGACACTCATAAAACTGAATCTTTACTATTACCTTATGATGTAACCTAATCCATGGATTGGCGTACAATTCTCTTTGCTGCGTTCTCAGTAATAAATTACAGAAGTTCCCACTCTCAAGTGGAGGGACTGACATGAAGTCGTGGACTCCAGTGGGCAGGACAGAAGACCACATTGTAGTCTGACTATTGCATGGAGTACCTGAGAGGAAACAAACTGTGCTGTTTGTTTGGTAGAAATAGCTCAGTTGAAATACAGACAGTAAAATGCCACAGATCTCAACTGGCATCAAATTGTTCTAGGTCAAATGTGTTCAGTTCAAGATAATTCATTCAGTGCTTAGGTGTTGTATCATTTCTTAAAAAACCTCCTCAGAAAATAGTGCAGTGAGGTCCCCTAACATCCCAGGACAAATGGGAGAGGCCCTTCAGAGGAAAGGGGATTTTAATGAATATCTGGAAGTCGTATCTTCTTTAATGAAAATGAACTATATTCTGCTTATCTAATACTATTGTGTTTAATTGTTAGTTATGCTAACAGTTAACTATGAATTCAGAATTTTTTTTTATTTGATACTATTCTGAATGGAATTTTCAAAGAGGAAACTTCTTTTATCTTAAACATAAAGGTTGTGGGGCCGGCGCAGTGGCGCACCAGGTTAATCCTCCTCCTGTGGCGCTGGCATTCCATATGGGTGCCAGTTCTAGTCCCGGTTGCTCTTCTTCCAGTCCAGCTCTCTGCTGTGGCCTGGGAAAGCACTAAAAGATGGCCCAGGTGCTTGGGCCCCTGCTCCCACGGAGACCAGGAAGAGGCACCTGGCTCCTGGCTTCAGATTGGCGCAGCTCTGGCCATTGCAGCCAACTGGGGAGTGAATCAACAGACAGAAAACCTTTCTCTATGTCTCTCTCACTGTCTGTAACTCTACCTGTCAAATAAATGAATAAAATCTTAAAAAAAAAATAAAAGTTGTATCCATTTACTAGGGAAAATTTATTGAGTAGAGAAGACATACAATACCAACTTAGTCTGCCGTAACCATTCACACATTTTATTGATTAACTCTACAGGTTTTTACTCTTACTAATCGTCATATATTTTGAGTTCATAGTGCATCCATGGTATTTTATGGTATGTTAAATATTTTTGTGTATGGCATTTTATGGTGTTTTAAATATTCTTGTGTGTAACTATTGCTTTTGTATTTATTTAATAGTTAATATTTAAATAGTTCATATTTATCCTTTAACTGCACTTTTAAAGTTTTTTCCAGGTTTACTTATTTCGCATTAAGCTTTTCTAAGAGATCTTGTACATTGATAAGGCAGCGCTTTAGTGTGATTCCTAAAATGGATCAGAGAATGTGAAAAGTTGTCCCCAACATTCCTAAATTGTCTCACAGAAACATACGATTCATGTGCCCTCATGAAATGCAAGATTAGCCTTTCCAGAGTAACTCCAACACCACTGAGCATTATCAAACAAAAAGTAAAAAAGAAAAGCAAACATTGCAGCAATTGCATAATTTTAAATTATCAAGATGATTAAATTAAAAAACCATGAGTTTGGCGAGGCCATGCATGCCTGGAAAACTGTTAGCTGGCCATGAGACCTCACCCCTCCTTCCATACTTTGCCAGTGTGGACTATTTCCCCTTGCCCACAGCCACTCCAGCTGTACTGTTCCTGTACTTCCTGTACGTGTGTGTGTGTGTGTGTGAGATGTGGGCACTGATTTAGAGGGGGAAGAACCATCTGTACTCTGCCGGCCTGTCTCACCCAGTTGCTGCTTCCCACAACACTTGATTGTGCAACCTGCCATGGCTTGAGCATCCCCACACAAACTGAGGTTGAGGTTTAGTTCCTGTTATGAAGTACTTAGTGGTGGGACCAGGTGCGACTTTTAAGGAGTGATTAAACCAAGAAAGCTTTGCCCTGATGAGTGATTAATGCACTCAGAGATTAATGGTTTAATGACATGCTGAGTTATTGGTTTATCTCAATAGTGGGTCTGCTATAAAAGACAGTTTGGCTTTGCTCTTGGGTAGACAGCTCTCACCATGCAAAGCCCTGCACCGCCCCAGGACTCTACAGAGATTCCATTAGCAGGGACCCCACTGAAAGAGGCCCTTTGACTGAGCCATGGACTGAGTGCAACTTAAGTCTTTCTAAATTACACAACGGTAATTCAGCTAAAGCAACAGAAAATGGACTCAGACTGGACCCTAGACTTGAAAGTTCTGGCATTTCTTCCTGGATTCTAACCCACTTCTACTTTCTTGTGAGTTAACATAATTTGATCCATTTTATCATGATTAGGGGCTGGGAAATGGAGAGACTGTTTCAGTGCTTTCAATCAAATAACACAAAAAATGTCCTTTCTTAAGCTCAGGAAGACCAGATGGGTCATCCTGTTTGTGTTTGCAACCACCCATGGCATCAACAAACTGTTTTATTTACTTTCATTCTTCTTAGTAGCTATTATCATCTTCTAAAAATCTACATAATATACATATCATGTTTTTCAGTTACCTTTCTCTTAGTGCTAGAATATAAACTCCACAAAGCAGGAATTGCTTTGTTTGTCTTGTGTTGTTGACAAGTGTGTTACAAGACGTAAGAAATGCATCCAAATGGTAAGGGATCAATTGATATTGATGAGACACATATAGGATTTTTTTTTTTGACAGGCAGAGTGGACAGTGAGAGAGAGAGAGACAGAGAAAAAGGTCTTCCTTTTGCCATTGGTTCACCCTCCAATGACCACCACGGCTGGCACACTGCGCTGATCCGAAGCCAGGAGCCAGGTGCTTCTCCTGGTCACCCATGTGGGTGCAGGGCCCAAGCACTTGGGCCATCCTCCACTGCACTCCCGGGCCATAGCAGAGAGCTGGCCTGGAAGAGGGGCAACCGGGACAGAATCCGGCACCCCGACCGGGACTAGAACCTGGTGTGCCGGCGCTGCTAGTTGGAGGATTAGCCTGTTGAGTCACGGCGCCGGCCCAGCTTATAGGATTTTAAACATCAGCAAAGATATATAATCAATTCATGGTGTTTTCTAAATAAATGGCTAATAGATTAAATAGAGTAGTTAATACTTAATAAACTTTTGTCAAATGAAGAAACAAATCAATAAATGAATGAACAATTTTAGGAAAAGCCTATGATTCCCATTATTTAGCCCAATTATTCAAGGTTGCCTGGTGTTAATTACTCAGATTCCAAGTTCAAGTTAACTACAAATATTAAGCCATTTTTGCTGGATAAACATTTCCATTGTAATAAAATGAAAGTGTCTTCTGATATTGGTAATATAGTAGCAAAAAATTAAATAGATTTTCTTCATGGAAATTCCCTCACATATTTTCATTAAATAAGTTCTAATCATCAATGTCTATCTTTTATACATTCAGATTATATTTCTCCTTAAAATTGAAGCACCCATTAAGCACAAATGGGAACAGTGTTTCTGGGCTGTGGGTAGGAAGTTTTCGAGTGACTGTACCCTACGACCTGGTACAAACAAAGAACAAAAATCGATTTGCAGATATGTTTCTGCAGGACTGAGAAAATTTGTTTTTAGGATATGGCCAACTTGTCATTGCCAGTCCAGCAATTCTGTTTCCAATTCTGACTTTCTCAAGTACAGATTCTGCAGATTTGATACCCCAGGACATGCAAGTCTATGCTACTTCAGATTTGATGTGAGGAAGAATCCCACTGTTCACCAGCAAAGGCCTGTCAGAACACAACCAACATTTGTCCTTCATATTTTGAATAATATAGCTAGAACTAGGGGGAAAAACAAGGTATATTTTTCCTTTATGTGAAAAACCCACAGTACTCAAAAGTCTCCCGTGATTTTTGATTTCCAATAGCATTTAGTTAATTCCCCCACTGCTGCTTTCTACTTTTCTTGATCAAAGGTAGATTTTCTTATGTTCCGTGCCTGGCCAGAGTGATACAAACTGAAAATTCAATTGTGATGGGCAAGAGGGCTTTTGCTTTTCCTGTTGCTTAAATCTAGTGAAGCTGCACCTTAATGGTGTGCTTATCTATGAATCTACGCAGTGATAATCAGAATTCATTTTTGGCTCATGCCAATGCCATTGTAAAGACCAGTGTAACCCTGAGTTTGGAGCTATGCATTATTAAGTTGGCCAATAGGTAGCCAGAAACCTACACAAATCAAGGTCTCAAATAGGGCATTGAAGATGGTCACACGTTAAGGACGATGAAGCAAGTAGGTAGATGGGAGAATCAGCACATTTTCAAGAGATTCAGGTTCATATGAAACCATGAGGGATCCCAGAGGTAGGCATTGGTTGTGCAAAGCATTTGGCTTCATAAACACAGTTTCTTCGAAAGGTCCAGGACAGAATTCGCTTCCACATTACTGTAGGTTTCAGACCTATTTCATATGGTGTCAAGGGAAACCCTGAGAATATTTTGTCTCTAGGTCCCAAGTTAGAATTGGTTCCTTCTATTGAATACAGAATGCAAGAAAACTTAGACTGGGGAGACTGTGTGCCCGTCTGTCTTCATCTGAGGGAAGGTGCTCTCCCCCAAGGCAAACACGTCCTGGGCAGCCAGATTCTGTCAATATGTGCACCTGTGTGTTGTCTGTGTCTGTATGTACATGGCTAGTGGGTGAAGAACCCAACAGAGACTTGAGATTTAGCATGAGAAAGAGCAGTTCCCGTTTGGAGTTTCATTATAGGAAATGCTGTGCAAGATAAATTATTATTTTATGATCTTAAAAACGTAGGTAATAGGTTCCATGAAGAATTAGTGAACCTTTGTTTCCCCGCTTACACTAAGAAGTTAGCAAAAATTAGGACTTAAACACTTTTGTTTGAGCAGAGTGCATATTGTAATCATGATAAAACATTGCCTTGAGAAAAGGTATTGAGAAAATAGACCAGTGATATGTTTTTCTCATTTCTCCTTAAATGTGTTATTTGTGTAGAGTGAACAAATTCCCTCTTTTTGCATGAATGTGTTTACTTCTTTTAATAGACATCACTCTGAATCCTAACCCTATAGTAGTGCTCACCTTTCTTGAGAGAGGCTAAGGGGTCTTTGGAGTTGTTATCTTGCCAATGCCCTCAACAGTCAGGGCTTCCAGAGTGTTTTCTCTCCGTGAGTGATGCTGAGCAACCTATGTTGCCCAGAGCCTCACTGCCCATGAAGAAACAGGTAACATTGCTTTCAGGCTTCTTTGATCTACAGTTGTATCAAAAACAAATATTTCAGCAAACCACCTCTAAGTTAAAATCAAGAGTAAACAATGTCATCTGTCTTTGGTTGTAGAGACATATTTGTTAAATTATTTGAAAGTGGCATTTTCTGTTACATTTTCCCAAAACACATGCACATTTTTACAGAGGTAGTTAAATATATTTGTTAGCTAAATTAGTATTATTGGCAAATCTGAATTCTGTGAAAAACATGGATCTAAGTTGAAACAGAATAGAATAAGATAAAATAATCTAACTCTATAAGCAGTCAACATTCTCCCAAGTTGATGTAATCTAGCTAACTTGATTTATAATTATTCATATGTTAAATTAAGCATTTTTCTTTCTAAAATTTTAATGAAACTTGCAAAGGCAAACAATGTATTCAGGATCATTTTGCACCATGCATCTCTTGATCTAAAGCATGTTTCTTTTTAAAAGGTTTGACTTCAGTTTTCCTGTAAAAGTTAAACTTTATCTTGACATTTTGGATTGAATACAGGGTTTAAAAAGTAATTGGTTCTTGCAGTGTTATTTTTGGAAAAAATATAGAAAAAATAGAACGACAATTCTTATACTAATTATGCTATAGGGTAAGAAAATCATTTATTGTAAATGTTACAAATCTGAAGAGACACATTTACTGAATAAGCCTGCACAAAATCTATTCAAGTATCTCTTAACACTTAAAATTGTTTTAAAACTGATAGCATTACAAATAATGGCAAACTTATCTTGCACCAAGAGACTTACATTCTACACATACGGTTTTAAAGCTTCATGCATTTTCCTAGATGTGAATTATGGTATATTTAGAGATGATTATCATTTTTATTACACCTTAAGATCTATGTTTTAGTTTTTGAAAGAATTACACAGAGAAAGAGAAGGAGAGAGAGAGAGACAGAGATCTTCAATCCACTGGTTCTTTCCCAAAATCGCTGCAGTGGCCAGGGCTGGGCCAGACCAAAGCCAGCAGCCAGGAGCTTCTTCAGGGTCCTCCAGGTTGGTTCAGGGACCCATGCCCTCGGGCTAGCCTACCTTGCTTTCCCAGGCACATTAGCAGGATGCTGGATGGGAAGTGGAACAACCAGAACTCAGCTGGTGCCCACATGGGTTGCTAGCATTCTAGAAGGTGGTTTAACCCCTAAGCCATAATATCAGCTTCTATACTTTAATTTTAAAAATGAATTTTTATTTTTGTTCCAATCATAGCAATTCTTTTGTTGCAAGTGAATCAACTGTGGGCTATTAATTTTATTTTAAAACAATGTTATTGATGTCTTTTTTTAAAACTAGTTGTTTTAAAGCTTCATGCATTTTCCTTAATAAAATTTGTGAATAATATTTTTTTGTAATGAAAGTATAATACATCGAAGCCAGTGCCATAGAAATGAGTTTGTCTACAAGACATTGATAGACATGAGACAGCTTTGAAATCCCAGCTACTTCAGCAGAATTTGTAATATGCTTAATTTGGTATTAAAAAGAACAACCTTTCTCTCAACTGTTGGGGAACTTTTTTTTTTAATACTATTTGTTAAACTCTTTACTTAGTATAGAGTTAATATTATGTGTATAAAAATTGAAAATAGATCTTAATAAAAAATAAGAATGGGAATGGGAGATAGAGGAGGAAAAAGAAGGTTGGGAGTAGAAGGTGAGATGGCAGGCAGGGTGGAAAGAATCACTATGTTCTTAGTTTTATTTATTAAATTCATGAAGTTTATCTACCTTAAATAAAAGGTTTCTGGAAAAAAACATAATTAGGAATTGGTATCTAAGTCATCAGATCAGTTTTCCAGTAGCTTTAACTGCCTAGTGTTTGACCTACATTATGCAACTCAAATAATTACTAAGACCTAATATGATCAAACCTCAAGAGTCAGCTAGAGCATTGTCAAATATTGTTCAAAGCAATCTAAAGCCTGAGGAGGAATTTCTTCAATATGTTCTCTACCCATACCAGCTTTTCAACTGACATTAAACTCGATTTTCTCAAAGGTATCCCAAAAGGAGCGTCAGTGATGTATTTCAAAACATCATTCATTGTGGAACACTATGAGCACTGACTCTGTATTCTAACACTTCGTAAGTTCAAATTTCTCTTACAAAAATGATATATAGGAAGACTTATGCCTCTGATTCAGTGTCTTTTAGGAGGAAAAATAAAGAGGGTGTTTTCATTCTGCCCATTCTTTTTGTCCCAGAAGCAGATGTTAATATTTTAATACAATTTTCCATAACCAATAATTGGCAATAAAGACAAAATAATTTACTGTTTCAAGATTCCTCAGTGTTAACTAATTAAACCAGCAGCAGGCCTGGAGCACAGGACAATGGCAAACTTTCAGATGAATTAATTTTATGGAAGACCAGCTGAGTAATTGGACTCCAATTGCAGGCAGTTTAGCTCCATCATCACCTTCATATATAATTAAGTTCAATTGGTTGATACAGCTTCTATTTTTATAAGGGCACTCACCAGCTTTTTGAACCCCACTGTGACTTTGGATTCTGGCCAATCAATTATTTCTCATTTCTCTTTCAAATGGAAATGCTCTGGATTAGTCATTTCTTTCGTAATGCTCACACTTAAAATATCTTTTAGTAAGATGTGGTATATTTGATTCTAATAGGTGAGGAATTCATTTGTGCTGAAATGTATGGGGATGAACTCAAAAGATCACAGCAATGATTCTGAAGACTGGAAGATGATGTCCTATGTTATCTCAATTGCAGATGAATTCTTTGCTTTTGGAAATGAACAGGACATATCTTTAATGAACCAAAAAACAAATCATCCAGAAATCACTTACAAATCATTCAAAAGTTTGAGTTATGTACGATTTGTGGAAGAGACACTTAGTATTTTTAGAAAATATATGCTATTGCTATGATTAAATCTCTATGTATTTAAATATTTCAGTAAATAAAAGCCCATGTATATTTTGTGGCAAACAGACGTATAATGAGGCTTATGTCTTCATGTGCATAAATTTCCATTGTGCATTATTGCAAATCTGTACAGACTTGAAAGAATGTTTTTAGTGCAATAAAATTGTGAGAGTCTGTCATTTGCTGGCATTTATTAATCATTCTGCTTTTATTTGTCTACAAAAATATTTCTGGCAGAAAAAGGAAATCAATTTTTCATGGAAAGTATTATGAGGGACTATTAGATTAATCCAATATAAGCTATTAAATGCAATTTATTGAATAAATAAAAGTACATTATTTCTTAGTTATAATATTAATCACAGTTAAGTCCAAACTACTACCTTGAAAAGAGAGTTTGACTATACTATGAACAGCATATTTTTCCTAGATATCTATTTTTAAACTCAGTAATAACAAGGGCAAATAAAATTTAAAGTTACAAATGGTATCAGTAATAATCCTTCAAAGTTCAAAATGATGACAAAATTACTCTCATTCTGATCTAAGGAAAAGGAAATCCATCACTTTGTAAAAATGAAATTGGAGACATAAGAGAGTGGCCTGAAAGTCATTAAAGAAAAAATATTTTAATCCAACAATGCAGAGAATTTTTCTTGCTTCAATTTTCTAAGAAAACTCTGATTTAGAATTCAGCAAATTATTAATAAGATGTGAAACTTCTCAAACCCATATAAATTCAAAGTGAATGGTTAATAATTAAGTGATCTCTAATATGAAAAAGTGTTATTATAAAGTTAATTTTCAAAAAAAATTACTCAATCAGAAATTATAAAGATTGAATGTAATCATGTGATAAATTATTATATATACAATTATATAGAAATATAAGTTTATGAATATTATAAATATATATGATACATAAATATATAATTTCAAGCATTATATATAAAAGAAAGATTTATACTAAGTACCTCACTGATAAATAATGTTAAAATGAAAAATAGTTCAACTTTAGTCTGGCAATAAATAAATCAAAAAATGTCGTTTTAAGTGGAAAAATTTAATATTTTCTAGCAGTCATAGTTGTGTTCCCCTAAAATGTAATTAAGTTCAATGTTCTATGAATGATTCTATGTATGTAACTAATATACACATATATATGTGTGTTTATATATATATATACATAGCCAACTATACTGGCCTCCTTTTAAACAATAAATCAAACAATGGTTATTCTTCTCCCACTGAAGATAAATGAGAAAAGTCATTTTGATGTGGATTTTTTTTTTGACAGGCAGAGTTAGTGAGAGAGAGAGAGACAGAGAGAAAGGTCTTCCTTTTTCCATTGGTTCACCCCCCCAAATGGCAGCCGTAGCCGGCATGCTGTGGCCAGCGCTGCGCTGATCCGAAGCTAGGAGCAGGTGCTTCTCTTGGTCTCCCATGCGGGTGCAGGGCCCAAGGACTTGGGCCATCCTCCACTGCACTCCCGGGCTACAGCAGAGAGCTGGACTGGAAGAGGAGCACCTGGGTCAGAACCGGTGTCCCAACCAGGACTAGAACCTGGGGTGCTGGCGCTGCAGGCGGAGGATTAGCCTAGTGAGTTGCTGCGCCAGTATGATATGGATTTTTTAAAGAATAAAATGGTATTATCATTGTATTTTGCAAAATAACTTGCTGTCAAACTTTTTTATATTGTTTCCTAACATAGGGAATATTTTTAGAATGTATTAGAACCTGGTGCCATGAAAAATAGATCATTGTGGACTCTAAGAGCCTCTTGTGAAATCTTGGTATGTACTATCTAATGATGCTGCTAGAGTATTTCTCTCCAACCTCCCTCCACCACATTCATTAACATCCTCACAAGCCCCAGGAAACTGGATAGAGAAATGTTACATCCCTATCATGAATGCCCAGATAACTTTAAGGGGTCTTGTATAGAAATAAGCTGTCAGAGACTCCTGAGAATTTAGTAATATCAAATTTAATTTTATACCACACAACCCCAGATCGAAATGAGGCAGTCCATGCAGTCACAAATGATCTTTCACTCTGATGTCAGAGTTGTGCAAGACAACATTACAGGAAAAGAAACAGCTCAATTATTGTCTTTCTACCTATTGAACAAGTCTGAGTTTACTACCAATATAAAAATATAAGTTTCATAATTGTGCATTCTACTTCTGAAGGTATTTATAAGTCTTTCAAAGATATTTCTAATAAAGAAGCAAATCAGTGCACACATGATTTGTCTCATCTAATACACTTTACTTTGTGGCCCTAAATAATTTGATCAATGGTTAATGCAGATAACACATCCAAAAATGAAGCATCACATCAAGAGAAATGATTAACCTTGCCAAAATACTTAAAATAATTTAAATTTAACTTTTATTTTCTGAACTGTTGCACTTGGTTGCATATTTTAAACAGGGTATTAGAATTATAGCTAAATCCAATTAGTTTATAAATGAAGAAATGTACCATTGAAGAGGTAAAGAACACTTAGATGACTGGTCAGAGAATTTAGTCTCTTATTCATATTTTACAGTGTTAATTTCACTAGATTATATGTGACTCCAGCTTTCTCTAGCATTTTTCCATTTTTTTCAATATTTGAATTGTAATGTAAAAGTATTAATAGATTTATCCAAATATTTAAACTATCATGATACAGACATTTTCAACAAATTAAAAGAACTGGACATTTTGAAGATATTCTTATTTCACAACCTTGAAATCTGTCTTTTCAATGGGTACATAAAACAGTGAAAATGAAAAAATTGACATTGATATTTGGACAAATGGCATTTTTGTGTTTGCAAGAAAAGCTACCTAATCTTTTCTAAACTACGTAACGATTTCCACTGTTTTTCCTCCTGACGATCAGAAAGGGTAATGATTGGTTTTAGATAAGTTGAATAAACTCCAACTAAATCTGAAAATTAAAGGCATAACAAGCAATTAATGGCAGAAGTATATGTTTACTTTAATTCAATCACTGTACTTTGTTTTTGCTTTTGCACAATTCTTAGGTCACTGTCTCATATGATGCAAAGAGGACTCTTGATCTTAGGGAATAATAAATCCTTCCTTGACCCAGCAATGTGGTTAGCCTCCAGGTATCCTCTGGCCAAAGAGAACTAAAGACAGACAGAAAAATGCATCTCTCTCCTTCCAGTTTCTCTAGTAATAATAATAATAATAATTAGAAGAACTCCTCCACTGCTCGCTCTTTCAGATAATACAGCAGAAGCCTTTGTTTGCCCTTGTTGGCTTAAAAAAGCCAGAGAGAGAGAGAGAGAGAGAGAGAGAGAGAGAGAGGAGAGACAAGGCTCCCTGGACAGTCACACACATCAATAACCAGGTGAGAAGTGGCAGTGGCAGAAGGTAAACCCGAGTCAGCCTGGAAAGCCTCATGGGAGCTGGTGAACAGGTGCTCAGGCATAGTAAGGAGAATGACATCAGAGGGATTCATTCTGTTTAAACTAGATTCCTAGTAACTAAGGCATAGCAACATAGAGGGAAAACAAAGGAAGGCTTTGCCACAGGCGAGCTGCCTCACAGATGCCATGCAACGGGCATGCACACCCTGGTTTTCCTGCAAGAACATGACCAGGACCATTGTGTTGTGTGGGTCATTCAGACGGAGAGAAAAGGCACATGCATGTTCAGGTTCAAGTCATGTTCTCCAGCAGGCCTGCCTCATTCTCTGTTATTTCTTATATGAGAATATGAAGCCCAGGTGAAATAGTCAAAATGCTGGCATAATTTTTCTGTCAAGACATGGCAAAAGGAAGTAATAATATGTAGCTAGTCCCTACCTATCAAAAAGAAACTTTTTTCTACAGCTGAGCACAAAGTCATTAGTTTCACTTCAACTGATTTAGTAAGACCTCTTACAAGAGATTTCTTTTGATATTCAATGAAATTGATGTCATAGGTTCTAATCATCCTTTATGTTAACTACAAAATCAAGGCGGAAACATGACTAGGATATGTTGAATTGATGAACGGAATGAAACTCTATGAAATAAGCAGATATATTGGTATAATCATTAGAATCATTTCTGTGAAAGTTCCAGGCTTCTTTTCAGGATTTTCCTTAGCAAAGGCAGCAGCACAGCACTTGGGACTTTTGTGTTAGCGTACACAGAAATTATGGGAAATGCCATTAGCAACAGACACTATTCCACCAGATAAATTGAAAGCATAACCCTGAAAATAAACTTAAATGTTTAAAGCACGAAAATAATTTTTATATATTTATATTGAAGTATCTTGAAAAAAAATGTTTGCAGAATATTTTTTTCTTTTTTTTCCAAAAGAAACCATTTATTTAATGAGTACAAATTTCATAAGTACAAATTTAGGAATACAGTGATTCTTACCATCATACCTGCCCTCACAACCTCGCTCCTGCCCCAGCTTCTGCTCCCTCTCCCATTCCCAGTCCCATATTCCATTAATAAAACAAACAAACAAACAAAACCTGTTCCTTTACAGTCAAGACAAGGGCTGTTTGAGTCAATGCTTCTCAAAGTTTCAATTTTACTTTTACATATTTCCTTTTTTTATATATATTTTTTTGACAGGCAGAGTTAGACAGTGAGAGAGAGAGACAGAGAGAAAGGTCTTCCTTTTTCCGTTGGTTCATCCCCCAATGGCAGCTACGGCTGGCGCACTGTGGCCGGCGTACCGTGCTGATCCGTAGCCAGGAGCCAGGTGCTTCTCCTGGTATCCCATGCGGGTGCAGGGCCCAAGGACCTGGGTCATCCTCCACTGCACTCCCAGGCCACAGCAGAGATCTGGACTGGAAAAGTTGCAACCAGGATAGAATCTGGCACCCCAACCGGGACTAGAACCCTGTATGCTGGTGCTGCAGGCGGAGGATTAGCCTATTGAGCCGCAGGGCTGGCCTACATATTTCTTATAGATGCTCTATTAGTTACCATATTGCAGGGAGAACATATGATATTTGTCTCTTTGGAACTGGCTTATTTCACTAAGTGTGATGCTTTCCATATTCATCCATTTTGTTGCAAATGACCAGACTTTTTTTCACCACTGTGTAGTATTCCATAGAGTGCATATCCCATAATTTCCTTATCCAGTCTTCTTTTGATGGACATTTAGGTTGATTCCATGTCTTAGCTATTGTAAATTGAGCTGTATAAAATAAATGGGATGCAGAGAACTCTTTTATTTGCTGATTTCATTTCCTTGAGTAAATCCAAAAGTGGAATGGCGAGATCATATGGTAGGTGTCTATTCAGATTTCTGAGGTATCTCCAAACTGATTTCAATAGTGGTTTTACCAGTTTACATTCTCACTGCCTATAAACTAGGGTACCCTTTTCCCCACATCCTCGCCTGCATTTGTTATTTGTTGATTTCTGTATGAGGGCCGCTCTAACTGGGGTGAGGTGAAACCTCATAGTGGTTTTGACTTGCATTTTCCTGAGGGCCAGTGATTCTGAGCATTTTTTTGTCTCTGTTGGCCTTTTGGATTTCCTCTTTTGAAAATGTCTGTTTCAGTCTTTAGCACATTTTTTTTCTTTTTTTTTTAAACTTTTATTTAATGAATATAAATTTCCAAAGTACAGCTTATGGGTTACAATGGCTTCCCCCTCCCAAAACTTCCCACCCACCCACAACCCTCCCCTTTCCTGCTCCCTCTCCCCTTCCAATCACATCATGATTCATTTTCAATTCTCTTTATATACAGAAGATCAGTTTAGTATATATTAGGTAACGATTTCAACAGTTTGCCCCCATATAGCAACACAAAGTGAAAAAAAAATACTGTTGGAGTACTAGTTATAGCATTAAATAAGAGTGTACAGCACATTAAAGACAGAGATCCTACATAATATTTTTTTAAAATTAATTAATTTTCTATGCCGTTTCCAATTTAACACCAGGTTTGTTTTTTTTTTTCATTTCCAATTATCTTTATATACAGAAGATCGATCCAGTATATAATTAGTAAAGATCTCATCAGTTTGTACCCACGCAGAAACACAAAGTGTAAAAATACTGTTTCAGTACTAGTTATAGCATCACTACACATTAGACAACACATTAAGGACAGATCCCACATGGGGTGTAAGTACACAGTGACTTCTGTTGCTGACTTAACAATTTGACACTCCTGTTCATGGCGTCAGTAATCTCCCTAGGCTCTAGTCATGAGTTGCCAGGGCTATGGAAGCCTTTAGAGTTCGCTGACTTTGATCTTATTCCGATAGGGTCATAGTCAAAGTGGAAGTTCTCTCCTCCCTTCAGAGAAAGGTACCTCCTTCTTTGATGGCCCCGTTCTTTCCACTGGGATCTTACTCACAGAGATCTTTCATTTAGGTCTTCTTCTTTTTTTTTTCCTTTTCCATGATATCTTGGCTTTCCATGCCTACAATACTCTCATGGGCTCTTCAGCCAGATCCGAATGCCTTAAGGGCTGATTCTGAGGCCAGAGTGTTGTTTAGGACGTCTGCCATTCTATGAGTCTGCAGTGTATCCTGCTTCCCATGTTGGATCCTTCTCTCCCTTTTTGATTCTATCAGTTAGTATTAGCAGACACTTGTCTTGTTTGTGTGATCCCTTTGATTCTTAGACCTATCAGAGCCATCGAATATGAACTGAAATTGATCACTTGGACTAGTGAGATGGCATTGGTACATATCACCTTGATGGGATTGGATTGGAATCCCCTGGCACATTTCTAACTTCATCATTTGGGGCAAGTCTGATTGTGCATGTCCCATATTGTACATCTCCTCCCTCTCTTTTTCCACTCTTAAATTTAACAGGGATCACTTTTCAGTTAAAATTTAAACACCTAAGAATAATTGTGTGTTAATTACAGAGTTCAACCACTAGTACTAGATCAACAACAACAACAACAAATACTAAAAAGGATAAAGTATTACATTGTACATCTAGAGTCAGGACAAGAGCTGATCAGGACATTGTTTCTTATAGTGTCCATTTCACTTAACAGATTTCCCCTTTGGTGCTCAGTTGTCACCGATCAGGGAAAACAAATGATGTTTGTCTCTTTGGGACTGGCTTAATTCACTCAGCATGATGTTTTCCAGATTCCTCCATCTTGTTGCAAATGACTGGGTTTCATTTTCCTTACTGCTGTATAGTATTCTATGGAGTACATGTCCCATAATTTCTTTATCCAGTCTACTGTTGATGGGCATTTGAGTTGGTTCCAGGTCTTAGCTATTGTGAATTGAGCTGCAATAAACATTAATGTGCAGATGGCTTTTTTATTAGCCATATTAAGTTCCTTTGGGTAAATTCCAAGGAGTGGGATGGCTGGGTTGTATGGTAGGGTTATGTTTAGGTTTCTGAGGAATCTCCAGATTGACTTCCATAATGGCTTAACCAGTTTGCATTCCCACCAACAGTGGGTTAGTGTCCCTTTTTCCCCACATCCTCTCCAGCATCTATTGTTGGTAGATTTCTGAATGTGAGCCATTCTCACCCAGGTGAGGTTTTAGCACATTTCTTAACTGGGTTGTTTGATTTGTTGTTGTGGAGTTTCTTGATCTTGTTATATATTCTGGTTATTACTCCTTTATCAGTTGCATTGTTTGCAAATAATTTCTCCCAGTCTGTCAGTTGCCTCTTTACTTTCCTGAATGTTTCTTTTGCAGTACAGAAGCTTCTCAATTTGATGTAATCTCATCTGCTTTGATTGTCTGTTTCTCTGGAGTCTTTTCCAAGAACTCTTTGCCTGTGCCAATTTCTTGCAGGGTTTCCCCAATATTCTCCAGTAATTTGGTGGTATCAGGTAGTAGATTTAGGTCTTTAATCCATTTTGAATGGATTTTCATGTAAGATGTAAGGTCCAGGTCTTGCTTCATACGCCTGCATGTTGAAATAGTTTTCGCAGCACTATGTGTTGAAGAGATTGTCCATGTTCAGAGATTGGTTTTAGCTCATTGGCTAAATGTAAGTTGGTTGTAGATGCTTGGATTGATTTCTGATGTTTATATTCTGTTCCATTGGTCTATCCATCTGTTTTTGTACCAGTACCAGGCTGTTTTGATTTTAACTGCTTTATAGTATGTCTTGAAATCTGGTATTGTGATGGCACCAGCTTTGTTTATGTTGTATAAAATTGCTTTAGTTATTTGAGGTCTCCTGTATTTCCATATGAATTTCAGCATTATTTTTTCTAGATTTGAGAATAATGTCTTTGGAAGTATAGATTGCTTTTGGAACAATCGATATTTTGATGATATTGATTCTTCCAATCTATGAACATGGAAGATTTTTCCATTATGTGGTATCTTCTATTTCTTTCTTTAATATTTTGTAAGTCTCATTGTAGAGTTCTTAGACATCCTTGGTTAAATTTTTTCCAAGGTATTTGATATTTTTGTAGCTATTGTGAGTGGTATTGATATTAGAAGTTTGTTTTCAGTCATGGCATTGTCTATGTATACAAAGGCTTTATATCCTGCTACTTTACCAAACTTTTCTATGAGTTCTATTAGTGAAGTCTTTTGGATCTCCTATTTATATAAACATATCATCTCTAAATAGGAATAATTTGACTTCCTCATTCCCAATTTGAATCTGTAGATTTCTTTTCTTGTCTAATGGCTCTGGATAAAATTTCCAGGAATATATTAAATAGCAATGGTGAAAGTGGGCATCCTTGTCTGGTTCCAGATCTCAGTGGGAATGTTTCCAACTTTCCTCCATTCAGTGGGATGCTGATCATGGATTTGTCATAAATTGTATTGATTGTGTTGAGTAATGTCTTTTCTATATCCAGTTTGCTTAGAGTTTTCATAATGAAAGGGCATTGTATTTCATCAAATGCTTTCTCTGTTTCTATTGAGATAATCATATGGTTTTTCTTCAGTTTGTTAATGTGATGTATCACATTTTTTGATTTGCAAATGTTGAACCATCCTTGTATACCAGTGATAAATCCCACTTGGTCCAGGTGAATGATCTTTCTGATATGTTGTTAGATTCAATTAGCCAGAATTTTGTTGCAGATTTTTACATCTATATTCATCAGGGAAATTGGTCTGTAGTCCACTTTCTCTGTTGTATCTTTTTCAGGTTTAGGACTTAAGATAATACTGGCTTTATAGAAAGAATTTAGGAGGATTCCCTCCCTTTCAAATGTTTTGAATAATTGAGAAGAAGTGAAGTTAGTTCTTTAAATATATGATAGAATTCAGCAGTGGAACCATCTGGTCCTGGGCTTTTCCTTGTTAGCAGGGTCTTTATTACAGACTCATTTTCCATCTTGGTAATGAGTATGTTTAGGTTTTCTATGTCCTTGTGATCAATTTAGGTAGGTTGAATGTGTTCAGGAATCTATCTATTTCTTCTAGTTTTCCCATTTTGTTGGCATACAACTCTTTGTAGTAATTTCTGATGATTCTCTTTATTTCTGTGGTATCTATTGTTACATTTCCTTTTTCGATTCTAATTTTATTGATTTGGGTCTTATTTCTCCTTTTTTGTTTAGTTTGGCCTATGGTGCGTCAACTTTGTTTATTTTTTTTTTTCAAAAATTTGCTTGTGTTTCATATTCCTTTTGTGGTTTTAATTTTGTTGATTTCTTCTCTAATTTTAATTATTTCTTCTCTCCTGCTAGCTTTGGGTTTGATTTGCTTTTGTTTTTATAGATCCTTGAGATGCATTTATAGTTTATTTATTTCTTGAAGTTGGAACCAATTGCTATAAACTCTACTTTTACCACTGCTTTTGCTCTATTACATAAGTATTGATATATTGTATTGTCATCTTCATCTGTTTCAAGAAATTTTTTATTTCTCTTTTGATTTCTTCTATGACACACTGTTCATTCAGGAGCATGTTGTTTAGTCCCTGTATTTTTGCATATACTCTAGGGATTCCTGAGTTGCTGATTTCCAGTTTCACTCCATTTTGGTCTGAGAAGATACATGGTTGATTTCAATTTTCTTGAATTTGCTGAGACTTGTTTTATGGCCTAGCATGTGGTCAATCCTAGAGAAGGATCTATGCATGGGTGAAAAGAATGTGTATTCTGCAACTGTAGGATGACAAGTTCTATAGATACCTGTTAGGTTCATTTGATCTATAGTGTATGATTAACTCTGCTGTTTCTTTGCTGATTTTCTGCCTGGTTCATCTGCTCATTGCTGAAAGTGGGATATTGAAATCCCTCATTACTATTGTATTTGAGTCTATGGCTCTCTTTAGATCCCTTAACATTTCTTTTAAATAGCCAGGTGCCCTGTAATTTGGTGCATATATGTGACATCTTCCTGTTGAATTGATCCTTTAATCATTACATAGTGTCCTTCTTTGTCTCTTTTCACAGTTTTTGTATTAAAGTCTCTTTTTTTTTCTTATATTAGGATGTCTATACCAGCTGTTTCTGGTTTCTGTTAGCATGGAATCTCTTTTCCCATCCTTTCCTTTTAGTTTGCTTGCATCTTTGTTGGTGATATGTGTTTCTTGTAGGCAGAAACAGATAGATTTTGTTTTTTAATCCATTCAGCCAGTCTGTGTATTTCAACTGGAGTTAAGGCCATTTACATTCAAGGTGACTATGGGTAAGTAATGACTTTGCCCTGCCATTTTTCTATAAATACTCCTATTTTTTTAACTTTGGATTCCCTTTGTACTTTTACTGGGAGTTTTCCTTCCTTTACCTTCTTCCATAGTGATGACCATGTTTTTGTGATTAAGTGTGCAGTAAATCCTTACCATTGTCTACAGGGCTGGACAGGTGATAACAAATTCTTTGTTTCTTTTTGTCAATAAAGGCCTTTATTTCACCTTCATTTATACATTAGCGCTTTTCAGGGTATTCTGGGTTGAAAGTATTTTTCACTTAAGATTTATATTATATCTCTCCATTCTCTCGTAGCTTGTAGGGTTTCTTGTGAGATGTCTGCTGTGGGTCTAATTGGAGATCTTCTAAAAGTAATCTGGTGTTTCTCTTGTGCACATTTTAGAATCTTTTCTTTAAGTTTTACTGTGGAGAGTTTGACTACAATATGTCATGGTGAAGATCTTTTCTGGTCATGTCAATCAAGAGTTCTATTTGCTTCTTCTACTTGGATGATCCTTTCTCCAAATTTTCGAAGTTTTTCTGTTATTATTTCACTAAAAAGTCTTCTAATCCATTCTCTCTTTCCATGCCTTCAGGAACTCCTACAGCCCATATGCTATGTCATTTCCTAGTATCCTGTAGATTCCCAATAGTGTTTTTTAGCTTTCTAATTTTTCTTTTGTTTGATCTGACTGTATAATTTCCTGTGCTTTGTCTTCTAAATCAGATATTCTACCTTCTGCTTCATTGATTTTGTTGTTAATGCTTTCCACTGTATTTTTTATTTGTTCTATTTAAATCTTCATTCCCATGACTTCATTTTGATTTCTCTTTAAAATATAAATTTCATGGGAGAAATTTTCTTGCATGTCATGTATGGATTCCATTAGTTTGTGCATTTGCTTCCGATTAAGTAATCCTATGTTCAATTTTTTGAATTCCATTTCTGCCATTTATTCAAACTTATCATCTTCACAATCTATTAATGAGGTGCTGTGTTCTTTTGGGTGGTCATGTTGTCTTCCTTGATCTTCTTTCTTGGATTGGTGTGTTTGTTATTCAGCATTTGTCGGGATAATCGTTGGTTTTTTCTTTCATTTTTTTTTTTTTTTTGTGCTGTGGTGGCTTTTATCTTTGGACTATGTATATTTGGATTACTGGAGTGTCTGCTTTCAGGGAATAACTAGAAATGTGTGGTGGGAATGGCCAGGGAGCTCTGTTCAGTGCTCCAGGGTGAAGGGCATGTCTGAGGTGACACACCCAGGTTTGATGTGGTAAGGCTTTTTTTTTTTTTCTTTATCAGAGAGGAGGTTTCTTCTTGTCTGTTGGCATGCACTCAGCTGAGCTCCTCTCCTCAAAGGAGACCTGTGCCTTGGCACTAGCCCTATTGAGTATATTATTTTTCTGCTCTGCCATAGGACCACACAAAGGATCTGTGCAGACCTCAATATAAGCTCAGATTACCCAGCAATGTTTCTTGCCAGGTAATCAGTGGGTGCTGATCATGTGGAGCCTCCCACAGTGACTGCTCAATGTTCCAGCCTCACCCTGAGTCCTTCCACACAGCCTCAGTATTTTCACACCCTCAGCACACAAGACTCCCACAGTCATGAGCAGCCAGCCCCCTGTCTGTTCTCCCCACCAGGAGTCTCCACTTGGCTGGTTGCTGGTCGTGGACATGAGCTGGCGCAGCTGTTAGGTATGTCCAAAATGGCACCTGCTCTCTGTCAGCTTATTACAGTTTGCCTTTGCAGGAGGACTGGGAAGAGAGAAAACATGCCCCCTGCTTTGTTTCTTTTTTTTCCTCTAGTTTGGTGGATACACTATTCTCCACAGAGCTCCAAGCCAGATTCCCTTTAGGCTCTTCCTGCAGCTTTTTCATCAGTGGCTTAGGCTACTGGAGTCTGGTCTCACTTTGATCTCCAATGCTAGTCCAAAGGCTCTTGGATGTTGGGTCCTAAGTTCTGCACATCTTTGCCCTCCATGTAGGTCCACTGTGTTCCTCCAATTTACATAGTTTCCTCCGCTGTTTTCTCTGTAACTCTTCCCTGAGACTGCATTCTTTCCACTTTTTTTAAACCATCTTCTCCTAGACTCTCGCAGCAAGCTCCTGCCCTACTCTGCCATCTTAATCTACTTGCAGCATATTTTTTTAATGGAAGCAGAACCAAATAGGCTTTTTCATAATAGTTATAAAATTACAAATTCCATATCACCCCCTCAAATATATTTACATCTTTGAAATCTACAAATTTATAACATTCCATTTTCTTCCAATTCTATTTACTTTATAGGTTGCAATGAAACTATTACCCTATATATCTGATAAATAACTTTTGAATAAAATATCAATATTTGGACAAATATTTACTTTCCTTATACTAAATTAAAAGTTGTTTTAGTTTGTGTTGCATGGTTAACTATAATGTAGTTCTTTTAAAACACTATGTTTTGGGAGTAGCATTGTCATGGATTTATCTTGTCAGCTTTTACTTTGATAAGTAGATAAAATATACCCCATGTTTTATTCAGACACATATAATAGCATGGTGTTTAATAACCTAATCTTACCTTATTAAATCTCTATAGAATATTTCAAAATAGTGTTTCAGGAAAAGGTAATAAATTCAGATGAAATTAGACTGAAATAATAAGTAGTCATCATTGGTAAATGTAAGTATTAAAACAGAACTCTGTTATGAAAAACTGTGAATATGTTCAGAAGTATAACAATATGCAAATACATTAGAATTTGCTACCAATTCAATTACTCTTCTGCATTTCATCAGTTAGGCAAAAGCTTAACTAAACAAATTAATATTGAGTGCTTTCCTGAAGGCCAAGTAGCAGAGCTTGTTGTAATGCAAAGGAAATGACTTCCAGATATATGTGTCCTTTGGGAAAAATGGCATAAGTTCAACTCGGAGGATTCTGAACAGGAGTGGCCTATTGATCTCTTTTCTCCCACAGTGGATATTATGAAGGAGGGTACATAATTTCTAAAGTAACTTAAGTCTCAGCTATTACACAGGCCAAAATCAATATCCTTGAATTCCACAGTTAAACAAATGTGAGGCCAAAAGGTGGAATCCAGATGTAGTCGTGCTCTAAGTAGAACAGAAATTATATCATCAAGGTTTCATATTTTGTGGGCTTTCTGTGATTGTATCTTATGAAATATTTTAAAAGCAGAAATACTACATGTAGACATTATTGAAAGAAGATGCAAGTAACATGCAATTTTACCTATTTAATTAAAAACTAAATACCATATTACTGAAGATTTTTTTTTTATTTTAGAATTACACAGAGGAACACACACACACACAGAGAGAGAGAGAGAGAGAGAGAGAGAGAGAGAGAGATCTTCCATTCATTGGTTGACTCCACAAATGGCTGCAATAATTGGGGCTGGGCCAGGCAGAAACCAGGAGTCAGGAGCCCTCTCCAACTCTCACATGCTCCCATGTAGTTGCAGAGGCCCAAGCACTTGGGCCATCTTCTGCTACTTTCCCAGGCACATTGGCAGGGAGCTGGATTGGAAATGGAACAGCCAGATATTGAAGCAGCTCTCAAATGGGATGCTGGCATCACAGGTGGTGGCTTTACCCAGTACACCACAACACTGGCCCCAATAAATACAATTTTTAAAGAGAAATTTTCTCTTTAATGAAATAAATGGAACTATAATCCAAAATAAGAATAAGGTATCATTCTATATTTTTATCATTTCATTCTGTAAGCAGTAAAAACTGGTACATTTCATTCACCTTGGTGTTCTTAGGGTCATTTCATAACACAACAAAGGAAATTGCTTTTTACAATTTTCAGAAATCCAATTCGTGGAATGATTTAGTTTGAAAATCTTAGATATCTATTTTTTCATTATTTTATATAGTGATTCATATATTCATTACATAACTCCCTACATGAGTGAATAATAGTTAGCAAGGATTGTCTTGAATATTAGGAATACAAAATTAAACAGAAAAAGAAATGTCTTCTTGGGGCCAGTGTTGAGGTACAGCAGCTAAAGCTGCCTTCTCAGATGTCTGCATCCCTTATGGGTACTGGTTTCTATCATGGCTCCTTCACTTCTGATCCAGCTCTTTGTTCATGGGTGGGAAAGCAGTGAGAGATGGACCAAATGTTTGGGCTCCTGTCACCCATGTGGAAGACCTGGAAGAGGCTCTTGGCTCCTGGTTTCATCCTTGTCATTGCAACTATCTGGAGAGTGAACCAGTGGATGGAAGATCTTTCTCTGTGTTTCCCCCTCTCTTCCTATAACTGACTTTCAAATAAATAAATTAATAAATCTTTAAAAAAAGTCAAATAAACTCACCTTCAATGGAGACTTTGCACATGAGAGGAGAGGAAATTTTTAACAAGAATACAGATATATAATGCTAACTACTGATAAATGCTATGAAGTAAAATAAGTTCAGAGGCCTGAAGGGTGTGGGGAAAGCTCCACATATAAATGAGTGATGTCTTTGTTTGTGCTGCAATAACCAAATGCCATAGACTGGGTAGTTTAAAAAATAGAAAGTATTTCTCAAATACTTATGGAGCTTAAGAAGTTCAACATCAAGAGCACAGGCAGATTTGTGGGCTGGTAAAGGCCTAGGGCCTATTTCATGGATGTTGCTGTCTCACTGTGCTCCTGTGCAAGAAGAACACAGCAACACTCTCAGGTTTCTTCTGCTGACATCAATCTCATCCATGAGGACTCCACTCTCCCGGGAGGGTATCACCTCTGACACCTTCACCTTGACTTGGATCTTAATACGTGAATTTGTTTGGGAAGAAGGAGGAAAACACTGAGGCCCAGCATTCTAGTCCATGGCTCCCAGCCCCCAAATCATGCCTTTCTCACAAGAAAATGTCAGAATTCTGTCTCAAAAGTTCCAAAAGTCTTAATTTGGTCAGGTTTCAGTGAGGAAGTTTATAGTCAGCATTTCATGAAAATATTGACTAAGCCAGATTTGGGCTCAGGTAAATCTCTCTAAGAGATAATATAGGGTCTAAGGTTTAGGAGTGGTCCTTTCTCTGCAGTTCTGCTGGGCATTGTCCTGGTAGGGACTCTCTGTGATGGGCCATCGTGTTGTTCTCCAGAGCATCTTTTGACACTTGTGTGAAAGCAGCCACATGCTTCCAAGCTTCTTGGGTACTGAGTATACTGTGTACCCTATGTAGGGATCCTCCATTGTAGCTGAAGAGTGTAGCAATGGGGTTTGGGGAGCAGAGACTTGATGCAGCACCGGACTGTGAGACCCAAGGTCCAAGGGGCACTGCAGGACCCTTGTTTGAAATTGTTGCATCCAAAACCTGAACTCTCACACCATGTCAGGATGGTTGTACCTCTAATCTTTAAAATGGCTTCAGGATCATCCTTATCAATGGTCTTGTGCCTGCACCACTGTGTTCCCACATAGGGACACACTGAGAATTTCAATCTTTAAGTTCTGCCTCCCTTTTGACTAAAAACTCTGTCTTAAAATAATTTTTCTTTTTTTATATTTTACTGTAAGTTTCAAGAGAAGTCAAAATTTACCTTTAAGATTCCATGTAGAGATCAGCTATATACTTACTTTACTCACTTCCAATAGATATCTTCCACAAAACATCAGGAAATGACCAGAATCAAGCCAAGTGTTTCTTTCACTTTACAAAAAGGATCACCTTTCTGCCAGTTTCTAGTAAAATGGTCCTCAACGCCATCTGAGACCTGATCACGATGGCCTTTACTGGCTACATTTCTACCAACTGCTCAGTCAATCCACTGAAGGATTCTCTAGGAAGACTGGGGCCTTCTGCAGAGGAGGCTTCTCCAAGAGCCTTCTCCACACATGTTCCTAACAGCCCATTATCAGGTTGTCGTGCTACCAGTGGCACAGCAATGTAGAATTCTTCCAACCTCCACGTTGCAGTTCTTCCATCCTTACCCATTACTCAATCCTGAAACCACTTCCACATTTAAAATGCTTGTTCCATTCAGGCTCAAAATCAAAATCACACAGACTGGGTGGCTTACAACAAGAGCAATTTCTCTCTCTCACTTCTGGAGACTACGAAATGTAGGAACAATGTGCTGGAGAGAATTCATTTCCTGGTTCTGAATGCTGAAATTTCTGTGTGTTCACATGACATGGGGGGAGACGGACATATTTTATGAGGTCACTAAGCCCATCCATGAGGACTCTGTCCTGATGACCCAATCAGCTCCTTAAGGATCCACTTCTCTAGAATATCTAATATACTTGATAACTAGCATGGCAACTGTTACATACTATTGACCGTGAACTATGAGTAATCTGGAGATGATCTAAAGTATTTGGGAGGATGTTTGTAGGTCATATGCAAATACTATCCTAGTTAATTTAAGAAACTTGAATATATTTTATTAAGTTCCAGGTTCTATCCCCTGCAAACAAGGTCGAATGTTTGTAGATTCCATGGAAGCCAACACAGAATATTAAAAAAAAAAATTGAAATATAAGAACACTGGCCTGTGTCTCAGGGTCATTAAGTCTCCTTCATCCATTTATTCACTCAACGATTTTTCCTTGAAATTCTGCTATGCCCTGTATCCCCAGCTCTTCGCTGGCCAAATTTGAGCTTCTACAGAAGCTACTCGGCTTCCTCAGACTGCAATTGCCTAATGGGCAAACTTATAAATTTGTATTGTAGTCCCTTTTTGTTCTACAAATATTAATTCTACACAATCATTGAAAAGTATATGTTGTGTTAAATTTCATAAGTAGTGAAGTTTGTTATAGTAAAGTCTCAGAATAAATAGCTCTTAGATAAGTGTGGATTGATAGACTCAATGTGCTGCCTCAATTTAGATCTCAACATAGAACTTCAGTATTAACCAAATCTCTTCAAAAAGAGAAGGGAAGCATATTCTGAGCTGTGTAGTGGCAGTGAATAAATGACTGAAATCATCAGGTTACAAAGTGACTTTGAAAAAATAAAAAAAAAACCACAGCTTCCCAATGTCTTGATACCGGTTTTCAAATATAAGGCACCTTTCTGCTTCACCTACTGTACTTGGCAAATTCACAAAACAATGAGTAAACCATATAAATGAGGAGAACCATTCTATCTCAAAGCTTCACTGCTAGGAATTGGCATTTCTGTATCTGTATGTTCACATATACAAAGATTCATCTGCTAACTCGAGAAAGTTTAATTCCAAAACTGTTCTCCTTATGTAACAACCTCTAGGTACTAGCACTGTGGAATCAGAGAATGCTAATTCTATCTTGGATTGTATTAAGACTTTGAATAAATGATAAGGAGATGATGGACTGTTATGCTCTGTCTTGAGATATTCATTCATAAATAAAGCCCTGGATTAGAATGAGGTGCATATTTTGTTCAGAGTCAAAGGGCAGGGAATCCCCCTAACAATGACATATATGAAAACCACCCCTTCCCCACCTCAATACAGGGATCAATAGCTTACTGTACAAACGCAAGTGAAGTCCAGGATGCCTTGTTTGTCTTGAAAGTATGAAAGCAGGCAGTTAACTTGCAAAACTTAGAAACACTTTAAAATTCATTCTAAATATTTAAGAAGCTTTCATCTTGACAGCTATTAAATAATAAACAATAGAAATATCTGGTCTCAATTCTGTGTGTATGTTTTTTTCTGGTAAATGGCTCACATTATTTTAAAAAATATTTTACTTATTTTGATAGTCAGAGTTATATAGAGAGAGGTAGGGACAAAGAGAGAGATAGAAGTATTCCACCAGCTGTTCCCTCCCCAAATGGCTGCAATGGCCAGGCTGAATCCAGGAGCCAGGAGCTTCATTCAGGTCTCCCACAGGGGTGACAGGTGCCCAAACTCTTGGGCCATCTTCTGCTCCTTTGTCCAGGCCATTAGCAAAGAGATGGATCAGCAGTAGAACAGCCAGGACATGAACCAGCACATGGGATGCCAATGTTTCAGGCTGTGGCATTACCCACTATACCGTAATGCCTAACCCATGACTCACATTCTGACATAGGGCTAGTTGCCAAATTTACCTATAAATTAGGAAGTCAACACACAAGAGCAACTGGAAAGGAACAGTACATATTTTAAACAAATCTAAATTACATGGAAAGATAATTTTGAATATTTTAAATTGTATACAATTACTTCTCCCTGGACCTTATATTTTGTTTCTACTTTAAATGTTACATGTTATTATCTCTTTCAAAATGCCTGTTAGAAACACCACAAACATACACAAAAAAACTGATGCATAGGAAAGACCAATTTTTACATTTTACATATATTTCTTTTTGAGCATATTAGTTTGTCACTAACCTCATAGCTGGATATTTCTTCAATGTGACATTTTAACTTCTGAACAGTGAGTGAAAGGCCATAAACAGTACACTAACGACTGAAGAAATAAATCTTTTCTATACTTGAAGGCTTCAGAGCCACAGGGATATATAATAGAAAGAAGCTATGGACTAAAGAAGGAATTCCCTATTATTTTCTGTAATACTGACAGCAACAGTAGAAAAGACTCCAAAATTGCTGTCTTTAAAACTTGTGAGTAACAGCACAAAGTGACAAACTGGTGAATAAAAGCTAACTTAGGGACTACACTATAATTGCCCTTGTCCATCAAAAGGTAAATAAAATATTCTCCTGAATAAAATCATGTTTATAGAGTTTATACATCTAAAATATATTGCTATTATAAAATAAAATATATCTGAAATATTTTAAGATCTTATTTCCTGACTACAAATGGCTGCAACACTCCCAGTGACCCTTTTAAAACATTACTTTGTTTAGAATAGAAATGTGCTTGTCTCCTCTGTTATATGGTAGGAATTATTACTATAAGAAGAATTAAGTAATGATCAAAACCTATGGTTTAAATAGGAGCAAAGCTGTGACCTTCTTTGAAATGATCTATAATGGTGCAAAAATTGCACTGGGAAGTTCAACATTACTTTTTTCTGCCTCACCCCTTGTTATGCACTTTTTTTCCCTTTTTAACAAAGCAAAATAAAACTAACATTTCCATCAGGCATTAAATAAAAATATGTCATTGCTTCTGCTTGAAGTCCTTTGCTTCATTTATTTCCATAGAAACCTGTGGTCTTCACTGTGGCTTGGCTGTGTGACATCCTTCTGTCAGACATGGCTGAAGGCGTGAATTGTCAGTCTGTGCTGGAACGTGGCTTGAGGACAACAGGGAGACCATGTTGTTTCACAGCAAATAAAAAACAAACAAACAAAAACCAAAATGACTACAACAATAACAACAATAGGCTTTCTTCCTAAGCCTCCTGCATCTATACTTCTCTTTTGTACAGGACAAACATGCATATTTAAAATCTGCTATTACAACTTACAAATTTTAGCTTATAAATAAAGATCAACAAAAATTGCTATGATCCATTGCTCTGGATCCTAGTTTTGTGGGGAGCTTGAAACAAAGCTCTGAGTTGTAGTGGACATTTATGTGATTCTTTGCAGATATCTCAGCTCCAAGACCTGATGCAAATCTAAAGATGAGGTTGTCATATGTAGGGCACAGATTTGGCAAATGCTGTTAGCCCTGATCCTAATTCACAAGTTTGGTAGCCTCAACATATTAGTGAATCCCATTTAGCTCTTGGTGTGTCAAAAAACAACCAATACAGCTGAGAAAGGGCAAAGGACTTCAGTAAAGAGTTCTCAAAAGAAGAAATACAAATGGCCAACAAATATATTTTTTAAAAATGCTTAAAATATCATTAGCTATCAGGGAAATGCAAATCAAAACTGTAATGAGATATCACCTCACCCCCATCAGAATGGCTAAAATCTGAAACACAATGAGTAAAACATGCTGGAGAGGTTGTGAACAAAAGGAAACACTTACACACTGCTGATGGGAATGGAAGTTATTGCAGCCACTGTGGAAACAGTGTGGAGATTTCTTTAAAAGCTAAATAGACTTGTCTTAGGATCCAGCAATCCCACTATTGGGTATATACCCAAAACACTTGCACACAGTGTATCAAAGAGATACCCATACCACCATGTTCATTGCAGTACCACTCACAATAGTCAAAATTTGGAATCAACCAAGGTGTCCGTCATCAAATGAATGGATAAAAATAGTGACATATATACACAAAGAAGTATTATTCAGCTATCTAAAAGCTTAAATTCTACCATTTGCAGCAAAATGGATGCAACTGGAGAGTATCATGTTGAGTGAAATAAAGCGGACCCTGAAAGAAAAAAGCAATGTCTTTGTGTCTCAGTACTGCTGAAGATATAGTTTTGTAAAACTTTTTTTTTTTACCTTTGTGAAACCAGTGGTTAAGAATGTTACAATACGGCCAGTGCTGTGGCTTAACAGGCGTGGCTTAACAGGCTAATCCTCCACCTTGCGGCACCGGCACACCTGGTTCTAGTCCCGGTAGAGGTGCTGGATTCTATCCCGGTTGCCCCCTCTTCCAGGCCAGCTCTTTTCAATGGCCCGGGAAGGCAGTGGAGGATGGCCCAAGTCCTTTGGCCCTGCACCCACATGGGAGACCAGGAGAAGCACCTGGCTCCTGGCTTTGGATCAGCACAGCGCGCCAGCCATGGCGGCCATTGGAGGGTGAATCAACGGAAAAAAGGAAGACCTTTCTCTCTGTCTCTCTCTCTCTCACTATCCACTCTGCCTGTCCAAAAAAAAAAAAAAAAAAAAAAAAAAAGAATGTTACAATACTATAGCTTTAATAATCTGGATTACTTTAAAATTTACTGCATATGAGTAAAATGGCCACTTTTCCATTCAATTATTGTTTATAGCCCTTTGTCTATATTACATTAAATTAAGGTCTTTTTTCTTTTTTACTTATTAAACTTATTTGGTGAAATCTTAAGCCTTTTTACAGTAATGCAAATTTAAAATGTGTTATCTCAAAAAAAAAACACCTAAAAATAAAAAGAGAAGGAATGAGGGTAGGAGAGCGAATGAGAGGGAAGGCAGGAAGGAGGGAGGAAGGGACTATCACAATGTTCTCAGAATTGTATCTACAAAGCAAGTTGAGTCTGCTAAAAACTAATTAAAACAATATAAAAACACTGAGTAGTAAAAAATTTATGTCCACAAATAAACTGAACTTCTTAATTTTTAAAGTAATTGTGGTAAATTTAGGATTATTGCTATACATATGTCAGCTTATTTTAATGCTGATATATTTGAGTGGGAATGACTAAGGTTTCGGTTACAGCTGGAGCACAGATATAGATTGTGCCTGTACTGGAGCCTGAGCCATCTGGATGTGTGGTCACTTGATGTTCTCTGTCATGTCTGAAACCCCTAAAAACAATGTGATACAACTCAGATCATGCACATTTGGGATATCACCCACCCTGGGACATACATAGTGGCGCTGGCATTAGAAAGGACAGAGCAAGGGAGTACTTAGCTCTCCTAGTTCCCAAGGACTTGAGCCTGTGACTATGTCCCTTGAGTTCATATGTACTCCAGAGGCCCTGGTTCACAGACCTCCTAAGCAAATACTGACAACTGCTTTTTAGCTGTAATTCTGATAAATTAATGTATACCGAATTTGCTTCAAAAGAGACATATCTATGTGTTTTGACTTCCGCTTTACTTTTTTTAACCTTTTAGCCTTAATATTTGTTGACAGAGACCAAGATTACATGCAATGATTTTTATTAAAGGTCACAAGCTTTGGGTGTGGCGGTAAGGATGCCTACATTCCTTGTCAGAGTGTTTGAGTTCAAATCCCAGTTAAGGTCCAGATTCCAGCTTCTAACTATTCCACACCCTGGGAAGCAGCAAGTGAAGGCTCAAATGGTTGTGTCTCATCTACAGCCATACCACCCTGAACGCGCCCGATCTCTTCAAATAATTGTGTCTCTGCCACTCACATGGGAGACCTTAATTAAGTTATCATCTACTGGCTTCACGTTGCAAGTACTGGAGGAAGGTACCAATACTTAGGAAATATCTCTCTTTCAAATAAATTTAAAATAAATTAATTTAAATAATATCCTATATTGATCTTCCAAGATTGTATTACCTGTGCTTATTTTAAAGTCAAGTTGGATGCATATATTTTATTATACCTGGAAATGAAATATTGATAACCTTTGGCCCCTCTCTCCCCACAATGAAAAGGCCCTATTGCTAATGTGAAGATGAGCTGTTAGCTGAGTGTATGTTGACCTCCCACTCTTAATGTAGAGCGTTCTCTTAGAACTCTTTGTACCTACACTTGAAAGTCATGAATAGTTCCCTTCATTTTACAAGTTGATCCTCCCCTAAGTGCTTTTAGCAAGCTATGACTTTAAAGAAAGTGGACTTGAGTTAATGGATATTGAAGCAAGGGACACAGGGAAGTTACAGAAATGGTTTCTGAAAAAGAAGCTGCAATTTACCATTTTGATGTTTATCTGAACGACTACTTACTTCAACCGAACAAGAAAGAAAGCAGAGATCCATGATAAGTTTTTTAACTCATACAATACATCAATGTAAATTTTTGATGTGAAAGGGGCAATTAAGTTTCAAGACTGAGTATGACAATTAGGAAATACAAAGTATAAAATTAATGAGCTCCCTAAATCTTTTGAGATAGCAACTACCCTGGTCTGGTTGATTTCCTCAAATTTAGGCAATTCCTTCTTTAAACAGATCCCCCCTGGTTTTCTGATATATGATAACGAGTTTATTTTTCTCTCTCTTCTGATATTTCTCCTCCAACCATAAAAGCATCTTGTTAACTTTTGTTTTTCCTTGGAAAAACCTAAGGGACACTATTTTTCTTAATCTCTAAACCCAAATCTTTAAAACATTGTTCCAGGACAAGATCCAATGTCACCATGACAGACTAGACAAGAGTTAATCACCATCATTTTCTACCTCGTTTGCTCCTGCAGGGCAGCCTGACATTAGAGACAGCCTCACCCAGGAAGTTAATATGTTTACCTACCAGGCAAGCCATAGACAATTGACTCCTCTTGGAAGAATGCTAATCAGGGAGTGGGGCTCTAAGTCAGATTTTCTGTGGAGACCACATATACATTGAATGACCCAAGAAGCAGGAGGGTCATAGCTGTCCCTAAAGTTTTCCAGGCCAGGATCAGCTCAACTAAAGCTGCGGAACTTTCGAATCTCAAGCAAGCAGGGAGCAGCCCAGCAGAACTCTAAAACAGGGCCGTTTGATTAGGCAAACTTGGAAGACATGAGTCTTGATTCTGCCACTTAAATGGTGTTATTTTGAGCAAGGGACACAGTATCCCTTAGTCTGTTTCTTCCTCTGTGATGGGTGATCCATCCTTTGACAAGTTCATCAGAAGTCGGTGCAATGGAAAGTGATTAGTAAAATGTGAGAAAATAAGACATGACATCAGACCTCTTACCTGGATTCTTCAATATAGCTACTACCACTGGACCCTGGGATATCCCCTTTAACCTGTCTTAAATCCAAGATTTTGTCTGGAAAACAGAAACACAGTGCAAAGTTTAGCTTGTGGGGTGTAATTATTACTTAAAAGAGATGATAACTGTACATAAGGAATTATTCCCTAAACTTCAAAAAGGTATATTTACAGCTTTAAATACTAAAAAAGGCACATGGTTTTTAAAGTTCAAAAACAAAGCATTGTTTTAAGGTCTGGAGATATTGACATTCACAATAATGACAACTTATCCTGAGACAATTGTCAGCACAAGCTAGAAATAATGTGGACATAGGTTCAAATCCCAACTCTGGTATTGCTATTTGTGCCTGAGGAACACAATTAACCTCTTCATGCTTAACTTTGCAAATGGAGAAAATATTTCTTTCTCATAGGAAGTCTTTGAAATTAATGTTAAATCATATAGACACATTACAGAAGGCCTAGAAGCTCAACCATAGGAAGAACAAAGATAATAAGACCTATTGTGGTACACATAGTTTTATGCACCCTGTATAATCATTTAACACTCATTAATAATTTAGTCTTGTCCACAACATGACTATTCATTGTATTTTCCATATGAAAAAACTAAGACACAAAGGAATGTATGGATTTGCCTAAAGCCGCAGAATCAGTGAGTGGTGTGTTAACAATTATTCAGGTATTCAATAAATCAAGTAGTGTTATGGGATTCCCAATGATTAAGTTCATTGTCTGTTACAAAATAGGGCTTCCCTGGCCCCTGTGGTGTACCTAAAAAATTGTTTGTCAACAGTATTTTTTTTCCACAAATGGAGAACATTTATTTTTAGTCAGATCTTCCCTTATTTAAAAAAAAAAAACTTTTTTATTGAATATAAATTTCCAAAGTACAGCTTATGGATTACAATGGCTTCCCACCACTCCCCCCCCCCCGAACTTCCCTCCCACCCACAACCCTCCCCTTTCCCGCTCCCTCTCCCCTTCCATTCACATCGAGATTCATTTTCATTTCTCTTGTATACAGAAGATCAGTTTAGTATATATTAAGTAAAGATTTCAACAGTTTGCACCCACATAGAAACACAAAGTGAAAAATACTGTTTGAGTACTAGTTATAGCATTAAATCACAATGCACAGCACATTAAAGACAGAGATCCTACATGAGGAATAAGTGCACAGTGACTCCTGTTGTTGACTTAACAAATTGACACTCTTGTTTTTGGCCTCAGTAATCTCCCTAGGCTCCAGTCATGAGTTGCCAAGGCTATGGAAGCCTTTTGAGTTCACCAACTCTTATCATATTTAGACAAGGTCATAGTCAAAGTGGAAGTTCTCTCCTCCCTTCAGAGAAAGGTACCTCCTTCTTTGATGACCCGCTCTTTCCACTGGGATCTTTCATTTAGTTGTTTTTTTGTTTTGTTTTGTTTTGTTTTGTTTTGTTTTTGTTTTTGTTTTTGTTTTCAGAATGTCTTGGCTTTCCATGCCTGAAATACTCTCATGGGCTTTTCAGTCAGATCCAAATGCCCTAAGGGCTGACACTGAGGCCAGAGTGCTGTTTAGGACATCTGCCATTCTACGAGTCTGCTGTGTATCCTGCTTCCCATGTTGGATGTTCTCTCCCTTTTTGATTCTATCAGTTAGTATTAGCAGATACTAGTCTTGTTTATGTGATCCCTTTGATTCTTAGTCCTATCATTATGATCAATTGTGAACTGAAATTGATCACTTGGACTAGTGAGATGGCATTGGTAGATGCCTCCTTGATGGGATTGAATTGGAATTCCCTGGTTTGTTTCTAACTCTGCCGTTTGGGGCAAGTCAGCTTGCGCATGTCCCAAATTGTACATCTCTTCCCTCTCTTATTCCCACTCTTATATTTAACAGGGATCACTTTTCAGTTAAGTTTCTACACTTAAGAATAACTGTGTATTAATTACAGAATTCAACCAATAGTATTAAGTAGAACAGACAAAAAATATTAAGAGGGATAACGTATTAAGTTGTTCATCAACAGTCAGGGCAAGGGCTGATCAAGTCACCATTTCTCATAGTGTCCATTTCACTTTAACAAGTTTCCTTTTTGGTGCTCAGTTATTTGTTGCAGATCAGGGAGAATATGTGATATTTGTCCCTTTGGCACTGGCTTATTTCACTCAGCATAATGTTTTCCAGGTTCCTCCATTTTGTTGCAAATGACCGGATTTCATTGTTTTTGACGGCTGTATAGTACTCTATAGAGTACATGTCACATAATTTCTTTATCCAGTCTAAACAGTATTATTTTATTAATTGATACCTACAACAGAATCCTTGAAGTCCTCCTGAGATGTTCCTGCATTTATTGAATAAGTGCATATTGTAACTCAGAAATCTCTATCTTCAGAAAGTTCACTTGTTGGTAAACATGAATACTACAGTTTAAGAATTAGCCTCTTTGTTAATTTGTCAAATTCTTCAATAGAACTGCATATTTTCTAAGCAAATCAAATTATTCAGAACAATTGTCATTCTCATTTTATTTCTATTGTACTCCTAAAGCTTTTGGTGCTAAAACGGAAGATCTACTGAGGTCTGGATGGCAAGCCGATGCTTTACAATGGTTCCCACTAATACACGCATCTCCACCAGGTGACCAGGAATGGCCCCTGAGAAGCCAGTCGCTCATCTCCAGATGGGTTCTTAGGCTTAAGGAGATCCTGGAGGAATGCCTCAGTTTTGTTTATTTGCTCTCTGTAATTTTAGTAGCAGACTCTGTCATGGGCTGTGCCTGAGGCAAGGGTCCTTCTATACAAACCCCTCTCCCTGGATAGCCTCTATGCTTCCTTGTCTTGGCTTTGCTAAGAAATTCCAGACTGTTTTTCTGCCTCCTTCTCCCAGGAAACCCTGACTTCTCCACAAGTGCTTACCTTCACTCACAATCCTCTTGGTTCACATATAAAGTTCTCTGCCCACTGCTTTCCCAAGGCTTCTTGGTTTATATTAAACTAATAAAGCAATTTTTGTGTTAGATGGTAAAGCCAGGCTTTGTAATAACAACATCCTAGGTCTAAATTTTACCTCCCCTACATGCTTCAGTCACTTTCCGTCCATCAGCTTCAATTTCTTCAGTACCTTGGGATCCTTTACATCTACTTGCAGTACTGAGTGAATTCATTTAAAAACATATAATATTGTCTGGAAGAGCTAAATATGCAGTAGGCAATTTTGCTCATCTTCTAACTCAAAATATCAGAATGAGGAGGAAAAATGACCTGACGTGTTACAATTTTACATTACTCTGTCATTTGCTTGATGTTTCTAAAAATCAACACTAATGAAATTGTCTCAAAAATTTTGCTTTCCTGAAAATTTATGATTTTCAATAAGCTCAATGCCAGTAAATTAATTAAAGCATCACTAATCTTTCACAGTGAAAGAGACACAAAAAAAATTCCATTAAGCTTGAGCTAATTACGTGTAGTAATTCTGGAAATCTGCCTACTGCCCTCAGAGTTTTCTATTTGTTGAACTTAGGCAAAAATATAGTAACTGACTTTAGTGATTGTTTATACTACTTCATTCTTCCTCTCAAATTAAAATAACCAAGGAAGCATGCATTGTGAAGGATGTCATATGATTACAAAAATTCATTCTTGCGTGTACTAATATATACCACTATGCATAATCTTTACATTAAGATTTCCACTACTGTTGTTAAAAAGTTTATGTTGTTGATGTGGAAAGGAAACTTAGTATTGATAAGTACACTAAAGTATACTGAAATAAATATGAATAGAAAACAAATATGAGTTTTTATTTAATATAAATTTTGCATGCTTTATATACAATACATATGTGTGTATATATATGTATATATGTATATACACACACATACACATCTAACTATCTGTATAATTATTTCAAGAACTAAAAGGTGAGTAAATTTGAACTGGGTCCATGCATCAGCTCTTGTAACTTTAAAACTTACCCTGTTAACACCAAATAGAAAATTTCCTCTTGAATTACACAACTGGATATTTATGTATTTGTCGACAGTGGAATTGAAATAATTAATTACTCTTAAAAAATCAGTGAAAGGCTTTTGACTTTCACCTTGGCAGAGGAATACTGCCTAGCACTGGCTATTTCTACCCTGGCAGTCATTTTATTTTATTTTATTTTATTTTTATTTTTTGCTGAAAACCAAGGCAGTTGTACATGCATGACAAGTGTTTCTCTATAATTAGTAGCACTTACTCATCTCTAACATATAATTAGAAGCACTGAATAAAACGTCTGCTTCTATAAGGAGCAATGAGATAATTATTGGAGGTATTTTCATTCCCAGATCTCTTGACTGTATGATGATTTACTCTATATGATATGGTACATCTATAATTCCAGCATTTTTTGAGAGCAAAATACAAAATGACAAAGAGTGTAATGGGACATTATCATGTTACCAGAGAGATAATCACGTTTTTTTCTTTTAACTTTCACCTCTTAACTCAAATGGAACAATTTTTCCATTAAAGGAAATCTTATATTGTAGTCTTATCCTTATATTACTAATATTAAGCTTGTGTCTTGACTCCCCTACAAGGTTCCACACTCACTGAAGTGAGAGACAGTCTTATAACCTCTGTTTATACTTCACCTTGACTAGAGAATTGCCTTCAATTTTGAAAAGGTCAACAATTTGCAAGATTCAGTGTGTGATCGAGGGCACATGTTACAACACCTGTGGCATCCGTACTTTGCTGTAAATGCACTTTTGGATAGCAAGTGCTTCTGCCTCCATTAAAGCACTCTACTCCAAAAGGGCTTTTTCCCATTTGATTTTATTTTCTATAATATTTCTCCATTGCCACTTTGATACTCCTTGATTTAGAATAGAGTCCTTTCCTTTGCAGCATTAACTTTTCACTGTTTGGGTTAGGGAAGTTACTGTTGCTTCAGTTCTGTCTCACAGTCTGAACTCAGGCAGCTGAACATATGTGATGCAATGGAGTGTATCGGGTTTGAAGAGCCAAGCCATTAGATAGTGCATTAAGCAAAGCCTCTCCAGCATGAGCTCTGAGCATGGCTAGATTTTGGAGAGGCCAGCCCTGCACAAACAGAGTCCTTGAGATGCATTTTCTTGTACTCTCTTTGTTTGTATTCTCTGAGATTTGCAGATGCTATGTGTGTCTTTTGATTGATTCCATTTGGTTGGTTCAGTGAGCACACCCAATGGGTTTTGTTCTCTGTGACTTGAGATAACAAAGGAGTACAATGAAAGTTTCTACCTGCACATAAAGATCGTATCATACATTACAACAAGTTTCACCTCATTCAAAGCTGATGGATTTTCTCAATTTGTTAACTATTAACAAAATGCTCTTTTAAATCCTATAAAGCTCAAAATATAAAACATTCATCATCAAATATCAATAAATACCACTCTCCCCAGCAAAAAATTTTTTCTCATCTTGCCTTAAATTATCTAGATTTATCAAATATAAATGCTTCAGATTAGTAGTTTTCTTAATAGTTAACTGATTTCAGTATGTAATTTTCATATTGAAGGTTCCTGAACATGGCCATTTCTAAAGATTCACTTTTCTATCACTAACTTTAACATATAGATTTAAATAACTTATACATCTAATTGCTTATTTTAAATGTACATTACTCTAGGATTTAAATTGTAAATTGAGTAAAACCAAAATTTCATTTTATAATTTGCATGTACTTGTGATCTTTCTTTTCCACAATTTCCCAGTTATATCAATTTCTTTATTACATAGCTTCTTGATTTTAAATCACTTAAACTTTTTTCTCTCTTTTTTCCCCTAATGAATGTTTATTAACTCTTCCTCAACCTAGTTTCCAATAGCTTATTTTTATAATATTCCAAAACATCACTGTAACTCTTTTGTGTTGTTCCTGTAAAAGTCCATTTGGATAATTCTTATCTGAGTGGTAATTGAATGTATAGGCATAAAAGCATCAGAAAACATTAACAGAAACCAAGTCTTATGATATTGACTGGCAAATATTCCTATAAATGCAATATCTGCTCAAATACTTCATTAAAGGGAAAACTGAGTACATATAAAATTTTGGTGAGAAAACATATGTTAGCAAAGTGAATGTCTCACCTCTTTCTACTTACCAAATTACTAAAGCTATAAAATATATTTGCAGCTCTGAAACCAAGACTTCCATACAATGTTGGTTGAATTAAAAAATTAGGATACAATCTTTTCAGAAATTAATTTTGTTAAAATTTTGTGTCTTTTGGTACACATCTTATTTCTGGGTATTATTTGATGTCAAGTATTACAATATTTATAGGAATGACAATGTGCATTGCAGAATGACTGAAAATAGCCATATTTAGGAAAAAAAAACTTAAAAAAGGCATGTAAAAATGTCATTAAAATAAGATAATAGTTATGCACTGGGAAACAGTAGGTTATTGCTGTTGAAACCAGATAGTGATGAGTCTGTTTCAGCTGAATTATCCAGGGCATGGTACTAAGCACACGTACCCAGTTGTGGATACTGAAACTACCTAAACGTGGACTACCTCAAGACTTGCACATTCAAAATTCTTCCAAAAGCTTTTATTTTGGACAAAGGATGGTCATGCATGGTGGAATTCTAACAACTTCACCTAGACCCTCAAATCCCAAGTCTGACATGATATCAACTTAAATCATCCTTAAGTTGATATTGAGTTCCTATCTCCCATAGTGCAGATTAAGGAAATCTTGGCTATACCTATAACTTGTGCTAAAAATGCCTGTCTTCATGTTCTTTGTCTATTCCAGGTGACCTCAACTAGCTATTTAAGATTTAACCATAGAGAATATAGTTTAAAAAATAAACTGGGGGGGGAGAGTGCAATATTAGTGAAGAATTAGGGAGAACTCTGCAGTGGAAACTCCATGCAAGTTAGGGGGATGCTGTGGATCTACTCAGCAGGTGTAGATGTGCAGCACAAACATGCACACGTGTTGAGAGCCTCAATGACAGCTTTGGAGATTGAGGTGAGACCAGACTGCAGCAGCCCACGCCACTGGTGGTAAATCTGCCAGGAGAGCCCGGAGTGAGTCCAACTTGGAGCCCTGTGTGGGACAGTGTATCTGCCGACCTAGAACCCTTTTATTTGATAAGAAGGAGGCTGGTGGAAAGGAAATGACTTGATTCAACAGTCTAAATCAGATATATCTATATGGATATATGCATCTGTGTCATTTTTTTTCTACTTCAAAATGTACCTAGGAAACACTGATAGAAATGATCTGGTTTTGATGTCTGTGTGTTTAGACTAAATTAAGACCTAATGTTCACTCTCCTTTCTAGCCATGGTGTAATCCCATATTCATGTGGACAATAATATGCCACCGTTCCACCTCCCATGGATGCCACCTCAACTCCTTTTGTCAAAGAGAAGGTTTTTATTTTCTGCCAAATCGAGTTTGACTGTGATTTCCTGGTCAAATCATTGGGATTTCCACACTGCGCACCTGGCTCCTGGCTTTGCATCAGCGTGGTGTGCCGGCTGCAGTGCGCCGGCCGTAGTGGCCATTGGAGGGGGGTACATTTTTCTCCCCTTGGTCACCTGACAACAGTGTCCAATAACTAGCTGAGAAGGTGCAAGAGCCTTTTGGATATACAAAACACCCATGCCAGCTTGTGCCCATACACCCAGCAACCAGCCAAGAGGAGATGCCTGAGACTGGTAGGCAGAATTGACAAGTTGCCCATGATGGTGGAAGCCTTGTGCAGGAGCCTTGTGTGCTAGGATTGTGAAAACACTGTGGCTGCATGAGAGGGCACAGGGTGTTTCTGGGCCTCTGAGCAGTCACTGTGGGCTGCTACATACAGTAGGAGGCTATAGAGAGTCATTGATGCGGGACCCATGCTCACACTGAGGACTACATGGATCACTTTTGGGGTTCTGGATGAATATTGTACCCACTGGGGCTAGAACCTAGGCATTGGTCACCTTGGAGAGAGGAGGTGAGAATGAGATTATGCCAACAGAGCTAATCAAACCCTCTCCTCTGATTAAAAGAGATTTACTATGACAATCTTGAGTGTCACCTTGGAAACTCTCCTCACTCTGGAGCACTGAATAGAGCTCCCTGGCCATACCCAGCACACATGTCTGAGAATTCACTAAAAGAGCAGATACTCCATCATTTCAACAAGTATGTCCACAAGTGCTTAAAAATAAATGCAGAAGTTGAAAAAGCATGAATAAGTAAGACAATATAATTCCCCCAAAGGGACAAAACACTTCAATGCTAGGATGGGAGGATGAAGAGACTGAAGCAATGCCTAGAAATGGAATTCAAAAAAGTCATAGAATTACTTAGAAGTAATCAGAAGCAAATCCACAGATTAAAGAAATTCATACATGACATGAATGAAAATTTTTCCCATGAAATTGAGATTTTAAATAAAAATAAAAATGAAATATTGGAAATGAAGAATTCAGTACATCAAATTAAAAATGTAGAGGAAAGCCTTAAAAACATACTCAGTGAGGCAGAAGAAAGAATAGCTGAGTTAGAAGACAAATCTCTGAAAATTTTACAGTCAGATCAAAAAAAGAAGAAGAAAAAGAAGAAAGTAGAAAAGTTAAAAACAGTGTTGGCGATGTATAGGATATTATTAAACAGCCTAACATATGAGCCTTAGCAGTTCCTAAAGGCATGGGAAGAGAGAAGGGATTAGAAGGAATTTTAGTGAAATAATTACAGAAAACTTCCCCAATTTGGAGAAAGGAAGGGACATCCAAGTAGAGGCAGCACATAAAACTCCTAGCAGACATGAACAGAAAAGATTTTCACCACAACACATTGTGTTTAAAGTTTCCACAGTAAAATATAAAGAAAAGATTTTAAAATGTGCACAGGAGAAACACCTGATTACTTTCAGAGGATCTCCAATTAGCCTTACAGCTGACCTCTCAACAGAAACATTAGAGGCTAGAAGAGAATGGTGAGACATATTCCAAGTCTGAGGAGAGAAAAAAAAAAGTCCACTTAGAATACAGTACCAGGCAAAGCTCTCACTACTGAATGAAGGTGAAATAAACACCTTCCGTAACAAACAGAAATTGAAATAATTTGTCACCACTTGTTCAGCCTTACAAAAGATGCTTAAAGATATGCTACACACAGAAAAACAGAAATATGGGCATCATTAAGAAACTAATGTGATGGGGCTGGCACTGTGGCTCACTAGGTTAATCCTCCACCTGCGGCGCCGGCATCCCATATGGGCACCGGGTTCTAGTCCTGGTTGCTCATCTTCCAGTCCAGCTTTCTGCTGTGGCCAGAAAGACAGTGGGGCCTGGCCCAGGTGCTTGGGCCCTTGCACCTGCATGGGAGACCAGGAAGAGGCAGCTGCCTCCTGGCTTCAGATCAGCATATCTCTGGCCATAGTGGCCAATTGGAGGGGTGAACCATCAGATGGAAGACCTTTTTCTCTGCCTCTCTTTCTCTCACTGTCTGTAACTCTACCTGTCAAATAAATAAATAAAAAATCTTCCAAAATTATGTGAAAGCAGAAAATCTCCCAGTAAAAGTACAAAGGAAATTCAAAGTAAATAATAGGAATATTTTTGGAATATTGGCTGGGCCAAGTTGTTACTTCTCAATAGTCACCTTTAATGTAAATGGCCTTAACTCTCCAGTTATAAGACACAGACTGCCTGAATGGATTAAAATGCAAGACCCTCTATTTTCTGCTTATTAGAAACACATCTCACCAACAAAAATATTCACAGACTGAAAGTGAAAGGATGGAATAAGATATCCCATGCTAACAGAAACAAAAAAAAAAAAAAGAAAGAAAGAAAGAAAGAAAGAAAGAAAGAAAGAAAGAAAGAAAGAAAGAAAGAGAAAAAAGATCTGGTGTTGGAATCCTAACATCAGACAAAACAGACATTTACACAAAAACTCTTAAAACGGACAAAGAAGGGAGCTATGTAATGATTAAGGGATCAATTAAACAGGAAGATGTGAGTATTATAAATGTGTATGCACCCAATTAAGGGTACCTGTCTATTTAAAAGAAATCTTTACAGACCTAAAGGGAAATATAGACTCCAATAAAATCGCAAAAGGAATTTCAATACCCCACTTTCAGCAATGAACAGATTAATGAGACAGAAAATCAGCAAGGAAACAACAGAGTTAATTCACACTATAGACCAAAAGGACCTGCTATCTACAGAAATTTTCATTCTACAGTTGCAGAACCCTCATTCTTCTCACAAGTGCATTAGATTTTCTCTAGGATAGACCAATACTAGGCCATAAAGCAAATCTCAACATTTTCAAAAAAAAATCTAAACCATACCATGCATCTTCTATGATCACAGTGGAACGAAGCTGAAAATAAACAACTCAAGGATCTCTAGAACATATACAAACACATGGAGACTGAACAACATGCTACTGAATGAACAGTGGGTCACAGAAGAAATGAAAAGAGAAATCAAAAAATTTCTGGAAACAAATGAAGATGACAACACAAAATCTCAAAACCCAATGGATACATCAAGAGCAGTGTTAGGGGCCTGCACTGTGGCCCCTGCGTAGGTTAATCCCCCACCTGTGGCATTGGCATCCCATATGGGCTCCGGTTCTAGTCCTGGTTGTTCCACTTCCAATCCAGCTCTCTCCTATGGCCTGGGAGAGCAGTAGAAGATGGCCCAAATCCTTGGGCCATTGCACCCACATGGGAGACAGGGAGGAGGCGCCTGGCTTCTGGCTTCGGATTGGCACAGCTCCAGCTGTTGCAGCCATTTGGGGAGTGAACTAAAGGAAGGAAGGCCTCTCTCTCTGTTTCTCCCTCTCACTGTCTGTAACTCTACCTCTCAAGTAAAATAAATAAAATCTTTTAAAAATAAAGAGAGTGGTGTTAAAAGGAAAGGTTATAGCAATTGGTGCCTGCAACAAGAAATTGCAAAGGAACCAAATAAATGAGCTAAAAATGCATCTCAATGAGCTAGAAAAACAATGGCAAACTAAATCCTAAATTAGAAGAAGAAAAGGAATAATTAAAATTAGAGAAGTAAACAAAATTGAAATGAAAAATCAATACAAAAGATTAGTGAAATGAAAAGGTTTTTTTTTTATGAAATAAAAAAAACTAGATGCACCATTTGCCCAACTATCAAAAAACAAATAAAATTAGAGATGAAAAAGCAAAAGTAAGAGCAGATACTACAGAAATAAAAAAAAGAATATTCAGGAATTTCTACAAAGAGCTGTATGCAAACAAATTGGGAAATGTAGAAAAAATGAATAGATTTCTGAACACATACAGACTACCAAAATTGAGCAACAAAGATACTGAAAAACTAAACAGACCAATAATCAAGATGGAAATTGAATCAATTATAAAGACCTCCCAACAAAGAAGAACCCAGGATTTACTGCTGAATTCTACCAGACATTTAAAGGAGAGCTAAATCCAATTCTTCTTAATTTATTCCAAACAATTGAAAGGTAGAGAATCCTTCCAAACTCCTTCTATGAGGCCAGCATCACCTTAATTTCTAAACCTGAAAAAGACAACAGAGAAAGAGAATTATAGACCAATATCCCTGATGTACAGACACAAATTCTCAACAAAATACAAGCAAACTGAATCCAAAAACACATCAGAAAGATTATTCACCTGGATCAATTGGGATTTATTCCTGGTATATAGGGATGATTCATAATTTGCAAACCAATCAATGTGATGCATCTCATTAACAAACTGTAGAACAAAAACTATATGATTAGCTCAATAGATGCAGGGAAAGCATTTGATAATATACAACATCCTTTCCTGATGAGAATGCTAAGCAGATTGGGTATAGAAGGAACATTCTTCTATATAATCAAATCAATTTATGACAAACCCACAGCCAGCACCCTATTGAATGGGGAAACTTGGAAGCATTCCCTCTAACATCTGGAACCAGACAAGGATGCTCACTCTCACCATTGCTAGTCAATAGAGTCCTGGGAGTATTAGCCAGAGTCATTATGCAAGAAAGGCATACAAGTTGGGAAGGAGGAAGTCAAGCTATCCCTATTTCAAGGTGGCATGATTATATATATATATATATATATATATATATATATAGAGAGAGAGAGAGAGAGAGAGAGAGAGAGGATCCAAAAGACATCACTAAGAGACTATTGAAATTCATAGAATAGTTTGGTAAAGTGGCAGGATATAAACTTAACACACAAAAATCAATAGCGTTTGTATACACAGACAATGCAATGGCTGAAATAGAACTTCTAAGAACAATAACATTCACAATAGCTACAAAGACATTAAATACCCTGGAATGAATGTAACCAAGGATATATCTCTATAATGAAAACTACAAAACGTTAAAGAAATTGAAGAAGTACAAAATAATGGAAAAATCTTCCATGTTCATGGATTGGAAGAACAAATATTATCAAGATATCCATACTACTGAGAGCAATTTACAGATTTAGTGTGACAACAATATAGACACCATGAACATTCTTCTCAGATATAGAAAAAATGATGTTGAAATTCTTCTTTGATGGCCCCGTTCTTTCCACTGGGATCTCACTCACAGAGATCTTTCATTTAGGTCTTCTTTTTTTTTCCAGAGTGTCTTGGGTTTCCATGCCTAAAATACTCTCATGGGCTTTTCAGCCAGATCCGAGTGCCTTAAGGGCTGATTTTGAGGCCAGAGTGCTATTTAGGACATCTGCCATTCTATGAGTCTGCTGTGTATCCCACTTCCCATGAAATATAAAGAGAATTGAAAATGAATCTTGATTTGAATGGAAGGGGAGAGGGAGCGGGAAAGGGGAGGGTTGTGGGTGGGAGGGAAGTTATGGGGGGGGGGGGAAGCCATTGTAATCCATAAGCTGTACTTTGGAAATTTATATTCATTAAATGAAAGTTTAAAAAAAATGATGTTGAAATTCATATGGAAACACAAGGAGACCTCAAATAGCTAAAGCAATTTTATACAACAAAAACAAAGCCACAATACCAGATTTCAAGACATAATACTGGGCAGTTATAATCAAAACAGCCTGGTACTGGCACAAAACAGATGGATAGATGAATGGAACAGACTAGAAACTCCAGATATCAAACCATGCACCTACAACCAACGTATCTTTGACAAAGGTGCTAAAATCAATCATTGGACCAAGTACAGTGTCTTCAACAAGTAGTGCTGGGAAAACTGGATGTCCACAGTCAGAAGTATGAAACAAAACCCCTATCTCACTTCTTACACAAAAATTCATTCAAAATAGATCAAAGATCTAAATCGATGAACTGATGACATCAAATTATTAGAGAACATTGGGGAAACCATTCAAGAGATCATTTGATGAACCTCATACTTAGTATATGATTAATCTTATTTGCTCAAAGTTAATTGAAAATATATCTTAGTAAAAAATAAAAATGAGAATAGGAGATGTAGGAGTAAGAAGGGTGGAAGTATGGGTAGGAGGGAGCTAGGTTGGGAAGAATCACTATGTTCCTAAATTTGTATTTAGGAAATGCATGAAGTTGTATAACTTAAATAAAAACGTTTCTGAAAAAAAAAATGATTTAATCATGGATTTTTGTCTTTATTATGTCTTGAGGAAATGATGATAATATTTAAGTCAAGAACCATGGTGAGGTATGAGCCCCCATCTCACCTTCAACCAGGGCAGCAGAATTAAATATTAGCACTCACATGAAATCTCTTGGGATCAATATAATTACTTGCCATACTAGTTTTGAGATGAAGAAAGTCATAATACATTTATTTTTCCCTAAATGCATTTACCTGTCCTAAAATATGCATTGACTAACATTAATTTTGGAAATGCCTGTGTGTTAAACAAGTGTGACTGCATGCTAATCTACAAGTTCAGTTTTATAAACTTATTGTACATTAATTTTATAGATTAGCTTTGAATCTCTCAAAACCTTTATGTCAGTGTCCATTGCCATGTCACATGGTAACAACATCTCTCTCTCTGATAGACTGTAGGCATTGGATGTGGGAAACTGGGCAGGAAAGAGGATGTAATGTGGCTTACTCACACCTACTCTTCTTCAACCCCGTGAGAACACACCCTGTGAGAATACAGGAACAACTGCTGATACATAAAACATTAGGGCAAGGTCAAGTTGCCTTGGTTTATTCAGGCCATCTCTGGCCATGTGACACAAAGCTAAGAGAGTGACCCTACCAAGACCAAAGACTTATCAGGAGCTAAATAAAATGCAGACTGTTAAGTGAGTTCTGTGGTGGCTTCCATGAAAAATTATAATAGTAGACTATTAATATAGAAATGAATAAATATTTTGTGCATGTTTAATATAACATGTATTTTCAGGACTGCTGCTGTGGCACTGAAGGTAAAGCCACCACTTTAGGTGCCAGCATCTTATGTGGGTGATAGTTCAAGTCCCAACTGCTCCATTCCCAATCTAGCTCCCTGCTAATGCACCAGGAAAGCAATGGAAGTTGGCTCAAGTCCTTGGGCCCCTGCCGTGGCTTAGTAGGTTCAGAATCTGCCTGTGGTGCTGGCATCCCATGTGGGCACTGGTTCAAGTCCTGGCTGCTCCACTTCCAATCCAGCTCCCTGCTGTTGTCCCAAGTGATTGGGCCTCTGAACCAGTATGGGAGACCCGGAGGAAGCTCCTGGCTTTGTATAGACCCAGCCCCGGCTGTTGCAACCATTTGGGGAGTGAAACAGCGATGGAAGGTGTTTCTTTCTGTCTCTCCATCTCTTGGTCTATAACTATGCCTTTCAAGTAAATAAATAAATCTGTAAATATATATAACATGTATTTAAAAATTTGTTTCTCAGGTACCATGCAAATCAAAGGATAAGCATACCTCATTTTATTTGAAAATTAACCAAACATTCACATTATTGTAAGTCCCATCAACTGTGACAGTGTAACTCATGGTTTTAACATCACAAATATAATATAACTGTATTTCAGATGCCACACAAAAAGTGATCCCACACACCCACGGACACATGCAGGCACACACACACATCCACAAAGACACAAATGTTCACCCGTGCACAGAGACAGAGGCAAACACACACATATCCACAAGTGCATATGGAAATGGACATATGTACTGCACCTGTATGTCCTTCCACATACATGCCAGTATCCTCATTATTTGAAGATTCCATTGTATCACTTGCCTATTCACTAAAGTTTATTTATTTTATTATTGACCACAATTTCATGTGTAGGGATATGTCTGAAGTAAATAATTTCATAATTCTATGGTGTATCCACAAATATTCATACATATATACTTTATATATATATATATATATATCTCACATATATGCTATTCTTTATAAAATGTTAGAAGCACTAATAGGCCAGTGTCGCGGCTCACTTGGCTAATCCTCCACCTGTGGCGCTGACACTCCGGGTTCTAGTCCCGGTTGGGGCGCCGGGTTCTGTCCCGGTTGATCCTCTTCAAGTCCAGCTCTCTGCTATGACCCAGGAAGGCAGTGGAGGATGGCCCAAGTGCTTGGGTCCTTCACCTGCATGGGAGACCAGGAGGAAGCACCTGGGTTCGGATCGGCACAGCTCACAGGCTGTAGCAGCCATTTTGGGGGTAAACCAACAGAAGGAAGACCTTTCTTTCTGTGTCTCTCACTGTCTAACTCTGTCAAAAAAAAAAAAAAACACTAATAGTATACTATTTGAGGTAACCTAAATTTAAGCAAGTATATATTGAATAAAATTGTTGTTATTAATTTTAGGAAAAATACTGAAAAGCTAAAAAATGGAACATATGTAGAGATTAATGATACAGAAATGGCAAGAATTAGATGATAAAACATCTTAGAGGATTTAGTGGACAATAAAATTAAGATGTATAAGTGAAGAGGAGGGGGGCTCTTCTTGTGTTAATAGTATGGAAGTTGAATCTGTAGGTCCAGAGAGGAAAATATGAGGGAATTCAATCCCTGTAGACTCTAAATTACCTGGTTAATCTTAGACAGTCAGAGTGCGAGAAGGCTGCCATCAGTGTAAGATGGAAGGACATTGTTAGACATTGTTGTATAAGGATCTAACGCGTGTGTCTCTTTCTTAGGAAGATACCTAAATTGCACCCTTGGAAGGTAAAGAGGTAAAATAAGAAGAAAAGATACAGGAAAATACCCAGACAGGTGGCATAAGCACCTAGGAAGGGAAGAGCTGGAATGATGTCTGTGTACTGTGCCAATCTCAGCTACCCTCTGCTTCCCTCACCCGCTTCTCCACACAACTCTGTCCTCATCAATGGTCCAGATAATCATTTGGACAATGTAATGAAGGTATTTGCAAGTGTAGTAAGACTCATAAAATAACATGGGTAGTTAACTAAAGATAGTTACCTAAGTAAGAAAATGAAAATAATGTGTTGTCCAGTGTGAAGTAATGCTATAACTAGTACTCAAACAGTATTTTACACTTTATGTTCTGTGTGGATGCAAACTGATGAAATCTTTACTTAATATATACTAAATTGATCTTCTGTATATAAAGATAATTGAAAATGAATCTTGATGTGAATGGAATGGGAGACGGAGTGGGAGATGGGAGGGGTGCGGGTGGGAGGGAAGTTATGGGGGGGGGAGAAGCTATTGTAATCCATAAACTGTACTTTGGAAAATTATACTTACTAAATAAAAGTAAAAAAATAGGTTAAAAATGAAAGAAAATGAAAATAAAATCCAAGAATCATATGGATTAATCATAATTTAATTTTTGATTTCTTCACTGCTGGACATTGAAATGATTAGCTTTCACTGTTACATATAATTCTTTGCTGAGGCTTATCTAATAAGTATTGATGTGCATTTCTATTTAATTAGGATACATTACTAGAACAGAGACAGTCTGGTCAAAGTAAAATGCTTTTTTAAATCATGTGAAAAATTTAAGGCAATCATGCTTGCAAACATACAGATACATATGTAAAAATCTCAAAATGTTCTTCTAAGGTGTGTACACAGGGAGTAAACAGGCATTTGTCCCAGCAAAGAAGGTCTACCCTCAGATACCCATGTTCCTATCAGAGTGCCTGCATTCAAGCCCTACCTCCACTCTCCTTTCTAGTTTCCTACAAAAACAAACTCTGGAAGGCAGTGATGATGACTCAAATGCTTCGGTCCCTGTCACCCATGTGGGAGATCTAGATTAAATTCTTGGCCCTTGAATTTGGTCTGGCTTTGTCATCTGTTGAGGGCATTTGAGAGAATCAACAGTTGTAAGAACTGTCTCTTTCTGTCTCTGTCTCTACCTTTCAAATAGATAAACAAAATTAAAGGAGAGTAAACAACTCCTTCCATCTTTATTAGCACTGAATTTTGAGATTTTTGTGTGTTGCATATTAAATGTTCAAAACAGATCTAAATTTTTTTCTAAATTTTCCAATTAAAAACATTGAAACAGATGGTGCCATGAAGTGAACAGGAAAAGAAATGTCCTTCCATTTCCTATCAAAACATTAACTCTTCGTGTTCTTCCTCTTTCTGTTATTTTTCATATACCAGACACATATACATGGAGTCATTGAAACACAGAGAAATCAGTTTAATACTACATAGTTTTGATAGAGGTTGTATTTTTTTCTGCTATTGCTGGGACTCAATGATACTCTATTGACTCTTACGTTTTTCTTTATATCACTTAGAAATACAATGTATCAGATGGACTATAAGTGCAATTTTATGAAGAAAAGAAACTGTATGGAATTGACATTTTTGTTCTCACCGCATCTATTATTGGTGTTCTTTCAAGTTAGCAGTGTGTTTGGTTTACACAGAAACAAATTGTGTTTGCTACTGCTGGAACTGAAGAGTCAATGTAGTTACTGGAGGGTGAGTTGAATTCTATACTTCCTTGCACATCAAGAACTAAATTGTCAATGAAGCAATTCCTAAGAAGTTTTATTATTAGTCTCTGTGTGTGAGGCAGAAAGAACAGCTTGTGTTTCAAAGTCCCAAGCTGAGACTGTGAGGTTGGCAGTTATTGAAATCACCTTTTCCTGTATAAATGTAAAACATTACTGTAAAAGTCATTGAGAAAGAATAAGTACAGAGCCCCACAATCATATTTTCACTGAAGTACTTGCCTCCTCTCCCTGCATGTGGAGAAACGCCTGGCCCCCCCTCACCTGATATTTATGTCGTGGGGTTTTTCCCTCAGTTGCTGCATTGGTGTGAGTGTGGAATGCTAATGGCACATCGCACACGTTGCAACCCCAAGCCTTTTAGTTTTCATCGTAGAGTTGTGTGTTCTACATTCATCCATCACAGATTTTTCAAATAAAATTCAGTAATACTATTTCAGATATTTGTTGATTTTTTCACAGTTCCTTGACAGATTAATCATATCAATACAAAGGCAGAGAACTTTTTAATCAACAATTGGATTACTATATTATTCTTCCAGTCACTAGAATTGAGAATGCATTTACTGAGCCCATTCCAGTCTCCGAAAGCAGTCTCTGTATTTACCAATCAATGTATAGGTAAAATCTTGTGATTACCTGTCATTTTATAATCATAAAACTCTAATGATTATTTCTTTAAAATTAATAAATCATTGCTTTAAAATTAATTTGTCCATCTTATTATGTTCCATTAAAATACCAATGGCAATTTTGAAGAAAATTTAGATTCCCAGTAATTTTTTTTGACTTCTCATCCACTGATTTAAGATACTTATTTTAAAGAAATCTAGTAATTATTGAATCACTGACCCTAGCTATTTGTTGAAAATCAACATAAAGATGATTTTCATTTATTTGATCATCAAATTGTTTCTATTCCAAACATGGATTCAAGGCACTGCCACTGCAAAATATTGAAAATTTTTGTTAATTTTCTTAATTTTCGTAACTTCCCTCCCACCCGCAACCCTCCCCTTTCCCGCTCCCTCTCCCCTTCCATTCACATCAAGATTCATTTTCAATTTTCTTTATATACAGAAATCAGTTTAGTATATGTAAAGTAAAGATTTCAACAGTTTGCGCCCACATAGCAACACAAAGTGGAAAATACTGTTGGAGTGCTAGTTATAGCATTAAATCACAATGCACAGCACATTAAGGACAGAGATCTTACATGATGTTTTTAAAAAATTGATTAATTTCCTATGCAATTAACAAATTAAAACCAAGGTTTTTTTTCATTTTCATTTATCTTTATATACAGAAAATCGATTCAGTATATACTAAGTAAAGATTTCATCAGTTAGCAGCCACACAGAAACACAAAGTGTAAAATACTGTTTCAGTACTAGTTATAGCATTGCTTCACATTAGACAACACATTAAGGACAGATCCCACATGAGAAGTAGTTACGCAGTGACTCCTGTTGTAGATTTAACAATCTGACACACTTGTTTATGGCGTCAGTAATCTCCCTAGGCTCTAGTCATGAGTTGCCGAGGCTATGGAAGCCTTTAGGGTTTGCCGACTTCGATTTTTCCGACAGGTTCATAGTCAAAGTGGAAGTTCTCTCCTCACTTCAGATAAAGTATCTCTTTCTTTGATGGCCCTGTTTTTTCCACTGGGATCTCACTCACAGAGATCTTTCATTTAGGTTTTTTTTTCCCCCCCCCAGGGTGTCTTGGCTTTCCATGCCTACAATACTCTCATTTGCTTTTCAGTCAGATCCAAATGCCTTAAGGGCTGATTCTGAGGCCAGAGTGCTATTTAGGACATCTGCCATTCTATGAGTCTGCTGTGTATCCCACTTCCCATGTTGCATTGTTCTCTCCCTTTTTGATTCTATCAGTTAGTATTAGCAGACACTAGTCTTGTTTGTGTGATCCCTTTGACTCTTAGGCCTATCAGTGTGATCAATTGTGAGCTGAAGCTGATCACTTGGACTAGTGAGTTTGCATTGGTACATGCCACCTTGATGGGATTGTATTGGAATCCCCTGGCACGTTTCTAACTCCACCATTTGGGGCAAGTTCGATTGAGTATGTCTGAAATTGTACATCTCCTCCCTCTCTTTTTCCCACTCTTATATTTAATAGGGATCACTTTTCAGTTAAAATTTAAAGACCTAAGAATAATTGTGTGTTACTTACAGAATTCAACCAATAGTACTAGAAAAAAAAATACTAAAATGGATACAGCATTACATTGTATATCAACAGTCAGGACAAGAGCTGATCAAGTCACTGTTTCTTATAGTGTCCATTTCACTTCAACAGGTTTCCCCTTTGGTGCTCAGTTATTTGTCGCCGATCAGGGAGAACATATGATATTTGTCTCTTTGGGACTGGCTTATTTCACTCAGTATAATGTTTTCCAGGTTCCTCCATCTTGCTGCAAATAACCAGGTTTCCTTGTTTTTGACTGCTGTATAGTATTCTATAGAGTACAGATCCCATAATTTCTTTATCCAGTCTACTGTTGATGGGCATTTGGGTTGGTTCCAGGTTTTAGCTATTGTGAATTGAGCTTCAATAAACATTAATGTGCAGACAGCTTTTTTGTTTTCCAGTTTAATTTCCTTTGGGTAAATTCCAAGGAGTGGGATGGCTGGGTTGTATGGTAGGGTTATATTCAGGTTTCTGAGGAATCTCCAGATGGACTTCCATAGTGGCTTCACCAGTTTGCATTCCCACCAACAGTGGGTTAGTGTCCCTTTTTCCCCACATCCTTGGTAACATCTATTGTTGGTAGATTTCTGAATGTGAGCCATTCTAACCGGGGTGAGCTGAAACCTCATTGTGGTTTTGATTTGCATTTCTCTGATTGCTAGTGATCTTGAACATTTTTTCATGTGTCTGTTGGCCATTTGGATTTCCTCTTTAGAAAGATGTCTATTGAGGTCCTTGGCCCATCTCTTAAGTGGGTTGTTTGTTCTGTTGTTGTGGAGTTTCTTGATTTCTTTGTAGATTCTGGTTATCAACCCTTTATCTGTAGCATAGTCTGCAAATATTTTTTCCCATTCTGTCGGTTGCCTCTTCACTTTCCTGACTGTTTCTTTTGAAGAACAGAAAAGTCTCAATGTGATGTAATCCCAAATGTTAATTTTGGTTTTGACTGCCTGTGCTTCTGGGGTCTTTTCCAAGAAGTCTTTGCCTGTACCTATATCTTGCAGGGTTTCTCCAATGCTCTCTAATAATTTGATGGTTTTGGGTCATAGATTTAAGTTTTAATCCACGTTGAGTGAATTTTTCTGTAAGGTGAAAGGTAGGGGTCTTGCTTCATTCTTCTGTACATGGAAATCCAATTTTCCCAGCACCATTTATTGAATAGATTGTCTTTACTCTAGGTATTGGTTTTGGATCTTTGATCAAATATAAGTTGGCTGTAGATGTTTGGATTGATTTCTGGTGTTTCTATTCTGTTCCATTGGTCTATCCATCTGTTTCTGTACCAGTACCATGCTGTTTTGATAACAAGTGCCCTGTAGTATGTCCTGAAATCTGGTATTGTGATGCCTCCGGCTTTGTTTTTGTTGTACAGGATTGATTTAGCTATTTGAGGTCTCCTATGTCTCCATATGAATTTCATCATCATTTTTTCCAGATCTGAGAAGAAGTTCTTCGGTATCTTGATTGGTATTGCATTGAATGTATAAGTTGCTTTTGGGAGAATGGATATTTTAATGATATTGACATTTATTTCTAAAAATTGTTGTGAGGCTAGTGTTGTGGTATAATGCATTAAGGCACTGCCTGCAATGCCAATGTCCTATATCACAGCACCAGTTTGGGGCTGGGCTGCTTGCTTCCAATCCAGCTCACTGCTAATGCACATGGGAAAGCAACAGATGATGGCCCTTGTATTTGAATCCCTGCCACCCAAACAGAAGCGCCAACTGGCATCATGGGTTCCTGGCTTCAGCCTGTCCACACCTGGCTGTTGCAGCCATGTTGGGGGTGAAGCAGTGGAAGGAAGATCTCACTAGTGGAGAAATCCACTAGACCCAAATGTACATGACTAACTATTTTGGTCTGTTGTATGCACCCTTGACTTTCTATTCCTTTCTCATTGTTTTTTCTCCCAACACTTTTGGCTTGTAATTTCAGGAGGCTACTCCTGATTCAGAGGCACGGTACATTTTTAAGCTACCAAGCTCTAATTGGCACCAAAGTTATACTTGAGGAATCCCCCCAAGCACTAAAAAAAGAAAGGAATAAAATTGCCCTGGGAGATTAAACTGTAAAGTCAATGTGTAAAGAAGAAAATTCAAAGAGGCTGAAAAACCTCCAAGACCAGCAGGATTTAACTCTAAAGGATTAAATACATTAACATATCTAAAAAATATAGGAATTCCACAGGAACTGAGATTCTGGAATTGGGGATAGATGTGCATGAACTCAGAAAGCATCAAAAAAGGAAAACCTAGGGAGATAACTATTCAGAACATCTACTGAATAAAATTATCTGTTATATCCACCACATATGTGCAAGTATACCACCACACACATACACACACACACACACATACACCTACATTCACACACATCTCTTTCTGTCTCCTTGAGTGTATGCAAACACTTAAGCTTACTAGATTATCATCTCCAATTAGGCTGTCTACAGTCTGAATTAAGAGTCATCAAAAATGTTGTGGAAAGTGTGTATTATGAAAAAAAAAAAAAAAACTATGCATAAAGTCCTAAACCCTTTTGCACCAAAACAAATTTCTCTTTTAATCCCATTTTCCATTAACTTTTTAAAGTATTTTCAGATTGAATGGAAAGGGAAAATTATATTCAAACTTTAAAATACACATGTAGTATTTTATTTTTAATTCAGTTTAAAAATACATTTAAGCATATGTATCCGAATATGATTTTTAAAATTTTTATGTATTAATTTTATTTATTTGAGAGGCAGAGAGACTAGACATACAAACACATAAACACACACACACACAGGTGCACACAGGTCATAGACAGAATGAGTTCCCATCTATTGCTTCACTCCCGACTGCATGCAGCATCCGACATTAGGCGAGGCGGAAATCACTATCCAGGAAGTCAATGGAGTTCTACCACATGAGAATCATGGATCCAACTTCTTGCAACATCACTTGCTACCTCCCATAGTGTATATTAGCAGGATCTTAATCAGGAGTGGAGCCTAGCTCAAACCTAAGAACTCTAATATATAATATATACATCTTGGTTATTAGAGCAAATGTCTTCCCATACAGTTTTAACCATATTTCTTTGTTCATTCATGTATGCTTGCAACCATGGATTAAAAATATTTACTGAATTAGTTTTCCTCCAGGTTTTAGAATATTAATGGAAGTCGCATTGTGGCATTTATTTTGTGCTGTGTTATATATATTGTTTCACTACTGAGTCTATGCAGTATTGAAAATGCTGTAATTTCTTTATGAAGTTGATTTCATGTCAAAAGTCTGTGTATAATTCTGAAATAGTGTTAATAAATGTGAAATTACAAAGCAGCACAATTTTGCATAATTTGAATCATTTGCTTAAAAACCACTGCACCAGGATCGGCGATGTGGCTCACTTGGTTAATCCTCTGCCTGCAGCGCTGGCATCCCATATGGGCACCGGGTTCTAGTCCTGGTCCTCTTCCAGGCCAGCTCTCTGCTGAGGCTCAGGAGGGCAGTGGAGGATGGCCCAAGTGCTTGGGTGCCTGCACCCACGTGGGAGACCAGGAAGAGCACCTGGCTCTTGTCTTCGGATAGGCTCAGCACTGGCCATAGCAGCCATTTGGGGGGTGAACCAACAGAAGGAAGACCTTTCTCTCTGTCTCTCTCACTGTCTAACTCTGCCTGTCTAATAAAAATAAATAAATAAATACCACTGCACCATAATGTGAGTTTTTTTTTTTTTTTCCCACTTGGAACAGAATTACTGGGAATGAACAATACAGGAACCTGACTGGGGCTAGTGCCAAATATGTGAAAGAGTACGTCATTGGATGTGTTAGTTGAAGCAGGAGATTGAGTCAGGCCAGGAAATGGAAGAGGCTCTCAGAAACAGGTATCATTCACACTTTGTAACAAGTGGGTGAGTCCCATAGTGGCAGATACAGTATGAATAGAGTTCATTGCAATGGGATTGACAGAACAAGTGATGGAAAAGTGAGTAAAGATGGAAACCCCACCCTCAAAGGAGGGGAGTTGAAAACATTGATGTTGTAGGAAAGCAGATGCTGAGCGTATTAACATCATAGAGGAAAGATGAAAGTACACTTAGTTGGCCCCTTCACAACATGGATTGTCAATCCTCTGAGACAACTGTCAGACTGTAGTTGGACCTCTTGAATCTACATGATGTAGACAATGTCTCTCATCACTCTAAGATTTGGGGAGCTATGGTACCTAATTAGGAGTAAGGTAATGGCCTATCAAGAGAGTAGAAAGGCATCAGAGTTTAATTTGCACAGCAGAACAGCCTATGTAATGAAGGGTAGTACCAGCTATCACGCCTCCTGGCTGACTCCCTGCAAAAGCTGTGACAGTAAAGTGTGGTCCGGCTCTGGACACTACTCAAAGAAAGAATTTTGGATGTGTCAAAGTTTAATTGAACAAGCAATTCTGTTTTTATTCTGTAAATAAAAATATACTCTTGGGAATGGGGGAGGCATCCTCAAATTCAGGGGGTAGAGTAACTGTCCAGAGGTTCTGAAAAGTTCCTCTTTTCTATTTATCTTGTAATGATGGAGTGTGACATTCATGAGCTAGGGAGATCTTTAAGCAAGGCGGGGTTTTCTGGAATAGAGGTTCCATCTAGTTTCTTTTCAGATCACATCTTTTGGATGTGTCATGGTGATTTTGGTGATAGATCATAACCACTACCACAATGCTAATGATATTGTAATGATCCTAGGGCTAATTAAACTAATGCTATAGACCATGTGGCTAAATTTTCTGGGACATTGGTCAACCTTCTAGTTTTAAGTTGCTATGAAACGGAAATCTTTGATACTTTAAAGGAATACTGGGCTCCATTCATATCCAATTGTCTTCTCCTGTAACAGCTTGAATACAGTAATAGGCTAGAGACATGGACATTAATTTTATTGATTTATATATTAATGAATTTATCAAGGGGCTTGCATGCCACCTCTTAGTATATGTCACTTTCCAAATCTCTAGATATTGATTCATTTGTGGAATCCCCTTACCACACAGCCCATTGCAAAATATAAAATTTCATAAACTTGAACAACAATGCCACCTTCAATGAAGCTATGCCTGATCCACTAAATTCTGTTTCCTTAAAACTTTATATAGTTATCCAATCTGACTGCAGATGTTGCAATTGTTTTTGTGAGTCTTCACAACCAGAGTGTGGTTGCTTATCTCTGTTGTAACGTGCATGAACTAACACATTTTATGAGATCAGAAAATGTTTGTTCACTATTAATGCTGATGAAAGAATGCGCAGATAAAGAATGAATGCATTAGGGATAATTCCTATGACTTGCAGTGGCCTTTCTCCATCCGTATAAATCCCGTCGAGACATTTTAATCTAGATACACTGAAAGTGACACCGTGTGATCAATTCAAATGTTGCCATATTTTGACCCACATTTATATAGTTTTAAATAGTATTCATTTCTTTTCTAGTTCCCACATCTTTCATTAGGAGGAATGGGAAGGTATCATTGATTCGTGGCATTTAACTGAGAACTGCTGTGAAGAATACAATCACTTCCCAAGCCTCCTAGTGTATATAGTACCCTCTGCCAGTAACTAATGCATGCCATTTCCAGAATAGCTGTTTATCTCAGAGTGAATTATTTTGCTAAGTGTATCACAGATCACTAAAATATTTTGTGCATGTCACAAAGAGACTAACATCCAAGACAGTAATTTATCTATAGGGAAAACATGCGTAAATATTTGCAATTTAAGACAGCCAGACTTTAATATAATGAGATTGCAGTGTGCACATGCATTATAAAAGTTGTAAATGTAAGACTCTGAGAAAGATCCTCAGTGTTGATTGGCAAGATTATATCCTGTTATTAACGGAGGAATGTGTGGTATGGAGCCAATGTGAGTCTCTTGGAATCCATGTTTTCAGCTAGCTTAGACCATGCAGATTTCAAGTTGTTTTTACACCTGGTTAAAATGTTATTTTTGGATTTTTTAAATGCCTAATTTAAAAGCTCGGCAGCAATTTGGAATATAAAATAGCATTGTTGTTATAACCTTGTGGTGAGATAATATTAAATGAATCAGAAATGATGCATTAATTCCATATTACAATATGCATGGGTTTAAAATATTAGAAGCGTGAATGTTCTCAGTATGTAATCAAGGGTTTGCTACTTCCAAATATTTTAAAAACAGCTGATATTTGCCAGAAACAAATAACTGTTGCCAGAATTTTTAATCTATTCATTACAGTATTTGGGGAGTACCTGGTAAAAAGCAAGTCTTTTTTTTTTTTTTTTTTTTTTTTGACAGGCAGAGTGGACAGTGAGAGAGAGACAGAGAGAAAGGTCTTCCTTTTTGCCGTTGGTTCACCCTCCAATGGCCGCCGCGGTAGCGCGCTGCGGCCGGCGCACCGCGCTGATCCGATGGCAGGAGCCAGGTGCTTCTCCTGGTCTCCCATGGGGTGCAGGGCCCAAGGACTTGGGCCATCCTCCACTGCACTCCCTGGCCACAGCAGAGAGCTGGCCTGGAAGAGGAGCAACAGGGACAGGATCGGTGCCCCGACCAGGACTAGAACCCGGTGTGCCGGCGCCGCAAGGCGGAGGATTAGCCTAGTGAGCTGCGGCGCCGGCCAAAAGCAAGTCTTGAGCTTCACTGGTTAATATACCCATGGGACACTACAGAGGTCTTACCAGAGCTAGCCAATGGCTCTACTAAAGAAATGGGATTTACATTTCAGTAAACCTGACACACATCCCAAACACCCAGGCCAGGGCAGCCCACGTCTTCCACTGTTTAATTCCCTCCGCTTGGTTTTACATCTCCATGACACATGCCACCACTGCACAGACTTGCTCTTTAAATGTGTATAGGAATCTATGATAAAAGTAAAACTCATACAATTAAATGGGAATTAAGTGGGAAAATATATGCCTTTTTAGTTTCATATAATAAGATTATTATTTATATGTTTTTTTTTTCCCTAGAGATAGAGTTAATGTGCACTAACTGCTAATGACAGACATTTCAAGTTTGGAGATGAGCAGGAGGGAAAATGATGTAAACATCTGGCCAAAGTGTTGTTCACAATTTTTCAATCTTTGAGAGTTTTCTTGATTAAGTTTTTCATGCAAAAGATTATTAAAATAAAAAACAATAATTTTGAGAAACTTGTGCCCATGTTACTAAAATTTCCAAAGATGTAGGACATGCTTATTGTGGAATTTTGATAAGTTCTCCAGAGAAAAAGTATAGACACCATCCATTCCTCAAAATTGACCCCAGTTTTCTGCTAGGCATGTGTTGCTGTTGATGAGAAACATGAGAGTGCCATACAGGATCTGGTAGAGGACACAGCTGTTACCAGTGGGCTCCCTGGTGACTATCAAGCACCGTAGCAAACCTGGCCTACCATTTGTACACACTTTAACTGGGCAAAACTCAACTTTTTATATTCCTCAGCCCCTGTTACTTTAGAGTTTTCTTCTTATGCAGTTAAACTTCTCTAATTAATAATAATAAAATGAAGTTAATGGTCTTTTTTACATCTCTATGGAATGTTCCATCATTTATTTCTGTTCTCTGAACAACTCATCATGTTCTTAATTATGTCTTTTAAAAATATGTATTTCTTTTGAGAGTTTCTATCTACTGGTCCCCTCCTCCAAGTGCCAGCACCAGTCAGGCCAAAGCTGGGATCTAGGTACTAAAATCTAGGTTTCCCATGTTGGTGTCAGAGGGCCGACTTCGTGAGCTGTCACAGGCTGTCTCCCAAGATGTACATTAGAAGGGAGTTGGAATTAGGAGTGAAGCTGTGACTGTGACGAAAGCACTAAATTTGGGATGTAGACATCCCAAGGGGCATCTTCATCTTCACTACAATCCCGAATGTGGCCCTTATCCTTTGTATTTTTAAATGCTGGAAGATATCTGTCTTCTAGTTCAGTCTAAAACGTATTTACTGAGAACAGCGATTACAAAGTCTGTTCCACATTCACTATATCATTCCACCCCTTCAGCGAATGAGTGATTTGAGGATAGTCTCATTGTTTTCACCAATTTACAATGATACAATTGAATCTCAGAAAGATTGATCCTGTTCATCTTCATGGAACTCCAGAGGAGTTGTGTCCTGTTCTTGTTATTAACAAATGGCTGCCTTGATTGTGTCATGGTAGGAACAGATGACAGGAGATCCATCCTCTGAACACAACTTTAATGGCACAGTATAGCATTGTTGACTTCAAGCACAGTGCTGCACAGCAGATCCCGAGAAGTTATTCTTGCTTATCTGAAAATGCATACCCAGTGGACAGCAGCTTGCCAGTGCTCCTTGCCCTCAGTCCCTGGGATCCAGCATTCGTCTTCCTGCTTCTATGAGTTTAGACGCATCTTGAAAACTTATGTAATGTGAAACAAGCCAGTCACACAAAGTGCATGGCTCCACTTACAGAAGGTATCTAACATAGCCAACCTCTAGGTATTCTCAAGCAAAGAGTACACTCAAATGACTTGACACGTGTTTAATCAGGAACTACATAGACAATCCAAAGGCTTCAGACATATATTGGTGATATGATCAAGGCCAATCATTTCTATACCCAGGATGAGTTAGGAAGGAAGTTTGAGATAACTGAGACTATGTCAGATATAAGAAGACTGGTTTATAAACATGAACACTCTCATGTTTATGCCCATTCACATGGGAGATAATGATTGGCAACATACTGATGAGGGCGAGATGAACAGTGTTTGAAGACTGCAGAGGTTTTTTCAGCCATTGGCTCCATCATTGAATGCTGACAGTGGTGTTCACTAGGAGAGGCCAGGGTGTTCAATATAGATAGTTTCTGTGATTTATTTTTGTAAATGTCACAGACCATGCAGTGTTCCAAATGAGGTGGATCACATGGCCGAGTGGAAGTGGAAATCCTGAAACAGCTATTGCCAAGATGGCTAAGGGCAGAAGAACATCACCCTTTAGCACCTGGCTTTCAATGCATATATTTCAAACATATTGTGTACTCTATTCTATTTTTTCCATTAAGTTGTAAAAAATAAAATGATGGGTTCATTATTTTGATTAAAATTTTGAAGTTCAGAATACATATATGCACTGGAACACATATCACAGTTTTTGTAATTTGGTTCATATGTATGTGTATATGCATATAATTAGATGAGTGATGATGTCAATCTTTTGTTTATTTTATATTCAGAGCCTCACTGGAATGAACAAGTTGCTATAGTGGCTTCTGAAATTGATTTTCCTCTTCAGGTTACTTAAATCTGTGCTGTTCACCTCGTTTTCACCCTCTCAGGTTAGTGATCTGCTACTTTAAACTTGTTACATATCTTTGCATCAATGTTTCCCAACCCACATGTTCAATGATACAAGAAAGTGCCATTTTTAAGTTTGTGTTTTTCAGTATACCATATTTTAACAAAATGAAATCAATTACTTAAAAAAGCATAGGTATAACTCATTAAAAACCCTGAAGTTTAAATTTAGGCAGATTTTGTTAAACAGTGAATTGTCCCGCTGTACTTACATACCACACACTGGCTGTGTGAATGCCGCTTCAGCTGAATTTCACAAGGAGGCCTGGGATTCATTTGAATAACAATTTTAGTGTAACAAATGAGGAACATAAACTTCCATGTGAAATGAATACAATATTTAGTTATCAAAAATTTCATGAAAAGAAACTCTGTAACAATTTAAAAATTCACTTTTTATGTTTCCAAATGTGAAACAATAGTATTAATATTTTTAAAAATGTCTGATTGAGTATCACAAAGCATTGTTTTAGTTAAATACAAAGAAGGTAGTACAGTTCAAAAGAGCAAATTTCCTCCAAGAAAATATGCTCACTTCTCTGGAATCCAAATTTACTGTAAAAGACAGCAAAGTGCTTATTATACAAATCCTCCAAACTTTTTTTAATATAACATCTCATTAGGAAATGTATTTCTAGGAAATTAACAATAAGCTATAAATGAACGCAGTAGGAAATACATAGGGAATCATTGATAGTTATTTCATTGCCATTGTCTTTTAGCCCTGAACTCTGGTGATGGACACAAATATTCTGTATTGGTACCTGATGGAAATTGACTACAATTGACAATTGAACTGTTAGACTTGAACAACTCTTTCAAAAAGAAGAGCACGGTCAAGAAAACTTTTATTCCTATTAGTTTTTCTAAAATTTTTGAGCAGCATCACAGTACAATGAGGTATATTTCTGGTCTCATCTATTTCTAAATACTTTACTTTTGAGGAGCTACTGAATCTTCAGTTTTAATAGTGAAAGAGTGAGAATACTTTACATAGTTCTTTTGAGGAAAACGTGAGATGTAGTGAGTAAAAGTAGTTATAAATTAAAGGAGAAAAAAAGTAATAGCTGAAAATATATGTAAAATGCTGAAAATAGAAGCAAAAGAAGAAGGAGATTACCTAATACAGTTTCTTTATTTGAAGTTAAAAAGTAAAAAAGGAAAGCAAGGAAACTTGACTAACGCCACTCAGTTGAGGTCAGACACTGGATCTGGGCTGTGCATTCCCAATGTTCCATTTTTATCTCTTGATTCTTTTATAGCACACCATAATCCTGTGAGAAGCCTGCTATTGCAGTTTGTATGACCGTGCCTTTGGATAAGCTGTTTTAATGGATTCTCTTTTGGATTTTACTCTTGTTCACTGTAGGCCTGGTGATTTATGCTTCTCCATCTACTGGCATCAGGTTTATCCATTAGTTTTACTCTGGTCAATGAAATATTTGGCAAATTTGTCCCTTCAAAGTGGACATTTAATTGACAATTCTAGGTTTTTCCAACTCCGTTTTCCCACTACTAGGAGGCCAGCAACAGCCCAGATACAGTCTGCTCCATCAGCTGCTTCCTGGGTGAATACAGTCTGGAGCAATGCGAGTCAAGAGTTGCACAATGTGTTAACATGGAACTTGGGTGGTTATGAGTTTCTGTTTCTGATGACGCTGTTAGTAACCATCTTCTTGCATATCTTCTATCATTGGATACTTCTGCACATGTGTACCTTTGTCAGGTGTTTTCCCTGAGGCATTAGACTCAAGCCCAAATTTTGACTTTTAGTGGTTGATGCAATGCTAAACATAATGTGATCAGATGGGATCTCAATTTCTGAATATTTCTGTTTCACCCTGAAACAGAAAACAACCGAAAAACTTAACTATCCATAAAAATATCCTTAATAAGTACACTTAGAATATCCCCGCACCATTTAATAAGCTTGGGGAATTCAAACTACTAATTCAGTGATTTGTAGTTCAGATGCTCCCAATCTATCTATATGACCTAAATCCCCTTAATTTCTTATCAATATAATGACCCTTATCTTGAGGTTGACAAGACTGTTATAATCAGCAATTATTTTATTTGCTCTAGTACTGCAATGTTAGCTACAAAAGTGTTTTAAGATTACATGATTTTTTTTCTTTTGGTTAAACATTTTTCTCCTTAACAGTTTTCCATTCAGCTTTCTAAACATGCTTAGAATTTTAAATTAAAATGTGTTTCCCTAGCAGACTCATAGAATGGCAGATGTCCTAAATAGCACTCTGGCCTCAGAATCAGCCCTTAAGGCATTTGGATCTGCCTGAAGAGCCCATGAGAGTATTTTGGTATGGAAAGTCAAGACACTCTGGGAAAAAAAAAAAAAAAAAACACTAAGTGAAAGATCTCTGCGAGTGAGAGTGAGATCCCAGTGGAAAGAACGGGGCCATCAAAGAAGGAGGTACCTGAGTTTAATAAAAGTGGAGTTACTGTAGCTTCAGGAAAAGACTCAAGAAAAAAACTGCAGAGGAAACACTTCCGGATCTAGTGGATGTGACACAGAGGACCTACGGGGAGCTCACCACATGGAAGCCCAGCCGCGGAAGCTGAGCAACAGAATCTCGCCAGTGCGGGAACGGGAGGTAAGACAAAAACCTCAGAAATCCGAGAAATTGGAGGGGAAAGGCAGAACGAGGCCTGAGGCCCCACTGGGGAAAGTTCACCAGGCTGACTGCAGGAGAGAAAAAAACGAATAAATAAGGGGAACCAGCATGGACACTAGCCTCTCTCTCCACTCACCTTACAAAGCCGAGCAAGAAAAAGAACAGGCGCCATTTTATATATGTAAAGCAGCAACCACGAGTAGCCAAGCAGAAAAACTTGACTCTGGTCGGGAGAAATAACAGGAGGTTAGAATCTAGTGAAAGTAGGTGGAGCTAACGATCTGAGACTGTGAAAATCCGATAGCCAAAGCAATCTTGTACAACAAAAACAAAGCTGGAGGGATCACAATACCAGATTTCAGGACATACTACAGGGAAGTAGTTATCAAAACAGCATGGTACTGGTACAGAAACAGATGGATAGACCAATGGAACAGAATAGAAACACCAGAAATCAATCCAAACATCTACAGCCAACTTATATTTGATCAAAGATCCAAAACCAATACCTAGAGTAAAGACAATCTATTCAATAAATGGTGCTGGGAAAATTGGATTTCAACATGCAGAAGCATGAAGCAAGACCCCTACCTTTCACCTTACAGAAAAATTCACTCAACGTGGATTAAAGACTTAAATCTATGACCCGAAACCATCAAATTATTAGAGAGCATTGGAGAAACCCTGCAAGATATAGGTACTGGCAAAGACTTCTTGGAAAAGACCCCAGAAGCACAGGCAGTCAAAGCCAAAATTAACATTTGGAATTACAGCAAATTGAGAAGTTTCTGTTCTTCAAAATAAAAAAAATAAAATAAAACCATCAGGAAAGTGAAGAGGCAACCGACAGAATGGGAAAAATATTTGCAAACTATGCTACAGATAAAGGGTTGATAACCAGAATCTACAAAGAAATCAAGAAACTCCAAAACAACAAAACAAACAACCCACTTAAGAGATGGGCCAAGGACCTCAATAGACATTTTCCCAAAGAGGAAATCCAAATGGCCAATAGACACATAAAAAAATGTTCAAGATCACAAGCCATCAGAGAAATGCAAATCAAAACCACAATGAAGTTTCAGCTCACCCTGGTGAGAATGGCTCACATTCAGAAATCTACCAACAATAGATGCTGGAGAGGATGTGGGAAAAAGGGACATTAACCCACTGTTGGTGGGAATGCAAACTGGTGAAGCCACTATGGAAGTCAGTCTGGAGATTCCTCAGAAACCTGAATATAACCCTACCATACAACCCAGCCATCCCACTCCTTGGAATTTACACAAAGGAAATTAAATTGGCAAACATAAAAGCTGTCTGCACATTAATGTTTATTGCAGCTCAATTCACAATAGCTAAGACCTGGAACCAACCCAAATGCCCATCAACAGTAGACTGGATAAAGAAATTATGTGACATGTACTCCATAGAATACTATACAGCAGTCAAAAACAATGAAACCCGGTCATTTGCAACAAGATGGAGGAATCTGGAAAACATCATGCTGAGTGAATTAAGCCAGTCCCAAAGAGAAAAATATCATTTGTTTTCCATGATTGGTGACAACTAACTGAGCACCAAAGGGGAAACCTGTTGAAGTGAAATGGACACTATAAGAAACAGTGACTTGATCAGCTCTTGTCCTGACTGTTGATATACAATGTAATACTGTATCCATTTTAGTATTTTTGTTGTTGTTGTTGTTGTTCTAGTACTAGTGGTTGAACTCTGTAATTAGCACACAATTATTCTTAGGTGTTTAAATTTTAACTGAAAAGTGATCCCTGTTTTATATAAGAATGGGAAAAAGAGAGGGAGGAGATGTACAATTTCAGACATACTCAATCAGACTTGCCCCAAATGGTGGAGTTAGAAACGTGCCAGGGGATTTCAATACAATCCCATCAAGGTGGCATGTACCAATGCCATCTCACTAGTCCAAGTGATCAACTTCAGTTCACAGTTGATCACTCTGATAGGCCTAAGAGTCAAAGGGATCACACAAACAAGACTAGTGTCTGCTAATACTAACTGATAGAATCAAAAAGGGAGAGAATGATCCAGTATGGGAAGCGGGATACACAGCAGACTCATAGAATGTCAGATATCCTAAATAGCACTCTGGCCTCAGAATCAGCCCTTAAGGCATTTGGATCTGGCTGAAGAGCAAATGAGAGTATTGTAGGCATGGAAATAAAAGAAAATAAAAGAAGACCTAAATGATAGATCTCTGTGAGTGAGATCCCAGTGGAAACAACAGGGCCATCAAAGAAGGAGGTACCTTTCTCTGAAGGGAGGAGAGAACTTCCACTTTGACTATGACCCTATCTGTATAAAATCAAAGTCGGCGAATCCTAAAGGCTTCCATAGCCTTGGCAACTCATGACTAGAGCCTAGGGAGATTACTGACACCATAAACTAGTGTGTCAAATTGTTAAGTCAACAACAGGAGTCACTGTGTACTTACATCTCATGTGGGATCTGTCCTTAATGTGTTGTCTAATGTGAAGTGATGCTATAACTAATACTAGAACAATATTTTTACACTTTGTGTTTCTGTATGGGTGCAAACTGATGAAATCTTTACTTAGTATATACATAATTGATCTTCTGTATATAAAGATAATTGAAAATGAAAAAAAAAACCTGGTGCTAAATTGGAAATTGCATAGAAAATTAATTAATTTTTTTAAAAATGTCACGTAAGATCTCTGTGTTTAATGTGCTGTACACTGTGATTTAATGCTATAACTAGTACTCCAACAATATTTTTTCACTTTGTGTTACTATGTGGGTGCAAACTGTTGAAATCTTTACTTAATACATACTAAACTGATCTTCTGTGTATAAAGAGAATTGAAAATGAATCTTGATGTGAATGGAAGGGGAGAGGGAGCGGGAAAGGGGAGGGTTGCAGGTGGGAGGGAAGTTATGGGGGGAGCCATTGTAATCCATCAGCTGTACTTTGGAAATTTATATTTATTAAATAAAAGTTAAAAGATAAAATGTGTTTCCCTTCATTTTGGGGTTTCCATCAAGCAAACTCTTCCAATCCTCATCATTACGCATAATTGTGTAAAATTCAATGTTATCATACTTCTGCTCAGATGGAGTATTGAGTATATTTCTTTCCTATCATCATTGACATATCTGAGCCCCACCTGAATGAAAGTTACTCTTCTTTTATGTATCAAAAATTACATATAGAATATGCTCAATAGATATTTTTGACAGATAACTGCATATCTGGAATTGAATTAATGAACATATTCCATAGACACTCATGCTAGACATAAAGCTTCCTCAATATCCAGACTCAGTTTTTCAAAGAATGGTATTGAGACCATATGATGTCTCTTAGTAGACCCTTGACTGCAGTGTTGTGCCTTCTCCCCATCCTCTTCACATTCCACTTGACAAAAGAATATTCAGTTCTTCCCAGTTATATGTTTTTGATGTCACAACTTCAATTTACCAGCCTCAATATTTACAGTGTTTATTTGCCATTAAAATGGTCATTTTCTTAATATAAAACCTCAGGAAGCATTGCTTATCTGAAAAACAATGACCAAGATCTTACCTTTCCCTATAAAGGTTTTTATGATCTGTATTTCCTCTTTGATTTCATTTATTGCCAGTTAACACGAAGGTTTTAGATAAAATGGTTTACTTTCTATTTTTTTAAGGATTTTATACATTTAGTTGAAAAGCAGAGTTACAGAAAGCAAGAGAGAGGAAGAGACAGAGAGATCTTCATTCTGCTGATTCACTCCCCAAATGACTGCAACTGTTGTAGCTGGGTTGATCTGAAGCCAGGAGCCAGGAGCTTCTTCCAGGTCTCCCAGGTAGGTGCAAGGGCCCAAGCACTTGGGTCATTGTCTTTTGCTTTCCCAAGCACATTAGCAGGGGTTGGATCAGAAATGGACCAGTCAGAAATTGAACCAGTGCTTGTTTGCTATGGGCTATGCCACAGCACTGGCCCCTTATTTTCATTTCTTCTAAAACACCATTATCTTTCACATTCAGATATCATAACATAGATCATCTGGATTGCCTTTTTGATATTTTAACTCCTAGGTGAATTTATATCAATTCTTCTGTTTCTTTCTTAGATCAATCCTTCTTTCTCCTCCAATGTTGACCTATGCAATTCCAAGTTTCCCAATATCTGTTGGACCTGCTAACAAACTGCCTCCTCCAGCATGCATTGTGTTGTGATTGTACATGACATATCTTTGCAGCCAAAAAATGGGTTTTCTTGGCATCCAGCACATCATTGGTAACAATAAAGTGTTTTCAAATGCTTAAGTTAGAAAATTAGAATGTGACTTAATTTTGTCACATCCAAGTAAAATGTCCAGAGACTAAAGCAGATTTTTAAAAACACTATTGCAATTTCTGATTATTTTTTTTAATTCTTAGACTAGTTTTTCCTTCATTGCTGGTTGAAAAAGTGACCCTTTTATGGTGATATTACATACCTATTTTCTACCCTGTTACACAGCAAGCAAAATTGAAAATTAGTTTTCTGTTAGCCTTGGTGATACATTTATAATAATTTCCAAAAATGTCAAGTGTTTAAATCATTACACAGTAATATTGCAAATACAATTGTATTTTTAAATACCAAATGAAGGTTTAAATGCTGAGTTATTAATCTAATGACTTAGGGAAACATTGCATTCTTTTTGTTTGTGTATATGGTAAAGGAAGTCAGGGACCTACAATCAAGGGTAGTGACAGAGTAGAAGTTCTGGAGTGTCTGGTGTGAATAACTCTGTGTTTCAAATCTTCTCTTCATGAGTGTACTTGCATGTTATTTAACCTATCTGAATGTTATTTTTATTTTTTGCATTACATATCTTTATCAAGACAGCATACAGACATACTTTAAAGAAGGGAAATGCCATTAAAATCAGTGTAATTACAAAGGAAATAAAAACACCAGCTCTCTGTCATCTTTCTCTTTCCTAGAAGATGTATAGTAACTGTGCCAACAGTAAGGGATTCACTTGCAGCTGTCTGCCTATGTGATGGGTTATAATAAAGACATTTCCCATGAAGATAGAAACATTCCATTTGGGGGGATATTTTTGAAAAACTAGTTGGCAGAAATTGCTTGTTATATCTTCATTCAGTTCTAAGTTGGATTTATAATTATCAACATAAGGACTATATAATTGTTGCAAATTTTAGATTTAAAATAATCTTCAGAGTCAAAACTTTAGGCAAGAAAAGGGTGTACAGATTGTTAAACTTTGAATATTTGAGCTTTAGTTGAGATGTGGTTCAGTCCCAAGACCACTAACAACTAGTTTTAGTACATGAAGTTTCAACACATACAAAAGCACCTTCTAGCATGGGGCAGGTGTGATAAAATATGTTTACCTTTCGATTTGACTTGTATTTTTATATGGAAGCACAATTATAACCTTGTATCATTTCATTATTGTGTTTTAATTGTCCAATTTAAATGTAATACTTTCAAGTTTTAATTCAGCTTGCATAATCAATATTCAATCACAATTTTTACTGCCTGTTTGGATTAACCTTCAAACAAAGGAAAGGAAACAATGTCTTAATTCTTAGTGATATTTTAAAGCTTTCAGGGAATTAATGTCACTTAAAGAAGCTTGCTGTTTTCTTCATACTATTTATTTTTAAAGCTAGATCAGGAAAGTAAAATTCTGGTATATTAAACAGAAGAAAAAGAAAATATTTCCTAAGCCACAGAATATTTGCAATTTATTAAAGAAAACATTTAGATTTTCAAACTTGGCAATCTCCAGAAAAGGCCGAGATATTTCAACTTTAATAACTGAAGGCTATCAGAAATCAGTTCTTCTATTATGACAACTTAAACTAATTAGAGCAGACAGCAAGACTTTCTTTTTAATTTTTCCCTCTCAATTCAGTAACGATCAAGTTTCTGCACACAAATATGAGTATAGCTACAAGTTTAAATACCCATGATAGATGTTAAAGTGTAAAATAATGTCTAAATCTGTCATAATATTATAAAATAGATGCATATCATCTGGCAAATAAAAAAAAACTACAGTCAACCAGGGCATAATTGAAGGCAAAAAGGAAGTAGAGAATAAACAGAATCAGTAGTAGTAGTCATAGAAAAAATAATTTAAATTAAAGTCTTAGATAAAGCTGAGCAAGTACACACTGATGAATCAACACTTGTTGTTAGAGTTTGCTTCTCCTTTTGCTAATCTTCTGTCTTCACACAGCTGCACTATTTGCAGATCCACAAAATCAGGGTGAGCTGAGACTCTCACTCGTTGACCCACAGTTCTTGACTTCTGTACCCTGGTCAGATGTTTCTCTTGGCCCTGCAATAAGGGGAGGAAGTGAAGGCCCCAGAGAAGAGAGTAATGCATTCTGGAGTCATCAGTCCCCTAGTCTGTCCCCCAGGGTGGACTTAATCTTTAGACTATCATGGGATACAATTTGGAGTTTATACATAACAAACATTTCCAACTCTAAACAGCTGCATTTTTGTTGGCACACTTCTCAATCAATTTGATACACTATGAAGTAGGGCAGAGAATGCAGAATTTTCTCCAGAGGGAAAACAGCATTCTCAAATGGTCCCCTGGTTTTGCTATTTTAAAACCGGAGTCAGTAGATCATGTTAAGCCTGCACCGAAATGCTGTGATGGTAGCACTATCTGGAGATTTGATGTTACCAGTATTTATACAGAAATACTCATAGTTTTGATCTTTTCTCAGAGGGACAGATTTAAATATCACTAGGAAAGGCAAACAGCAGGAAGCTTAGCTAGAATCCTGACCAGGTACAATCAGATTAGTCAAATTGGATTAGCTTAATTTACTTACATTTTGAGTCTATCAATGAAATGATTTCTAAGGTACTTAAAGAGATAGCTAAGATAGTAAAAATATTATGATAATTTTAATAAAATCCTTTCAAATGTATAAGCAGATTTCTAGTAGTTGAATGCAGTCACACAATTGTCTCTTTAAGAAACATGGAAAGAAAATTGTCACATGTTTGAAGAATACACACAACTGATGGTGCCTAGTTGTGCTTTATATGGTGAAAATCCTATGTGTAGTTTTAAAATATCATTCTTCAAGGGCTGTTCTGGGTTCATTTTCACAGCACTTTTGTTTTAGATGCTCAATTAACTGGAAATAATTGACATGTATTTGGATATTATAAATAAACAGAAAAATAGATTCCTAAACCCCAATTATTTCCAACATATTTAAAAATTTTCAAATAACAAGTTGAGCATCAGAGCATCAGTTTTTAAATTTAAAACCTCATTAATTAAAGTTAAAAAATAAAATGGATTGCTCACTTCTTCTAGTCATATTTCAAACTCTCAATAGATAGATCTGATTAGTGGCTTCATATTATTACAGTAAGATAAGATAACTCTTTCAAAAATCTAATTTTAAAACCAAAAGAAGAAAATGCACAGTGATGAAGCAGCACAAATTTCCAAAATTAATATTTTAAGCTTACTTTTAAGGTTAAAGAAATCAATGTACACATGAGTTTGGACATGATTAGCTGGTAACATACCATGTGAAGCTAAAGAACACAGTAACTGTATTTAATGAGGACAGGTAGAGCTTAAACAAAATTAGTCAACTCAAAAGGGAGTATAAGAGAAAAAATAGAAAAAAACATTATTGAGGTGACATCAAGAGTAATACATATTTTGGATTTTGGCATGAGGTCAATGAAAGCCGTGAAGAGTACTTTTTTTTTTTTTTTTTGACAGGCAGAGTTAGACAGTGAGAGAGAGAAAGGTCTTCCTTTTCCATTGGTTCACCTTCCAAATGGCCGCTATGGCCGGCGCGCTGCGCAGATCCAAAGCCAGGAGCCAGGTGCTTCCTCCTGGTCTCGCATGCGGGTGCAAGGCCCAAGTACTTGGGCCATCCTCCACTGCCTTCCCAGGCCACAACAGAGAGCTGGCCTGGAAGAGGGGCAACTGGGACAGAATATGGTGCCCCAACCGGGACTAGAACCCTGGGGTGCCGGTGCTGCAGGCGGATGATTAGCCAAGTGAGCCTTGGTGCCGACCGAAGAGGACCTTATTGGTGGTGTTTTAACTATACCTGGATACACCATAGTCTATAGGGAACTAAATTGTGCATAATAGCCTACAAATTGAAGTGTTTTAGAAAACAAGTTATCTATCTCACTTAGTCTGTCCAGTAGACATTGAGCAATGCTATATAAAAAATACTTATTTATGTATTTAAAAGTCATAGCAACAGAGAAATGAAGAAAGATCTTCTATTAGCTGTCTCACTTTTCAAATGGCCACAACAGCCCAGGGCTTGGTCAGTCTGAAGCCAGGAACCAGGAACTATATCCTGATCTCCCAAGTGGAGACCCATGTATTGGGAACATCATTGGCTGCCTTCCCAGGTGCACTAGCAGGAAGCTGGTTATGAAGTGGGACATCTTAGACTAATTGGCACCCCAACATGGGAAGGCTGTGTCACAAGTGGCAGCTTAACCCACTGCACCCTGCTGCTGGCCCCTGCTATATCATTTTTAGTGAAAAAGGGGGAACTTCCAAAGCAAGTGTGAATTTTACCTTCTCAGATAATCTCTGTTTTTAAAAAAAATTCATTTATTTATTTGAGAGGTAAACTTACAGAGAGAGAGAGAGAGAGAGAGACAGACAGACAGACAGACAGACAGAGAGAAAAGTCTTCCATCTGCTGGTTTACTCCCCAAATGGCCACCATGGCCAGAATTGAGCTGATCTGAAACCAGGAGCCAGGAGCTTCTTCCAGGACTCCCATATGGGTGCAGGTGCCCAAGCACCTGGGCCATCTTCTGCTTTCCCAGTCCACAGCAGAGAGCTGGATCAGAAGAGGAGCAGCCAGGATGTGAAACGGAGCCCATCTGGGATGCTGGCGCCACAGGCAGAGGCCACAGCACCGGCCCCTCAGCTAAGCTTTGGTACATTTGTTAGCAAACCTGCAAAACGCTTGGGAAGATTTTCAGTAAGCTGTAGAGGTTGATGCTCTAGAGATCTGTCATGTGTCTTCATGTCTTTCCGAGAGGCACTGACTACGCTGTCTTCCAGATGTGTCTTCAATGGTGTTTCTACTGTGGAGGCCATGGGAAGGAGAGAAGAGGTCTTCCTGGAGCAGGGTCATTGCATGCCTTCTGCCCATAGGAGCCTGGGGTTTGTTAAGCTCAGGGTTCTATAGTCACACAAACTTTTGAGTTGTCGTGGTATCACTTATGAGAATCGGGGCTCAGGGAACTGTGTCAAAGTGATGATTCTTGGTTATTCTTCCTGCTATAGTAACCTATATTTTGTCTGACTCAATAATCTTACTTCTTCTACAGCATTCATGAACATGAGGAAGGCTGAATTGTTAGTGTTCAAGCAAGCTAAAAATCTCAGACTCTTTGCAGTTCTTGACAAAGATTACTTTTTATAATTGTTATAAGAAGTTTGTCCTATAATACTTTTACATTGTGTATTTTATTCAATGGAATGGAAGATTTAATATTAAAATTTAGACTGTGTAGATTTAAATTTGAATTACCTACTCAAAATTAAAAGTCTGTATAATTTGTGCTTTCCCCATTTTGATGTAAATTTCACATCTGATAACATTTGAAGTACTAAGTGGCTTTCTAAAATCACAAATAATTCAAGAATTTCAAATTACAATACCACATAACCCAATAAGAATAACATTTTAGTTTGATGAAAAAAGGATATTCCATCCAAAATAAATAGCCTACTAGAGTGAATGATATCATTGTGTCATATCAGGATATGAGGAGCTGCTTTGATGAGGACATGAGAGACTGCCGTTTGTCTAAGAATATGCCATGGACCACTGGGCTGGACCAAGAGTGAACTAATTCATTCCTAACAGGACTCCTGAAAAGTGTTTATCATACTAAGGTGGCAACACAAACTAGTATTTTGAGGGAAATAATGTGCAGTCAGCTGTGAAATATTTGCATGTTTCAAATTAAAATGAAATTTCTAAGTTTTGAAAAAATCTTCTTTATATATTTTAAGTATGTTCTTTCTGCTTTTAAGACATGGTAGATATGCATTAATTTAAATTGATGTAAATTTTTATGAAGTATAATTAAATAATTTAGTTCACTGTATTACAAGTTTCTCTTTCATGAGCTGGTACAAAGAAAAATATAAAATATTTTCCCATGAAAATATTTTTACATGTCTTCCTTTTTATAAAAGATATTTAATCAATTGTTTTTTAAAAATCTGCATTTATTTTTTCCACTTATGAAAGTATGAGAGATAGAGGTAGTCCATGCACTGCTTCCCTCCTCAAATAGCCAAACAGCCAGGGCTTGGCCAGGGCCAAAGTCAGGAGCCAGGGACTCATGGAGGGGGCAGGAACACAAGTTCTTAATCTATCAACTACTGGTATTCTAGATGTACTTTACTGAGAAGCTAGAACTGGAAGTGGATCCAGGACTCAAACTGATGCATTACAATCAGCATTTTAACTGCTATTGCCAAATGCCTGCCCACCAGTCTGCTTTTTAATTTACTCATCTATTAAATATTTATGAAATATTTTAAAAGAGATTCAAATTGGAGTGGCTGCTCAGCTCCCAACATATCTCCAAAATCACAACTATTTGCAGGACAGAAACATGACCCAAACTAGAACTGTCCCATTCACTCTTCCAACAAAAATAGCTTCTAGTTTCCCTGCACCCCAACTGTTTGATTCTTCTCCTAATTTTCTGAACTTCACCAACGTTCATCCTACAAAGTCTATAGCCACAGTTTTTTCTTATGTTAGAAATTATTTCTGGGACCGGTGCTGTGCCGTAGTGCGTTAAGAGTCCACCTGCAATCTTAGCATCCCATGTGGATGTCAGTTTGAGTCATGGCTGCTCCACTTTTGATCCAGTTCTATCCAAATAGCCTGAAAAAGAAGTGGACGATGGCCCAAGTGCTTGGGCCCTGGCACAGACATGGAAGAAGCTCCTGGCTGCTGACTTCGGTCGGCCTGGCACAGCTCTGGCTGTTGTGGCCATTTGGGGAGTAAACCAGAAGATGGGAGATCTCTCTCTCTTTCTGTCTCTCACTCTCATTGTCTGTAACTCTGCCTCTCAAATAAATAAATAAATAAATCTTTAATAAATTATTTCTGTGGTTTGCCACTAAGAGGGTGTTCATCATTCATTATGTACTATGTAATGAATCCATAATTTAAAAATCAAAAATAGCAACTGGCATGTTAAAAATGAGCCTTAACGGAATCATGGCATTTAGTGGAGATAAGTAAACTATCAATGATGAAAGCATGAGATAATCAATTGCAAGGGCAAGAATAATTAGTGGGTTATATGGGAGACATTTGAATCATATTTAATTCAGTCTCCTTTACTAGGGAAAAATAGGTGCAGGAGAACAAAATTCTTTGTTTTCTTGATGTCATTAAGCATGATAAAACTGAACTGGAATTCTACTCTACTTTGAATAGTATATCTAATTTTCCCACTACTTTTGGACGTTTTTACCATCAAAAAGATAGCAAGGGATACAAAATATCATTGGTGACACTGTGTACTATGGAATTTTGCTTTTAAATTTTTTTATGTCTTTACCTGAAATTCAGAGGAACAGGGAGAGACAAAAAGAAACAGATACAGAAGTCTGACTTCAACATTTAGATGCTACGCCAAGGCAAAGGTGGGACTCAGAAACAGTCTGGGTATTCCACAAAAGTGGCAGAGACTCAGGACTTGAGCCATCACCTATTGCCATCCATAGTGCTCTTTAGGAGGAAGTAAGAATTGGAATTAGAGCTGGGACTTGAACCAAAGTTCTCAATATGGGACACAGACATCTCAAATGGTATCTTAACTACTGCCTTCCCTTGAACACGGCTTTTACAATCCCACCAACCCCAGCAACTTTTCTTTTAAGTAATGAATAACTGTTGCTTAATGGCTTCTTTAATTTCCAAAAACTTTTTTTATTCATAACATAACTAACATTTTTAGAACTTCAAAAATGAAATCAATAATGATTTGTAACATAGAAGAGGGAAGAGATCAAATAATTTAAAAAACAATACAGTACACAGTCTTGCTTTGGTATCCATGGAGGTAGGTTCTAGGACTATCTGCAGATACCAGAGTCTGGGAATGCATACACTCTTTGTATAAAAAGATTCAATATTTTCATATCACCAATTCACATCTTGTTGAGCACTTCAAGTCACACATGGATTACTTGTAATACCTAAAACAATGTAAATGCTAAAGAAACAGTTGATGTACTGTATTGTTTAGAGAATGATAAGAAAGTCTGTACACATTCATTACGTATGAATTTTACCTAAATGATTGATCCACAGTTGATTGAATATACAGACCTAACATCCACACATAAAGAAAGATGACTGTGTTTAGATATGAACATGCTCAGGTATTACTGTGCTAGGAGATAATAAACTAATTGGATGTTTATTCTTGTTTATAGAATCAAGGTGCTCATGGAAACTAACAAATATAGAATTGTGCCTATGTATTTTAATGGCCACTAAAATGCCATAAACAGCATTCACATTAATGATGTGATTTTAGAAGACCAGGATACTGCTCAGTAAAAGATCCAAACAAAAGCAAAGTACAATTTCCTTCAGTTTACAAAGTAGTTTCATTCCGGAAAGGCAATGCATTTATTAAAATCATACAAAACCTGCTTGAGTTTATGTGTGATATTGTGTTCCATTCTTGGCTCAAATGATTTCAAACAGGCTGTTATTCTATACAAATGTCTGCAAGGCCCTTAGGAAGAAGATAGACTCAGATATTTGTGTGTGGAGACTATTACACATATTACAGATGTTCTCACTTCTAGGCTTCCTTTTGGATAATTCCTATACTTAGTGAGGAAAAGAAAGAGAAAAGAGATAGAGACTGTGAAGAATGGATGAGAGTGATACACCCATCCATGCAGAAGCTGGGGAAGCCATTGAAGAGTTTCAAAGGTTCCGTAGTATCAGAGTTCACAGACTCCTGAGGAAGGGTGGGCACCAGGGTTGGGTGTGGGGAGGTGAGTGAGAAGTGGCAGGTGGCTCATTGATAGCTATTTACATAGGGCAGTCTGTAGACAGTCATCAATGATGAGAATGGCATAGGTAGGAAGTGAGAGAGTAAAACTACTAGTATGGATCACTACAAGAATCAGAGTACAAAGCAAAGTAAGGTTTAGGACAGTGGTTTTAGGTATGAGGTTTCAAGGAAAGATTTTTTTCCCTATGAAATTCTGGAGACCTGAATAGCTTATAAGTCATAACAACAGAATCAACAGATAGAGAGGGATTGAATGCAACAGCTGAGAAAATAAATATAAAGGCCTAAAAGGATGAAAGAAAAATGGAATTTTTTTTTTGACAGGCAGAGTTAGACAGTGAGAGAGAGAGAGACAGAGAGAAAGGTCTTCCTTCTGTTGGTTCACCCCCAAATGGCCACTATGACTGGCACGCTGTGCCGATCTGAAGCCAGGGGCCAGGTACCTCCTTCTGGGCTCCCATGCGGGTACAGGACCCAAGCACTTGGGCCATCTTCCACTGCCTTCCCGGGCCACAGCAGAAAGCTGGACTGGAAGAGGAGCAACTGGGACAGAATCCGGTGACCCAACCAAGACTAGAATCAGGGGTGCCGGCGCTGCAGGCAGAGGATTAGCTTAGTGAGCTGTGGTGCCAGCCGGGATAATATTTTTTTTAATAAATAGCCTTGTTAAGGAAAAGGACTAGCATTATTTTTTCAGAAATAAAGATTAATCAGTGACAGTTGGAAATATCTTTTGAGTTTAGGGAAATAAAAAGAACATCTACATCAGTTGGCTTCAGTATTTTCACTGATATTTTAAATGAGATATTTACAGGGCCATTATTGTGGTGTAGCATGTTAGGCTGCCACCCGTAAGGCTGGCATCCCTTGTATGTGGCAGTTCAAGTCCCAGGTGCTCCACTTCTGATCCAGCTCTATGGTGGCACCCTGGGAAGGCAACAGAAAATGGTCCAAGTGCTTGGGTCCCTGCCACGGATGTGAGAGACCTGGAAGAAGCTCCGGGCTCCTGGCTTTGGTCTGGTCTGGTCCTGACTGTTGCAGCCATTTGGGGAGTGAATCAGTAGATGGGAGATTTCTCTCTCTGTCTCTCTCTTTCTGTGACTCTGCTTTTAAAATGCATAAATAAGTCTCCTTTTTTTTTAAAGAAATGATATTGTCTGTAAAAGAAGAGTGTAGTTAGAGTGAGAGAAGTGTGCAGTGAGAGGAAAGCAGGTTTGAAAAGGCATTCACAGCTGTAATTTGGGATTAGCCAGAGCCTTTCAGCGGTGAAAATCCCAACAGTCAGATTACTCCTCAGGTTGAGAATGTTGGCATTATTGCCAAATGCTAGGTCACTTACCTACAGGATTTAACACTAGGAGGCAAATTCAATAAACTGAGCTTCAATAAATTACCAAAATGTGAATAGTAAATTGTGAGGGCGCATTTAAGCTCAGGTGGTATCCCCTTGGCACTTAGCTAAGCTTCATAGTAGTCCTGACCTCAGAGTCAGCACTCGTGTCATAGATCTCTGCACCTGCAGAGTATCCGCCAAAAAAAAAGACATCCTAGGGGAGAAAGGCATACTTGCTCCCAGGTTTTTCTATGAAGGTGAGCTCAAACTGACATACCATGAGTCACTAGTGCTAAATTATAAATCTTATGTATTGAAGTGTCAGCAAATTTTATATTAGATTAATGGAAAATATAGCTGTATGTAATTATGCTTTAATTACATATAAATATGCTGTGTTATATTGTGTTTTCTAATATATACTGAAGAATGGATGCAGTGCATCAGTTAAATGCGTCCCAGTTTTCCTATGGCCTAATTCTGGTAACTGTACTCCAAGTCCTATGGAGTAGAATCCTGGGCCACCATTAGACCAATCCTATGTTCAGGTTTCCTAATCCTCAATGGACTGCCTGGTGATTATTTGCATACATAGTGAATGACTTCACCTTTGTTTTCTTCCTTCCTTCCTTCCTTCCTCCCTTCTTTCCTGGTAGTCATTGTGTCACCTTAAGGAACTTTATACCATGAAGACAAGTCTATAGGAATTCAGGAACTGTGTTTGATATGATTGGATGCTTACTGAAGATCACCTGTCTTCTGAATTTTACCTAACTGTGCTAAAACACTTTGAGATAAGGAGTTTTGGTTTCATGAAGTTGAACATACTCTAATTAATGGAACTATTCCACATATATAGTGATATAGATTTCAACAAAATGCATTTGACAGTATTTTCTGCAAGTAAACACATCTCAATTACAGAAGGAAATCCTTGCATTGAAGTGGCTTTGGCATTACAGTCTTCACACTCAGAGTAGGAGGTGCTTCAGCAAATATTGCCAAGAGAACGTATTGGTCAAAATTTCTCTTGTGGTTTCTTCATACTGAACACAAAAGGAGTAGGCTTGAATGTAAAATGGAAACAAGATTATATGTTAGATAAGATAGGCCATTCAAGCAACCAATACTCCCCAAAGTGTTTCAAGACTTAAAGCTGCCATGGCTGGCGCCGCAGCTCACTAGGCTAATCCTCCGCCTGCGGCACAGGCATCCTGGGTTCTAGTCCCGGTTGGGGCACTGAATTCTGTCCCAGTTGTTCCTCTTCCAGTCCATCTCTTTACTGTGGCCAGGGAAGGCAGTGGAGGATGGCCCAAGTGCTTGGCCCCTGCACCTGCATGGGAGACCAGGAGGAAGCACCTGACTCCTGGCTTCGGATCGGAGCAGTGCACCGGCCGTAGTGGCCATTTGGGGGGTGAACCAACGTAAGGAAGATCTTTTTCTCTGTCTCTCTCTCTCACTAGAAGATTTAAAGCTGCCTTTTTAATATTGATCTAAAAAAGAGGAAGGGAGGGACAGATTCATATTTTTGAGATCTGAAGGATTTATAATTTAAGGAATTCTTATAGAACTTAATCAAAATGCATATAAAGCTGTTGCTGATATTTTGAGAAAATGGAGTTGAAAGATGATTTTAATACATAAACTTTGAAATCCATGCATAGATTTTTCACAGTAAGCATTTTCCATAAAATTCTTTAATACCTTCATAAATCCAAAATTATATAAGTAATTGAATGGTTAAAAAATGAGAAAAAGCTGGCAAGCGCAGATATAACAAGAAAGAACATAAAAACAAATAAAAGCAGAATACATTAATTAAGTAGTGACCTGACATAATTCTAAAATATATTTTAATGACTGGTTAGATTAATATTTCTGAAAAAAATCTGAAAGTAATCAGAAATTAATAGGCACCTAAGAGCAATTCCAAAGCATTTTAAATAATCTCTTTTGAAATGAAATTACTCTTACCCTGTGCTGATTTATTGATTAATACATGCAGGAGCCCCTGTGTAGTACAGACTCTTTTCATTTGCTGAGTTTGTAGCAATTTTGTACACTGTTTTTTCTTGAATTGTGAGAATTTATCAGGACAAAATGCATCATATACATAGGATTTGGCTGTTTGGGATGCATAAAACACAGAACTGCACAATACACACTTCTGTGGATGGCAGCAATGTGATGAGATTTTGTCCCTGTTAAACACAGGGAATCTGATCAATGCCTTTCAAAAACAGAAATGAGATGTATAAATCATTCATAACAGCCTATGTGCATATATGTTTATGGTACACACACACACACACACACATATATATATATATATATATACACTGTACATGCAGAATCACATGTTATGGGGTGTATGTGTGTTTCAAGCAGGAATTGAATTTCCGTTTTGTCAGTGAAAAATGAAGCTTCTCACGATTTCACTTTTCTAGCAACTGAAGAATTATCCTCATTCATTTGCTGCCTTGTGTGGCTGCACCACCTCTTACATACTTCTCAGATCAAGACAGTGGTACACACTCACAACCTGATACTACTTCTGGCTCAGCAGTAGTTTTTCAATACTGGACAGATCAGCCAGAGGACAGCAGACATTTCCCTCAGAGACTCCCCTGTGGTGGCAAAGCATTAATAAGCCTGTATCATGAAATGTGTTCCTACGACTCTCTCCCGCTGAACTCCCAGTCACAAGAACCACTTAAAATAAGGTGTGGTGGAACAGAGGGTAAGTCCAGGCAGAGAGAGAGAATGTGATCTTCACAAATCCTGGTCGTGACAGCTGAAGTTCTGAATGGCTTGAGTATTGAGTGTGTCCTGGTGGGTAAAGCTGCAGCGTGAGTGACTGAATGGAGTCCCACCTCCACTTCAGATCCAGCTTCTGCTAAGGCACCTGGGAGGCAGCAAATGATAGCTCAAGTACTTGGGTCTCTACCACCCATGAGGGAGACGAGGTAGGGTTCCTGGCTCCTGTATTCGGCCTGGCCCTGTCCTGGCTAATGAGGGCATTTGGGAAGTGAACCAGTGGATGAGAAAATCTGTCTATCACTCTGCCTTTCAAGTAAATAGATCGGTAAATATTTTAATAAAATTTAATTTTGTATTTTTTTAATATTTCATAAGCCTGTATATGCTCACACTCTTGAGAAGGAATGCAGTTTATTGCAAGTCTACCCTCAAAAGGAAGCCATTGATCTTACATGTATGATTCTTTGGGTTACTAAGCCTTGCATTTCTTCTTTTCATTGCTCTAAGTGTATCACCATTATTTTATTTGAAAGGCAGAGTCACAGAGAGGCAGAGGCAGAGAGAGAGAGAAGTCTTCCATTTGCTGGTTAACTCCGCAAATGGCCTCAATGGCTGGAGCTGAGCTTACCCGAAGCCAGGAGCCAGGAGCCAGGAGCTTCTTTCAGATCTCTCACATAGGTGCAGGGACCCAAGGACTTGGGTCATCTTCCACTACTTCCTCAGCCCATACCAGAGAGCTGCAGCAGCCAGGACAAGAATCGGGGCCCAAATGTGATGCCAGCACTGCAGGTGGCTCCTTTACCCACTACGCCACACCATCAGCCCAAGTTGATTTCTCTTAATGTATGACAGCTTTGAAATAAGTAGTTTAGGGCTCCTACTCCTTCAAATGTATGCATTTTCTGTACACTATAAATGGTACAGCGATGACTTTAATTTACACCAAACCATCTATTATGGGCTTGGGGAGCAGACTATATGTTAACTCTATGTTTAGTCAACATTCATTACTTCACATTTTATTCTGTGCTATACAGAGTAAACAAAATTACTTATTAAAATAGGCTGAGGAATATTGAATTGAGATATCTCCTTTCTTACCCTCAGTTACAAGTATAATCTTAATATCTGTGTGTGAGTGTCTCCCCTCTTTGTCACTCTGCTTTTCAAATATGTGAATGAGTCTTTCTTTTCTTTTTTTTGGATGATTTTTTATTTTTATTTTTTTATTTTTTTAAAACTTTTATTTAATGAATATAAATTTCCAATGTACAGCTTATGGATTACAATGGCTTCCCCCTCCCATAACTTCCCTTCCACCCACAACCCTCCCCTCTCCCTCTCCCTTTCCCCTTCCATTCACATCAAGATTCATTTTCAATTCTCTTTATATACAGAAGATCAATTTAGTATACATTAAGTAAAGATTTCAACAGTTTGCACCCACATAGAAACACAAAGTGAAACATACTGTTTGAGTACTAGTTATAGCATTAAATCAAAATGTATACCACATTAAGGACAGAGATCCTACATGAGGAGCAAGTGCACAGTGGCTCCTGTTGTTGACCCAACAAATTGACACTCCAGTTTATGATGCCAGTAACCACCCTAAGCTGTCGTCATGAGTTGCCAAGGCTATGGAAGCCTTCCAAGTTCACCGACTCTGATCATATTTAGACAAGGTCATAAAAGACAGGGTGAGGATAGTAACCAATGATCCTAAGAGTGGCATTAGCCAGGTCTGAAAAATTATACAGCATTAAGTAGGGAAGAGGGCCATCAGTACACACAGGTTGGGAGTAGAACCAATTGGAGGTAGAGTAGAGGTCATGATTACGAAGGAATGAGGCCCAAGTGCACTAGACAGGGTCTAGAACAAAGGACAGAGTCATTATTAGAGGAGCTAAGAAAGGTGCTGTCTAAGCTACAATTAAGTTTTCTGATTGAGAGGCAAATAGAACCTGATAGAAGGGGCTTGATAATAATCTGGTGGGCTTTAGGCCTTGTAAGTTAAGAGGCACAGACCTATCTATCTCTTCACATGGGATACATCCTAAGGGAGGTGTGAACCTCCTAGGGGAAGGCACTCTGTTGACTTTCATTACTTGGCTGGCCTGGGAGGAGAGCTGGCCAGGTAAAGGCAGGTGGCATCTCTAACAAGAAATCTACAGTTCTGCCTGCAATGTTGCTGACCCTACTTGGCCGTCCCCTCAGCTGCAGTGGTCACTTTGGAAGTTGGGCTGAGTGAAGGGCTGAAAGTATGGTTAACTGAGGTTACTAAAAACAAAAAGCAACTCAAATCAATTGGCAATCTACAAAAAGAGTTAAAGATTTTAAAAGCTGTTATTAAAATTGCTATATTGGTCTATTATGCTATGTTATATGTGTGTACATATTGTATGTCCACTTAGGAAAATTTTATTAAGAGTTTTATTTTAATTGGCTTATAGATAAGATTGTCCATAAATTTAAGCTGCTAAAATTAATCAAAGATACATTTTACTTCATGTGACCTGAATCTCTGCATCATATGTTTTATACTTGTTGGTAGAAAGAAACTAAAAAACATTTTATATGGTTGTGCTTAAGTTTACTGGTTAAACAAACTACACCATGTTAGATATTTAAGAGGTGTTTTCAAATACATGATTCTTAAAATTTATAGAAGGCATTGGACCTTCTGGTAAAGGTTTTCTTAAGTTGTTATCTAATGGTTGAAACGGTTTGCTAAGTATTCATGTAATATTGCTATTGTCAGCAAGCGATCTAGGACTTGCTCCCTCATTTCTCTATTCTAAGCCCAACTTGTTCTTTCATTTCTCTATTCTCCTCAAGGTAGGAAACTAATTCTATTATAAAGGAATCTGTAGGATGCACAATTTAATCTTTAGAGTCTTTCTTAAAAGAAATTACAAAGTCCTCCATGCAAATTAGTGGATGATTGAAGAAAAAGATTTTAGGTATAGGGGCAAATTAAACCATGAAGTAAAGTGTTCAGATAATACAACTGAAAGAAACATCGTTCTACAGTTTAAATACTAATCAAAATTATTCAACTAAAATCATCAGACTAATTACTCTAGTCCTGTGGACCAAGTTATGTCTTAAACTTTTGTTAAAGAACACAACATGGGTAGAACAGACAGTAGTCTCCCATATTCTTAACTCAATTTTGAATCTGCAAATTATAGTATCTGCTATAAATTCTACTTACTTTAGCAATCAAAATCTCAAAAACCAAATTCATATAATATTTATTTGCTCATCAAAGACAGATTTTATTTCTCTATCTACTTCCCTCTCTATAGCTTTGATTCCAAAAATAAATCTTAAAAATATTTTATAACACATATTTTGGTACATTTTTCCTCAAATTCATGTTTTCTAAGAGATGAATTCCATTAGTAAGGAAACCATACAATATAATAAAAGAGTAATACATTTATTGAAAACTTTAAAGGACATTCTACACTGAATGTAGGCTTTCCTTGCAATTGCTTTCTTTACAATTACTATTTACTTTTATGCTAACTAGATGTTTCTATAACAGTTGAAGAAAAATAGTATTACTCTTTCTAGAGGCAGGAACTATCTGAGTTTAAATACTGTTGTATATGAAGAAGTGTCAAGAAATTGTTCAAAGGCAATGGATATTCAATAGAGTGTTATTTACATTATAGTTAGCTCCCAAATAGCATACAAAGTTTTATTAGTTAATTAGGAACACAGCTCTTGTTTATTTTAAAGTGATTCATTTTCCTCAAAATGTGTCATAAGAATCTGAAATTATATTTTACTTCAAGAAGCTATTGATCTAGTTCCATATGGGTCAAATTATATAATGTGTTGCTATTATTGAAAAAAAGTGTAATTATTTGATTTTGAATAGTTTGGCTCCTTAGTTTGAAGCCATTGTTTTCCTGTTGATTTTGGATGTCCAACTTGGATGCTGATAGAATGATTGCCCTATTTGACTTTAGCAAATGTGGTCAATGAAGTAAAACTATGGCACTTGTCTAAACAAAGTAACTGTCAACTTACATCATGGGTTCCTTCTAAAGGACCCTACTACATTAAATTTGTTTTTCTTTAATGAACCTAAGCCTTTTCACTGTCATTATTCATTCCTTCTGAAAGCAGTGGGAATGCAGCACATTACTCAACTGAGACCGTTTGTCTTGAGGTACATATGTTAGTTATGTAAATAAATGAGATTTTGGTCCACTCAACTATTAATGCTTTATTTTATAGAAATTGTTTGTACATTGAAAGTTGTCATTTTTGAAACTACCCTTTTACCTTCTCAGAGTTTAGTAAGAGTATGAAGGATATGTAGCATATTCCTGTTGAAGATCATGGCCAGCAAAATCCTAATAAGAGAGAAATGCATGCCGACTATGCTAATGGTCTTCAAAAAGCTCATGGAAATATGTATATGAAAAAGGACAGATTTAAAAGCACTTTTCACACAGAAAAAGTTTATTTTTTTCACTCTATGTTTCCAAGAGTGATTGTAGGCCCTCATCTACCTGTGTCTGTCTACCTGCATTTCCTTTGCTTAGAACCATATTATATACATATATATATATATGTATATACATATATATATAATCATATTATTATAGGAATCCATTTGTTTTGCAGACTCCATTTATTCTTCACTTGTTCAGTATGCTCTTGTGCTTGCCAAGTTACAGTCCACCCGTCTCAATGCAATTTCATAATTATTGTAAAAAACATGTTTCTGATTAATTATTCTTTTATGCTAGTAGGTATAGTGAACTGGAGCTTTATGATTAAAACATGTATTCTAAAACTCCACAGACCTGAAATACATGACATTTGGATTTCTAAACTTCCAAAAAAATTTTTTATATGTAATACTGAGTTCTTCTTTCTCTAAGTATAGAGAACAGATAAATCACATACTCAACTGCTCATGGTTGATGGCCTTCACGAAGCACAGTAATTCTTTTTGGCCTGCAGCATAATATTTTTTTTAATATTTTAAAGCACTTATTTATCTATTTGAAAATCAGAGTTACACAGAGAGAAGGAGAGACAGAGACAGAGTGTGCGAGAGAGAGAGAGCTGTTCCGTCTGTTGGTTTATTCCCCAGATGGGGGAATGGTGTTTCCTAGGCCATTGGCAGGGAGCTGGATTGGAAGTTGAGCAGCTGAGATGTGGACAAGTGCCCGTAAGAATGCAGCATCACAGGCGACAGCTTCAACTGCTACACCAGAATGCCAGCCTGCTGCATAACTTTTAAAGGAATGCACAGGTTGGCAGAGAAATTCTATTGGTAGAATTAGTGTTTTAAGTTATTGTAAACTCCACGTCCTGTCTACAAATGCTGTGCTCCCTCCCACATAACAGCAAATTTGGGATAATTCTAGTATAAGGTATCCTACACTATATTATCTCTCCCCAATTAAAAAGCCAATGCAGTGGTCCACAAGTTAAATAGCAAAATAATGGGTAAGAAAGATTGGCATTTTATAATGCAGATTATGCATTGGCAACTCTTGTTAGCACAAGTAGTTTATCCTAAAGATGTGACATTACTAGAAACAACAGCAATAAAACAAATTAAAAAGAGACTTTTGCAATATCTACACAGAAAGACATTGCTATTTGCTTAGGAATTTGAAGTAAAATTTTCCAGTTTTTGAGTTTTTAATGCACCTGAAAATTACATTTCTTTTTCATTATTGCTCTTAAACAGCAAGGCATTATTATGTCATCAATATGCAAGGTCAGGTCAGTGCCATGGCTCACTTGGCTAATCCTCTACCTGTGGCGCCAGCATTCCGGGTTCTTGTCCCGGTTGGGGTGCCGAATTCTGTCCCAGTTGCCCCTCTTCCGGTCCAGCTCTCTGCTGTAGCCCTGGAGTGCAGTGGAGGGTGGCCCAAGTGCTTGGGCCCTGCACCCGCATGGGAGACCAGGAGGAAGCACCTGGCTCCTGGCTTCAGATCAGCGCGCCGGCCATAGCGGCCATTTGAGGGGGTGAACTAACGGAAAGGAAGACCTTTCTCTCTGTCTCTCTCTCTGTCTAACTCTGCCTGTCAAAAAAACTATGTAAGGTCATTGATTTAATGTAATACTTTAAAGTTCCATTCCTTTATTCATGAAAATAATGTAGTCTCTAGTAGGCATTCATTAGAACAAGTTATATATGACTAAAAACAATCTTGTTAACTGTACAAGATAATAAAAAAAGATATCAGGAAAAGAGACACCAGAGTCAATCTTCTCACCTATCTGCACACAATTGGAACTAAGTAACCTGTAAGGACAAATATCCAACCCTCTTAACATTAACCAAGTTAGCATCCATAAACTGGTATTCATGTTCACACTTTTAGAACACTCTCTTTTCACCATCAGTTGAGATATGTTACTTTGAACAGACTTTGAAAGTGAGTTTAAGTCATAGGAAATGATTGTATGAGAGGGTTGATTTTTGAAGTGACTACTGACCATGTTTCAGTAGGACAGCATTTTGAAATAAGGAAAAAGAAATGAGTTTAAAACTGAAGTCAGAATTTCAATACTATCTTTTAAATTTTATTTATTTGACAGATAGAGCCATAGACAGTGAGAGAGAGAGAGAGAGAGAGACAGAGAGAAAGATCTTCCCTCCGTTGGTTCACTCCCCAAATGGCCGCCACAGCCGGCACTGTGGCTATCTGAAGCCAGGAGCCGAGGTGCCTCCTCCTGGTCTCCCACGCGGGTGCAGGGACCCAAGCACCTGGGCCATCCTCCACTGCCCTTCCGGGCCACAGCAGAGAGCCAGACTGAAAGAGGAGCAACCAGGACCAGAAGCTTGCACCCATATGGGATGCCGGCGCTGCAGTTGGAGGATTAACCCAGTGAGCCACGGTGCTGGCCCCTCAATATTAAAATGTTATTACTCAAGTCAGTAGTATTTTAAATTTACATTGTAAATAAATGTTCCTATAGAGGCTCTCTGTAGAACTATATTAATACATATATGAATAGCTTACCACATCATGTCAGTTTTCAGCTTCATATTTGTTACAGGTTGCATTTACAATATATAGTTACTGTATGCTCCACATATGTGCAAAAAGGAGTAATATTACTGCAGTTAAAAATTCATCTTGATGGATTGTTTTTCACAGATTGAAAATAAAATTTTCGGCCGGTGCCGCGGCTCACTAGGCTAATCCTCCGCCTAGCGGCGCCAGCACACCAGGTTCTAGTCCCGGTTGGGGCACCGATCCTGTCCCAGTTGCCCCTCTTCCAGGCCAGGTCTCTGCTGTGGCCCAGGAAGGCAGTGGAGGATGGCCTAAGTCCTTGGGCCCTGCACCCCATGGGAGACCAGGAGAAGCACCTGGCTCCCGGCTTCAGATCAGCGCGGTGCGCCGGCCGCAGCGTGCTACTGTGGCGGCCATTGGAGGGTGAACCAATGGCAAAAGGAAGACCTTTCTCTCTGTCTCTCTCTCACTGTCCACTCTGCCTGTCAAAAATAAATAAAATAAAATAAAATAAAATTTTCATTTAGGATTTTAAATTTTATGTATTTATTTATCCAGTATAATGACTATGTAGTTATCTTGTTTTTGTTGTGCTAACCTTCACATAGGGGTAGGGATAGAGTTAAAACGAGAAAAGTATTTGTAGATGAAGACTAGTTTAATAGTTTTCCTGTCATTGAAGAGTTTTATTTTGATGTTGAATACATGTTTTCTAAATCTTTATTGTAGTGTAGTTACCTGGCACTTACGTCTGGCCTAGATTTCTTTTTTTTTTTTTTTTTTTGACAGGCAGAGTGGACAGTGAGAGAGAGAGACAGAGAGAAAGGTCTTCCTTTTGCCGTTGGTTCACCCTCCAATGGCCGCCGCGGTAGCGCGCTGCGGCCGGCGCACCGCGCTGATCCGATGGCAGGAGCCAGGTGCCTCTCCTGGTCTCCCATGGGGTGCAGGACCCAAGGACTTGGGCCATCTTCCACTGCACTCCCTAGCCACAGCAGAGAGCTGGCCTGGAAGAGGGGCAACCGGGACAGGATCGGTGCCCCGACCGGGACTAGAACCCGGTGTGCCGGCGCCGCAAGGTGGAGGATTAGCCTGTTGAGCCACGGCGCCGGCCCCTAGATTTCTATAGTAAGATTTACAATCCTCTAATTCCCTTTGTGTTTCAATGATGTTTCATTCTGCCACTAGTGTATTAAATACATCATACAAAAATTTTTAACATTTAAAAATTGAGCAGTGTGCTGTAGCCATTGTTTTACTATTGCTCATTTATTCAAACAGATTGAAGTAATAAACAGATATTATGATCATAATATCAGATAAGATGTTTCACAGTTGCTTCTTAGGAAAATATAAAATCATAGCTAACCTTATAGAGCAATTAACTGTAAAACACATGCAACATATACATGACACCTAATGTGATTCAATCTTATAAAAAGATAAAATGTATAGCTAAATTCAAGGTTGGAAAGGAGAGATAAATGAACTTGCTATATGTTTCTTTTTCTCTTATTGTGATAGAGCAAAGATTTCTTAAAGAGAAATTCCTTACAAGCTGGAAGGTAAAGATATTTCTGAGGTGATGCATTGAACATAGCTAATTGGACATCATCATTTTCTTAAATATGGAGTGAACCATTTTTCTGTAAAGTGACAGTAATAGTTTTAGCTTTCAGAGGCACATGGTCTATCCCAAACTGGTCCACAAAAGCACATTCTTAATTCACCAGTCATAAAAAAAGCCTTAGTCTATAGATTTATGATTTTTCATAGAGGAACTTCTGATGGGTCAGGATCAATATTTCTGTGCCAAAATACAGTGCCACTCTTCTTATACACACCACAGCACTCCTTGTGCCCTCTTTAAAATCCTGCCCCAGCCCAGGGATGAGCTGGTCCTGCCGGGAGGAACCCAGCATGATCTGAGGATGTGGGAGACATGGACCTCAAGTACAAAATTACAATGTCTGTGGAATCCATTACTTGGTAATGGTCATACATATTTGGAAATATATTTTTGCTGTTTCAAAGTAATTGCTCCTCAAATTGCTTTGTCAAAATGGTCTTGTCAAATTCTTATATCTATACATATTATTTGTCTATTAAGGAGCTGTAGAGGCAAGTTTAAATCATATTAGATATATGACAGAATCTGTTGGGGAAGGCATTGTAGTGTACAGGTGTTAAGCGGCCCCAGGGGACGTCTGCATCCCATACCACAGAGCCTGGTTCTAGTCCCTGAAATCCTCTACCAATTCAGCTTCTTGCTAATGCATCCTGAGAGGTAGCAAATGATGCTCAACTATTTGTGTCCCTGTCACCATCGTGGGAAACCTGGACGCAGTTGGCTTCAGTTTGGCCCTACTCTGGCTATTGGGGACACATGGGGACTGAGTGGATGGAAGATTTTTCTCTCCTCCTCCCATTTCTAGTAGATGAAATTTTTTTTAAAAAATTTAAAATACATAAAAGTGATCCATTTAAGGCTTTACTATTCCGACTGGGAGTCCCTTAAGCAATTCATCATACATTGGCAAGCATTCAGTGACCCTGTTAATCTGGATCGATGCAGCATTTTTAATATGTGACCTTGGAAACCACAATGTGGGGAACATTGCAAAAGGTGTGAGGAACCCCACTCCCGTGTTAAACAAAACATTTCAATTTTTGTTAGTGTTCCTCTGGTATCCACATAAGATGTAGTTAATGACTGCTCTATTTTGAAAGTCAATGAACAAAGGCATTAATACCTTCCTCAGTAGGCCAAACTTCAATTGACATAAACAAATCTCAGTTTGTATCACTGTTTATTCATAATCTGATTCTTTCACCTAACAAGATTATCCAGAATCTGCTGTCATTTGTTTTACTTTCCCAAATGTCCTCCTAAAATATATTGTCATTGCATTCTGGGCTTAACTCTTTGTTGCTCTCTTAAAATTTGAATTTTGTCTGAATTTTGTATTTCTACAAATGCCTGTGTAACTCCACCAACTCTGTAGGCATATCTTCTATTCCCATTGCAAAAAGTCAGCTTTTGTTTCTGAACTGGCATAATTGATTATATTTCTTAATTGCTACTTTAAGATTATTTTCTACAGATAAAGTCAGATATTATTTTTGAGTATAATTTATGTTTCAATTTTTTTCTGGAATGTTTCAAGTAAAAATTCTGCACTCAATGAATAGTTTTCTTACTATTCTTAGATGTTCATTGGCTATATGTTATAATATTGACCTTAATTTTTTAAGGGAACACACAAGAGTTTGACATCAATATTTTAGGAAACTTATAGTCCTTTGGAGGAAATATCTTACAATGAATATGTGTAGAAATAATAGATAGTATAGTATTAAATAATAGGTAGTGCACAGAGAAAAAAATCTATCTCCTAACATTCAACTCCAGTATGTGCTGTTTGACCAAATAGAAAAAGGTTATGAATTCAGAAATCATTAACACAAAATCATTAATACAAAAATTCCTCTATATGGATTTTCCGCATTTTTCAGTATTAATTTCAAATTCACAGTTTCATCCTATCAGTTGAAACTGTGTCTGAAGTACTCTGCCACATCAATGAGAGCTGTGTGACCTTTCCCAGAACATTCTTTACTTATATTTAATAACACACAACATTTGCTTAAAGAAAACAACACCGGAACTAAAAGGAAAACATTACATTGAAAACAAAAATGTCTATGTTGTTTCATCTTCTATTTTATAATTAATGTCAATGTTAACTATTATTAACATATTGACATATTTTTCAAGTTATTTTCTTATTACGTGATGATGGTAATTATTTCTCCCTTTTTATATATTTTTTCATGTTAACAGAGTGTTTTAGCAAAATCCAGTTTAAGATACAGCCTACTTTATGGGCTGTGTAAATTTTTTTATTTCTTTCTAATGTATGTAACAAAATGAATTTACTTGTTGCTACATCTAAAGTTGCTACACCTAAAGTTTTCTTTAAAATAACTTTAATAACATTATTGCTTATTTATAAGTTATATGCTATCTAGAGTATTTTAGAATTGTTTAAAATACCTGCCTGTGATTCTACTTCGATTCCTTTGGTATTCAAAGTGAAATAATAAAGCCAAAGTTTTATAGTAAATATCTTATATATTTCATGAAAATGTTATTGTATATGCTCCAAAATAGCATCTTAAAATTTTACACGGGCCGGCGCCGTGGCTCAACAGGCTAATCCTCCGCCTTGCGGCGCCGGCACACCGGGTTCTAGTCCCGGTTGGGGCACCGATCCTGTCCCGGTTGCCCCTCTTCCAGGCCAGCTCTCTGCTGTGGCCCGGGAGTGCAGTGGAGGATGGCCCAAGTGCTTGGGTCCTGCACCCCATGGGAGACCAGGAGAAGCACCTGGCTCCTGCCATCGGAACAGCGCGGTGCGCCGGCCGCAGCGCGATACCGCGGCGGCCATTGGAGGGTGAACCAACGGCAAAGGAAGACCTTTCTCTCTGTCTCTCTCTCTCACTGTCCACTCTGCCTGTCAAAAAAAAAAAAAAAAAAAAAAAAAAAAAAAAAAAAATTTTACAGCATCACTGTGTTATTAGCATGAATTTCACAGATCCTCAACTGAATTTTATAGCAAGTTATTTAACTTATTTAGAACACACAATTTGTGATATCTGCATTAAGAACTATATTTGGATACTTAAGTCTCTATCTATGAATAAGCAGTGTTACATTTCCACTTCTATTGTCTATGGCTAGGATAGAGAAATGAAAACGTGAAGCAGAAAATAATGCAAGGACATTTCCAGTAACATCAATAAAAATAGGATCTTGAGAACATCGATATTCTCTCTGCTCGTGAAATCAGTCTCCATTGAGTCATTTGAAAGAGCACAATTAATTCTGGAATTATGTTTGCTGTTTACATTATTTATTAAACAACATCACACCCTGGGATTTACGTAATTGGTTTGCATCTGTCTTATCAACCTGCAGTACTCAGTATGCAAAGAAGGGTATAAGCTGTCTGGAGCACGGGTCACTGTGCTTGGTATGCAGGATGGGACCTGAGGAAAGTCACTCCTGATGACAGAGGAAGTGGGAGGCTTCCTCGATCAGCTTGCTTGGCCCACATTTACTGCACTGGCTCCCCACGCTCTCAGGCAGACCACATCCTGGGGACCGCAGATGCTAACTTCACCGTTGGGAAACAGGGACTCCCTACTTTCCTCAAGAGTCCTGGATGATGAAGAGCAGCTTCATTGTCCCTCCTCCTCCACCCCCTACAAAAAAGCTAGTAACCAGCTCATTGGACCACTGACAATATTCATCAGCTAGGCAGGGGTAGCTGCTAAAAAACAATGGAAAGGGTAATCCTACCTTAGTTCCTTAATTATTAGCTCCCTCCATCTTTGCATAATCTACTGGCTAGACCTAAGTTACAGTCTCCGCACATAGCAAAGAGAGGTATTGAGCAGGTTGTAAACAGCAAGGAAGTGAGAATCATGCAACCGCCCTATAGGAATATCATGACCGCTGACAGCCATTTTCAAAAAGTCATGTCAGGTATCACCTTCTCTCTCAAGTCTCACCTTGAATCCTACCTCTGTCTAAGCATTCTCTGTTTCCCACCACCTTCATAGCATGTACATACTTCTATCATTTGCATGCTCCATTTGGTTGAAATTGTGTTTTCTTTCCTATTTCTCTCAATCTTTTTAGACTTTGATGGGGTTTCTTTCTTGTCCTTCTACTTAGATGTTCTCAGTAATTCCGTATGGCTCTCTCTCACTGTCCTACAGATCACTCTCAGCTAGAAGCTTTCTGTTCTCAACACCACAGGGAAATCAGTATGTGGGCACAAGAGGTATGGAGTCTACTTGGAATATCCTGTTGTTATTTCTACTCTCAGATTGTCATTGTCAGGCATCCAGTTTAGTATGTCCGGCATTGAACTGGGCTCAGGATAACTGACCATGATTTAAATGTATCTACAATATGTTGGTAAGGGGGAACAATTCTTTGTGTCACCTGAGATTGATTTCAGCAGTCACAAGATAAATGATATCACCAATGGAACTTGTAGATCTGTCTTGGTCTCTGATAATTCCTAGTTCTATCACCATCCAAGCATTTGGGATGACATCCAAGGACATTCTCCTATCCTTTATATTCAGAGCAAACCACTTGTCAGGACAAATAGTAAGACAAAAATAGCTAACTACCCTTATTAAGAACTAGGTAGAATTTCCATCATTGGATCTTTCTTCTCTTTCCTCTAGAGCTATTTGTCTTAAACACCAAGAATCACAGAGCTCATAAAGGTCAGAGGCAGACTTGATCAGCAGTGAAATTCAGTACTTAAAGGCCACTCCGCTTCATGACCAGCAGCGCAAGATGCAGACACACATCAACCATGTAGATCTAATTGAGACTGAATGGGATAACTCAAGGAAACACTGACATTCTGTACCATTAAATGAACACTTGATGGGTTTTGTTGTTTTCTAACTGAAATTTCTTGTGCTTGTCCATGAGACCATAAAATGTGGAACAGCGCTGGAGGCCTCAGCTATTTTTATATGAAGTGAACAAAAGTATGACTTTTTCAAAAGGAGATGTCATTTCAGAGATGTGTTGCTAGCTTCTGGCATGTGCACCAAGGTGACTTTTAGCGCAGTACTTTGCAAGGCTTAGACCATCTGAAACTCAGATTGCTCAGCCTCCTGAAAGAGGTTTAACGATTAGGACCGTGCTTCTTCAGCTGATAGACCACGCAGATGTCACTGCTTAGTTACTGAGCTACAGTAATCTTCTCTGAAATAATGCATGCTTGGCAAAACCAGCTAAGTACCTGCATAGGTTCATCAAGGAAACAGTGCGAATAAATTCCCAACAATGCATAGAGGACATGGGATAACAAATTGTAAACACAGGGACCCTAGAAATGGCAATGCCCCTTAGGGCAAGTGATTGATTGTTTCAGAAAATACAGGTTCACTGATCTCTCACTGATTCTCTGTGCCAGAAAACCGAACTTGAAATGAGGTGAGACAATTAAGCCTGATAATTACAATGGAAGATTATGTCAAATATATGTTAACATTTATAATATTTGCTATTAGTAAACATCTTTGATAGATTAGTATAATTTTTGTTTGTTTGTTTTGGTATGTTTTGTTTTAAATTTGGTCTTATATACAATGTTTTTGTGGTCAGGAGCCTACAAAGGCATTCTATTGGAATTTGTAATGAAAAGACTAGAATGCACCTGTCAGAGAAAGTATAATGTATGGATTTTAATATGACATATCACAGCATTTTAATTGAATGCAAGTGAAATAAATGAAATACAAAAGGTGTTCAGCATATTATTATCTGAAAGTATAGATTTCTTCACATTCTGCTGCTTATTATCTATGACCTTCAAAATATCTCCTACCTCTTCAAGGTTTTAGTGATTCTCCCATATAAATTTGAAAATAAACTCCAAATATTTCCCAGTTAAAAAGAATACAACATGATCTAGAGATCTTGAGCTTTCTTATAGTTTCAGGCTCTGTGGTTGCACAGGTTTTGAGAACAATCACCTATAAACTACTGCAAATCCCTTGCTCCAATGAAATGCATTTTGTATAGCAAAGGAGGAAGTGCTTCTGACTTCTCAGATTATCATGAGCTTTCAAGGTGGCAAGACAGACTGTAGATACTGTGCTCTTCGGTCTCATGATGGCACAAATGATCTTGAACATGGTGGTCCTGACACCGGACCATATTCGATGACCTTCTCCCCAGTTATGATTTTGCTGTGCTGTGAGTTCCTTCCCAGTTACCTGAAATTCCCACAAAGGCTACTGTTAATCTTCCTGCCAACCTCCATAAAGAAGGCTGCTGAGCAAGTGCCTTTGTTGGATATACACTCCAGGGTCAGTGCAAAGACTCTTTTCATGTGAAAATTTGAAATCTCCCTTGGATAAAGGCCTGCATTACTTTTATCATTAACCAACAATGACTTCATCACTACTTCTTTTAAGACTGTTAGATAAGAGTCATTGATAATAGAATAGCTATATCTTTATGAAAAGAAACCAGAGTTACAGTCTGAAACCTAAATGAAAGAGTTCCGAAGAGGAAGGCACTATGTAAGTCACCTCAACTCACTGATCAAGTTTCAGGTACAATGATTGTTACATGACTCCTGTTAGTTTATGCTTTCTGTGACCAGTGGTGACAGTCTACTGGACATGTGAAACAAATGTATTTGTTGTCTAGCTGGTTATGCAAAAACTTTATTCTGTGAGTTTTATTTCATGAGAGGAAGCAAATGAAGAATAGAGAAGCCTGCCTCAGGGACAATGTGCCTCGTATGGATTTGACTTCTGTGTACAAATTTATTTCCTTCTCAGTGCTCCCCTTTCAATCACTAGAACACTGGATCATGATCTTAGGGGCTGATGTAAGATTGCTTAAGAAGTACATTGTTCTATTCTGATGCACATTACATTACTATACAAGCAGAAATATTTTAATTAATAACAAATAAATCATTCTGAATGTTTTGGCAAAGAGATACTGCTTTGAAGATGAATTTGAGAATTAAGCACTTAATGAGGAATTACCTTATGAATACACATGGATACTTGGGGTACGTTCATCAGTTTGAAGTTTAAGCAAAATTGAAAAGCTGTAACAGTAGTTTATTGTTAAGAAATAACTTGAACAACTCTTTTAATTTGATGTGTCATTGAGTTGTTGTTAAATAGCCATAGCTTATTTTGAAATACAAATTAATTATCTATTACAAGCATGCTATTTCTTATCACCTTCAAAGTCTCATTAGCATGCAAATGACTCTAATTAGGTCACTGTCAGACAATATTAGTGCAGAGTCACTTGCCATGGCTTAGAATGAAAGGGTTTGGTTCCTAAATATTTATCAAATTGTTTCTGAAATCAGCTTTACTGAATTTGGTATTATTCTGGAAGTCTTATTGAATTAGAGGAAATAACCCAGACAACAAAGAAAATACCATTGTTTAAAAGGCACTAATTTTTAATCAACACACAAAGTTAGATTATAGTAGAATATTCAAATATGTTACATAAATTGCAATTTTAAATCCTAAATCATCAAAATAGAGCTTCAGATATTTTTATCATCCATTTTATATGTATCACGCATATTAATTAATAAAACAGAGCAAGTATGCAGCTGCACTACTAAAAGGTCCATGCAGCGTATTTTAATTAAGCTTAAAAGCATCTTTTATATGCCTTATCTTTGTGACAAATTCAGATCACAGTAATTTCCTTTATTTGAACCTGAGCAGGCTTTCTTATATCAGTCAAGCACTATGACACTCTTCTACTGTTGAATATAGAGTAAATCTAAAGCAATCATTTAGATACTGAATGGAAAGAAGGAAAAAGCAAATATTATAATGTATGTCCTAGGCACTTGAACCAGAGTAGGTTGATTTCTCCCTTCTTAAACGTTTTGCTTGGTGACAACATTTGTTAAACAGAAATAGAGGAGTTAGATGAAGGAGCTGAAGTACAGGGAGAAACAGACTAACCAGAGAACAAAATGCAGGAACATTAGAGGTAAAGAATGGGAAGATTGTAATTCATTGTCTTGTGAAGGGAGAATGGAAGAGAAGAGTACAAAGACTGAGGAATGCTTAGCAAATTGCAAAAATAGAAAACATGAATGAAGACTGAAAACAAGTATAGAGGTATTTGAACAAAACAACAAGGGATTCCAGAAATGATACTAATTGAGTAATTTCCAGTAGAGAAATGAGGGGCTCCTGAGAGAGCCACAATGCCAGAGGTGGCCACATCCCTCAAAAGTACAACACCGTTGATGTGTAGGTGTTATTTGCTTTTTTACAATAAGGAGATCAAATCATAGAAAGGTTAGGTAATTTTTTGCAAGTGAAAAAACTGAGATTGCTTTCATTTATTTGTAGCTCAGAAATACATATCTTTTTTTTAGACTTATATGGTGTGAGGAATTACATCATTAGGGCTGAGAACACATACTCTGGAATTAAACGTTCAGGGAAAAGGCCTTGGTTGGGAGCAAGATACTGGGCATGTGCTGTAACTTATCTCTTAGTTGTCTTCTCTGTGATATATGAGGGCTAAAGCATTCAAAGTTGTGATTTTGGGGGGACAGTGTTGTGGCATACTGGGTAAAGCTACCCTTTGTAACACCAGCATCACATGTAGGTACTGGCTTGTGTCTAGGCTGCTCCACTTTCACTCCAGCTCCCGGCTAACAGCCTGGGAAAAGCAGTAGAAGATAAAACAAGTGTTTGGCTCACAGCTAACCACAAAGAAAACATGGATTAAACTCCTGGCTACGACATGGCCAAGTCCTGTCTTGTTGCAGCAATCTAGGAAGTGTACCATCGGATGAAAGCTCTCTCTGTCTGTCTCTCCCTCTTTGTAACTGACTTTCAAACAAACAAAGTTGTTTTGAAATATTTGATCTATCATAATATTATATGTCTCCACATGATGTTCTAATTGCATTAACAAAGCTGTATCAGGGGAACTTACTGGCTACCAGAATGGACCTTCAACCTTCTACAGGATATTGTTCAGCTTTCCCCCATCTAAGTATTGAACTAAATTTTAAATGACTCTACTTTAAAGCTTTATAAAACTAGATTTTCTTAATCTCAAATTGTTTCTACTCATTGTTTCATTAGTAATCTGCTGATAGCAGGGAACTCAGTACTTTGGGTCACTGGGTATAGATGGGTGGGAGATCATTAAGAATACAATTAAAAATTATTGTGAATATTACCAAAACATAGTAAAGTACAAAATCATGCAGCAACCACTACCATTTGCAAGTATAATAAACTGTATGTCACAGTTTACTCATCAATGAAATTACATACCCACTAAATTTCACACAATATGGTCACACCAATAAGCTGACTTTTTTAGGGGGATAAACTAACTTGATATTTGTGGTATAAATCTGCTCTTGACCATCATAGCCAAGTGTCCCTGGAATTCAGCATTTTTACTTATTTTGTGCTATGCAATGTCTTAATCCATTAACCATCTTTCATTCTTTGAACACTGTGTAGAAAATGTTTAGTCTTTCCTTGACATAAATAAATAACTCATATACCATCAATATTATTTTTAGTCAAAAATAGTTAAAAAGTATACTAAGTTTTGTCACAATGAACAGTGTAATTTTGAGACCACATTAGATAAAAAATGCAATGCACGTTATCAGAGTAAGCTTATATACTATGTTTCACAGATTTCCATTCAAGTATAAGACACATATGCACATATTTATAGCCACATGGTGTCCCCAAAAAGTATACTGTAAAATTATTTAGATTTTTTTTAGTTCACTCTTCACTGGCTTTCCATAGAATAAGAAATGTCAGGAAACTTAAAATTTAAGAATGAGATTACAACCAGCATTCTAAGCAATCCTTAAATCTACCTTCTCTGAGCATAGATGTCTCAAGTGCTAATTCAGTGGTTTCAGTTTCAGGTCCATTGTTGGAGGCTGGAAACTGGACCTTTGCCTCATCAGGGTTGGGAGTTGAATTAGTCAAAAATCTTGGAACAGTTTGGATACTACAGCTTTGATAAAAGAAACAAAGAAAGAAGAAAAGATGACAGAAAGGAAGGAAGAAAGGAGGGAAGAGGCCGGCGTCACGGCTCAACAGGCTAATCCTCTGCCTTGCGGCGCCGGCACACCAGGTTCTAGTCCTGGTCGGGGCACCGATTCTGTCCCGGTTGCCCCTCTTCCAGGCCAGCTCTCTGCTGTGGCCAGGGAGTGCAGATGGAGGATGGCCCAAGTCCTTGGGCTCTGCACCCCATGGGAGACCAGGAGAAGCACCTGGCTCCTGCCATCGGATCAGTTGCAACGGCCATTGGAGGGTGAACCAACGGCATAAAGGAAGATCTTTCTCTCTGTCTCTCTCTCTCACTGTCCACTCTGCCTGTCAGAAAAAAAAAAAGAAAAAGAAAAAGAAAAGAAAAGAAAAGAAAGGAGGGAAGGAAGAAAGAGAGAGAAAGAAATACAGTTGGAGGGGAAAAAGGAAGGTAGGGAGGAAAGGAGAAAGGAAGGAGCAGAGAGAGAGAGAAATACAGTGAGAGAGGAAGGAAGTAAGGGAGAGATGGAGGGAGGGAAGGAGAAAGGGAGGAAGGGAGAAAGGGGAGAGGGAAGGAGGGAGGAAGGAAGGAAAGAAGGAAGGAAGGAAGGGAGGAAAGAAAGAAGGAAGGAAGGAGGGAAGGAAGGAAGGAAGAGAGAGAAAGAGAAATACAGTGTGAGGGAAGAAAGGAAGGGATAGAGGAAAGGAGGAAGGAAGGAGCAGAGAGAGAAATACAGTGAGAGAGGGAGGAAGAAACGAGGGAGAGAGGGAGGGGAGGAAGGAAGAAAGTAAGGGAGGAGAGAGGGAGGAAGGAAGGAAGAAGCAGAGAGATAGAGAAATACAGTAAGAGAGAGAGGAAGAAACGAGGGAGGTAGGGAAGAAGGAAGAAAGGAGGGAAGGAAGGAAGGAGGGAGGGAAGTGGTAGCTTTCAGATCCGCAAGGAGGAAGGCCTACACTTCCGGGAATGAAGAGTTCCTACCTGTACTTCCCTGGAAGAAAAGTTCTTGTCAAGGTCCCCGCGGGTGCCTAAAGGTCAACCAATGAGGATCAGACCTGCCTCAACCTTTAACCCACATGCCCTGAATCTATAAAAGGAGCTCTCCCAATCTCTGACTCGCGACTTCTCCGGCCCCCGCTCTGTTGCTCTGTTGGGATCGGGGAACCTCATCCGGGAGTGGAACCCCAATAAAAGCCTGTGAATTAATCGATTAGTCTGCCTGGGAAGATTTGTTACACGCTGGACACCTTGCAGGAAGGAAGGGAGGGAAGAGTATTAGATGAAAGCAGAATTCCATTATGTGGAGAAAGTTTATTTGCATCAACCTAGAGTCTCTGAAGGGGACAAACCACATCAACGTAATTTATGGTTATTAAATTTCTTTTACATAGATTTAGTATTTTGATTTGTGTTAGTGATGTTCGGCTTTGGTCCAGGAAATGCTTTGATTGAGAAGTTAAGATATCTTGATTATAATTTGATGGTTCCCAGGTTGGCCTGAAAGAAGAATATGCATATTTCATCTGGAGATGATTATTACCATCTGAATTACTTGGCTATCTGAGTTATTTATATTTCATTGTTAACACATATTCATGGTGTCTCTTCTTCATATGAACATTTTGATTTCATAATTCCTGAATTCTGTTCTCTTAGAAGGATTTCCATTTGTCTTGGCAAGTGCCTGTTAAAGGTGTCAATCTAGCACATGCTCTATTCATTTCTTGACTCTGAGTTTCTAGAACTAGGAAATGTTAATTTCAATTTGAAAAAAGTAAGATTAATCTTACCACCATAAATTCTCAGGCTGCCACTGTTTCTTTAAAGAAATTTTCCAAACTACAAATTCCCTAGCAAATTCAAAGGCATTCACTTGAATGAGGAAAAGTACAAGTGTTGCATAACCTATTTTTAGCTTCATCTCTTTCAAATCCCCCGTGCATATTCTGTTCACTCATTTTGACTGAGGAATACATTGTTCTTAATTGACATAGAGTCTCAAAGGAAATTAAAACTAAAATAATTCAATTTTTAACATCTTGCTATACACATCTGATAAAATTCAATAACTATTTTTGGAAAAAAGAACTATAGAAAACTGAAAACAGCAAAAACCATTTTTAACTTTAAGTTAGAGAATTACTTTTGTCCAGTTTTCAGTTATAAATTCTGATAGTCTAATATGGCCTTTGGCACAAAGCAGACTCATTTTGTGAATGATTAAACAATTAAGCTTGTATCATTTTACATGAATATTTTATTTAGTACTGGAAAATCAGAAGCACATTTTTAAAATTTGAGTATGAAAAAGATGTCTAATATTATTGTCTAAACACAAGTATTGACAGTCAATAAAATAAATGACTTGTTAGATATAAGAAACTGCTTTAAATTTATTTTTATTTTATTTAAAATTTATTTATTTTTTTGAAAGGCAGAGTAACACAGTCAGAGAGCCAGAGGCAGAGATAGAGAAGTCTTCCATCTTCTGGAGAGGTCTTCCATCTGCTGGTTCACTCCTTAAGTGGCTGGGAGGGCTTGAGTTAGGCCAGTCTGAAACCAGCAGCCAGGAGCTTCTCCTGGGTCTCCCACATTTGTGTTAGGATCCAAGCACTTGAACCATATTCCAGTGTCTTCCCAAGCAAATTAGAAAGTAGCTGGATTGGAAGTGGAGCAGCTGGGACTCCAATCAGTGCTAAATGGGATGCTGGTGCTTAAGGCAGTGGCTTACCTGGTTACACCACAGCATCGGCCTCAGGAAATTAATTTTAAAATCAACCATATCTGTACAAGCTACTGATAGATACCTACAAGAGTAATTGAGGGGCCGGCACTGTGGCTCACTTGGTTAATCCTCCACCTGTGGTGCTGGCATCCCATATGGGCACCAAGTTCTAGTCCCAGTTGCTCCTCTTCCAGTCCAGCTCTCTGCTGTGGCCCAGGAGGGCAGTGGAGGATGGCCCAGGTGCTTGGGCCCCTGCACCTGCATGGGAGACTAGGAAGAGGTTCCTGGCTTCAAATTGGTGCAGTGCTGGCCGTAGTGGCCATTTGGGGAGTGAACCCAACAGAAGGAGGACCTTTCTCTCTGTCTCTCTCTCACTGTAACTCTACCTATCAAATAAATTTAAAAAAAAAAAGGAAGAAGGAAAAAGAAAAACAAAAAAAAGCATAATTGAAAAAGGGTACTACTTGTAAATATAATAAAAATACTCAAGAAAAAGTTAACAAATGGCATAATCAGCTGTTTAGGAAACATAAAGCCTTATTAGGAGAGATCAAATATATGATCCCACGTTAATGGGAATGTCTCACATATTAGTGACATATCTCACAAAATACTCTGTGAATTTAATGTAATATCAATAATTTCTTATATGTATCATTTAAAAACTGACAATCTTAAATGGTATTAGAAATAATATACTTTCCATGAATAACTAACATTATGCTGAAGAAGATTCATATGAGGAAATTTTTCCAATCAGATCTGACATACAATCTATAGTTTACTCATACAGAGATAATTAGGTGTATGTGGTTATGCAACAGGACAGACTCCTGACAAAAATTCTCACATGAGAAGAATTATACAATATGACAAAGTTGGCATTTATATTTAGTGATGTTAAAATTGGTAGTGCATACATAGTGTTCATATATTTTGGGTGTGTACACAGTAGTAGGATTGCTGGATCATATGCTAAGTCTATTTCTATTTTTTAAAGAAATCACCATGCTGTCCTAATTTATATTCCCATCAATGTGCAAGAGTTTCCTTTTCTCCACTTCCTCACTAGCATTTGTTGCTCTCTGTCCTTTTATTTTAGCCATTCTGATAGTGTGGCTTTGATTTGCATTTCTTGATGGCTAATGATATTGAACATTTTTTCATATGTTGGTTGGCCATTTGCATTCCTTAATTTGACAACTGTCTAATGTTGTCCTTTGCCTGTTTCTAAACTGGATTGGTTGTTTTTTTGTTGGTGGTGAGTTTTTTGAGTTTCTGATATATTATGGATAATCTTTGTTAGATAGGTAGCTAATAAATGTGTTTTCCCATTCTGTTGGCTGTCTCTTTACTTGATGGATTGCTTCCTTTGCTGTACAGAAGCCTCTGAGTTTGATACAATCCCATTTGTCCATTTTTTTTCCAGTGCTTTGGAGATCTTATCCACTAAATCATCACTACACAAATGTCTTGAAGTGTTTCCCAAACATTTTCTTCTAGTAATTTCATAGTCTCAGGTCCCCTGCATCTTGAGTTGATTTTTAAATATGGTGGGAGGTAGGAATCTGATTTCATTTTTCTCCATATTTAAATCCAATGTTGCCAATACCACTTATTTAAGATACTAGCCTTTCTCCAATGTACAGTCTGAGCGATTTTGTCAAAAAAATCAGTTGGCTATGAGTACATGGCTTAATTTATGTAGTTTCTATTCTTTACCACTGCTCTATATGTCAATTTTTATGCCAGTATGATGCTGTTTTTATTAGTATAGTTTTGAAGCCCATTATTGTAATGTCTAAAGCTAGACTTTTTTCTACCCCACCCCCTTTCAGGAACACTTTAACTATTATGTCACTTTTGTGATCCCATATAATTTTAGGATTGTCTTTTTCTTATTCTGTATGGAATATCAATATTACTTTGATAGGGAATTGCATTTAATCTGTAATTGGCTGTAACAGGTACAGACATTTTAATATTAATTGTTCCCATATCTAGGAGGGCCCTTTATGGTTTCTTTCATCAATATCTTATAGTTATCATTTTAGAGGTCTATCATTTATTTGGTTAAATTTATCTTTAATATTTTAGCTTCTTGTGGCTATATTGCATGAAAATTCTCTTTATTTCTCTTTCATTGATTTCATATTTGTGTATGAAGTACTACTGTTTCCTGTATGTTGTTTTTGTAACATACAACTTTACTCAATTGATTTATGTGTCTAACAGCTTTCTGGTGGAATGTTTAGATATTTTTCATATACAAAATCATGTCATCTGCAAACACAGATATTTTTGATGGCTATTCATTTATTATTGTTGAAATGCACTCACACTAATCCCATTTGATCATGGTGCATGATTTCTTGATTTGATGTTGCATTTGTTTTCTGATATTTTGTTGAGTATTTTTGCATCTGTGTTGATCAAGGATATTGGTCTTGTCTGTAGTTCTTTTTGTGTTAAATCTTCAGTTTTGGAATCAGAGTACTTACAACCCTTACAACCTTGTAAAAAAGTTTATCAGAGCTCCATCCTATTTAATATTTTTAAATAGTTTGAAAAGTATTGTAGTTAGTTGCTTTTAAAATGCCTTGTAGAATTGAGTATCAAAGCTATCAGATTCCAAATTTTTCTTTGATAGGAGATTTTAAATTACTTCTTCAATCTCACTACTTGTTATGAATATGTTTACATTTTTTATATCTTATGGATTTAATCAAGTTATATGTAAATAGGCATTTATCCAGTTATTTGACATTTTCCAATTTGTTAGCATAGAATTGTTCACAATAGTTTCCAATGATCTTTTTTATTCCAGTGCTATCCTTTGTAATATCTCCCTTCTAATTTCTAATTTTATTAATTTAGGTTTTTACTGGGTTTTTAATTGTCTGGTTAATGGTTTGTATAATGTGTTTATTGTCTCAAATAACAAACTTTATGTACTGCTGACCTTTAGTATGCTTTTAGTTTGAATTTCATATACTTTTGTTCTGATCCTTATTATTTCTCACCACCTGCTAATTTGGGGTTGATTTGTTCATGTATGTCTATGTTCTTGAGATTCATCATTAGATCATTTGAGACCTTTCTATTTTTTAATGGAATTACTAGTTGCTATAAACTTCTCTGTTAACACTACTTTTGTTGTACCCAACAGATTTTGATATGTTGTGTTTCCATTTTCATGTTTCAATAATATTTATTTTCTTTTATATTGATCCTGCTATCAAAATATAATGTCCTTGTCTCTCTTACAAGTTTTGCTTCAAAGTCTATTTTATCTGATATGTATATAGCTACTCCTGATTATTGTTTTTTTTTTCATTTGTATGATATATCTTTTTCCAGATCTTCCCTTTCAGCATATGTGTACCTTTATTTGTGAAGTGAGATTTTTGCTGGCAGCATAGTCTTAGTTCTTTTTTTTTAATCCACTCAAGCATTCTATATGTTTTGACTGATGCATTTAATACATTCCAACACCTGTCACTTTTTTTAATTGGTTACTGATTGCATCTGCTCTGTTAGTGAACGCAGAACTTCCTTTAGGATTTCTGGAATGGTAAGTATGCTCATGATGAATTCTCAATTTTAATTGTCCAGGAGATACTATATTTCTCCTTCACTTCTAAAGAGTAGCTTCACTGGTTTTAATATCTTTGATTGGAAGTTTTTCTCTTTTAAGACCGTGGATATATAATCTCACGCTTTTCTGGCCTGTAGAGTTTTTGCCAAAAAATCTGCTGTTAATCCAATTGGTTTTCCTTTATATGTAACTTTACATTTTTGTCTTACTCTCTCTAGGATTCTCTCTTCAATCTTAAGTTTTGACAGTTTGACTAAAATATACCTTGGAGAAGGTCTTTTTTGGTTGCCTACTTGGTGTCTTCTGATCATCTTGTAATTGGATGACCATATATCTTTCAAGATTTTGCCAGTCTTCCACTGTTATTTCTTACAGTAGGCGATGGATTCCTTTTCGCTTCTCTTCTTCAAGGAAAACAAACATTTCATCATCACTTAGTGTTATCCATATTTTGCATAGGTGGTCTTTATTCTTTTTAATTCTTTTCTATATATTTGTCTCTGACTGGTCTAATTCAAAACTCTTTTCCACAAGATCAGAAATTTCTTTCTCCATCTATTCTGGTTTGTCCTATTGTTGAAGTTCTCAATTATACTTATTATTTCATTGATTGAAGCTTTCAGCTCCAAAATTTCAGTTTGCTTTATTTTAATGATTTCTACCTTCTCACTGAATTTCTAATTTATGTCACCTATTGTTTTCTCAATTTCCTAAAACTGTCTCTTTGCATTCTCCTATATCACATTGAATTTCCTTAGGACCATGTTTTTAATTTTTTTGTGGCATTTCATATATTTCCTTCATATCATGATCTATTTGTGGAGAACTATTGTGCACTTTTGGAGATGTCATGTTTAGTGCTTCTTCATGTTTCCCGTATCCCTATGTTGGAATCTGCGTACTTGATGCAATTATCCCTTCTTGATGGGATAGATTTGGTTAGAAAAGTATAGGATAACACTTGGCATGTTGTTTTGAATTTGGTCCTAGGTTATCCCAGAAATATAACCTCCTATTGACTTCTTTTGTTTTAATCAATGACAGCAATGACTATAAATGGCACAGTAGTCTATTCTACAGCTGTTTGTGGGGTTAGAAATGTGTCTTGAAGCAGCTGTGGGTTTCTTCATATGCATGTCTCCAAACTCCAGCTAATCGGGTTTAGTCACTGTGGTTTGTGATGGACAGAGCCTCATTTTTGATGCTGATGGACACCAAAGGGGTTAACTGCTTGTCCCACTGGGCCAGCCGAAGCGATGCTGGGGCTTATGACACAATCACTATAAAACACTCTGATGTGGATGGGACTTTCCTCAGCTCCTGCTGGGAGAGTGTGACTGGTACTTGAGCTTATAGAACCAAAGACCCTGGTTACAGAACTGGGAAATGTAAATGGAACCATGTTCCAACCCTGAAAGATGAATACAAGGCATACAGGAGATTTTGCACTGGCAGGTATGGGTACAGAGAAGTGGACTCCAAGCATCTTCTTCCCTATGTCTCACTGTGTAGATTCCAGTGAATCTCAGGAAATTGGCATAATTATCACAATCCTGGTGCTGCAGATTGCAATGAGGTTGTAAATCAGTTGTTCCAGGAGAAGAGCCAGTTGTGCTGGGGATGGTGGTAGCCACCTGCCTAAAGATCAGTGTGTGGGTTTGGCATTGTGGCAGAGTGGGTTAAGCTGTGGCTTGCGGTGCCAGTATTCCATATATGTGCTTTTTTAATCTCAGCTGCTCCACTTCCAATCCAGCTCCCTGCTAATGTGTCTGGAAAAGCAATAGAAGTCCTTGGGCTCCTGCCACCCACATGGGAGACCCAGAAGACATTCCTAGCTCCTGACATTGCTTGGCCCAGTATTGGCCATTGTGATCATCTGGAGACTGAACTAGCAGACAGAAGATTACTCTGTCTCTCCCGCTTTCTCTCTTTAACTTTTTAAATAAATGTATCTTTAAAAAAATAAGAGCAACACAGATACAGTTCTTCAGTTACTGCAAGTGAGTGTAAGTTACTACAAACATTGTAATTCCAAGGTAAACAGTTCCAGCTCTGCAGGGCATAGATGGAACAGCCCCCAGTAACCAAGTGGTATGCAAGGGTGATGCTGAGGCTTGTTCCCTGGGCTCCCATCACCATAAGCTAGGATATGTAGAGGGAACTTCCTGAGATCCAGTCCTAACATATGTTTTATGGACTGCTACCGATGCTAGCACCGAAAAGCCAAGGGGACACCCTGTGGATCTTACTGAATGAGCACATCTCCAGGACTTATGCCCAAAACCCTCAGAGGTTCAGGGTGGCTGGGTCTGCTGTCCACCTGGAAAGTGTCCTGGTTCAGAATCTGTTGAATTCTGATAACAGTGGGACTCTTTTGTGTCCCTAAGTCAGAACAGAGGTTAGCAGCAACTCTCTTTCAGCAAATTGAGTCTGGCACTTGGGGAGGGGAAAGGCAATACGGCTTCCCTTTTTCAGAATAAAGTAGTCACTCAGACTCCAGTTTGGTTACCGGTTTATAATTAAAGTCAATGGATGGCTGTGGAATTCTCTTGCAATTAGGGCTGCCAGTGGTGGGAGCTATAATGCCCTCTTTTTACTTTTTTCTGGTAAAATCGCATTCCTCCTGTGGTGGCTGGTGGCAGCAACCAGTGGCAGCTATATATCTATACTCTCTGCTGTATTGTGAAGTCTCTGTGTTGTCCTCTCACTTCTTGGAGAAAAAATTTTCTCAGTCTAATGGCAATATGATTCTTCCTTTGTTTCTCTCCTATTTTTCTGTGGCTGAGGTCAGTGGAGCTTCCTACTATTCGACCATCTTCAACCCAGGAGACATTTTTCAAAAAATTCTTTAAAAACTGAAAAAAAAATTATGTTAAAGTATGCTATTTGCTATCCCTCTTCCAATTCTTGTCAAGCTTGTGCTTTTCCTCACTAGGGTAGAAGGCTAGAAGTCTGAATTGTGCATTTCCTAGCTTTCCTTTAGTGCTTGGTTTTCATGTTGTCCTTTTAAAAAAAAAATCATTGATATAAAGAGAACAGATTTCATGTATTCCATATGTGCAGTTCCAAGACAATCACACTTCCCTCACTGTTCTGTACCTCTATGATCCCCTCCATCAGTTTGTGCAAAGACATGATTTTAACTCACTCTAAATTCACATGCTTTATTCACCACTAATGAATGGAATAGGCAATTTTTGGTGCCCTTAGCACTGGTATGGCTCTCATCACTGTGTCTGTGAAGGAAGTGTCAGTATCAAGAAACAATTTCTTGGACTTCTGACTGTGAAAATCAGTCCCCATAGCAAAGAAGCCACACCTTCAGCATGCAACCACTTGTGAGTTTAGTGTAAAACTTTGTGTCTGCTTTTATCTCCTCATATTTCCAACATTTTCTAAACATTTCACTGCATTTTCTTCACTCTGTCCTACTTATATAATTTCTAATATCCTAACACATAATTAACTGATGAAAGGAAAATACATTTAGGTTTTTGAGTGTTTAAACAGAATGGGATATATCAATGAATCTTGAGTCCATGAACATAACATATGTGATAATGATTATCTCTGTGATGAAGAAGAGAATACAGTTATAATGAGGCAGGGTGATGACTTTGGTAACTCACCAGACCATAAATTGCAAAGAAGGTAAAATATTTTGCAGGGGACATTGCTTGGTCATAGCATATGTTTAATAAATGTTGAATGAACAAATGAATGAATGGAGATTGCATATTCCCATTGTTATCAGAATATATTACACTTGAAATGTTGCTCTTCACCTATAGTCATTAACAATATAGAGTATTTGAAAGTAAAAGCTAGGAAGGGTTCAAAAACTAAATTTAGGGGAAAAAGGGAAATAAAAGGCTATTACATTGATATTAAAGGGTAGAAATTGATTTTGAGTTATCTTTGCCCTTATTGATTTGAAGGTTTTTTACTTTCAAAATCAATTTCCATGGAGGTAGCAGTTTTTTGTACATTCATGGACATAATATCCATTGATCAAATTCTTTGGTAAGTATTTTATTCTTGTAACTCAATTCCTTTTAGCATGTATAAAACCTAAGAAAAAATCAACCTCTTAAAACATTTTTATAACTATTAAAATAGATTTTCATATAATTGACTGTCTCTACAATGCTTTATTATAGCATTTCAGGAAAGTATCATTTCTGAATTATTTTAATTATTTTTAGCTGAGTATTTGATGGGGATTTTTACACTTGTAAAAAATAATGCCAAATGCTTCAAGTTAAGATCTCTTCCAGCCAAGCTTTTCCTGATGACAGAAATATTAGAATCACCTAATGTCATCTCTTGCTATTTTTGAAAGTTTTTGACAAAATTTAGTAGACTGTTTTGTATGTGTTGTGTTAATAATCACTTATGTGTTCAGGATTTATAGACTGAAGATTCATGCTAAGTTGAATTCTTTATAGAATCACACTATTTATTTATGATTAATTATTTTTATTATAAAACATTGCAGAGCAAATTAATACATATAATGATTTTATCTTGTTTTTCACAGCTAAATGCTCCAAAACTTTAACACTATATTTCTGAACATGAATAACCTTGCTTCAAGCTTCATACATAAACTCATTAATTTTGTTGTAATGACTGTTGGTGTTACATGGTTAGAACTTCCCCACTATAATTTTATAATGTATGGATGACAGTTTTCTGTGTTATAGACAAATACTTGTAAAGAAGCTATGGAAACTGATTTCACTCTTTTTCTTTTTCCTTTCAATGATTGTAACAAATCCTATCTGTTAAGTTCTAGGTGATGAGGCATACATACAATTACTATATTTTTGTATATTTTTTAACTTTAATATTTTTTCTTTCTTTGAATGGCAGAGAGACACAGAGAGGGATCTTCTACCTGATAGTTCATTCCCCAAATGCTAGAAAAATCCAGGGCCAGGCCAACATCAGGAGCCCGGGACTCATTCTGGGTCTCCCATGTTGATGAGAGGCATCCATACTTCAACCATAACCATTAACTCATATGGTTCACCCTTGGAGGAACCTGGAATCAGGAGAAGGGCTAAGAAGGCAACTCAGCCACTCTAACATGCATTGTAGACATACCAAACAGAATCTTCACACTAAGCCAAAGGCCTAGTGATCTGTTAGAGTCATGACCATTAATCCATCCAGAAGTCTGGGAATGAAGTGATAGCTTCTAAATTCCTTTCTCTGTTCTTGCAAATTAAATTACTTTGTTCTACAATTCCAGTTGTCAGTGATTGGCTTGCAGCATTTCAGGCAAGTGGACTCAGGTATATTAGGTTTTACAACAATAATTATAGGATCAATCATGATGAAATACAATGCAACTCATGTTTCAGATGTTCAGAAAAGCAGGACAGGATGGCTGCCTACATTTAGACTTTATTTTCAGTTACAATTTCATCCTTAACACTATAATACATCCTTGGCATCCGACAGTTATTGAGAGGGTAGTTTAAGCCTGGGACACGTTCTCTGAGGGATGAATATCTGAAGATAAGATGACCAAGGAACACATCTTGAGGTTTAAGGCAGAAAGAGTAAAGACCGCAATACCACATTAGATTAAAAAAAAAAAGTAGGAAGTGATACAGATAAGAAAAATAATAGAATTATTTCTTCTGTGTAGATGGGTAAAATCAGCTTATGATATTTTCTAAGACTGGGAAGGGTTAATGGAGAATGCTTGCTGGATATGAAGGAATAAAAGGAGCTCTTAATGTGATGGACTATCTTGATAAAGCCAAAAGACCAGGATCACAAAGAGTTACAGCTGTGGTATCAACAGCTGAGATTTTAAAAGATGTAAGGAATTAAACAAATAAAAATGGCTGCTCCACACTCTCTCAGGCTACAATCTATTAGGAAGAGGAATGAATGCAAAGGTTTGGAGAAAATTCCATTAGGTGTAAATAAGATGACCAACTTTGTTTATTATTCTTGGTCCTGTGCCTTGGTATAAATACAATTTGCAGACCTCATCATTCCAAAAAATAAATTACATGACTGTTTTGTATTTGAACATACTTGGGAAAATGAAATTGTTCCTAAAAGCTTTTATGATAACTAATTAATATAATATGAAATAAAAATCAAAAGAAGGTCATTTTTTTTCAATTCCTTTGATGGAGAAGGGAAAAAAAAAACTCAAGAAGGCTTTGACAAGAAAGGCTTTTACTGTTCAAAGGGGACTTGTTTAGGAAACTGAACACATTAGCATTTGATGCTTGAGCTTTCCTTTCAAAGTGAAATTAAGCTGAGTAATAATATTCTCCTCCCTTCTGACTTCTTTAAATAAATACATTCAAACATAAAAATGTGCATTGTGACACGAGGCTTACAGCTTATTTTACCTTTAATGAGACCAGGGCAAATGAAGGAGTAATCTGTTAACAAGAGGAGGGAGTAGAGAGAGCAGAGGCAGCTGCAGGATGTAAAGACCTTTTATTCTTCATCACAGGGTAGAGGGTTACCTGCATTTCTAAACCTCCTTGAGTTTCCGAAACTCATAGATCATAAGGACCTGCAGTTGAAAGGCAACTGATATAGGTGCTTACCTTGCTTCTGAGGAATGCTCACTTATTATGTGAAGTCAAACTTTGAGGTTTGCCTTTCCATCTTCTGACTACAACCCATGCAGTGATCTCGTGTCAACTCTTACTCTCCAACAGTGACACACCTTCAATCTCTCCTCTACCTTAGGACTTCTTGTATATACATACCCCTTGTCTCACTGAAAAGTTTCCTACTTGGGCTTGGATCTTCCTCTCAACTCCATATTTTCCTTTCTTTAATCCATCTTCTCAAACTAGACATCGTATCTTATTACTACATAGAACACATATTCATTTATCTTTACCCTTACAGTTAAACTATAATGCACAAATGTTTGTGTCTCTTTAAAGTACACCTTGACCTAAAGAGAGAGTTATACTCTAATACAATAATAATCAGAGACTTCAACACCCCAATCATGTCAATGTACAGACTATATGGATAGGATGAATAAAAGAGTTGAAACATGCTATTGAGCAAATTGACCTAACAGACATTTACAGGACATTCTAATCAACAGCTAGAGAATACACATTCTTCTTATCAATACATGGACCATTTTTCTAGAATAGAACACATATTAAGGAACAAATAAAGTCTCAGAAAATTTAAAAATATTGAAATCTTGTCATGTATCTCCTCAGACCATAAAAGAATACAGCTGGAAATCAACAAGAAGAAAAGTAGAACATTCATAAATACTTGAAAATTAAACAACTTGCTACTAAATTATCAATGGGCCTTTGTAGAAATTAAAAAGGAAATCAAAAACTTTCATGAAATAAAAGAAAATGAAAACACAACATACAAAAACCTGTGGGATACAGTAAAAGCAGTATTAAGAGGGAAGTTTATAGCATTATGTGTTTACATTTAAAAAAAGAGAAGTGTCTCAAATTAAAGATCTAATGAAGACTTAGAAAAACATCTTGAAGACTTAGAAATACAAGGACAAAGTAACCCAAAATCAGCAAGAAGAGAAAAATAATAAGGATCAGAGCAGAAATACATAAGTTGAAATTAAAAAGCAATACAAATGATCAAAAAAGGGTTTTTTTGAGAAGATTAAAAAAATAGACAAATCTCTAGCCAGGCTATCAAAATGAGTAAAAAATTCAAATAAATAAAATTAGAAATGAAAAAAGTATACATTACTACTGACACCACTGAAATACAAGGGATCATAGAAACTACTATGAAGAGCTATATGCTAATAAACTGAAAAATGTCAAAGAAATGGACAAATTTCTGGATTTGTGAAACTTACCAAGATTAATTCAAGAAGATACAGGCAATCTAAACAGATTCATAGCAGGCAATGAGATTGAAATAGTAATGAAAGTCTTCCATCAACAAAAAGTTCAGGAATTGATGGTTTTACTACCGAATTCTATAAAACACTCAAAGAGGAAGTAAGTCTAATATTCTTCAAATTATTCCAAAATATTGAACAGGATGGACCTCTGCTGAACTCTTTTAATGAGGCCAGCATTACTTTGATAACAAAAGCAAATAACCACATGACATCAAAAGACCTATATAGACCTGTATCCTTAAAGAACATAGATGTAAAGATTCTCAACAAAATACTAGCAAATTGATTCAAAAAAAACACATCAAAAAGGTCATACACAACAATCAAATGAAATTTATTCCAGAATTTTTTATTCTGGAATTTATTCCAGAAAAAATTGCAAAGTTGGTTCAGCATTCAAATAAACATCATAAATAACATCAACAGAATGGAGAAAAAAACCATATGGTCATTTTAATAGGTGTAGATAAAGCATTTGATATGATTCAGCAACACTTCATGATAAAAACCCTCTGCAAGCTAGGTATAGAAGGAACAGTCGCCAAAATGTGAAGTTTAGATATGACAAGCCAACAGCCAATATCGCCCTGAGTAGGAAAGAACTGAAAGCATTTCCCCTTACATCGGGAAAAAAACCAGGGATGTCTACTTTCACCACTCATATTTAATACAGTCCTAGATGTTTGGCAAGAGCAGTATGGGAGGAGAAAGAAATAAAGGGCATAAAAAATGAAAAATAGGAAGTCAAATTACCCATATTTGCATGTGACATGAGTTGTGCATTGGAAAACCTAAACAAGCCAACAAAAAGCTGTTAGAATTGATAAAAAAAAAAAAATTCAGTAAATGTGCAAGTGACAAAATAAACACAAAAACAGTAGCTTTTTGTATGCTAATGATGAACTTAGAGAAAAATCAAGAAATTCCATTCACAATAGACACCAAAAAATCAAATATTTGGGTATAAATTTAGCCAAAGAAGTGAAAGATCTCTACAATGAAAATCATCAAACATTGATTAAATAAGTAATCAAACATGAAAAAAATGGGGGCCAGCACCATGGCACACCGAGTTCTAGTCCCGCTCGGGGTGCCGGATTCTGTCCCAGTTGCCCCTCTTCCAGGCCAGCTCTCTACTGTGGCCCTGGAGTGCAGTGGAGGATGGCCCAAGTCCTTGGGCACTGCACCCATGGGAGACCAGGAGAAGCACCTGGTTCCTGCCTTCAGATCAGTGCGGTGCACCGGCACCATCCTGCAGGCCGTGGTGGCCATTGGAGGGTGAACCAACGGCAAAGGAAAACTTTTCTCTCTGTCTCTCTCTCTCACTGTCCACTCTGCCTGTCAAAAAAAAAAAGAAATATAGGGGTTTATATTTTACCAGAGATACAATAGGAATAATTATGTGGATCATTGAATAAATTCTGCATCATTTCAGAATCGTTGGTTATCATTGCAGCACATCTATCATTAGAATAAAAGTGATGTTATGGTCATCCATATATGATTCATTAATGTATACCATATTCCACCTTTTTGTCATCTGAAGACATTGCGTCATTTGGGAATTTATTCAGGCACAAAACAAACATTTTTGAAACACACATTACTATATTTTTCTTCATAAGCAACATGCATTTTATTCACAGCTTCTGAATGTTCCCATAAATTTCAAACTTGTAAAATAAAAAGAAAACTCAAATATTCACAGCAAAATTTTTTGTTATACGATGTTGTAGTAGCTAAATTTTCTGTTTCTGTTCAAGGAAAATCACCATCACATCCCTGTGGTTTTCAGATTTAGAGGGACTGCTGGCTGTGTTGTCCATGTTAGCATGAACCATTTCTGCTGCATGAAGTCATGGAGTCCACCACTGTCACCACTGTCTAAGCTGACCACTGTCTCTCTCCAAAGTCTCTGAATGCTAACTGGTTCTTTGTGCAACTTACTTCTATACACATGAGTTTTGAGACCATGTTGCCTGGATCCATTACGCATTAGTTTTACCTAGTTATGATTCATCAACTATAAAATGAGACTAGGGCAACTTATCTCTTTATATGGTTATAAATTTAATTGAGCCAATACGTATAAATTATATAAATATCTATCTAACACACACACACATTTCAAAACATGAAAGAATAAAAAGTAGTAGGAGGAGCAGGAATAGCAATATATCAATTTACATGGATTTCACCAAAAGTAGATAGCTAAAATTTCAGGTCTATTTCCTCGATAGTATGTAAATTCATGAGAGTTCTTAGGAAAATTTATGGAAAATGTGCATAATGAAAAACCATGTATGGATTTCAAGTTATTTGCACCAAAATAGATATCTTTTAGTTCAACTTCCCATGAAATTTTTAGAAAACACTGGTATGACATTTCATTTTTCATTTTGCTTCTATCCTTTTGTTACTCTTTAATATGCCTACATAAAAACTATTATTTGATAATAATCTGGTGGGCTTTAGGCCTTGTAAATTCAGAGGCCCAGACCTATCTATCTCTTCACATGGGGTATATCCTAAGGGAGGTGTGAACCTCCTAGGGGAAGGCACTCTGTTGACTTTCATTACTTGGCTGGCCTGGGAGGAGAGCTGGCCAGGTAAAGGCAGGTGGCATCTCTAACAAGAAATTTACAGTTCTGCCTGCAATGTTGCTGACCCTACTTGACCATCCCCTCAGCTGCAGTGGTCACTTTGGAAGTTGGGCTGAGTGAAGGGCTTTTCAGCTTAGAGCCAATAAGATCTGTGGCTCTGACCTGGGCATCCTTCGACTCCAGGGCAGGTCCATTACCAGTGATCCAACTCTTGGCAGAGCTGCCAGGGCTCTTCACAAGCTGACTTCTGCTGAAGCCCAGGCTTACCACATTGAAAGCCACTGCAGTGGACTGGCCTGTTGGGTCTCCTTGAGGGCAGATCACTGTACAGATCAGCCATTAATAGGCCTGCCACCCATTGCTTCTGATGCCTAGCTTTCTTTTCCTCCTGGTTTGTGTTAAAGCAGACCAGAGGATGCAAGTCAAGGGAGTGCCCGTGTCCCATCTCTAATCTTCGGTGGCCTGAACTACAAGTCTATAGTCACAGGCATGTTCTGTAGTAGTTTTTCTAAGGTAGACAATGCCCATGAGGAAAATTATATTCTCACTTTAAAACTTTCTTTCCCTTTGGTCTGAAAGGGAGGTTTTTTCTACTTACTGTATACTTCGCTGATGGCGAAGTGAATCTAGCTATGAGATTATTATTTGAGTTCTTATTTTGGCTATGCTATTGCAGAAAAATGTTAGCCATCTATTTTATAAGGTCTAAAGATTAAATTGTGCATCCTACAGATTCCTTCATAATAGAATTAGTTTCCTACCTTGAAGAGAATAGAGAAATGAAAGAACAAGTTGGGCTTAGAATAGAGAAATGAGGGAGCAAGTCCTAGATCGCTTGCTGACAATAGCAATATCACATGAATACTTAGCAAACCGTTTCAACCATTAGATAACAACTTAAGAAAACATTTACCAGAAGGTCCAATGCCTTCTATAAATTTTAAGAATCATGTATTTGAAAACACCTCTTAAATATCTAACAGGTTCTATTTGCCTCTCAATCAGAAAACTTAATTGTAGCTTAGACAGCATCTTTCTTAGCTCCTCTAATAATGACTCTGTCCTTTGTTCTAGGCCCTGTCTGGTGCACTTGGGCCTCATTCCTTTGTAATCATAACCTCTACTCTACCACCAATGGCTCTACTCCCAACATGTGTGTACTGATGGTCCTCTTCCCCACTTAATGCTGTATAATTGTTCAAACCTGCTAAATGCCACTCTTAGGATCATTGGTTACTATCCTCACTCTGTCTTTTATGACCTTGTCTAAATATGATCAGAGTCGGTGAACTTGGAAGGCTTCCATAGCCTTGGCAACTCATGACGACAGCCTAGGATGGTTACTGGCGCCATAAACTAGAGTGTCAATTTGTTGGGTCAACAACAGGAGCCACTGTGCACTTGCTCCTCATGTGGGATCTCTGTCCTTAATGTGCTGTACATTGTGATTTAATGCTATAACTAGTACTCAAACAGTATGTTTCACTTTGTGTTTCTATGTGGGTGCAAACTGTTGAAATCTTTATACTAAATTGATCTTCTGTATATAAAGAGAATTGAAAATGAATCTTGATGCAAATGGAAGGGGAGAGGGAGCGGGAGGGGGGAGGGTTGCGGGTGGGAGGGAAGTTATTGGGGGGGGGAAGCCATTGTAATCCATAAGCTGTACACTGGAAATTTATATTCATTAAATAAAAGTTAAAAAAAAAAACTATTATTTGTGCAATACTTTCCTCTTCTGAACATACATGCTTACATCCTTTTATTACTCAGCTCAAATTCATGTGATTGTATTACTATCCATTACTGTAAAACACATGCCAACAAAATCAGTGAATAAAATACACATATTTATTATTTCAAATTTCTGTAGGTCTGGAATATCCACATGGTCTGTCTGGGTCCTGTGCTTCAGGTATAGGCAGGGATCGCGATTTCACCAAACGTTTGGGGAAGGCTGCTCTTTCTACTGTTCACTACCACACACTTGCTGCAATAAGATGTGTCTTACAGCCATTTCAAGTTGTGTTGTCAATTCAATAATCCTTTACTCAGCAATAAATCAACAAATATCTACTATGTTCTGGCATGAGATGAGTATAGTGACTCTGCCAGCCTGAAACAGAAATCTCCATCCCACTGACTGCCACCTGCTCCCATTCCTCTGAGTCTGAGCCAAGCTGCACTCTCTAGAGAGTGATTTGTCTGCCTGTTTTCCAGGCTGTAGTGACTATTTCTTTCACTCACCTCTATTACTTTTAGAGCCACGTAATTTGCCAGTTAGATATGCTATGCTTTGATCACATTTGTCATGTAAACATGTATATTAACCAAATAATTAAACAATCTGATTTCAAAATCCATGTCTTATTCATATCTCATATAATTCCTAGCACAGATATTAGAATTTGGTGTTAATAATACAAATAATAAAATAAATGAACTGATATTAAATGATAATTGATCTTCATAATGGCGATCTTATAATTTAGTATTATGTTCCAAAGCTAATGCAGTTTTGTAGTAGATTCTTAAAAGATTCATTTATTAGTTTTTTTATTAAATTTCAAAATGTACTACTAATGTATGTTTAGACCAAGTGCCATTATTATTCTATATTTTTTCTTGAGGAAATCCTGCCAATTACAGCTAGTCTTATTCAAACTTTTTTTAGGGGAGGGTTTGCAGATCCATATTCATTTCTTGAATTTGCAAAGAACACTGAATAAAAATATTTTAGTCTCAGAATTTTTAGGAATGGGTGCATGGCACAGTGGTTAATCCATCACTCCGAGTGCTTATATCACATGTTGGATCAAGTCCAAACTCTGCTTCCAATACCAGCATTCTGCTATTGCATACTCTGTAGGGCAGCAAGTGATAGCTCAAATAGTTGGGGCTGACTTCCTCTGGCCCAATGTAGTTTTAGAAAATTTAACTTTTGTTTTCTCAGTAATAATATGACTCAGGCAAAAAGTTCTGCCATCCACTTCTTAGCACACACATTCTTTGTATGTGTTTTTGTGTGCAATTGTATTAAAAAACTTTAAAAGATGATTTATAACTCATTTAAAGCTTCAATGGACAGTTATGCCTGTGGAGGATTTCTGGTATGGAATGTTCAGTTAGAAAGACACATTCACTGGAATCTCAGTATTCTGAAACGGAAATACTGAAACCAGTCTTCAGTGCAATCTTAGACATTTTATCTCTCATCACTTAGGTTCTTCCTCCAAGAGTTTCCTAATTCTACCTTTGCATCTTAATTTTCTGGATGGTTCTATCTTTTCCTTCATTTTTTCTGAGATAGAGGTTTATTTTCATGTGAAATATGTGGTAGAAGGTGGTAAAAAGATCTTAGTCACACATAACTGTGGTCTCAACAGAGTGAAAAAACGTGCAAGGTCAGAGCAGCAATGGGGGCTCTGCACAGGATTATAGCAGCTATACAACGGGTCCCATAAATGTTCTGGTTAGGTAACCGTGGGCTGAGTCTTTTCTGACACCAAGGGCCTCCTTTCCAGAGGCATCTCTGAGATCTCATCACTCACACATTTATGATTTCCATGCATTTTTCCACCTCTTAGTCTTTAATGGCGAATGGTGTGTGCATTTGTCCTTTGAATGCCACATCAAAGTTCACCAATGCTCCTTTGCCCAGTACACATCCTGCTTCCGTCTCTCATAGAGTCCTGCTTGCCATGGGGCTTCAGTCTCCCCAAAAAGCAAACAGGTCCTCTAGGGTTACCGTTTCTGAGAGGCTGTCTCAGGGGCTCGCTTACTTTCAGGAACCCATCAGCAACTTCTACACTTCAGGAGGAGTGAGAAACATCCAGCCTGCAGGCAATGTAAGTCCCCTGAAATCATTGAGTCTGGACTCAAAACTCAATCTACAGCAGGCTAATTTTAAGTTGAAAATGTGGTATGCCCTACAAATGATGTTATAAATAGCCAGATGACCCTTGGTTGAAAAAAGTTTCCCACCCGGTAATGGCCAGGGGCCTACTGAAAAGCTTGAATTGCTTTCCAGTGTAGCTGGCCTCTGCCTTCTTTGTTTCTTGACTCCCACAATTCAGAGTTTATTTTTTTCTTCCATACTTAAAAATAGTTCATCACAAAGCCAAGTCCAAACAGTGTTCACAAGTTTGGATTTTTCCTTTGGATTTCTGAGGCAGCATCATAAACCAGTAAAGAGTTTTAGCTTCCTGATAGAATTTTCAATGAAGTGGTAATCTCATCTTTATGTTGCCTGGCAGCTACATTGAAGTCCATCTGTACAAGATGATTCTGTCTGTTATCTGAATTTGGGCATGATGATCATCATGAAAAATGTTAGGGGAGGTGAGACAGCATTCCCTCCCCAGATCACTATACAGTGGGCAGCGCAAGAAAGCTCTGATTGCTGACCCAGAGAGGAAGGGTAAGAGTTCACCGGCTTTTGGAGGACATTTCTTGAACATGTGTTTCCCCAAATCTGTCTCTGAAGAAGAGGAGAAGGGGCAATGTGCCATGGGAATTCATTGCTCTATTGTTTTCAAAGCCTAACCACCCCAGGTAGGAGTATGTTAATGAGACTTTCTAAGATTTATTTATTTGATAAGCAGAGTTATAAACAAAGAAAGTGAAAGACAAATAGAGAAGTCTTCCATCCACCTGTTCACTCTCTAACTGGCCTCAATGGCTGGAGCTGGGCTCTTCAGAAGACAGGAGCCAGTAGCTTCTTCCAGGTCTCCCACATGGGTGCAGAGGCCCAAAGACCCGAGATATCTTCTGCTGCTTTCCCAGGCCATCAGCAGGAAGCTGGATGGGAAATGAAGCTGCCTGGACTTGAACCAGAACCAGCACCGCAGGTGGAGGCTTAATGTACTATGCTACAATCTCGGCTCCAGTGAAACATTTTGATATTGATTCTAATAGGTGCCTTTGGAACAGATGATGCCATGTAGATTATTTTCTCCTCACTTTATACTGTTCCAAAGCTACCTTGAAGAGACATTTTAAAGAAATCCAATAAAATCATTAGGTAAAATTGTTAAGTGTAAAAACAATTACAGGGCCTGTACCTTGGCTCACTTGGCTAATCCTCTGCCTGTGGTGCCGGTACCACGGGTTCTAGTCCAGGTTGGGGTGCCATGTACTAGTCCTGGTTGCTCCTTTTCCAGTCCAGCTCTTTGCTGTGGCCCAGGAGGGCAGTGGAGGATGGCCCAGGTGCTTGGGCCCTGCACCTGCATGGGAGACCAGGAGGAAGCACCTGGCTCCTGGCTTCAGATTGGCTCAGCGCTGGCCATAGCGGCCATTAGGGGAGTGAACCAATGGAAGAAAGACCTTTCTCTCTCTATCTCACTGTCTGTAACTCTGTCAAAAAAACAAAAAACAAACAAACAAAAAAAAAACTTTAAAAAAAAGCTTAAAAAAACCATTATAAAGCACTCTGATGTTCTTGACGCGCCAGACTCACTAGGACAGAAACTAAAAGGATGGAGGGCACCACTGAGAGCCAGTAAAATCTGAAGGGAATAATGCACAGCAGGACTTCAAATTCTACAAAGCAACAACGGTGACTCTGCAAGTGAGCTGGAAACGGATGACTACATAGAATGAGGCTGGAAGGGGATGCACTAACAGTGAGTTTGAAGGGAGCATTTATATACCTTGAATCCCTTCTCCCACTGAAGTCTCCTTTGCCCTAGACTGTTGACTCCAAGAGGAGTCACTGATGCTTTTGGCCTTCCACCAAATGGCTTGGTAGAGTCATCACCTGAAGAAGTTTATAGGGATTCTGTGCCTGGAACCTCTTTCTCCCTTAGAATGAGTAGAGCCTCCAAGGGAGCCCACTGCAAGACCTGCCAAACAGAAGTGAAGGTACTCCCCCCAAAGAAAGGAAAACAAAGAAAGTGAAGGAAGGAAGGAATTGGAGGAAACAAGGACTCTCCAGGGACAGTAAACCTTCAAAAGGTTCAGATCGATACCCTAAGAGAGATTAGAGAATATATATCAAGTATGAAGCAAGTAAAATATGCCAGAGAGTGAGTAATCCAAAAACCATATACACACATATAAACACACACATAAAATTTGAACAATGTTTGGAAAATTAAGATCAAGAGAGCAGAAGTAAGTTCAATAGAAATTTTAGAAAATCAAGTTAAAATTAGTTAGGAAAATGAAGAATAAAGATTACAGTAGAAATAAATCCAGGAGTATCTGCAACTAAGTAATGGGAACGCTGTGCAAAGGTGAGAAAGAAAACAGAGAAGATAGAAGTATAGGTAATCCAAGGACATTCCCTGGTGATAAAGAATAGGACTACACAAATTGACGATGATTTTCCAAAGACCCCAAATATTGACTACAGTGTACCTTTTGTATATGTCCTGGGAACAAAAAGAGAGACAAAAACATCCTTAGTGGCATAAGTGTAGAAGAACATTGAGGATGCACAAAGAGAGGTAACAGGGTTCTAATTTATTTTTTTTCCTAAATATTTATTAGAGAGAAAGAGAGAGGGAGTCTCCACTGGCTTGCCCCTCATGTGGCCACAATGGCTGGTGCTGAGCTAAGTGTGAAACTGATAACTGGGAACTCAATCCATGTGGATAGCAGGAACCCAACTACTTGAGTCATCTGTGCTGTCTTCCAGGGTCTATACTTCAGGAAGCTTGAGTCAGGATCCTGAATTATGAATCAAATTCAGGTACTCTGGTGTGGGATGCAGATGCCTTAACTTTTGATTAATTCTCTGCTCAGAGAGTTTCAGAACACCGCAAGCTGAAATGTCAATTAGGCATCCAGAAGGAAATGTTTAACAAGCAGTTGGATATGACATTCTGGGATTCTAAGGAAACATTCAGGATGAGGAGGTAAATTTAAGACCAAAAATTAAGGTGACATCAGAATGAGATTATGGATAGAAGATAATACTCAGCTGACCAAAATTTAGAATTCAAAGAGATGAGAAGAGATCAACAAAGGAGGTTGAAGATAAAAATGGTCAATGCACCCAGTGTTTCCTGGAATCAGTGAGCATAATATTTCAGGGAGAGATTAAACCAAATGTTGTTGATGATCAAGTTAGATAAGAATGGGAATTCATCTTTTTCTTCTTATTAATGATTTTATGGTTAGAATGGAATTAACAGTTGAGGAGGGTTCAAGAGAAAATATGAATTGTAATCAATAACAGTAAGACTGTTTAGAAAGGACTTTGTGGAATTCTGCCTTAATTGGAGTCCATAGGAAGGAGAGTAAGTAGAGAAAAGTGGGAACAGACACCAGTGTACTTACATTGAGGGGGGAACTGCTTTTCTGTAGTGGTAGAACAGATGCTTGATGTGGTAACATAGAGCCAGCGGGAATGCAGGAAAGGAGGGAGTGCTGTGGCAAAGAGGATTGTGCACTACCCTGTAGGACAGGAGGAAAGGCAGGCGTGGTCGGCGTCCCAGCCTCCTCATTGTCTTTGCAGAGATTAGGCACAGGAATGGCAAGGGTGGGGTAGAAAGGCAATATCTGGGAGAATGTGGAAATTTCTCAGCAAGGGGCCCGGTCAGCCATAAGTGATGCCTTAGGAGGAAGTGTTAGACATTTGAAGACTGAAGTTTGCAATGGTGGGCTTGGGAGGGAGAAAGTGAACAGGTCAGGTATACTTGAAAGGAGATCCACAGAAGGTCCATTCTATAGATGTTAACCTGGAGTATTCTCAGACCCAACTAGGGAAGGACCTTATCAGGAGACACAGTGGATGAGAAGGCAGCATCCGCACAGAGGAAGCAAGGGGAGTAAAAAGAGCAAGTAGAAAATAGCCAATAGAAGCGAACAGGATCATCATTAGTGTGAATGGAAACGGATTCCAGAACTAAAACTGCCTCAAAAAGGGAGTGTGATTTTCTTTTAAATCTGGTGGAAGCAAGTGATTAAGTTACATGCATGAAGAAATATAATAAAGGAAATATTTGCAATGATAAGGAAAAGAATAATATAGAGAAGAAAAAGTATGCTTCCTTGCATATAAACAAATAGGTAAATTAAATGGCTGTTGGAATAAAGACTATTTGTGTTTGTTGGTTTACCCTTCATGACCTGCTTTGTGCCTACAAGGACCTGAGGTATAAGCTGAACAGCCAAATCTCTACAATGAAGCATCTTCACAATTAGTAGTGTGTATTTTGTAGCATGCATTTTGGAGAACAGAAGTGTCAGCCAGACACATCCACCTAATTACAAAAACATGTTAATAATAAGTTTATTTTTTCTTTGTAAAAGGCATCTGGCCTTCTGTGAATCAAGTATTTAAAGCTGAAAAATAGCAGTGATGATTGCTGAGAAAAATGTAGTTTTCTCACCTATCAATTATGGAAATGGAGTGCCACATTTTTTTCAGCCAGATTCTCCCAATTAGCATGTCAAGACCATTGTCACTAGCATCTTTTTACAAGAAGATTATACACAAGAAGCTCCACGGGTTACCCTACTGTCAAACAATTACTAATTTCTAAGAAACTAAAATTTAAATCTATAAATTTGTTGGAAAATGTTCATAGCTGGCCCCATGACCATTGGAGAAGACAGATCTGCCACACTTAGGAATTTATCTTTAGAGCCCATCTCTGGGATCCTCATCAGGTTTGGCTTTGATGAATGGATCAACAGATGTTCCTACAGAGCTGGGTTCCTGGATCCATCAAATTATGCTTACGACTGGAGAGAATGTTCAGGGATTCTCCTCACGCATCTTTCCTGGTGATGCGTAGATTGTTGAGCTGTGACATGGGGCACAATTGTTTATACTCTGCAAGCATTCTTAGCATATGAAGAAAGAGCAGAATTCATCTCCATAACGCTCACTGGGGTTCACTGTGTACCCACAGCCCTCGTTATAATTTCAAACCAAGAGCAAGGTCCCCCTGCATGTGACATCCAATGAGCCATGAAAGCAACTCAGTACATTCACTGCCCTGGAGAGATTCCAGGAGCTTCTCCGCTTGAGATCAGTATATAACAGATGGGACCAGGGTGGCTGATTTAATTAGAATATTTTAATAGCAGAATGGCGAACACTGCACAGCTCTATCAGTAAGGAGGAGGGCCATTAAATTCTCCAAAGTAATTGTTTCATTGGGAGGATATGTCAAATAAAATATATCTACATCTAATATATATATATATATATATACATATATATATATATATATATATATATATATATATATATATAAAATGTTTAATTTGAAGGGGGTTTCTGCGATGATTATGGAAATGAAGTCATTATATGACATATGATAGTTATCTAAATCTTTATGAGAAATGAACCTTTAAAGCTACTCAAATATTTATCTTGTCTTATTAATTGAAGTACCCTGCTGCTTTAAGCTCCTTTTGACCTCGTCACCGTTGTCCTCCAGACGTTAGAACGATACATTAGAAGAGGAAGTAGCTTTTTCAGTCTGTTCAGAAAATAGACATTTTTGAGACATAAAAGGCGGTTTATAAAATATACAGCATTTATCTAGACTTAGTGAACTCTCTTAGGGGAATAGTAATACAAAAATACAGTTCTTTGAGGAAGATAGCACACTGCATTATCCTTCAGAATAAATTTTACAAAAGCAGGAAGCAAATTCATCATTTTAAATTTTTATTATTTATTCATAAAATCTTGAAGGCTTTTATTAAAATTTTCTGTTAGTATGAAATTTATACTTACAGCACGAAGTATCAGTAAGTCTAAAAACATTATATATGCTAATCCTGGAAGATACTGTATTATACATTAACCTCAAAATAATATCTGTCTTTCTAATTTTAACAAATCCTATATTTTATATAATAGAGCAAGACTTCCTATGATAATTAATGGTTGGTATAGCACAAGGCTTAGCAATATAGTGCTTAATGGAAAGTGCATTAATAATCTCATAAAATGTATGTCAATTAGCCTTAGTAGAACCTCTTATTCAATTTCTATTCAAGTAGTAATGGGGAGGGGAAAAAACTGTTCCCTGAATAGGACTCAGTGTTACTCATGCATACCTTATAGCACTATTTTTTATTCATGAATTTAAAAATAAACTACATTTAAGTGGAGAAAAAAAAAGAGGATTTATCAATCTACATCTCTAAAGGTATGTATCTGAAAACAGTTCTCTTCTTGTTAAAAGACTAATGATAGATATGTTTTTCATAAAAATGATATTTCATGCTTCCTATTCTTTTTTTTTAATTTTTTTTAATTTTTTAATTTTTTTTATTAAACTTTTATTTAATGAATATAAATTTCCAAAGTATAGCTTATGGGTTACAATGGCTTCCCCCCTCCCATAACTTCCCTCCCGCCCGCAACCCTCCCCCCTCCCGCTCCCTTTCCCCTTCCATTCATGTAAAGATTCATTTTCAATTCTCTCTGAATACAGAAGATCAGTTTAGTATATATTAGGTAAAGATTTCAACATTTTGCCCATATAGCAACATCAAGTGAAAAAACTACCATTGGATTACTAATTATAGCATTAAATAGCAATGTACAGCACATTAAAGACAGAGATCCTACATAATTTTTTTTTCAAAATAATTAATTTTCTATGCCATTTCCATTTTAACACCAGGTTGTTTTGTTTTTTTTTTTTCATTTCCAATTCTCTTTATATACAGAAGATCACTTCAGTATATAATTAGCAAAGACCTCATCAGTCTGCGCCCACACAGAAACGCAAAGTATAAAAATACTGTTTCAGTACCAGTCATAGCATCACTTGGCTTTAGACGACACCATGCTTCCTATTCTTAAAATAGTGCAGCTACTTAATGAATTTGTTATTTAATAGCTGTAAACACACTCATCACCGTATCATTTAAGATATAATGATACATGCTTAGCATTGAATACCAGACAGGAATGAGATAGAACGTTTCTAGAACTAATTAAGAAGCTGTTGGTCTGTAGTGTCCAGGAGAAGTATTTGCTTCCAGAAACCACAAGGATGCTATGGGAGACTTCAGCAGGCAACAGTTATCTTCAGGCCCAAAACAGGGATGAACTATGACATCTCTCTTAGTGCCCCAGCACAAATCAAATTTCAAATAGAAGACAACTTCCACTTTGACTATGACCTTGTCTAAATAAGATCAAAGTTGGCAAACTCAAAAGGCTTCCATAGCCTTAGCAACTCATGACAAGAGCCTAGGGAGATTACTGACGCCATAAACAAGAGTGTCAATTTGTTAAGTCAACAGCAGGAGTCACTGACTGTGCACTTACTCCTCATGTAGGATCTCTGTCCTTAGTGTGTTGTTCAATGTGAATTAATGCTAAAACTAATACCCAAGCAGTATTTTATACTTTATGTTCTGTGTGGGTGCAAACTGTCGAAATCTTTACATAATATATACTAAACTGATCTTCTGTATATAAAGATAATTGAAAATGAATCTTGATGTGAATGGAATGGGAGAGGGAGTGGGAGTTGGAAGGGTTGCGGGTGGGAGGGAAGTTATGGGGGGGAGAGAAGCCATTGTAATCCATAAACTGTACTTTGGAAATTTATATTTTTTAAATAGAAGTTAAAAAAAAACAAATAGACAAAACTTCAGTGAGCTATGGTGATTGGTACATTTCTGGGTTAAAGAAACTAGTAACTGCGGCCAGTGTTGTGTCACAGTGGGTTACGCCATGCTCTACAATGTAGATGTGGGCACCAGTTCGAAACCTGGCTGCTTCATTTCTTTTTTTTTTTCTTTTCTTTCTTTCTTTCTTTCTTTTTTTTTTTTTTTTGACAGAGTGGACAGTGAAAGAGAGAGACAGAGAGAAAGGTCTTCCTTTTGCCGTTGGTTCACCCTCCAATGGCCGCTGCAGTTGGCGCGCTGCAGCCGGTACACCGCACTGATCCGATGGCAGGAGCCAGGGGCTTATCCTGGTCTCCCATGGGGTGCAGGACCCAAGCACTTGGGCCTTCCTCCACTGCACTCCCTGGCCACAGCAGAGAGCTGGCCTGGAAGAGGGGCAACCGGGACAGAATCCGGTGCCCCGACCGGGACTAGAACCCGGTGTGCCGGCGCCGCAAGGCGGAGGATTAGCCTAGTGAGCCGCGGCGCCGGCCCTGCTTCATTTCTTATTTAGCTCCCTGCTAATGTGTCTGGGCAATCAGCAACAATAGCTCAAGTGTTTGGGCTCCTGCACCCACATGGGAGACCTGGAAAAAGTCAGTTCTTGGCTTCAGCCTGTCCCAACCCTGACTGTTGCCACTATTTGGGAAGTGAACCAGTGAATGGAAGATCCTCCTCTCTCTGTAACTCATCCATTCAGATAAATAAAAATAAATTTTTAGAAAAATAAAAGAAACTGGCAGCCACTGAATACCACAGGGATCTGCTGAAGGAGAGCATACTCTATGTAGTGCAATTCATGAATTGGCACAGTAGCTACCTAGTTATAGGTTTAGCTAGTGTCATGTAAGTGACTGATGAAGATATTCAATTTTTTTTTAAATTTGAATATTCCTTAAAGTTTGTATTGATGCCCCACTTTTCAAAACTAACAATCTGGGATATGGCCAGTGAAAATGCAAGAACATGTTAGAAAATAATGCCGTGCCAGGCTATAGATACTAATTACCCATGATTCAGAAACAGTTGCATCAATTTTTATGTGAGAAGGAATGAAGATTAATAAGAATCATTTTATGTGTTTACAATTATTTTGGGGTGTGTGTGTGTGCGTTTGTGTGTGTGTGTGAGAGAGAGAGATTTCATTCAGTTAATCTTTAAAAAAATACTGCATGTTCTAAATCCATGTCTTAGTCATTTTAAAGGAAATATTTTGTTCTGTCAAAAGTATATAATTCTAGTTTGAAGAATCATTCCCAGTATTACTAAGTAATAACAGCCCAACTTCTCAATGCCAAGAATTATTGGAAAGGCAGGTGGCATCTGCGAAGCATGTCCCCCCATGTGCACTGCTGCACATTACAATCTCTGAGTGCAAGGCAGTGTCTTTTCATTTCTCACCTTTCTCCCCTTGCTCTGTGGTCCCCTCTATCTGAAAGTTCTCCACATACTTGCACAGTAGCCAAAATCTGATTATGGTATCAAAAGCTATGTGTTTATTCTCCCAAACCTAAAATGAAAATATTTTAAATAGAAGTGCTATTAAGCATGGTGAGGTAGAAACATTGTGAGGCTGTTTCTCAATACCCTTCAAGTCAATTCTGCAGTAACATAATAATAAGGCACTATAAGAAGTGTGCCATATCAGATGTCCTAAATAGCACTCTGGCCTCAGAATCAGCCCTTAAGGCATTCGGATCTGGCTGAAGAGCCCATGAGAGTATTTTAGGCATGGAAAACCAAGACACCCTGGGAAAAAAAAAAAAAGACCTAAATGAAAGATCTCTGTTAGTGAGATCCCAGTGGAAAGAACAAGCCATCAAAGAAGGAGGTACCTTTCTTTGAAGGGAGGAGAGAACTTCCACTTTGACTATGACCCTGTCGGAATAAGATCAAAGTCGGTGAACCCTAAAGGCTTCCAAAGCCTTGGCAACTCATGACTAGAGCCTAGGGAGATTACTGACGTCATAAACAAGAGTGCCGAATTGTTAAGTCAACAACAGGAGTCACTGTGTACTTACATCTCATGTGGGATCTGTCCTTAATGTGTTGTCCAATGTGAAGTGATGTTATAACTAGGACTAACACAGTATTTTTACACTTTGAGTTTCTGTGTGGGTACAAACTGATGAAATCTTTACTTAGTATATACAGAATCGATCTTCTGTATATAAAGATAATTGAAAATGAAAAAAAAAAACCTGGTGTTTAATTGGAAATTGCATAGAAAAATTAATTAATTTTTTAAAAAATCATGTAGGATCTCTGTCTTTAATGTGCTGTACACTCTTATTTAATGCTATAACTAGTGCTCCAACAGTATTTTTTTTCACTTTGTGTTGCTATGTGAGGGCAAACTGTTGAAATCTTACCTAATATATACTAAACTGATCTTCTGTATATAAAGAGAATTGAAAATGAATCTTGATGTGAATGGCAGGGGAGAGGGAGCGGGAAAGGGGAAGGTTGTGGGTGGGAGGGAAGTTATGGGGGGAGGGAAGCCATTGTAATCCATAAACTGTACTTTGGAAAATTATATTTACTAAATAAAAGTTTAAAAAAAGAAGTGTGCCATAAGGAAATTTCTATTCCATGGCTCTGTCTACATGATAAAGAAAATAGTTAATTATATTGCCAATAATTGTAACAGTGCCAGGTTTATGAGATCCTTATAAATGTTTATTGAATTAACAATGTGACTGATCAACCACATTTTCTGTACCTATGTGAAAATGATAATAATGATAGTATTTCGTTTTCAATAGACCCAAAACTTCAGACTTCAACTACTGAGAACCATATAATAGTTTGACCATGATAGTAGAATTAAGCTTGTTAACAGACTCAATAACACATTATAGGTACCTAGCAAAAAGTCTAGGGACCTAATGCACAATATGTACACAGTGGTTTTAGAAATGAGTGAGTTCTTGGGTAATGCCACAGCCTGAAAAGCTGGTATCCCATATGGGTGCCAGTTGAAGTCCTGTATGCTCCACTTTAGACCCAGCATTTGGGAAGGCAGTGAAAGGTGGTCCAAGTGATTGGGCACCTGCCACCCACGTGGGAGACCCAGATGAAGCTCCTGGCTCCTGGCTTCAGCCTGGCCCAGCCCTGAGCATCGCAGCAAACTTGGGGCATGAAACAGTGGATGGAAGATCTCTGTCCATTCCTATATCTCTGTAACTCTGCCTTTCAAATAAATGAAATAAATCTTCAAATAAATGAGTGTGTTTGTCTAATTATATACTCTAGTGGGACGACAATGAAATGAAGAAAAGTAAATGATTAGATGGCAAAATAATTGATATTCAAATGAGGGGCTATATTTAATTAATACTATGGATTTGGAATTATGAAATATTACATGATGGCACTTCAAAAGTTGTGTGGAGGGGCTGGCATTGTGGTGCAGCTGGTTAACCGTTGCCTGCAATGTCAGCCTCCAGTTCTGACTCTTCTACTTCCAGTCTATTTCCCTGCCTATGTGCCTAGCAAGGCAGTGGAAGATGGTCCAGGTGCTTGGGCTGTGCCACCCACATGTGAGACCAGAATGGAGTTCCTGGCTACTCTCTGTGGCCTGATCCACAAAAGACCATTGAGATCATTTGGAGAGTGAGCCAACAGATAGAATATCAATTCTCTCTCTCTCACTGTCTCTGCCCTCTCTCTGTTACTCTGCCTTCCAAATAAATCAATCTTTTTTAAAGTTTGTGGAAATAAAATAAAATTATTTTTGTGAAAAAGTTTGAAATTCATGCATAGTATTTTTCATAACACATATTTACAATAATATTTTTATTGAAAGACTTGTACAAGCATTTCAATTTTTGCACGAAAGTGAACTTATTTCTATTAACTGTTTGAAGTACTGTCATATGTGGTCTACAGATTTGTTTTAAGTCTTTGAGAATATGTTCTCAAGTGGATTACATTTGTCTAATTATATATTTACAGTATAGGGTATGCAGTTTATAGGTGGCATCTTATTCTGTGTGTCTGTTTCAAGAAATTCAGCACAATGGTCTCAATTGCTATTTCTGACAGAAAATTAGAAGTGACTTCTAATGAACATTCTAGATACATTGATTCTTATTCTAGTATTTAATCATGAATGTAGACAATTGAAATCCCATCCATTGACATGGTATAACTAAATGCAACTTTCAGCCTCTTTGTGCTTTGCAAATATAAAATAAACATTGCATGAAGGTACTTCCAAAATTCTTGAAATAAGAGAAGCATTTATGTAATCCATTCTACACAGATAAGATATGAGTAATGCTTAATTGAGATAAGTGTGTTTTTTAAATTTTTTGATTGTAAAGATAGGTTATCTCATATGACCAGATTTTAAGGGCTTCATCTATTTGTGAGTTTAAGATTTTTGATTTCCAAATTGAGAAGCCCAAAAGTACTACTAATTTAGCAATGTTATTATAAACACCAAAAGTATCTGAACAGCTTACTTTTCTAAAAATATATTTTAATGCTTCAAAATGGCTGAAACCAATCCACTGAAATGGAAAAAGAATATACTGTAGTGGGTTGTGCTTATGACCGTAGAGTCGACAGTATTATAAATGGAGAGTTGAAGAAGTCACATAGCCTATTGACAAAAGACTAGTGAGTGGCTAGACATTAGCAGCCATGGCACCATTTATGCAATCACTGTGGTAGTGAAAGATCTCCTAGATTTCTTCAAGAGTTAAGCTAGTTCTAGAAGCCATACCCATAATGATAATTATAATAGTAACACTACAACTCCTGTTTTCTGAATAATCATGATCTGCCAAGTAGTGTTCTATCAATGTAATTCCTATATTGAAACATTTTACTTACATTTCTGCTATTAATAATTTACACTAATTTATAAGGTAGAAAGTAGAACATTCCTAATCAAAATCTCAAGTGGGAAATTATCTAAAATTCAAAACTATCTGAGTTGTGATACATCATACTGATGTAAAACTCCAGACATGACCTTATGTGATGAGTTGCAGTTAACATGCAGGAGCACAAATGACATTGTATAAAATTACCTTCAGTCTACTTGAATGAGGTATATACTAACCACAAGTGGATGTCACGTTAACAATTGATTCCCATCCACAAGATATCTCACTATAAACATGAAAATAATCCAAACTATAAAAAAAGTCTGAAACACTGCTTATCCCAAGAATTTCAGATAAGGATACTCAACCTATTAGCCTCAACAATTTTGATGCATAGTAAGTTTCATAGCTTTTTAATGTCTGAGATTTAGAAAGTGATAAAACCAACATATTTGATTTGACAGTGTGGTGTCCTTTATTAAGACCTTCCTCCTGTGATCACACACAATCATGAACATAGTAAGACTCTATGTTAATTTCTACTATCCTTATGCTATTTCCTATCTAGACTTTATGTCCACCAGAAAAGAAGAACATCAGCCAAATGTATTAAAAAGTCACAGATTATATCACAAGTGCAGTGAACAGTGCATTGTATTAACAGCAAGGCATCAGCATCATGTCAGAAAGGTTTAAAAGTGAACTATTCAATCATTTTGAACTATGTATAATATGTAATAACATTTTATTGTAAATGATGAAGACAGCATTACAAAGAATGCAAGCCCTCAATATCTTCCCATGGATCTTGAAGGTGAGTGATTGGAGCCCGGGATGGTCTCCACACATGATGAGTTCCACTTATTTCTGCTTGAATCAATACTGTGGCTCATTTGTTAGGTGAACGAGAATGTAACTCAATCATACAAAATAGTGTGTACATTAATTGTACAAATTCCTTGATATGCTATTATTAGTGCAATACTGGTGACGTTACAATATTGGTGGATTAAAACAACACAAATTTATTACCTTACAGCATTGAACCTAGAATCCTGAAATAAAGGTGCTAGCAGGTTGTGCTTCTTCTGAAGGATTTAGAGAACATGTTTCCATGCCTTTTGCAACTGCTCATCCTCCCGCTCTCGGCCCCTTCTCCACCTTCACAGGCTGCAACATGACATCTCCGGATCTCTCTGTCTCTCTCTTCCTGCCTTCCCTTCTGCCTCTGTATTTCTCTCCGCCTGTTTTTTCTCCCTCTTTCTTTCTTACTTTTACTTCCATTTTTACATCTCCTAGGTCTCTTACTTTTCCTAGTCTCTCTTGTAAGAACCGTTGTGGCTATTTGAGCCTACATTTTTTAAAATTTTTAATTTTTTTTTGACAGGCAGAGTTAGACAGTGAGAGAGAGACAGAGAGAAAGGTCTTCCTTTTTCCGTTGGTTCACCACCTAAGTGGCTGCTATGGCCGGCTCGTTGCAGTCGGCACGCTGCACTGATCCGAAGCCAGGAGCCAGGTGCTTCCTCCTGGTCTCCCATGCAGGTGCAGGGCCCAAGCACTTGGGCCATCCCCCACTGCCTTCCCGTGCCACAGCAGATACCTGGCCTAGAAGAGGAGCAACCAGGACAGAATCCGGCTCCCCAACTGGGACTAGAACCTGGGGTGCTGGCGCCACAGGCGGAGAATTAGCCTAGTGAGCTGGGGCGCCGGTCGAGCCTACTTTAATAATCTAGGATAATTTCCTCATATCCTGTCTTCCTGTCTTTAATTTAATCATGTCCACAAAGTCTCTTTTGCCCTGTAAGACAACATTCATAGGTTTCAGAAATTCATTTGTGGATCCTTTTGGGTGGTCATTGTTCTGTGTACCACACATCGACAGACATGGACAAAGCAAAAAGACTAGGCTCTAAACTCCTGCCAATACTTCACTTTCTAAGAATGAAAAATTTAGCGGCCAGCATACAATATGCCTTTCATGTGCCATCTCCCTTTCCCGTTTTTGTCTTTTGTCTTGTTTTTGTGTTAGCTTAAGCTGCCCTCACAAAATAGCAAATATGGGTGGCTTAGATAACATAGTTTATATTCTCTCAGTTTTAAGTGTTGATATTTAGATATCAGGGCAACAACATTCTCAGGTTTAGGTGAAGGCTCTATTGTTGGTCCATGGACAGCATCTTCTCCCTGCGTCCTTATATAGCTGAAAGAGTGCAGGTGTCTCTCTGCATCTTCTAAGGGCAATAATCCCACACTGTGAACCTCACCCCGATCTCTTCTGAGTCCAGTGTTGGCCCAAAGCCTCCATACGGAAGCACAACCACGTGGGGTTAGGGCTACACATAGCTAGCACAACGGAAGTGAGTTGGAACCACCTTACCTAAGATCTTACTGTGAATGTTGTTTTTCAAAGAACACCTTTAACTGGGGAAAGCCTGTTTCAGTTGATATGTGCTCTATCCTATTACTTTGACATTCAGCATTTTCAAATCATTTTAGATGAAACACACATATGCCCAGCTGCTGTGTTCTGGAAGGGTGACAGGTGCTTACAATGGTGTAGCAGGAGAACTTACCCCTGGGTGAGGGATGGGAGTTATAGCTCTTGTTCTGCATTCTCCTACTCACCACAAGGAGCCAGGATGACTGTCTACACCAGGACGATGAGCACTCCATATTAATTTACATATGTCCTTGAGTTTGAAAATCTTTCTAAGTCTCTGACCACATTATCATAATGCTCCGGATTCTTTAAGGGTTTCTCCCTAATATTTTAAAGTTTTAAAGTATTCATCACCATGTGCCTTAACATGACATAAAAATTCTTTCACAAACTGGCCCCCTCCTAAATTTCCTTTTCTTCTATCTTTCACAATCTTTGTAGCCTATACTTCACAATTTCTGATAAAACAAATTTAGAGAAATAGTGGTATTTTTCTTCTGTAAAAAATGTGAGTATTTGTTAGCATAATGTTCATAGCACTTTCAACAAGTTGTTATTTGAAAATAACAATTGAGATTTCATGCATGCAGCACAGGTATTTCTTTTTTTTTTCTTTTTTTTTCTTCTTTTCTTTTTTTTTTTTGACAGGCAGAGTTAGACAGTGAGAGAGAGAGAGAGAAAGGTCTTCCTTCCATTGGTTCACCCCCCCAAATGGCCACTATGGCAGGTGCACTGCGCTGATTGAAGCCAGGAACCGGGTGCTTTCTCCTGGTCTCCCATGCAGGTGCAGGGCCCAAGCACTTGGACTATCCTCCACTGCTTTCCCAGGCCACAACAGAAAGGTGGGCTGGAAGAGGAGCAACTGGGACAGAACCGGCACCCCAACTGGGACTAGAACCGGGAGTGCTGGCACTGCAGGTGGAGGATTAGCTTAGTGAGCCGTAGTGCCTGCACAGGTATTTCTAATTCATGTTTATTACAGTCTGGATATGAAGTCACATTATTTAGTGCTTACTGTGTGCATTATAAAAAAGTCAATATAATATTAACATAAGGCTATCTTACCTTACTTGATCATCATAACAATTCTATAATGAAGAGGTTCTTAACTTTCTTAAATCATGTTTTATTTAGTAGGATTGCAATGGGGACCTTAACCAATACTTAACTTTAAAAACTCATTCTCTCTGTACTACAATCCACTGAGAAGATCATTTAGCTTAACCCATCCATTTTACAAAAGAGGAAATTGAAGAGCTGAATGTTTAAATAACTTGCCCTTTCTCATGTAATTGGCTTAGCTAAACTTGCTCAGAAAATTAACTGAAGAAGAAATTTCACTTGAAGGAACAGCAAGAAAAGGAACTTAAGGTTAAGCATGTGCATCACCTGGCTCACCTCAGAAGTCTACACATTTTCCTTTACTCAAACATGTAAGAAATTAAAGCTTTAAAAGACTTCTGTTATACACCTTTGAAATCTACTTTAGACAGCCTTCTATCTCCTGAGAGTAAGCAAGCCAATCATTGCTTGAATTTTTTGGTGGATATAAGTGTGGGGTTGGCTGTTACTACTGCATTTTATTTTCAAATTTTATTTCAAATCATGTAAGAAATTAATCTCAACATAGTCTGAAGTACACGACAATTCATTCCACAATCATTCATGTGTTCTTAGACTAAGACTTACCGAAACTTACGGGGACTAAGAATAGATTTTTGGGAATTCATAAATTGGATAAGAAAAAAAATGCTTCTTTATGATTTTTTTCTTTCTTTCTTTTTTTTTTTTTTTTTTTGACAGGCAGAGTGGACAGTGAGAGAGAGACAGAGAGAAAGGTCTTCCTTTGCCACTGGTTCACCCTCCAATGGCCGCCGCGGCCAGTGGGATGGTGCTGGCGCACTGCGCTGATCCAAAGGCAGGAGCCAGGTGCTTCTCCTGGTCTCCCATGTGGATGCAGGGCCCAAGCACTTGGGCCATTCTCCACTGCCTTCCCGGGCCACAGCAGAGAGCTGGCCTGGAAGAAGGGCAACTGGGACAGAATCCGGTGCCCCAACCGGGACTAGAACCCGGTATGCCAGCGCCGCAGGTGGAGGATTAGCCTATTGAGCCGCAGCTCTGGCTTCTTTATTATTTTTAACTGAAATATCATATGTCCTTTCTTTAATGATTTACTTATTTATTTTAAAGGTAGAGTTACAGAAAGGTGTTGGGGGGGGGGGGGTTGGAATCTTCCATCTAATGTTTCACTCCCCAGATCTACGCAATGGCCTGAGCTGTCCAATCCGAAGCTAGGAGCCAGGAGCTTCTTCCGGGTCTCCCACAAGATGCAGGGGCCCAAGGACTTGGGGCATCCTCTACTGCTTTCCCAGGCTATAGTAGAGAGCTGGATTGGAAGTGGAGCATCCGGGTCTCAAATCGGCGCCCATATGGGATGCCAGCACCAGAGGCAGTGGCTTTACCCACTATTTCCCAGTGCCAGCCCCTAATATTTCCTCTGATATTGTTTCGGTTAATTAAGCACAATAGTATTAGCTATTTTAAGTGACTTTATTATCAACAGAAATCTGAATATTTGATATTATATATAAATTGTTGAGGTTATTTTGTACACTCATCAAACCTTTGAGGTTGATTATAGTTATTAATATGCAAACTTCATTTTAGTGACATTGCCTTCTTTTACAATCTTGTGAATGTTATTTTATATTAAATACACTAGAGGTCCATGAACACACCTAGATTGCCATGGAGACACATGTTCCAAGATAAGCATTAAGAAAAAAATTATTAGAAATGTGCAAACATGTTTACTTCTCTCTGAACGCAATTAGAATGAACCAAAGTGTGATCAGGGCCCTTATGTTGCTTGAAAACTCTTTTTGATTTTGTAATGAAAACTAAACTACAAAATAATCTCTTCTTTCTTAGAACAACACAATATTGCATTTATAACAAAATAAAGAAGTTATCCCTGATTTTGATTATCTATTTTTGTTTTTATAAAAATACTTAACCATCGGGGCCAGTGCTGTGGCACAGCAGGTTAATCCTCCGTCTGCTGCAACGGCATCGCATGTGGGTGCAGGTTCTTGTCCCAGCTGCTCCACTTCTGATCCAGCTCTCTGCTATGGCCTGAGAAAGCAGTAGATGATGGCCCATCTTCTACCCATATGGAATACTAGAAGAGGCTCCTGACTTTGGATTGGCCCAGCTCCAGCCGTTGCGGCCATTTGGGGAATGAACCAGTGGATGGAAGACCTTTCTCTCTCTCTCTCTCTCTCTCTCTCTCTCTCTCTCTCTCTCTCTCACTGTCTGTAACTCTACCTCTCAAGCAAATAAATAAAATCTTATTAAAAAAAAAGAAAATACTTAACCATCAGAATACTTTTTATGAAGTGATGCCACAATATGTATGCTTCCCCTAATAGTTCCATATATAGTTAATGGCATCAGGCACTGTAACGTGTCAAACCTCCATATGGATATTTTTCCCCTAATTAGTGCCAATCCAATTGTATGATAATTAATGCCATAGGATGAAAGCCCAGTATCTCAGAATGGGAATCAGGATGCAGCACTGATGGGAAAAGGAATCAGGGTTGGGAAACTAAGAATTATAAATAGGAAGATGGGAACACATGCAGCCATCTTTCGGGATACACAGGAGCGCAGAAGGAATCTTCACAGTGTTGTCTAAAATCAGTGAGTAACTAGTACATTCATATAGTTATCCTCAACTGAACATAATTATTCTATGATCATGTGATGAATTAAATCAATGTCAAATAGTTAGAATTTAATTCCAAATTGGATTTATTAAAATAGCATTTTAATTTTATAGTAATGACAGTTTATCAGTTATGATCTGGACAGTGGCATGATAATACTTTATTATCTGATTGTATCAAATGTATTGAGCTTCTTAGGACATATTGCTATATTAAACTCTCATTCAGGCCTGTGTACTGCATTTTGGGTTGGGACTGCAAATGCATCTCAATTGTTCAGTGGAAGAGTCTGACTATATGAGTAAGGATCTATTAATCTCCAACAGAAATTTAGAACATGTCATTAATGAAAAAAGTAAAATAAGAACCCATCTAAAGGTTATAGTAGATCCTCTAATAAGAAGGATGAGTGAAAACAAAAGCAGGAATTATAAACTGATAGTCAAATGATTGTGATGTCCAAGTGCTTGGTGTAATTTTGAGATACCTGCAATCCCCTATTAGAGTGCCTGGGTTCTAATACATCATACCAGATTCCAGCTGCATAGTAATTCAGAGGTTACTATTTTTTTAAATTATTTTATTTATTTGACAGGCAGAGTTAGAGAGTGAGAGAGGGAGAGAGACAGAGAGAAAGGTCTTCCTTCCATTGTTCACTCCCCAAATGGCTGCTATGGACAGAGCTACACCGATCTGAAGCCAGGAGCCAGGTGCTTCCTCCTGGTCTCCCATGCAGGTACAGGGGCCCAAGCACCTGGGCCATCCTCTACTGCCCTTCCGGGCCACAGCAGAGAGCTGGACTGGAAGAGGAGCAACCGGGAATAGAACCCGGCACCCATATGAGATGCCGGCGCCGCAGGCGGAGGATTAACCAAGTGAGCCACGGTGCCGGCCCCCAGAGGTTACTATTTTAAAAATGAATAAAATATTTTAAAAAGTTAAGATGTTAAATTTAATGTTATATGTATTTTACCACAATTAATAGAATAAAATGAGAAAGAAGAACTTTTAATTTTTGTTCAAATTAACTCTACTGAATATATGAAGTTTTATTGGTTCATTTATTGGAGAGGCACAAAGGGAAAGCAAGGGACAGACAGACAGAGCTTCCATTTTCTGATTTATTCTCCAAATGCCTACATAGCTGGAGGTGGGCCAGTGGCAAATCAAATCATGTTTCCCACATGGGTGGGTGGACCCAATTGCTTAGGCTATCACTGCTGGTTCCCAGGGCCTCCAATAGCAGGAAGTGCAAGCCTGGAGTTTGAGCTGGCTATCGAATCCAAAACCTCTGAGACAGCACATGGACATCTTAACCGCGGGGCTAAATGCCTACACCAAAGTCATGAAATGTTAATCTCAATTTGTCAAACTAAAAATTATTGGCTAATTAAATTTTAGCAGTTTGAAAAGGGGCAAGTAAGGCCGGCGCCGTGGCTCAATAGGCTAATCCTCCGCCTTGCGGCGCCGGCACACTGGGTTCTAGTCCCGGTCGGGGCGCCGGATTCTGTCCCGGTTGCCCCTCTTCCAGGCAGCTCTCTGCTGTGGCCCAGGAGTGCAGTGGAGGATGGCCCAAGTCCTTGGGCCCTGCACCCGCATGGGAGACCAGGAGAAGCACCTGGCTCCTGCCTTCGGATCAGCGCAGTGCGCTGGCTGCAGCGTGCAGGCCGCAGCGGCCATTGGAGGGTGAACCAACAGCAAAGGAAGACCTTTCTCTCTGTCTCTCTCTCTCACTGTCCACTCTGCCTGTCAAAAAAATTTAAAAAAAAAAGAAAAAAAGAAAAGGGGCAAGTGATAACATATATCAGAGAAATATCCATTTCAACAAGCATATTTTAATATATATTATAAATATGTGTATATATTGTATATATTGTTATATATGTGTATATTATTTTTATATTTATGTAGCTAGTCAATACTTTGAGCATTTTATAAAGTTAGAATTCAAGATAAGTAAAATAAGACTTTATTTTATTATGACTAAATATAAAATAATCTTTAAGTGGCAAAGGAAAACTAATTTACCCTGCTCCAATATATGATTTAATATAGATATTTGAAGGTGGAAATTTCATATTTCCCTTCCATTTTCCCCTGGCTTCTCTGTAGTCCAAGAAATCAATGGTGTTGCCATGGCACTCAAGGAAATATATCTGTATCGTTTTCATCTTCTGCCCTGGCCAGCACCTGTAAAGATGTCTCTTTAAATAGCGTTGCCCCAGAACACCTCTCAAGGTACCTGGTCCTGGCCATGTCTTGTCGGCATAAGCTCCAGACACTTAGGCACTTGTCGAATCTCCCCCCAAAGCAGCTTCTTGTCCTACGTGGACCTCTCAGTTCTACTTCACTTCCCACCGTACTTTCCCTGTTATCTATTCTCTAAAAGTATTCCAACTTTGGCGAGAAAAACCAGCAATCATGTTTCTATTCACATGGATTGTGGTGACAAGGCATCAGGACACACAGAGTGAAAGAGAAGGCTGTGCTCTGAAATACAAGGGTTTCAGTCTTTCTCAGATGTTCGAGGCAATGCCGGATCTCAGTGGCAATCTCAGATCACCCAGTGGGCCCGGCACCTTCATGTAGTCTCCTTGGAGAGCTGAGCTTCCTTATAACGTGAGTAGTTCAATTCTAATAAAAAAGATTCCCCAAGAAAACAGGTAGAGGTCTTTTGCATTTTACAATTACATTTGAAATCACAGAACACCATTTCTACTACTCACAGGTCCCTCAGATTCACAAACGCAGATGACATGTCGTCCCGGCAGGACTGTCACACAGTACAATTTCAAGTGGAGTGAGAGTAAGTGTTGCAGTCTTCTGTGGAAAGAACCATCTGCCATGGGTACCTTGTGGGGGACTTGCTCCCTTATCTGCACAAGGCTAAGCCCATGAAAGTCTCCCAGTGTTGCGATCAGGCTTGAGTCCTTCATCTGTTTCCCCAGTTTGGCGGCATATTTAACAAGGAGCTTCCCTAGAAAAGCTGGACGTCCCTAAGCTGTCCCTTCTCTCTTATCAGATTCCTCCTAATCTGCATTAGATTCGGACCTGTCATTATTGTTTTAATTTTGAAAGAATGGTATTGCGTGAAAAACATGTAAAAGGAAGAAAAATCAATTAAATACATATCAAGATAATATCATACCATCCTTGCATATGATATATTGGAGATTATAAACTTGTTTTAACAGAAAACCCATTCATTCATTCAGGAACCTCAAAAACTGTGGAAAGTGGCAATAAAGTTAAATTTATTGTGGTATAAAGAATGACATCTGAATATATAAGAATCTTCAAAAATTCTTAGAAATATAAATTTTGAGGCCAGCACCGCAGCTCTATAGGCTAATCCTCCTCCTGCGGCACCGGCACACCAGGTTCTAGTCCTGGTCGATAGAGACAACAGATTCTGTCCTGGTTGCTCCTCTTCCAGTCCAGCTCTCTTCTGTGGCCCAGGAGTGCAGTGGAGGATGGCCCAGGTGCTTGGGCCCCTGTACCTGTGGAAGAACTGTAAAAAGGAAGGTAAGTGCAGATTTCAAAAGGTTTTGAACCAACGTAAATTTATCTTTTAATCCCATTTCATATGAACTTTTTGAAGCATTCTCATATTTGGTGATGAATAAGCTTCCCATGTAAATGCAAATTATATTTATTACAAGTAAATTATTCTAAAGTACATTACTTCTGAGATAAATACAATTCCTAAGAACCTTTTTTTATTTTTTAAGTTGTGATGAAATGTGCAAATATTCAGGTTATATCAAGTTAAAGGGAATCCAAAAATAGTATGAGGGTTTGCATTTTGATTCATATTATCTTTTCCGTATCTAATTTGATGCAGCTTCTATTTGTTTTATTATTGTATGCCATGCAATTTTCTAAATATGTAGGAATGTTACAACATTCAAATCCAGCTAATAGATATAATTAATTCTATGCCAATTTCATGGGTTTACAGTAAAGATCACACCAACTTGGTGTCAAGTCCTCACAGGTGAAAATCATGAGATCTATCTTAGACTTGTTAATTGATATTTTGCCTGATAATTGTGTTTCAACAGATTATTACGCACAGAAAAAAACAAGTCACAGATTTAACTAATGCTTTTTAGTTCAACCAAAAGCAAACGAGTTTTAGAAAATGGCAGTCTAAAGCAGAGGCAAGATGCACTCAAAGCTATCCCATGAATGTAGAGTACTAACTAGCTGAAGTCACGAGGGATTTTCAAAAATGCTCTACAATAAGAAAATGAGTGATTTCTTGAACTTTTCATTACACTCTGAATATTCAATGGCAGTACATGCTTGTACCTACAGAAGAGGATAAAGCTAAGAAGATAATAGTATAAAACAGGAATACTGGAGTAGAAATGAAGGAAAGGAGAGGTCCAACCTTCACTTCAGTTTCTAAAACAGCATATTTTAGGATATTGTTTACAGACTCTCAGCGCTCCCTAGATACATTTGTAATTATCATCATAATAACTTTGGCATGCACATGTCTGTTTCATGGTGTTGAAGGTGTGTTGATGGTGGATGTAAAGGCAGCATGTGTAACACTTCTGGTGTCTTAGGAAATAATCATGGGACTGGCTCCTTGCTTAGAGTTACTGGATCCTTCATGGTCAGAACTCATCAGAGAAAAAATTAGGAATGTCTTGGATCACGTATAGAAATAATTAAAGTTATTAAATCTTAATGCTCTGTCAAAACTATTTTAATATTCTCCTTGAAGGAATCGGAACTCACGAAGAGCCATTGCTGTGTGGTGCTTGTTCCCTGGCTTCATAATTTGGAGCTGCAAATTCCTTTTTTCTATGTAGAGTCATTCTTACCTGAAGGGAAGACTGACAGAAAAACTATGTTTATTCAGAGATAATTTATAGATGCTTTTTCAATAGTAAACATAGTGAACCCGACATTTAATAACACATTTGATGATATTTATTACAGATGATAAAATGTAAGCTTTAAAGTGAAAATTAGGAATTTGGAGAACTTGTATCAACCACCACCTATTTATTCGACACATTCTCAATATGATTGGTGATGAAGTAAATTAATCCAATGCTTCATACTGTAGAATGAAAGGTGCCAATATTTGAAAGACCAGCATGCCACCATGACCTAAACCTTTTCAGATTATCTGTGCATCAAGTAACAGCATTGGGCATGAATAAATGACCCATTCCAAGAGAAAGAGAGGCAAATGAACTGAAAAGTAGCATAGTCCAAAAATATAGTAATATGTGTTTGGACTCCATATTCCAGTGCCTATTGAAGCATTATCATTTGTCAAGTTTGGACATATTCTTAAAGGGAAATATTCTCACTTATTAGGAAACGACCACTAAAATGTTAACCTCGCCCCTATGTTTCCAACTATGTGCCTGTGTGAAGTTGGATTTTCTTCATGCACTTCAATCTAAACAACCTACTGCAACATGTAGTTTATTTTTGTTTTTTTTTAACTTTTATTTAGTAAATGTAAATTTCCAAAGTACAGTTTATGGATTACAATGGCTCCCCCCCCATAACTTCCCTCCCACCCGCACCTCTCCCTCTCCCATTCCATTCACATCAAGATTCATTTTCAATTATCTTTATATACAGAAGATCGATTTAGCATATATTAAGTAAAGATTTCATCAGTTTGCACCCACACAGAACCCTCCCGCAACACTCCCCTTTCCCACTCTCTCTCCCCTTCCGTTCACATCAAGATTCATTTTCAATTCTCTTTATATACAGAAGATCAGTTTAGTATATATTAAGTAAAGATTTCAACAGTTTGCCCTCACATAGCAACACCAAGTGAAAAATACTGTTGGAGTACTAGTTATAGCATTAAATCACAATGTACAGCACATTAAGGACAGAGATCCTACAGCAACATGTAGTTTAAAGAGAGAGAGATAAAAATTAAGTTGTCTAGACTTAAAACTGACATTAACGAGACATAAAGTGTTAAGTAATGTTTACACTGATTTTTTTGATTGTGCTTTATTTTCTTAATGATGTATTTGATAGACAGTGAGAGAGAGAGAGAGAGAGAGAGAGAGAGAGAGAAAGAGAGAGAGAGAAATCCTGTACATAGGTCATTCCCCTGAGCCAGAAATCGTGAACACAATTAAGTTCTCCTTGTGAGTTGCAGGAAAATATTTACTTGATCGTTGTCTTTTGTGGTCTGCATGAATTAGAAGCTGGAGTGAGGAACTGCAGCCAGAATGCAAACCCAGAAACTCCAACAGGGGACATGGGCATCTTAACTGGTGACTTAACAAGGCTAAATGTTTGCCTCAATTCCACATATTATTAATGTTGGTCCTTAAGGACTATAGGAAGATGACTCCTCTGCCCTGGACCACCCCTGGACATTCCCATTGGTCACAGGAGGAGTGCAAACTATGGCTTCTGCCCATTCCCACTCCCCCACATAAGCAATTTCCTACTTTCAATGAGTTTTCAGAGGAGTGACAGGAAGTTTCCACCTAAACCTAGTATAAAGCAGTAGATTCTCTCCTGCTGTACACCCGGTACCTCTGCAAGTGTCCATCATGGGTCCTCCGCCTCACTTCTGAGGGACCTGCATGGCATGGCATGGGACCTACAGAAACAGACACGAGGCTCTAGCCACTGCTAGTTTTCTCTTTCCTAGGAGCTTTGTGGTTTCTGTCAGCATCTAAGAAACTCTGGAAAGTAGACTTCTTCACTGGCAAGTAGGACAAAAACCTAGACCATGCATGGTTCTTGAGAGTAATTTTCCTCAACTATGGTTTCCCCCTAAAAACAAAGAGCAGTGACTCCAAAATGAATCATTTTAGTTTGAATCACAAGCTCACCTCCAGATTCCCTACCGCACAGTAAGAACAGAGACAGCCCTTGCCCCATTACCCAGTCTAATTATTTCAAGTAATTAATTTCTTCAGTGACTACAAGTTCCTGGCTGTGGAAGGGACCATGGAACATAGATTTTTCGGTAGTCTTTTTCAGTCCTAAATGAGATATTTGGTCATAGCCACATCAGATCCTTGTTAAGAGTTAGTTTTGGGGGTCGGCGTTGTGGCACAGAGGGTAAAGCCGCCGCCTGCAATGCCAGCATGCCGTATGGGCATGGGTTTGAGTCCTGGATGCTAACTTCCAATCCAGCTTCCTGCTAATGCACCTTAGAAAGCAACAGAGGATGAGCTAAGTCGTTGGGACCCTGCACCCACGCAGGAAACCCAGAAGTTCCTGGCTGCTGACTTCAGCCTGGCCAAGCCCCAGCCATTGTGGCCATCTGAGGAGTGAACTAGCAGATGGAAGATTTCCTCTCTCTCTCTCTCTCTCTCTCTCTCTCTCTCTCTCTCCTCACAAACACACACACGCATAACTCTGCCTTTCAAATAAAATAAAATAAATCATTTTTAAAAAACAATGGATCAATTATAAGAGATAATATTTCCTTCCTTGGTGCTCTAGGATCACCTAAGCATTCCCAAGCAATGACTCAAATGTGAATTAACTTCCTCAAAACCACAACTTCTTAACTTATTTTTCTTTTCTCCCATCGCTTCCAAATATAATTAATTTAGCCTGAGAGTCTTTCACAAGTTGTAACCCTAGCCCATGGCTTTTCCAACAGTACTCCAGAGAGTGTCTGAAAACTTACTTGAGCAGAAACCTGAAGCCAGACCTTTTGTTTAGATGTACCAAACACAATATGTCATCCCCAAGAGAGCACAGCATGCTCACTGCTGCTGTGACCGTGGCTCAGAGCCAAACCTTGCTGTAGACACATTACCCATCAGTAAGGAAGGAAAGCATCCTGGGCTGTGACTCAGTAGCCACAGTTTCAGAATCCTGATTGTAACAATACTTTTTCCTAAATGACAAATAAGGAAACATTAAAATCACTACCATAATTAAGGTCTTGGTATATGTCTAAAACAGTTTTCATGCGATATTTGAATAGATCAGCCCTAAGTTCCCAGTGATCTCAGAGGTAGCTAGAGAAAGCTAAAGTTTGATATAAAATTATCAACAACCAAAATCCATGAAGAATCCATTCAGGTCGATGAGGTCCTCTGACTTCTTCTAGGAAGTCTTTGCAGAACCCATAGCAAAGACATTCACATCAGGGCTCCTCCGTCCAGGAGTCAGTGCAGTTTTGCAGCCCTCATGATTTCTCCTGATTTCTCTTACAGTTTCAATGAATCCACAGTCTCTATTTTCCTTCTGCTAGTGAGATTGGTGAATAACAGTTGTCAGGATGAGATATATTACAGAATAAAGCCATATTAATTTAACTATTCATCAGATAAATGCATTGATCAAGTTATTATTCTAATGTCAACCTCTGAAATTAAGAAAGTTTAAAAGGTAGATGGGAATATAATTCCATGGCCCTGAAAAAAATCAGTTTAATTCATTGAAAACATTTGAGTTTTTTATTTTCTAAAGATTGTTATCTTGTATTTCATTTTGATATCAAAAATTTTTAAGAAAGCTTTTTCTAACTGTTCTGGATTGATACATAGTATAGCCAATTGTGCTCCTAATTAATCTTTATAAGAATTTTAAAATCTCTATCAATATAATTACATTTATTTATGATACTGTATATAGAGATTCTCAATTAATAGAATGCTTGTGCATAGTCACCAATTTAAAAATTGATAAAAAGCAAAGTGAGATTACAAGATGTGAAACAAAGCCAGAGGTTGCTTAGTAATGATGTACTTTTTGAGCAATGTGCCATAAAGCAATTTCATCGTTGTAAGAACATCATTGAGTATACTTGTGCAAGTTTGGGATGCTACCACATCACCGGGCAATCGCTTTTTTATTTATTTATTTATTTTTGACAGGCAGAGTTAGACAGTGAGAGAGAGAGACAGAGCGAAACATCTTCTTTCCATTGATTCATCCCCCATATGGCCGCCACAGCCGTCGTGCTGTGCCGATCCGAAGCCAGGAGCAGGGCCCAAGCACCTGGGCCATCCTCCACTGCCTTTCTGGGCCACAGCAGAGAGCTGGCCTGGAAGAGGAGCAACCGGGACAGAACTAGAACCCGGGGTGTCGCCGGTGCCGCAGGCAGAGGATTAGCCATTAGAACCGTCAGGTAATAGCTTTTTAAACTCATGAGACCCAATCTGCAGGGCCCTGTATTGGACTTTGATTCTCCAGAACCATGAGAAATGAGTGTCAGCTGTATACAAACCATCCAGCCACGATTTCTCTGTCCAAGCCTTTCAAAGGGTCTAAGTTCTAGGAGTTATGTCATAGAAAATTTAAAAATCTAACAGTGCAAACGAAAAGAAAGTAAATACCTTCATGATGAATAAAAAAGTTAATAAATCATTACCCAAAAGGTGGACATTGTTGGATTGCATATTTTTGTATGCAATTTCTTCAAAAATTTCATGAAAAGCATATATTATATGAAAAATATAAATTTCAAAACATTTTTCACAAAAATAAAGTTATCCTTTACTATCATTTTCCACAAAATTACTGAACTACACTCACATTTTTTTAATAATCATTTGTCCATATCATACAAATTAAGAGCCTCATACAAATTAAGAATCTCATCTCTCAAACTCCATATTTTTTTTTTGTAATTTTGGCAATGTTCCTAATTTTAATCTATACTTCACTACCAAGTCAACAGGAAATATAAACTTTTTTCTAAGGCTGACTTTTTTTTTTCTATTGGTCAAATTTTGGTATGTTTAGTGAATTGAGACCAGTGTTAGTAACTCAGTTTTACTTTTTCCTTAACATGTTTATAACAGAAAAATTTAATGAAATAGTACATGAGTGAACATACTGACCATATGAGCATATGTTTAATAGATTAGTGAGTTTATTGAGAAAGTAAAGAAATGAGGGACATGAATGGATTAAAAACTACAGAGATTCCGGGAATTTAACTCCAAGGAGACAATGAAAGGGCCCCATATTCCAAAATGCTTTTTTTTTAACTTCAAAATTTAAAGAGTTGAATCATATTTTTTGTAAAAATTATAGGTCATTATATTTAAATTTTTTCTTTCAATATTTAGGGAAATCTCTATTTTTCTACATATTTTTCTTATAGCTCTTATAACCTGAAAATGTTGCTGATTGCCGCAGCATATTATGATGATTTCCTTTTAAAATGTATTAAATCAGCTAACACTGTGTACTGAAAATCAAGAATAGCAATCTTCCATGACTAGAGTTCGTGATGGCTCAGGTGAGTTATTGGGTGGCCATTTTAGAATTCATTGTTCCCGTATGCTTAAAATAAGGTGCTTTCAAGCATTTTGTTCAAATTATCTCCAAAATGATAACCAACTGTAGCTAACTCATGGCTAATTTTCATTTGATATCAATTTTTATTATGTCATGACTTTTAATAGTTGTTATGTGATTTTGATATATGGATATTTCATTAATATTTAAATACATTATCATAATATGTTGGAGTTTCAGATTCAGCTTTTTAAAATTTTGGAAAATATCTTCCTATAATGTAATTGACCATGCCAAGTACCATTTTAAATCTGCCTTCAAACCGGATTTACTTTAAGTCTAAGTGTATGGCTTCAGTAAACTTAAGTGTGCCACTAAATCTGAACTCGTAAAATTGGTTTTAAGAAAACTAATGCAGGCAACATGGTGAAAATGGCGTGGCTTTTATTGCTAAGTGTCCCTGACTAACAGCCTGGACAGTAGGCATTAAGCTTATCTGGTAACCCCCTATGCCTATGTAATCAGTAAAATCTCTATTGAGAGCCAGCCACTGGGCATCTTGTCCTCATTTGCTGCAAAGTTAGCTTACCTTAACTAATGTGATGCAATGCTCCTCCAATTCTAATTATCCCATCAATACTTCCTAAGAATATCCTCTGTAATGGCAAGAAAAGGGGTTATTGACCACACTCTTTAAGCTTGAATAAATCTTGTTTCCTTAATCAGTAATTGCATGTAAGCCTCTCTATCTTAATGGAAATTTCCCATCCTCCAGGGTCCTTCTTCAAATGCTCGCCCTATTGTTGTTGCTGGGGTTCGAATTGGGCATTTGCTTGCCTCAGTGACTGTTGCTCTATAACTGTTTCATACTTCATTATGTGCCTGGCATATAGTGAGTTTTTAATTATTAACAAAAAGCAGTAAATGAATGGAGATGAATCATCAGAAATAATATGTCATGATTGAGCACAAAACATGTGTTTAGCTCCCATAAACTGATAATTAATGCTAAAACATTTACATTATTTATTTCGATTATTTCCTCATTTATTTCTTCTACTTTGTAACTATAGACAAGAGACCTCTATAGAAGAGTACATCTTTCTGATCCAATTGCAGATATGTTAGTGAAGGTAGCAAAGAGATAACTGAGATAATGACTATGTTCTGGAGAAAATATTTTGATATTAAAGATGCACACAAGTGATTACAAGATAGTCAAATCTATATTACTGATATCATGTTTCCTTTTTTTGAAATTCAATTCTGAATTATCACAAACTTATTTTCCTTTATTTCCAGTACAAACTTTTCTTGTCAGACTTCATCATTTTGAACTTCTAATGTTAAGAGTGAACAGAAGAGAGTTAATGACTTCTTGCTGATTTTATTTATTTATTTATTTATTTATTTATTTATTTATTTTGACAGGCAGAGTGGATAGTGAGAGAGAGACAGAGAGAAAGGTCTTCCTTTTTTTTGTTGTTGGTTCACCCTCCAATGGCCGGCGTGGCCGGCGCATCGCGCTGATCCGAAGCCAGGAGCCAGGTGCTTCTCCTGGTCTCCCATGCAGGTGCAGAGCCCAAGGACTTGGGCCATCCTCCACTGCCTTCCCGGGCCATAGCAGAGAGCTGGCCTGGAAGAGAGGCAACCGGGATAGAATCCAGCACCCCAACTGGGAGTAGAACCCAGTGTCCCGATGCCACAAGGTGGAGGATTAGCCTGTTAAGCCACGGCGCCGGCCAATTCTTGCTGATTTTAACAAGTGTTTTTAAAATTTGTATTTTTTGTAAGGTATCTATAAGGTTTCATATTTCATATGTTTCAAATAACTTTATGAGTAATTGGAGAAGTGTAGATGAAATGTACAATTAATAGGCTTAGTTTTGAGAATTAGTAAACATATATTGTTTTTAAGTGCAAATGTGCCCATTTTCTCCCTTAGTGAGAACCTGGCTTCTGGCAGGTCAATGACTTAGGGATGTGAAGGCTCAGGTTTCTGTCATTCTCTTGGTCTTTTCCTCACAATCCCACACTGGCTCCTGCAACTCCAGCAATTACTTCTGCATTCGAAGCAGCAGGTTTGAGAAAAATACAATGGCTGGAAGATATTTGCTTTTTTGAAAGCCCTACCAAAAAATTCTCCTCACTGGCATATTTATAAGATAAAAAGACTTGGCAAAATAAGTTTGTCGGGGGCCAGTGCTGTGGCCTAGTATGCTAAGCCTCTCCTATAGCATGGGCATCCCATATGGGTTCCATTTGAGTCCCAACTGCTCCACTTCAAACCAAGCTCCCTGCTAATGCACCTCAGAAAGCAGCAGAGGATGGCTCAGGTTCTGGGACCCCTGCACCCATGTGAGAGATCTGGAAGAAGCTCCTGGCTCCTGGTTTCAACCTGATCCAGCCCCATCTGTTGTAGCCATTTGGGGAGTGAACCAGCAGATGAAGAATATGACATAGTAGGTAAGAACAAATAAACTACTGCATCACACAACATAATCAAAGGAGGTTATAGTTAACCCTCTGTGAAAAAAAGATAGTTATAGATAAAGTAGGATTCCATTTGAATGAAACTTAACAGTACGTAAAACTGAGTGACTCCCTTACTAAGTTATACTCTTCATATTAGAATTCATGATGATGAGACTAGGAATGATTAATACAAACCTGAAGATTATTTTAGCCCGTGGTATTTGGAATCTGGAAACAAAACACAGTGTATTCTAGAGTCTTTGGTAATGAGTTTATAAAACTCAATGCTAAATATGACATTTATTATGCTATTATTTAAAAACTTTAAATATTTAGTGTATATAATATTTCAGACATAAAGTTAAAAATATACATTGGTTTTAATCTCTAAGTCCATTCCTTTTGTTACAGAAAATCAATATTATTATTTATCATCGCGTAATTATTTCAGCAAACCATGGCAAAATAGAATGGCTAATGATGGGCTTACTCAGCATTGGGATTCCTATATAATAAGTAATATGCACACAGCTAATCAATGCCCAAAAATGTGTTTTGGTGCTCATCAAGTTGATATCAAAGTGTCTTGTTACTTTCAGTGATAGGAATAGAATCATGGTATTCAATATAGAGGACTTGATTAAGCTCCTGTGCTACCATATTCCACATACAGATAAGCCTTATGATGATGAAGGCTTGGATATACAGTGTATCAGTATAATATGTCTTATTGGACCTAGACAGGAGAAATTCATCTCTGGGAACTCATTGCTTATTACTGGAGGATTCTGAGAATTCATTCATTCATTCTTCTTCTTTTTTTAAATTTATTTGACAGGTAGAGTTACAGACAGTGAAAGAGAGAGACAGAGAAAAAGGTCTTCCTTTCGTTGGTTCACTCTCCAAATGGCCGCCATGGCTGGCGCTGCTCCTATCCGAAGCCGGGAGCCAGGTGCTTCCTCCTGGTCTCCCACGTGGGTGCAGGGGCCCAAGCACCTGGGCCATCCTCCTTTGCCTTCCCAGGCTACAGCAGAGAGCTGGAGTGGAAGAGGAGCAACCAGGACTAGAACCGGCGCCCATATGGGATGCCGGTGCCGCAGGCAGAGGATTAACCAAGTGAGCCACGGCGTCAACCCCAATTCATTCTTCTTTAGTTGAGTAACAATAGTACAAGCACTACTTTCCAACTAGTTCATAGTTTTTGCTTTGGTTGCTAAAAAAATCAGTCTCCTAGAACTTGTGTGTTGAATATGCATAAATTGTATATCTAAGTATTATTTTAAAATATTTATTAGATTATTTGAAAAACAGAGTGATATAAAGAGAGATAGAGAGATCTTCCATCTGCTGGCTCAAGCCTCCAATGGCCTCAATAGCAGGGGCTGTGCTATGCTGAAGCTAGGAGCATCGGAATTCCATCTAGGTGACCCCTACTGGTGGCAGAGGCCAAATGCTGGTTTCCCAGGTCAATCAACTTTAAGCTCTATCAGGTAGAACAGGTGGAACTGAAATCAGCACTCTGAGATGCTTATGTTGCAGGTGGCAGCTTCATGCACTATTCTACAATGCCAGTCCCTGAGTGTTATTTTTAAGTACTAAATTTCACTTGTAATTTCAGCAACGTCGTTTGCTTATTCAACATTGTCATTATAGGTTTTAATTCTACAATCTTCGGCAATTTTTCTTTTTTCTTTGTATACTTTATTTCACTTACTTATCAAGGTTTACTTTTACGTATTCATTAATTAAGGTGAAAAACCTAAATAAATAAAAAAATATGTTTTTGACATATACCCTAAAGCAAAGTATTGGTAGTTTTGCATCTAGTAAGTTAAAATCTGAACTTTGAGAGGCTGAAAGAGACTCATGGTAATGCATGAGTCTCATTTTCAACTATAAATGCCACAAATGTTCAGTGGCTTGAGGGAAATGTCAAGTGATTGGCTGACAGGTGAATTTGGGCATTTGGACTGCTCCACTTCTGATCCAACTTTCTGCTCTGGCCTGGGAGAGCAGTAGAAGAGGGCCAAATTCCTTGGGTACCTGCACCCACATGGAAGATGTGGAAGAAGCTGATGGCTCCTGGCTTTAGATCAGCACAGCTCTGGCCCTTGAGACCAGTTGGGGAGTGAACCAGCGGATGGAAGATCTCTCTCTCTCTCTCTGCCTCTCTCTGCCTGTCCTTTTCTTTCTGTGTAACTCTGACTTTCAAATAAATAAATCTTTTTTAAAAAACACACCAAATAATCAATATATTAACACGTTCAGTCTGTTACAAAACCAAAATGCAGATATTAATAGACTGACTTTCCTTCTAAGAAAATGAAGTGACTAAGAAGTTGAAAAACATGCTCGGGGCTGGCACTGTGGTGCAGCGGGTTAACGCCCTGGCCTGAAATGCCAGCATCCCATATGGGCACCTGTTCGAGACCCAGCTGCTCCACTTCCTATCCAGCTCTCTGCTATGGCCTGGGATAGCAGTAGAAGATGGCCCAGGTCTTTGGGCCCCTGTACCCGCGTGGGAGACCTGGAAGAAGCTTCTGACTCCTGGCTTTAGATCAGCACAGCTCTGGCCATTGTGACCAAGTGGAGAGTGAACCATTGGATGGAAGACCACTCTCTCTCTCTTTCTCTCTGACTCTCTCTCTGTGTAACTGACTTTCAAATAAAAATAAATAAATAAATAAAAACATGCTCAAATATATACATCTTGTGTAGTTGAACCATGATATGATCTCAAGTGATCTCTCACGCATGAACTTATCCCTTAATAACTATGCTACTGGCATTCAAATTATTAACTATGTTCTTTTTTTTTTTTTTTTGACAGGCAGAGTGGATAGTGAGAGAGAGAGACAGAGAGAAAGGTCTTCCTTTGCCGTTGGTTCACCTTCCAATGGCCGCCGCGGTAGGCGTGCTGCGGCCGGTGCACCGCGCTGTTCCGATGGCAGGAGCCAGGTGCTTCTCCTGGTCTCCCATGGGGTGCAGAGCCCAAACACTTGGGCCATCCTCCACTGCACTCCCTGGCCACAGCAGAGAGCTGGCCTGGAAGAGGGGCAACCGGGACAGGATCAGTGCCCCGACCGGGACTAGAACCCGGTGTGCCGGCGCCGCAAGGCGGAGGATTAGCCTGGTGAGCCGCGGCGCCGACCAACTATGTTCTTTTAGTATTACTTGTGCCATATAAGGTTCTCTGCCACTACTCATACAGGCTGATGGAAGCATTTCTGTGCCAAGCCTGCATAAGAGAAAAAATTTTTCTAGATGAGCCAGACAGAAAGATCAAGAAGAAAGGTAGCAGTGTTGGGGTGGCATTGTGGCGTAGCTGGTAGGTCTGCTGCCTATAAAGATGTCCCATGTGGATTAGGGGTACTGGCTGCTCCACTTCCAGTCCAACTCCTTACTAGTGTGCCTGGGAAAACAGCAGAGGATGGCACTTGCAAACCTTCGAGGATACCTGGATGAAGCTCTTAGCTCCTAGCTTTGGTCTGGTACAGCCCTGGTGGCTGAGGACATTTGGGGAGTGAACCAGTGGATGGAAGATTTCTCTCTCAGTGTTTCTCCCGCTCTGTGTAACTCTGCCTTCCAAATAAATAAAACAAATATTTTAAAAAATGGGTAGCAATGGGAACAAATGTAGCCAAGACACTTCAGATTGGGAATAAGTGGCCTTTGTAGAGGTAATGCTGATTATCTTGAGAAAATCCTGATGAGAAGGTGGTACCCCTTTGAGCAGAAGCTGGGGGCAAAGAAGCCCTTGGTACGTTTATGCTTCTATTAGAGTAGGGGGCCTTGAGGAAGACCCGTAGAGTTCTGTCAAGCCAAAGAGCCATAGCAAATAGGCACTACCTCCAAAAGCAGGCTTACCCTCTTTCTTTTTTCTTTTCTTTTCTTTTTTTTTCTTTCTTTCTTTTTTCTTTCTTTCTTTCTTTTTTTTTTTTTTTTGACAGGCAGAGTGGACAGTGATAGAAAGAGACAGAGAAAAAGGTCTTCCTTCACCATTGGTTCACCCTCCAATGGCCGCTGTGGCTGGCGTGCTGTGGCCGGCTCACCGCGCTGATCTGAAGCCAGGAGCCAGATGCTTCTCCTGGTCTCCCATGCAGGTGCAGGGCCCAAGGACTTGGGCCATTCTCCTCTGCACTCCTGGGCCACAGCAGAGAGCTGGCCTGGAAGAGGGGCAACCGGGACAGAATCCGGTGCCCCGACCGGGACTAGAACCCCATGTGCCAGCGCCGCAAGGTGGAGGATTAGCCTACTGAGCCACAGCACCGGCCTTGCCCTCTTTCTGCTAAGCTCCTCTTCTACTGCTCCAACCTCAAGGAGATGCACAATGGAAGAAAAGTGTGGAGAAAAGAGCAGGTCATGGGCACAACCCTTCTTCATGGTGTGTCAAGACTCCAGAGGATAAAAGAGGTATCATATTAAATAAACAGCACATTAAAATTTAATTAAGATTCAACTGAAATTAAAGTGACCAGAAAGCTATAGGATCAAACCAGGTTGAGCCTATCAGGCAAGGGAGATTTAATAAAATATTTCAGAGCAAAACTGGTAGGAAACCAAAGCTGTTTATAATTCTACTGAGTTCCATTCAACAAATATGCTAGTTGCATTTATTGTTTAAAGTTATTAAAAATTCTATGAAAATTCCATTAAAATATCTTTACACTCATTCCCTGTTATGTGAAGAAATTCATTATATCTCCAAAGTCATAGTAATGCAATTAAAAAAAGAGAGAGAGATCAATTTATTTCTTATTTATACAAAAGGAAGAGAGGTAGGAAAGGGGAGGAGAGAGAGAAAACAGATAGATCCTGTTGCTTTAGTCCCCAAATGTTAAAAACAGAACTGGGAACTCTATCCAGGTCATCCACATGGGTGATAGGAAACCAATCAAGTAACCATCACCACCACCTCCCAGTATCTGCATTAGCAGGAAACTAAATCAGGAGCCAGAGCTGGGCATTGAACTCGGGCCCTCTGATATGGGATGAAGATCTCTTAACTGCTAGGCTGAATGCTTGCTTCCCCAGCACTACATTAAATAACAAGAAATCTGAAAAGCTTAAGAAGACACATGTGGGAGAAATTCTAGGACCTACTTAACTGCACAATAGACCTACTGACTATTTTACTTTGATTTTGTATGTGTCTGTGCCAGTGCCCTCAGTAACTGTGAAAGTGCTTCATGGTTATGGTAATCATTAGTTCCGAAATATCCACATTGAAAGGCAGAGTTACAGAGAGGGAGAAGGAGAGGCAGAGGCAGAGGCAGAAATGGAGAGATCTTCCATCTGCTGACCCATTCCTCTCATGGCTGCAACAGCCAGGACTGGCCAAAGCCAGGAGCTAGGAGCTTCATCCTGGTCTCCACATGGGTACAAGGGCCTAGGTACAAGGGCCATTTTCCACTGCTTATCCCAGGCACATTAGCAGGGAGCTGGATCAAAAGTGGAGAAGCTGGAACTGGAACTGGTGGTATATGGGATGCCAGCACTGCAAGTGACAGCTTATCCAGCTACAACACAGCGTCAGCCCCTCATGAGTTTTCTAAGGAATGAATCATAATGAGGCTTGAGCAAGCCAAGATATTATAAATATATTGGATGCACAAAGTCCCATTTTCATAAATGTCCTTTGCTGTGTCTGCTCTTCTTGGATGTGTCTGCCTTTGATCTTAAAGGAAATATACCATGGTGACAGCCAACACCAAATAGCACTTGTTGAGACAAAGTGTTAATGAAATGGAGCTTGTTCAGAACGGGTGCACCTGTGGAAAGCAGATTAGCCATGCTCCCCTGCCCAGATCCTGCTTGTTGAACTCCACTGCCTGCTGTGAAGCTGTTTCCTTCCCTTCCCTTGTTGTCTTGCCAACCACTGAGGCTGACATTTCTCCACTTGCTTGCTTGATCATTTAGAAAAGGTTCTTGAAGGACCACCTGAGGCAAAGGTTTCAAGTAAGACAGAGCTGGTGGAGAAAACTTCCAAAAAACCTCAATAACGGCACCAACGAACAAAGCAATACTATAAAAAAAAATTGAAGGTTTGTTAAGTAAAATCTTTAGGATTCAACTAAGACACACTCTAGAGAAAGCCATTTTTTAAATTAAATGGAACAGTAAGCTAAATATTTTTTTAAATATGCAATAACAAGTTTTTATTTCATCTGTGTTCTCAAATCATTGGTCAATAATACCGGGCCAAGTAATGGCCTTAACATGTATGTGTGCATATAAAATATATGTATTTATAGACAAGTGCTTCCATATAGCATAAATAACAAATATTTATATACAAAAGACATGGGTAATTGAAACTATTCAGGAAAATGCAATTAGATTGTAAGTTTATTTGTTGCAAAAGATTTTGAAACTCATGCATAAGCAGGACTTCAAAAATTTAGTTGGAAATGTGTTTTTAAAATGTGTATTTAAAATTCACATGGATTTCAAGGGTTTTTTAAATTTCATTTTACTATGAGCTCTTGGAAGTCCCCTTACATATTATGTCTACATGTGATCTCTTATGTACACAGGTGTCACATATTTAACATATTTCTGTAGAATGCTTACTTTTCTATATTGTTAATTTTTGTTTATAAGATTGCCTTTTAGACGAGATCGGGCGTGTTCAGGGTGGTATGGCCATAGACTATAAAATTACCTTTTAAATTAAATGTGCAGTCTTTAATTTCTTTTCTGAACTGCTTTTACAATACACATGCTCATACTAGAGATTTAATATGAAAAGTTGGATTATGTTTTTAAGTGTGCACGTATATTAGGCACACACTGACAGTCAGACAAACCTATGGATCTTGGATGGTTTGGAGCTGTGTAAGAGTGGAAGTCCTGTCTCTTGGTGATCTCCTGCCCCTTTTGCCCTCAGATTCTCTCTCTCTTTTTTTTATTTGACAGGCAGAGTTAGACAGTGAGAGAGAGAGACAGAGAGAAAGGTCTTCCTTCTGTTGGTTCACTCCCCAAATGGCCACCACGGCTGGAGCTACGCCAATCTGAAGCCAAGAGCCAGGTACTTCTTCCTGGTCTCCGACGGGTGCAGGTGCCAAAGCACTTGGGCCATCCTCCACTGCCCTCTGGGGCCACAGCAGAGAGCTGGCCTGGAAGAGGGGCAACCGGGACTAGTACCTGGCGCCCATATGGGATGCCTGCGCCACAGGTGGAGGATTAACCAAGTGAGCCACGGCACCGGCCCCCGTTCTCAGGATCTCTACCAGACCTATGTCACCACCTTGCAAGCTATTCCCCTGTGTTAGGAAGTTTATTTCAGAGAGACTCTGTTAAAATAATCTGTTTAAGAGAACCATAATAACCCACACTAATATTCTGTTTCTGGTCCCCAAGTATTTGTTTCTCATGTTGACAACAGATGTGTTGTGTGTGCTGGTGATTAGTCATGCAGATAGCCTGATGCTGGATAGTAGACCCCCACTGAGCAGGGTGGACAACAGCCAGAGGAAGACAGCCAGACTCAGTTTTCAAAGCTAAGAGGAGAGCTTGGCAATCGAGAAGAAGCCCGAGTTGATGCCAATTAATAAAGAAGTAGAAATATAGGAAAGTCTCACTTAGTGACAGGTTCTGGGACATTGCATCACAGCTGATTTTGTCCCTGTGCAAACTTCGCGGTTGTGCTTACACAGACAGAGACGGAAGAGGTCAAATACTTGGTGGGCCTCCTGATGAAGTCATCAGACGTGAACATGAGGCACATGAGGCTGTTGCTGGTACAACGCAGCATACTGCTTTGTAGCAAACCTTTTTTTAACTTTTATTTAATGAATATAAATTTCCAGTGTACAGCTTATGGATTACAATGGCTTCCCTCTCCCATAACTTCCCTCCCACCCACAACCCTCCCCTCTCCCACTCCCTCTCCCCTTCCATTCACATCAAGATTCATTTTCAATTCTCTTTATATACAGAAGATCAATTTAGTATAAAGATTTCAACAGTTTGCACCCACATAGAAACACAAAGTGAAACACACTGTTTGAGTACTAGTTATAGCATTAAATCAAAATGTACAGCACATTAAGGACAGAGATCCCACATGAGGAGCAAGGGCACAGTGACTCCTGTTGTTGACCCAACAAATTGACACTCTAGTTTATGGCGCCAGTAACCACCCTAGGCTGTCGTCATGAGTTGCCAAGGCTATGATCATATTTAGACAAGGTCATAAAAGACAGAGTGAGGATAGTAACCAATGATCCTAAGAGTGGCATTTACCAGGTTTGAACAATTATACAGCATTAAGTGGGGAAGAGGACCATCAGTACACACAGGTTGGGAGTAGAGCCATTGGTGGTAGAGTAGAGGTTATGATTACAAAGGAATGAGGCCCAAGTACGCTAGACAGGGTCTAGAACAAAGGACAGAGTCATTATTAGAGGAGCTAACATTTGCTTTTTGTTTTATTTTCTCACACTTTTAAAAATTTTATTTATTTATTTTATTGTTTTTTAATGGAAGAGAGCAAACGTCATTGCTAATTCATTTCCCAAATGTCTGCAATGGCTGGAAGCAAAACCAGAAGCTGCAGAAGTCAATTCAGGTTACCCATGTGCATAGTAGGGGCCAAGCAGTAGGTTTGTTTTCTGTGCCTTCCAGGGTGCACATCAGCAGGAACTTGAAGTGGGAGTAGAGTAGGGAGTTGAATGCAGGCACTCTAATATGGGACAGGGATCTGTTGAGTAGTATCTTAACTATTAGGTCAAATTAGGTCTGCCCCAGTGCCACACTTTTATAGAACTGGGGACATAGTAGATTTATTTGCACCAGCATGAACACAGATACCAAGAGTACAATGTCCCTAGGTGACAAGAATATTTCAACTCCATTCTAATCTCACAGAAACACCAAATCCACATGCAGTCTGCTGACTGCTGACTGATCATCCTTGTGTTTCATTACGTATGACTGTTAACAACCTACCCTAGACCTTGAGGAAAAAGGAGCACGGCTTCAGGTTTCCTAAGACTGACTATGGTCTTGCTCATCAGTGTTGTTAGAGACAGCACACAGGGCCTTGGTTGTCTCTCACAAAGCCCACAGCACACAGTGCCACATGAAAGGGCTTGCCACTGGGAGAGAGGCCCCATCTGTATGAGTTGTGTGTAAGGGCTAAATCATGTTCAAGGTCTGAGATAAATAGTTCAGCAAGTAAGGATCCCTTCTGTGTGGTAACAACACAAGTAAAGCTGCAATAGAAGGTTGTTTCAATGACCTGCAAGGTTTTAATGCTGTCAGCCTCACGTGTCTCATTAGTTAAATACACTATTGTTAGTACACTAACAATTTTGTGCACTAACAGTTTTGGGTTAAATGCAGCAAAACCTCTGGAGTGGCTGGAATGCTATGTGTCACTACTTTTTTTTTTTTTTTTTTATTGAGTTAGACAGAGAGAAAGGTCTTTCTTCTGTTGGTTCACCCCCCAAAATGGCCGCTATGGCCAGAGCTACACCAATCCGAAACCAGGAGCCAGGTGCTTCTTCCTGGTCTCCCACGTGGGTGCAGGAGCCCTAGCACCTGGGCCAACCTCCACTGCCCTCCCGGACCACAACAGAGAGCTGGATTGGAAGAGGAGCAACAGGGACTAGAACCCGGCGCCCATATGGGATGCCGGTGCCGCAGGTGGAGGATTAACCAAGTGAGCCATGGCGCTGGCTCTGTCACTACTTTTAATATTGATATTGGCACTGTTCCCACTGCTGGAGGAGTCCTCTTAAGAGGAGGTCTTCTGTCTTCACTGAATAGTGTAGTGGGAGTATAGAAAAAAGCTATAGCAAGATCTTGGTTTCTGCATGCAGATGTCTGGCAACAGATGTGACCAGAAGAATTAAGTATCATCAGGAGGACTTTATTGATTTATGGTGTTACACCTTTATTTAAGTTTACTTTAAAGTAAACAGAGAGAAAGATCCTAAAGAATTGGAAAACGTCTCAAGCACACTTTAATATAGTAAATCAGTTAAGTGTGGGGACAAGGGGGAATGAAATACAGAATCAAGAAGGTAAGACCAATGAAAATGTGGGGCAAACATCCCAGTAACATGTGAAGGAAGGGAATCATGCCATCTGATGGAATGGTGTTTATTTCAAAGCACTTGTATGATAGAACAAATACCAGAAGGTATATGAAATGCACACTCTATGGTTTTTTCAAAGGCTGCTAATGCAGATGTAAGGAACATCTGTCATGTTCAGAAATTACAAATGGTTTCAGCTCAATGATTCAGGGCTGATACAATGGATTTGAAGCTGTAATGCATGCATTTCTGAGGAAGAATGAGGATTGGGCTGTGTGGATCAGAACTGTCCTTGGTTACGTGTGCTTATGAAAATCTGTCAAAGACAGATATCTAGAATTTTTATGGTTTAAAATTTTGGCACTAAATACAATGTGGTTTCCTAAACTGAATCCTGAAACAGGAAAACAACATTAGTGGAAAAACTGATGAACTCTGAATAAAAATCTGGAGTTTAGTTAATAGTGTTGTGCTAGTAGTATTGCTGATACGATTGTATCAGCTAGTACATTAGTATTTTGCCTATGTTATTTCTTAGTTTTGACAAATCTGTCACAATTATTTTAGGTATTATACTTTGGGAAACTGCATAGGACATATTGGAGAGCTCTCTGTGATACCTTTACAACTTTTACATATAGACAAAACATAGGTGTATTTTAAATGAGATTTTTGAAGTCATTTCTGAAAAGCTGAATAAAAGTGAAATCTGTTTTTTTTTTTTTTAGGTACTAGAGAAATATAGTTCAGTTACATGTACATGCATTACCATATATGTATAAAATAATAACATATGTTCATTTTTTCTTTTCTTTTTTACTGTTTTTTTTTCTCTTGTTACTCTTGTCTTGTTTGTTCCTGCATATTTAATCCCTGAGTATTGAATGTAGGACAAAACAAGAAAAGCACTTCAGATACTATGTGAAAGTCTCTTTGATGTAATGTCCTTTTATTTACTTTTTAGTAAATGATAAGTAAACTTTCATAGAGTATATAGATTCACTCTTCATTAAGTCTCTTTGAGCCTAATTTTTTGAAACGCATCTCATACTATAAGGTTGTAAGTTAGCAATGTGAAGAATTCTTACATTTTACTGAGAAGTTACAGCTTAGACAAAGTAAACATAAGAGAAACAGCTGATAATTCAGCTGTACACTCAACGCCACGTGGATGGCAACTGAGAAAATAGCACGGTCTTCGGTTCTTCACTTTAAATTCTGTCTCACAGCTGTAGGTTAAAGGTTCTTGGGGATACTGCAATGCTTTTTCTTGGAAGATGCCTTGATGAGCTTGATATCTAAAATAACTTTATGGGTTAAATATATAGGTATAGACATATAATATGTGTTCTGCTGACCACATATTTGAAAGATTCTTTTCAATTTTCCTTAATATTGCTCATGCTTTATTTTATTATAATCAGTAGGTATTATTTGACTTGTTCAATTGTAAGCTATTTTAAGAGTTTAGTGATTTTGGCAGGCGCCGTGGCTCACTTGGCTAATCCTCTGCCTGCAGCGACTGCACCCCAGTTATAGTCTGTTGGGGTGCCAGGTAATAGTCCCAGTTGCTCCTCTTCCAGTCCAGCTCTCTGATGTGGCCCTGGAGGGCAGTGGAGGATAGCCCAAGTGCTTGGGTCCCTGCACCCGCATGGGAGACCGGGAGGAAGTACCCGGATCCTGGCTTCGGATTGGTGCAGCGCCAGCCATAGTGGCCATTAGGGGAGTGAACCAACCGAAGGAAGACCTTTCTCTCTGTCTCTCTCTCACTGTCTATAACTCTCTCTCTGTCTCTCTCTCTGGCAAAAAAAAAAAGAAGAGTTTAGTGATTTCATATAAGAATATTTTATTTAATCTGCACAAACACTGAGGATTTTTAATCTCATTGACTTATATTTTTATTACAACTACTCACTGAACAAGGAATCAGCTAACTTAAAGTTGTAGTCCACGTTTTGATCTCAAATGTATTGTTTTTCTTTTTATTATTTATTATAGCTACAATATTGCTTTTATTTTGCTTGCTGAAAAGTTGGAGAGTTTGCCAAATATGAATATAAGAATTCTGTGTTTACATATTTAATTATTTCCTTCATTTACCAAATATGTTGCAAGCTCAAATTGAATATATGTGTGAAAGGGATGTTCTAAGACTGCTGACTTTTTCTGAATTTTGATATTTATCCTGTAGAAGAGTCAAAACAACAGTTATAGAAAAAATAAAATATATGTGGTGTTTTTCTTGCTGGTTTTTCACTTCTGCTATTCTATTTGTTAAGGCATACCTGTATTTTCATTGCATTTTTATGGAAATTCATACAATTTTGCACAAAATAGTTACTTAAGAAATGGGAAATGCATGCCAAAGGTAATGTTAATAATACTTCATTTATATTTAGAACTTTGAAAAAAAAATTGCAAAAATTGATTAAAATGCTACCCCAAAATATCCTCTATGATTTGGGAGGTTCCAGATAATTTTGTGATAAGCTAATGTATGCCTTTGACAGCTATCCACAATAAAATCACAGAAATGACATCAATTCAAATTTATATATTTATATTTATATAAAATATATACATTGTAACTTTTTATAACAAACATAAATTTACATTAAATGTATATATCTTATAACAAATTTATACATTTATTTATTTAGATAAATACAGAAATGAATAAGTTCTATACTACTGATTAATTCAAGATAAATAATTTCATAGCTAAGAATGTATACTTTTTTCTTTTTTTTCATTTTTTAAAAATAATTTTATAAACAGATTCATATATAAAGAAGAAGCTTATACACAGCACCCAATTACCAACAAGGTGGGCCCTGTCACTCTGCACTTGGAAAACAGAAGACAGGAAAAATGATCCCATTTTGTTCTTCACTTTCTCCATATATGCAGTCAATTTTTCAAGCAGAATTTCTACTCCTTTGCTGGCATTTTTGTTTTTTTCCAACGTGGGAATCAGGCTTTTCAATCCAGCTCGGACTTTGCCTGCAACTTCTTGGTCAGAGCTCTGGAGAAGGCTGGAAAGGATTATGGCACCTCGATTGACACTGGCCCACGACTTCAGGTTCTTAACACCAACGTGCTCTATCAGTGCTCTTGCAAAGCAACCTTCTCTTCCACTTTCTTTCATCTTTCTGTCTTGCTCTATCAACCACTTCAGAACCAGAGGTCCTGCAGGATGTTCTGCAACATGAAGCTCTCCGCCGCTGCCGCCAGGATGCAGGGGTGCCGCTGCCAGGGTGGCGATGGCAGCCATGGCGGGCTGAACATCCCCAGTAGCAGATCCGAGAATGCTGGACACTAACACACACGCAGACTTATCTAGCACCAACTCCTGGGCGTGGTCTTGCAGGTAGCTTAAGCAAAGCTGGAGAAATGGACTAAGAGCTCACGTCGGCGGATCTCTGTATCTTTCTTACTGTGTGCATTTCCATCTCCTTTCTGCAGAACTTCGATGATTTCTCGTACTGTATGGGCAGGATCTCTTGGGCTTAGTAAATACAACAGGACCTTTCTTCCATATTTGTCATTTACGATGCTAGGCAAGGAACTGATGATCTCTGATATGATTATCTGTTTCACCAGCTTATTATCGTCAATGCAATCAAATGCTGCCAGTAAAACCAAATGTGAGTATTGGCCATTAGCCACCTTCTCAACGTAAGATTTCATTGTTTTCACAATCACTTTCCTGTCCTTGGGCATTCCATGCCACAGACAGTGCATGGCCACTCTGGCGCCATCGTGTGTGTGTGCCAGGTAGATCACTGCTTCCCAGATTGCTTCCATCACTTCTGATCTGAGTTTTGGGGGTGCATAGGTAAAAAAGTCCAAGAATACTTTATGCACCAACGAGTGCTTAATCACAGCTTCCTTTTGAGCCATTGGCGTTAGAATCTGTCTCATTTCATCCATAATAAACTCTAATTTTTCTGGCTGTACCTCTAACACTTTGTCCAGAGTTGGATGATCTGCTGACTTGTAAAGCTGAAACGTATTTCCATAGAGTTCCTCTGTCAGCATGTTCCTCTGCTCCAGGATGGCTTTGTCATTGTAGGCATACTCCACAATGGCTGACGCCTCTGCATGCCGCAGCATCTTGCACACATGGCCTTTAAAACTTCTGATTATCTCTGCTACCTGTGGTTTATTTCCATACATAAGAAATTTCTTAACAATATTTCTGGAGTATTTGGCTTTACTTAATTCAACCAAATCACCTTGCAATTCTTCAAATGCCTGTTTTCTCTGTTCTTCATTGCCATACTGAATGTAACACTGGATCACATGAGTTGAATCATGTGCAAATGCAATAGTTTTAATTTTCCCTTGAATCAGCTTCTGCAAGTCACTCATTAACTTTACTCTTTTGTCTTTGTCATAGTCTTTTCTTCTCAGGATCTCCCAAATCTGCTTTGCCCGAACAACAATGTCATAGTTGGTTTTATCACTCAGTTGCCTGCTCTGCTTCAGTTCTTTCTTCTTCTTTTTGAAGTCATCCCATTTGGGTTTCTTGGCTGCTGATTCATCACTTTTATTGTCCGACTGGGATTTTCTCTTCTTGTTGAATTTATTTGCTGCCTGAAATTTGTTCTTCGATCCTTTGTCCCTTTGTTGCTTAGTCTTGAACTGCTTCACACCCTTTTTCCCAGGTTTTGTGGCACTCTTCTCAAAGTTCTTTGATGTGATTTTAGGTTCACCTTCCTTAGTAACTTTCCTTGGGAATTTGTCTTTGAAGAACCAGAAGCACTGTTTTTAGGAAATCTGCTTTTTTCTTGAGATGGCTTTGTATTCTTCTTGTGAATTTTTTTCCCCCTTTACTTCCATTATGGCCAACTTCCACATGTGGGGCAAAGTCGGGCACCAGCTACGGACCGCGGCTTCCGCTTCCGCCTCGCCTTTCTTCTTTTGCTTATTTTCCAAAAGCCAAAGCCTTTTTACTGTTATTCTTTTAAAAATGCCAATTAACCATCTCATTATCTTCTGGTCCATATTTACAAATCCTCTCCCATCCAAGTGAGGGCTCTGAGTTTTCACTATGATTCATTATTCCTTTTCTCCTGAAATAATTATTTAACCAAGTTAGCACAGTGCAACTTACTATGAGATAATAGCAATGACAACAATGTGGATGTGATTAACTTATCACCACCCCACATCCCTCACAGTGCCAGAAACTCTCTCTTCTGGCTTATGAAACAAGATTGTGTCATTACTGATGCACTTGTTTCCTATTGCTGCTATTGCTTGCTGTACCAAATCGCACAGAATGTGTAGCTTACAACATACACACAAGCAATATTTTATCTTTTTGGCAGTAGGAATTCTGAACTGTGTTGCCAAGAGTACATTCTGGAGTCTCTCTTGGACAATTCATTCCTTTGCTTCTTCCAGCTTCTAGAGGTGGTCTGCTATCCTTGGTCAATGGTCCCCAAATGTTGCAAGAGTCTGTGGTTCTAATTGCTCATGTCTGTGTCTCAGTACCAAGAAGAATGAGGAGAATGGACAAGAAGAATGAAAAGATAAACAAAGTTTGTTAAAGCAAGAGAAGCCACCCATGTAAGGGATAGGACCTTGAAGGAGGGTTGTTATTATAAGAAATTGTGTAGGGGGTTAGAACCTTCAAGTTAGAAGGAAGTTTATACAAGATTTTGCCAACATTTAGTCACCAATGGACTTGCTGCAGGGGAGTCAGTATCTGCAGCTGGATGAGTCCAGCTGTAACATCATCCTGTTTTCTTCTGTCTTGTTTGGGAGTAGTGAGGAGTTTTGTCCCAGGTATGTCTGTGTGTCAGTCTTAAGGGAATGGGCATCTTGTGTCCCCATCTGCCACTTTCCTCAGCTGTCCCTGTCTCTTTCAATCCTCCCTCTGAAGAGGTCAGAATACTTTCAATAGGGAACAGGAGTGACACTGCCTGTATTTACTTCTCTGGCCAAGGGCAGTGAGGGAAACCAGCAGAGATACCTCTCAGAATGTCTGTCGAAGGACACATAATAGAAGGAATTGGTTTCCTGTGGGTCAGTGTATAGTGTCATTTGTAGCTTGATTGTCTGTATGTGAGAGGAAATAAAATGGAAGAAGAGATCCAGGTGAGTATGAGGGGCAAACAGCAAAAGTACGAGGATGATGGCAAGTAGCCTTAACAGGAAAATCTAGGCAATATAGGGACCAAGAGATGTTCATTTTTTTTTTGTTGAATTTATTATACAGGTGGCTTCTTTATAGATCTGTCTGATGTCAGGTTCAACCTGTTCTGAGTTCTTGGTATAAGTGCGATATTTTATTAATTTCCCCTCCCTATTCTGCTAGCAGATGGAGAAGATGAGATAATCATCCATGACCATTTCTGTCAAAGAGGTTAGTGAGGGGCAGGTGCTGTGCGTAGTGAGTAAAGCCACCGCCTGCAGTGCCAGCATCCCCTATGGGCACTGGTTCAAATCCTGGCTGCTCTACTTCCAATCCAGCTCTCTATTATGGCCTGAGAAAGCAGCAGAGGATGGCTCAAGTGCTTGGACCCTTGCACCCATATGGGAGACTTGGAAGAAGCTCCAGACCCCTGGCTTCGGATCAGACCGGCTTCAGTGGTTGTGGCCATCTAGGAAGTGAACCAGTAGATGGAAGATCTCTCTCCATCTCTGCCTTTTGTAACTCTGTCTTTAAAATAAATAATGAATCTTTAAAAAAAGGGGGGGGGGGTTAGTGAGCAAGAACTCCCAACAAAGGCATCCCTACTGCTGTGAAAAGTCCATTCTAGTGACTGGGTCAGGGCTTGACAGGCCACCTCATGATATGTAAGTCCTCACCCTGGGGCAAGATTGGCAACAGTAGCAGCTGTTTTAGCTATGCATAGAGGACCAAAAAGGCAAACACAGAGTCTGTGTAGACATTAACTTCCTTATCCCTGCTCAGCTTTAGGGCCTTCATCACAGATATTATCTCTGCTAGTTGAGCACATGTATTCAGGGGAAGAGGAAAGCTCTCAGTGGTCTCTTCTAGAGTGACCATTGCATATCGTGCTCTGCAGGTTCCTTGTTCCAGGGTTTGCTCCAATCTTTGTTTGCTCATCCTTCCTCATCCATCCTCATTTAACACAAAAATCAAGTTCCGCAAACCTTCTATAATAACATAATTTTTCCCTTTATTTCCTCTTTTTTATCCAAAACATGTTTCCATTAAAATCCTCTTTCTTTTCTTCCCATAACTAAGAATACATTCCCATGCTTATAACTCCCTCTATAACTTTACTTCCTATTGGTACCTTCAGCTAAAATCAGCCGTAATTTACTGAGGACTGGCAGAACTGGGCCTTAGACTTTGAAACGTTGTAGTCCCTCTCCACTAGGAAGTTGCCTATATCACCAACATAAAGCAGAGGAGTAGTCTGTGGATGGGAGCATTTTGAGAGGTTTCTCAATAAGACCTGCCTAAATGGATGTGGATGGGCATGGCAATTATAGCTTAACCAATCATTCTCTGGGTTGTCCAAACCTCTGGTTTAGTTTCTGTCTCAATCAGGGGAAGACATAAAGACTGTCCTGGGTCACAAGGACAATTACCCCCCTCCAGGATAATTAATGTCTTCCTACAGGGAAAGCTGGGATCTTTGCTATGATAAGGAAGGCACTTGTTTAAAAAAAAATCCAGCTACAACTTAGAGGCTAGGTAAAATATGTAACTAAGGCCTTTCCTTAGATACTTCACTGTTATGCCAAAGGATGAGGGGCTGGATTTGCTAGAAAGACAAAAAAGGCAGCTCCAGGGTCTAGGAGGAAATCAGTTTCCTTACCTTCTATACCTAGGATCACTCAGGACTCCTGAGAGCTGATGGTGTGGGTAGGAGAATCCCCAGATTACTTCAGTCCTGACAGGTCATCCGAGAGGGGAGCCTGCAACTATTGACCTTATTCTCTGGGGGCAGTCCTTCCTTCAGTGATCCTCAATGCAAACAGGATAGGGTGGTATTTTGGGGATTTCGTTTGTTTGTTTGTATTCTGGAATCCAGGATGTGGACATTCCTTCTTGATGTGCTCCATGTGACCACACCCACTGTACTTTGGGACACCTCAAGTCCATCAAGTCAGTGTGACCATAAAGCCACTACCATATCTGTGACCCTCTTCTTATCCCTTCGCTCTCATTGTTAGGTCTCATCCTGGTCCTGATTATAAAAAATATGGAAGTGATGACCTTAGAGATATGTTCTAATGTATTTTCTATTCCAATAGACCATTTCTAAATTTTTCTTCTAGTATCTGAGGCTGACTGGGTAATGAACTTTTCCTTTAGGATTGTCTACCCTTCAACTGAGATAGGAAGGTATGCTTAACTAAAGCCTCTCTCAGTCTCTCTGAGAAGGTCAAGGGTTTTTTTCATGGTCCTGGTCTATTATAAGTTTGTTGTAATTTAAGGGCTTGGTCCTGACCCTGCTTTGTCCCTCCAAGAAACAAGCAATGAAAAACTTTCAGTCATCTACTGGATCATATGCTTTGCTTTGCATTTAGAGCAATGCTATTCCTGAGGAACAGTTTGCTTTCCTGTAGGATATAGAAGCTATTGAGGTCCCTGATTAGGTGAGGCTATAAAATCAGTATAAAGTTCAGCCCCAAAAGTTTTGAAAGTCCTCTGTTTACCATTTCCTGTTAGGGTCTGATTTAGGAGTGGCATTACATATCTACAGGAGATCTCACTGAACTGAGTTGAAATCTGGAAAACCTCTGTGTATTTAACATAGGCATTGGGAAATCTACTCAAGTCTCCCTTCAACTGTCCAAGGTCCTGAAGAGGAAAAGTAGCCTGGACATGCATAGGACCACCAAGCCCTGTGAGAATTTTCTGGAAGGGTAAAATAGTAGTTGGCAGTCCGGTTTCCTGCTTTCTAATAGTTATCCCCTGATAGGGAAGCATAAGAGATAGGAAGATGGATTGGTGTAGACTGTGCAGGAGGCTCTATAGCAGACAGAGAACAGTGGACAGTTGGGGTCATGAGGGTATCTGCTGCAAATAGCACCAGGTCTGCTTTACATAGTTGGCAAAGTTCTGGTTTATCTCCCAGGGAAAATACTGCCTGGACATAAGAGATCACAGACCATATTCCTATCTTGTAATAGAAGAGATATACTTGGGGAATGCAGTTACCATTTCCCCTTTGTGTCACGTCTCTGCAATAGTGCATAAAAATAAAAGTTCATTTTTCTCCAAGTTTGAGGATCAAAAGTATCTCAGTGCCCAGTGGTGCACCCCAAGTGGTGCCCATGGAAGATAGCCTATTTCCTATCAGAAATGAGAGGACAAGAAACAAAGTTGTCCCTAAGTTTTGTCTCTTATCACTTGAGGATTTGCTCAGGTTCCTTGGCTATGGGAACACACTGCCATGGAGCTCACAACAGGGAGAGGTAAGAGAATAGGAGTAGATAGTTTTACTTGTACCCTCACATTTGCTCTTGATTCCTTGGGATTTGAGCAACTTCTTATGTGGCTTTATGGTTTGCATTGACTAGAAGGCAAGTATCTGAAAATGGGCTTCCTGAAAAGGCTCTCAGTTAAAACTCTAAAGGCAAGACTTTGCAAGAAAAGTGAGCTTCCTCACATCAGGACGATTAGACAAGGAAACTAGTGGAGGAGAAGCTTACCACAGTGGACCACCTCCAAATGGTGGGCTATTATAAGGAGAACCTGCCGAAAGAAGATCTGAAAATCCGAGGTTCCTGGACATGTGCCATGCAGTACCTGACAATAGAGAGTATAGTCTAGTATAGCCTTCAGTATTTCAGGGGAATCAGAAGACTGGGGTCTAAAAAGACAACCTTAGCCTACAGAGGGGACACCAAAGGTTTGCTGAGGCTAAGTAAGGTGGCCCAGAAAAGCCAGATTAAGAGGAGGAAGCAGGGTCAAGCAGATTTAATGGAGGAGGAGTGGAGAAGTTACAAGGCAAAGGAAGTGGCCAGAAGTCATGAGGAGAGTAAGATGGGGAGCCGAGAGGAACACCATGGGAAGGTGGTAAAGTAGGCATGAACAGAGAACAAAATGTAGATTTAATCTGGCCTGAAATCCTGACAGGTATTCAGAGTCTGTCCAGTCCAGGAGCTTTCTGCTAATGCCAGCCTTAAAGCTTCAGTTGCTCCCAGACTTCATCCCAGGCTCAGGCTTCAGGCAGATGTGCATGGAAGTAAACTGAGGCACAGCATGACCAACATTCCAAGTGACAGAAGGCAGTGGGAGACTAATCGCTTCTATCCCAGCAAGTCTAACATCTGAGCCCTTAAGACCAGCAACTGCGCTGACCACCTTTAACTGGTTGACAGATGCCTGGCGTTTTTACTTGATAGAGGACTAAGGGGGAGAGCAAGGATTTCCGACAACAGTGAAGGAAAAGCAGTCCACCTCTAGCCAGCCTTCTGACAATCCTGGATGAGCCCCAGCCAATGCTGCAGGAGTCTGTGTTTCATGACAGTGCAGAATGAGGAGCACAGACAAGGAAAGATGAGCACAGAAGCCAAGTTTACTGAAGTAAGAGAAACTCCCACACAAGGGAGAGGACCTTGGAGAAGGGCCGCCATCATGGTGTGCAGGGGTTTATACATTTGGGAGTATGAGGAAGTTTGTACAGGTTTTTGGGAACATTTAGTCACCAATGAGCTTCAGGCTGCTGGATGCTGCAGTTGATTTCTCAACAATGTTGCAGTGGATTCGTTTCTGAGAGGAGCAGCGTGGTGGGGGCAAGAGGCGCAGAGTCACCACACAGACCCCGGGAGTCACGTGAAAGCAGGCTTGAGGCAAGCAGCCCGCAGACTCGTTTATTTCAGTTGGTACAACAGTTTATATAGCCCAGACCAGCCAATCTGGTCAAGGGGCGGTCTATGCCCCAACCAATCACAGCCTGTTGCCAGGCAGTTTCCAAAGCCATCCAATCACAGCCTGTTGCCAGGCAGGCTCCGTTTGCCATGTGGGTTTCAAATCCATCCAATCTCAGACTGTTGCCAGGCAGGCTCTGTTGTCAGGTGGGATTCAAAGCCATCCCTGAGTAACTGACACTCGCTTGCCAGTGGCCACCTTGGCATGGCCTTCTCATTCCACCACAGCTGGGAACTTAGCTTCTGCTGTTGGACAGGTCTAGTTGTAACCTCCTCCTGTTTTGTCTTCAGTTCCTTTATCTTGATTTAAAGTAGAGAAGCATTTTGTTCCACACACCTTCTTCTCTATGTCGTACTTGAGGGAATGGATGCTTTGCACCCTTGACTATCTACCCTGACTTCTGCTGTCTCCTGTCTCTATCAACATCATACTGACATTTTCTTTTATAGTCATATCCACACCACTGAAATGACTCTTCTGCTTCTCTCTTTTAAAGACCCCCTCTTAAGTTCACATCTAAAAAATCCAAGAAAATTTCTCAATACTGAGCTCTTAAATTTACTCACAAATCTTCTTTGCCTGGTACTATACTCATGGATTCTGGAGATTGGGATACTGATAGAGTGAGGGGATAATTATTGTGCCCTCCACATTGATCTATGTGACCAGACTTTGCATTTGATAGGACAACAAACAAGACGCTGATGTTATCAAACTCTAATTCACTTTATTAGTCCCTATCTCTCTTGGTACATAACCACCATTTTAGATCAATTTTCTGCTGCTTCTATAAGCCACCTTGTTCTCTCAGATCTTTCCAATTCCTTTGTTTCCTGCTGCTTGAGATGCATTTTCAATGTTTTTCTACCAGAGTAATTCCTACTCATCCGTGTTTTATTTTAATTACAAACCACTTTAAACATATGGGAAGATAAAGAAAATAGCAGAACAGACCTCTGTACTTCAACCCCCAAGATTAAACAGATGTTAACATTGTGTTGTATTTGTTTCAAGTTTCTCTATTTTTAGAGGAATAAAACTTTACAGATATTACTAACATCCCAGCATCTCCTGTTCCCAATAATTTCCCTAGATGAAAAACAAATTCTTATTCGTCATTCATCAATCATGTTTGTTATAGTTTTGATTTCTTTCAACATGCAAATTAATACATATACTGATTTTTAATTTAATTTGTTCACTCAAAATTATATTGTTTTCTAAGATGCGTGTTGATACACAGGATTTTTATATTTAACTCTTCTATAATATCCCACCAAAAATGACTCATAATTCCACTGCATAATAACTCAAAATTTATTATTGCTTGCTACAAAATTTCTGTATTTTTTGCTATTATATGGTGCTGAAATGACCACTGCTATGAGAACTTACTGTGCTTGTGGACACATGCTCCTCTTGGATAACCATGTAAAAGCAACCTTTTCTACTCGATTTGATAGTCAACAAGTGGTTTCTCATGTGATTACATTACCACATCCTACCAAAATTTGTTATTATATTCTGATTAAACTATCTCTGTGAAAAAAAACGTGGATTTGTTGTTAATTAATCATGGTGCCCTACCCACCATTCTAAAAGTATATTTTCTTGTATGTTTGGTCTTCAAATTCCTTACATTGATAATTGATATCAGTTTGTATAGTTTTGCTTTCATGGTGTGCGTGCATATGCATGTGTGTGTGTGTTGAGCCTTGCTAAAGATCCTTGAACCTTGAAGTCATATAAAAATATTCAATCATATCTTCTAAGAATATGGGGGCTATTTACATATTTCACTCAAAATACATGGTATTTGCATTTGCATGCAATATTAGGTGATAATGCATAAAATATTCATAATTATTTCTGGACTCCCTATTTTGATCCATTTGTCCAAGTACCTGAGATTAAATCTTCCTCTTCATCTTATTCTTTCTCTTTTTGTATTAAGATTTATATTTTAAGGTAGTTTTAGATCCACACAAAATGGAACAATGTACAGAGTGTTCCCCTCTAATATTGCTTCCAAACACACACAACCTTCCCCACTATCAACCTCCAACCATAGTGGCCTGCTTCCTACACTCAGTGAACCTACCCTGGCACACCATTATCACTGGAAGTTCATCCTGAACGTTAGGGTCTACTCCTGGTGCTCTACGTCCTGAGGTCTTGACAATTATAATCACAGGAATCACTTGGTGTTATATCATACATAATTGTTTCACTTCCCTTTAAACCTTTTGTGCTCCAATTATTCACTCATTCCTTTCCTGAGACCATGGAAATAATTATTGTTTCCTTGTCCCCATAGCTTTGTTTTTTCCAGAATTTGGAATAGTTGGATCATATTCCTGTAGCTCTTCCAGACTTTATGCTTTGACTTGGTGATAGGATTTTTTTTTTTTTTTTGACAGGCAGAGTGGACAGTGAGAGAGAAAGAGAGACAGAGAGAAAGGTCTTCCTTTTCTGTTGGTTCACCCCACAATGGCCACTGTGACTGGTGCGCTGCAGCCGGTGCACAGCGCTGATCCGAAGCCAGGAGCCAGGTGCCTCTCCTGGTCTCCCATGCGGGTGCAGGGCCCAAGGACTTGAGCCATCCTCTACTGCACTCCCGGGCCACAGCAGAGAGCTGGACTGGAAGAGGGGAAACCAGGACAGAATCCGGCACCCTGACTGGGACTAGAGCCTGGTGTGCTGGCGCCACAGGACGAGGATAAGCCTATTGAGACATGGCGCCGGCCAACTTGGTGGTAGGAATTTAAGGTTCGTGTCTTTTGTGACTTAGCATGTTTATTGTTTCTTTCTTTTTTTTTTTTTAATTTTTGACAGGCAGAGTGGACAGTAGAGGGAGACAGAGAGAAAGGTCTTCCTTTTTGCCGTTGGTTCACCCTCCAATGGCCGCCACGGTAGGCGCGCTGCTGCCGGCGCACCGTGCTGTTCCGATGGCAGGAGCCAGGTGCTTTTCCTGGTCTCCCATGGGGTGCAGGGCCCAAGCACTTGGGCCATCCTCCACTGCACTCCCTGGCCACAGCAGAGAGCTGGCCTGGAAGAGGGGCAACCGGGACAGGATTGGTGCCCCGACCAGGACTAGAACCCGGTGTGCCGGCGCCGCAAGGCGGAGGATTAGCCTACTGAGCCACGGCGCCGGCCAGCATGTTTATTTCAACACTGAATAGCAATCCATTGTTTGGATTTACCAAAATTTATTTATCTTTTACATACTGAAGGGCAGCTAAGTTGCTTCCATGTTTTGGCAGTTGTGAACAGAACTTCTATAAATGTTATTGTGCAAGCTTTTGCACACATATGTAAAAATAAACACAGTTTCTGGGGCATATGACAAAAAATCCCTTTAGTTTTGTAGATATGTCAGACTCTGTTCCAAAGTGGCTGAGTCTGTTGGAATGAGAAAGCCATGCTAAGGTGGCCACGGCAACGGAAACTGCCTGGCAACAAGCTGTGACTTGATGGTTTTGGAAACCACATGACAATGGAGCCTGACTTGCAACAGGCTGTGATTGGATGGATTTGGAAACTGCCTGGCAACAGGCTGTGATTGGTTAGGGCATAGACCGCCCCTTGACCAGATTGGCTGCCTTGGCTATATAAGCTACTGTACCAACTGAAATAAAGGAGTCTGCAAGCTGCTCGCCTCTGGCCTGCTTTCACCTGGCTACCGGGGTCTGTATGGTGACTCTGAACCTCTTGCCCCTACCACGCTGCTCCTCTCAGAACAAATCCACCTCAACAGCTGAGGCATTTTGCATTCCCAACGTCAATGCATGAAGGTTCTTGTTGTTCTACATCCCTGTCAACACTTTATATTGTCATTATTGTAAAGTTTAATCATTGTAATAGATGTGGAGTAGTATCTTATTATTGATTTAATTTGCAAACCCCTAATGATAAATGGGTATCTTTCCAAGCTCTTCTTTTGTATTCTTTCTTAGAATTGTCTCTAATACTTTTATCCTTTTGCATGATTTTTTTTCCACATGATATGATGAATTTTCCAAATTACTTTTAATTTTTCATTTCTATACATTGCTTCTTTGTTTTTTTTTACTATGACTACTCTTTTCATGGTGTCTCTTCTGCTCTTATGCATTTGATTTTTTTTGCTGATTATTAATTAATTATATGTTTTCTATTAAAAGAGAGTCATCCAGGCACAGAGAGAGATCCAATGTTTTGGTCTGTTCCTCAAATACTTGTAATGTCCAGGACCAGGCCCATTCAAAGCTGGAAGGTTGGCATGAAATCCTGATTTCCCACGTGAACAGAAGGAACCTGCCTGCTGCCTCTCTGGATCTGCATTTGTGGGAATGTTGACTCAAGGGTGTGGTCAGATACCAAACCCAGTTACTCAGACGTGAAGTATGCTATCTTAATGGCTAGACTAAAGGCCTGCTACTTTATTCTTTTTTTTTTTTTTTTACAGGTAGATTTATAGACGGTGAGAGAGAGACAGAGAGAAAGGTCTTTCTTCTGTTGGTTCACTCCCCTCATGTCTGTTATGGCCGGTGCTGTGCCAATCTGAAGCCAGGAGACAGGTGCTTCCTCCTGGTCTCAAGCACCTGGGCCATCCTCCACTGCCCTCCTGGGTCACAGCAGAGAGCTGGACTGGAAGAAGAGCAACTGGGACTAGTACCCGGCACCCTACCCAGGACTAGAACCCGGGGTGCCGGCGCAGCAGGCGGAGGATTAGCCAAGTGAGCCATGGTGCCGGCCATGCTACTTTATTCTTAACATACTTATTTTAAAATTCTTTTATGATTGTCTACTATCTGATGAACTTGGATTCTCACTCTTGTGTTAATGATATAAGTTGAGTCTTTCTCTTGGTGGATTGCTACGTGTGTTACTATCTCTACTTCATGGCATTCTCTCTCTTCTGTGTGCCCCAAACTGAGAATTTCCCTTAAAAGTGGCTGTGTTGGGGTGGCACTGTGATGTAGAGGGTAAAGCACCAATTCCTGACCTGGCTGCTCCACTTCCGATCCAGCTTTCTTTTATGGACAGGAAAGCGTAGAAGATGGTTCAAGTGCTTGGGCCCTTGCACCCATGGGGGAGACCCAGAAGAAACTCTTGGCTTCTGGTTTCAGATTGGCCCAGCTCTGCCTGTTTCGGTCATTTGGGGAGTGAACTAGTAGATGGAAGATTCTCTCTCTCTCTCTCTCTCTCTCTGCCTGTGTCTCTCTGTAACTCTCTGTAAATTTCAAATAAATAAATAAAATCTTTTTTTAAAAGATTTTATTTATTTATTTGAGAGGTAGAGTTACAGACAAAGAGAGTGAGAGAGACAGAGAGAAAGCTCTTCCTTCCGTTGGTTCACTCCCCAAATGGCTATAACATCCACAGCTGCACCAATCCGAAGCCAGGAACCAGGAGCTTCTTCCAGGTCTCCCATGCGTGTGCAGGGGCCCAAGCACCTGGGCCATCCTCCATTGCTTTCCCGGGCTATAAGCAGAGAGCTGGGTTGGAAGAGGAGCAGCTGGGACTACAACCGGCGCCCATATGGGATGCCTGCGCTGCAGGCGAAGGATTAACCTACTGTGCCACGGTGCCGGCCCCAAATAAATAAATCTTAAAAAAAAAATGTTGCTGTGTTTGGCCAGCGCTGTGGCATAGCAGGTAAAGCTGTCGTCTGCAGGGCCAAGCATCCCATATGGGTACTGGTTCGAGTGCCGGCTGCTCTACTCTCAATCCAGCTCTTTGCCATGGCTTGGGAAAGCAGTGGAAGATGGCCCAAGTCTTTGTGCCCCTGCACCAAAATGAGAGACCTGGAACAAGCTCCTGGCTTTTGGCTTTGGATTGGTGCATCTCCGGCCATTGCAGCCATTTGAGGAGTCAACCAGCAGATGAAAACCCTCTCTTTCTCTACTTCTGCCTCTCTGGAACTCTGTCTTTCAAATAAATAAAAAAGTCCTAAAAAATACCTGGTCTTGCTGCTAAGTCGTGTTCCTTATTTGGTGGTTCTTAGACAATTTAGATAGTATAAATTCAAACTGTATAATGAAGGACAGGAACTCAAAATTATTATAGGAGATATTTTATCTCCAGTTGCATTTTCATATAGACTAGTTTCCTTGTCTCTGACCTTATTGTGAGATAATTTTTTTCCTGTCCCATCATTTCTGTAAAGATGTGACATGTAAGGTTCTAGACTTATTTGGAGATTGCTTTTCAAGTTATTTCATTAAAATCAAGATCTTACCTTTGAGCTATCACTGTTATAATCCAGGCCCCTAAACTACTGAGACCCAAATCAATAACACCACACGACTGTGCACACATGTACATGCACACATACATGTGGGCTAATTGAAACATACTCATCAATCACTCTAGTTTTCAGTTTAGGACAGTGTTTCTTTTTCTGCACTTGCAATTTTCCTTTTTTCCCCCAGTATGCTTAGTATTCTCAATCATTATCTTTTGCTAGATGCATATGATTTCCAGTGTATGTTTTATCAAACTTCTATAAAAAAGAGGAACCTTATTTATAACTTATGGCTAATGTCAAGCATTATTTCATCTAGGAATCCATCTTTATTTTTTACATTAATGTTTGGCAAATTGTTTTAAAAAAACAAAACATCACGGTAAATCCTAAAATTGAGTAGTTTTATATAATTTAGACACCTCTTCATCAACACATTCATATGACACAATGACAAGTCTGTCTTTTGTTCCTTGATGACTGCTTTGCTCTTGGCTGGAGACTTCTGAAATGTTTTGGCATAGCTGGAGGCACGTGTTCTTAAGCAACCTTACACATCTATTTTCATGGTAACTAATATTCTTAGATAAAAGCTACTAAAACAAAACTGTATGGCTTTCTTCATACTTCTCACAAATGATCCAGGTTAAGTGATGACGTCTACATGTATTGAACAAAATTTTTGTTAAATGGAGTTGAAAATTGTCTGGCCTGGGGAATGTATCTGTCCATGTGGTAGACACAGGATTGATTAACCCTACCTGGACTAACTGAGATGAGGGCTGAGCTACCACAGAAAGACACATTTATTACAGAAAGAGGGAATGAGGTAAGTTCATCCTGGTCTGGGAAAACCAATTGTAATTGTCACAGTACATTCTGTGACTTCCATAAACAGAATTATGTAATGACTTCTCTGAGCTCCCACAGTACTTTTCTGTATTGAACACTACAATACTAATGATATTGTTCTACTAAATTGTTTATTTGGATGTCACTTTTATTTTTCTGTCACCTCTTCAAGATAAGAATTTTTTTGTCTCACTTCATCCTTGAAAACCCAGTCCCTACTCCATTGTAATTGTATCACAAAGGTTATAAGAAAGGAAGAAAAGAAGAGAAGGAAGAAGGAAAAAAATGAAGATGAGAAACTTAAGCTGGGAAAAGTTAGAAAACTTTCCCACATCACTGCAAGTTAAGGACAGAGTAGCAGAATTTCCAAAATCCCAGTTAACCATGCTTTGTTAACGTACATATATTCCTAGGTGATAACATGAAATATTTATAATATAGTCTAGGAAAAATACCAAGTAAAATTGGAAAATGAACACATAAAAGGAAATCACTTGCTCAATTATTTGAATAGTTCATGTAAATTACTAAGGTTAAATGTAGCTAGCTTTGGAACTTCCAATTTATCATTTGGCTTCAGGATCCATTTTCTTGTGATTCTATTTTGCCTTCCTCTGAATTCAACTTTTATCTCAGGCTGGTGTTCTCAAAGTGGTAAAATGGCTGTGAACTTCCCTGGCCCCATGTCATCCCATTGTATCATCCAAGGAAAGCTAAAGTTGTTATGGAAGTTAAAAAAAAAAGGCTGACTTTCAGGGTTATCAATAAATATCCCACAATAGTAGTGTTCCTATCATGTGCTCTCCACAAACACACAAACAAATTCTCTGACCTAGAAGAATGGGCTTCACTCTTTGACTTACTTCAGTCAGGGTCATCCTGAGCTGTGGATAAGAGCAGCTCACTGAAAAAAAAAAGAAAGAAAGAAAGAAAGAAAGAAAGAAAGAAAGAAAGAAAGAAAGAAAGAAAGAAAGAAAGAAAGAAAGGAAAAAAAGAAAAAAAAAGAAAAACCATGTAGCTCAAAATATGAATGTTTGGTTTCTAAGTTGGAAAGTTTTGATTAGGAGGAGGATAAAGGAACATTGATCTATAAGTAAATACAACACCACCATCAAAAAACATTGTTTATCTCTCTGTTAGATAATCTTTCTGTAGATGGTGACAATGGCTAATACACTGTTCATTCATTACTTGTATTTGCCATTGAATAATTTATTTGCTGCTGATGGTGATATTAATTTTTTCAGGACCTATCAAATTTATTCTGGGTTTGCCTTTGTCTTCTGAAATCTCTTCATTGACAGTATAAGCATCCACATAGTGTTTCAATCCCATAAGTTGAAAGCTCTGTTGTAAATGCCTAATCTAATTGTGTACTTAATTTATACAACATAATACCCAACTAATTATTATCTTCAGTAATTAGTAAATTTATTTCAAATATCCTATTTTACAGATTGGACATCAATTTTGTGTCACCCTGTTGTTAACTTATATTCACACAGTGAGTTCTGTACTCCTGAATTCAATAGATGCAGGGCATCCATCTGGATTAGTCTAAGTTTGCATTGTGTACTTGAAACTCCACACCTTCTCTCAGAAAAGAAAAAAAAATAACAAATTTAGATTTGTTTCCCCTACTTCTAGCTCCTGCTGGGCTTGTGTAAACTATACCACTGTTGATGTCAACAAAGCACAATCAGCACAAGATAATCCACTGCTATTACTCAGAGTTAACTGCAACAGATTCCCTTCTGTGCACAGTTTTGAAAGCTTGTCAACATACAGCAGCCACATACCCACTGAGCTTAACCAGATGTGAGGATCTGGCTGGTCCTGTCAGTCCCAGTGGAGGCCTTGGCCAGCACTTTCAAATCTTTGACCTTTTTGTCACCCTCCAACAACAGAAGCACTAATGAAAAGTGTTTTTTCTTTCTTGCATTCTGGTTCTTTTTTCTCTATAGATGTGTAATTTCCATTTTCTAATTTTTCCTCTCTACTTTTTCTTTCTGCTATCAACTCTCTGTCTTGGAGCTTGGTGAAGTGACAGAAATGCTTTTTCTTGGATTTTTGAGGGAAAGTCATATAGAAAGATAAGATATTATCTTGGCTGCTTGAAATAAGTTAAAAGTGTGTATTATAATACCTTACAGATGTAGAATACTTAGGTTTACAAATCTCTCATGTGTGTATTGGCTCAAATATCACAAAATTCAACTGGAATGGGTTGCTCAGAAAGTTGATAATAATATCTGGAATCACCTGTGTGTGGTAGTGAGTGACCCACACACAAATCTAAGGCCAATATCAGTGTCTTTTAACAGCTATCTCCTTGAATGCCATAGTGTTGAGTAGCTTTTAAGGAAAAAGGTAGAACACATGTGATTCTTCACTTACTTTTGTTTGCTGTTTTCATTTATTTGATTTACCCTCATGTTTCCTAGAGTGACATAGGTCATACTAGAAAATTTGTTGTGTTCCCACAGTTTTAATTCACAACCATTTATTAGTTCTTTAGTAGATAATTAGGTAAACAATTTCAAAATTATTCCAAAAGCACATTGTAAAGATAGTTGGCATTGGATGCAGAGTCTCCAATATTAATGATATGAAAAGATGAGGACCATCAGTGATTTTGCATGGGTCACAGTCAGGTGAAGCCACATTAGAGTATTCTGATACAATCTGAACAATTTGTGCTTAATCTGAATAAGTGCACTGTAATAATCCTATGATCACTTGTGATGTTGGAATTAGGGGAAGTTGAAGGGATTAGTGATACTTTATAGTTTTAAGTGAAACCAGAACTGATAGAGGCTTACCTGACTATTGGATCATAGCTGAGGTAGGTAAATTCTGCATGTTTCAATAATCCAATCTCAACTTCTTGGCAACTGCTTTGACAAATTGCAAGGACTCAGGATAGCATCCTGGTTAACAGAAGAGGGTGGATCCTATACTTAGAAATCTCAAGATTTGGCTGTTCTGCAACACAAGCAAAGTGTGGATGCTGAAAGTCTTGAAGGTACATAAGGGATGATTTGGTTCAAACAGTGAGTAACAGACACATCCAAGATACTGTGCATTAAAGGGCTTCATATGGGTCTCCCACATGGGTATCAGGGGCCAAAGCACTTGTGTTATCTCTGCTGCTTTTCCAAGGCCATTATCAGAGAGTGGAATCAGAAGTGGAACAGTCAGGACATGAACTGGCATCCATATGGGATGCTGAAATTGAAGCCTGCTGCTTTACCCACTATGTCACAATACCAGCCCTGCAACATTTTCACAACATTGCTTAGCAGACATACTGTTTCACATGATGGATATATGACTTCATCATATCTTGGAATGTCATTTAGTATTCTAGACATAACCTACTGTATAAGGCGAGGAGAAGCTATATCAATAGGTGTATTTAGTTCCATGACATGGGTTAAAAATGGAAGAATAAGCATTTCACTTCTTTACCTAATGCCTTCCCAAACTCACTTAAACTATCTTTAGACATGAGCACTGAAAACTAGGTGAAAAATTATTTTCTATGTCGCTTATTATTTACCTTTTTCCACAATGGAGGACACAAACGAAATGTGTATTTCCCAGACTGTGGAGCAGACTGATTTGACCACATCATCTAGGTATAACCTAGCACACCCTTGTAGTCAATATTCTGGGACATGATCTCTTTTGTGAGAAACAGTAGAATTCCCTGTAACCTGCAAAGAAATGTGAAGGAGATATTTATATATTCTCAGTCAACCCATAAGTAGTAACTGGATATTAATTGATGACAACATTCATTCTTCTGAATCTTAGATTCATATTTCAATCTACAGAGTATTTCTTCAGAATATCCATGTTTTCCACACATTAAGCCTTACAGACTTATGAGATCATTCTTTCATTGCAAGGTGCCCTTCTTGTGTGACCAACAATTGAGTTCAGAGCAAATTTCACAGCATGACATAGTTTAGGTAAAGAAAAAGCTTCAACAAGGAAACTAAGAAAAGGGTCAGCAAAAAAAAAAAAAAAGTGAAGGTACATATTCTCTCCACATCTCATTGTATTATTGGAGAAGCATGCTGAAAACATGGCTGACACTCTACTGGACATATCATACACATGTGCAAGCACGTGCAAACATGGATGCAAATTGCCGGTATTCACAAGGACTAGTTGGCCACTTGGATTTGCAGGGCATCCATTGACATGCATCATCTGAGAAAATAGGCTTTGAGTGGCAGGCATTTGGCTTAGATGTCAATGCTGAATGGGGCACCTATATACTCTATCAGAGTGCTTGGGGTCAATATCTACATTTGAGTCCTGATTATAGTCTTGTGCTAATGTTGAACCTGGAAAGCAGTGATGGTAACTCAAGTAATTGTGTCTCTGCTACTCATGCAGAAAATGTTAATTGAATTGCTATCTCCTAGTTGTAGACATTTAGAGTACGAGTGAATGGGAGCTCTTTCTCCCTCTCCAATATATAATTCAACAATAAAAAATAAATAAATAAATTTAAAGAAGGATTGTAAAACTGAAGCAGCATGGAGCTCATTGGAACATGAAGCAGTTCTGGCAGGAGGCTGAAGCCACTATCCAAGAGTAAGTTGTAATTAGGTGCTGTTCCTCATCCTGGAAGAAGGGAAAGCCATTGGTTCCCATTGATGCTGCTCTAGGGAAGCCAGAAGGAGCACCACACTGGTTTTCAGAAAGCCTTGCCTCTTACATCAGAGCCTATTATATAGTCCAAGGAGCAGTGTATATGACCCTAGAATATTTGTCCTCAATGGAATAAAATTAAAATGAATATTCATTTCTTACACAAATGTCTAAATTCTCAGGAGCAATTGATAACTGTTGGACAGTATTCAGCATTTGGGCAATAACAGTTTTCATCCTGTGGAGTAAAACAAAATTTTTTATTATCCACCTATGAAGATAACTTTACCCAGAAAGATTCCAGATCTCCTTGTGAGAATGTGATGCTGTACTCATAATTTAACATAAATCAAGTTTGATTGGATATTATAGCAGTGTTAGCTCAAATAAAGTAATGACCATACTTGAAAAGTACATTCTTAATCATAGAGAGATGATTTTCATGTAATACTTTTGGAAGAGGTACCCAGAGGCATGTGAGAAGTGAGATCAGATGGCCTGGTAATATTATGAACATGATAAATGTCCATTTTAATGCATCCAAATTAGTGAAATGGCTGTGGCTTATGAGAAAATTAAATTTCAGTGTCTTCATTCACATTTAACAATTCTGCTAGTTTTCTCCTTTATTATTTTGGAATAATATATATAATATATCATAATTTCATTTTATCATTATATATATTCTTCCACATTATACTGGTTAATGTATATATTCATCTGTAGGAAAATAACACATGTAATTTTATTATTGTATATTAATGTTTGCCATAAACAGTGTGGGTATTCAAATATACTGGTGATATATTTTATATGGTATTATAACAACTTAGAACCTAAATTATAATTTATATAAAATTGCAACTATTCTTTTTGTCTATGTACAGTTTTCCTAAAGGTATAATTTTATGAACTCCAGCAGTCACTTCATTTACTTTAAATTCTTTTTAAAATCACATTCACAATGTATTCCCATTACCTGTGAATGTCTATATTGAAATGTAAGAAATTTTCAGTTAGGGAGAAAATGATCTCATATGTAACCATGATTCAAACTAATGCATGCATCTGTATGTGTGATTTGTTTGAGTGATGCATGGCGTGTGTGTATATCTTAATTCCCTTGAATAGTCCATAAGTAAGAAGCACATAAGTGTATTCAGAAATGCAAGAATTATTAGGCAATTGGTATATAATATCATATGTTCAACAGATGATTTAGTTCAAATTGGATATTCTGGAGAAAAAGAGAGATATCTTTCCTTTGCTGGTTCATCTCCTAAATTACCTACAACAACCACGTCTACAATAGGCCAAAGCCAGGATCCAGTAGTTCCAAGTTTGGGGCCATGACCTGCTGCCTCCCAGAGTGTGCATTGGTACGGAGCTAGAACAGGGGCCAGAGCCATGACTGAAATCCAGGAACTCTGATGTGGGATGTGGCTTTCTCAAGTAGGGTGTTTAACTGCTGTGCCAAGTGCCTACTTGTCTACTTATCATTGACACATTTATCTTTATTAGAATTTTATCTTTATTATCTTTCAGAGATGCCGTGGTTCATTTAAAGTATGTGGAAAGCCATATCTGCACATTCAGTGACCTGACTTCTCTTTTTCTCAAATGCTGCTGATGACAAATGTGAAGCAGTAGTCAGTTAACAAAAGCTCTTCCATACTTAAATATCTCAGAGTTTGTTTTCCCATTTTCCCTAAGAGACAATTCCTGATGATGGCCCTAACCATCCCCAGAATTTGGATAGCAGTCAACCTAAATTTTCTCTTTATTAAATTGGAGCAATTCAAGGTTTCTGATCTCAGTCTGTACATTTCTGCTCCAGCCTTGATATTTACATCCTGTAAGTACTTGTAAACAATTACCATATCCCCTACTTAGTTGTCTGTTAGCCAAGCTAAACAGATTGAGCTCTTTAATCTTTTCTCATAAATCAATCTCTCCATTCCCTTAATTACTCCTGATGTTCAGTTTTGAACTTTTTCCAATATGCTCTTCATATTTCTCATACTCAGTTTCCCAGAACCAAAGTAGTTTTTTAATGGATTCATGTTCAAATTGTGCTTATTCAATTGAGAAAACCTGCAGTAGAAGATGTTTTCTACATCATTCAGTTCTCTGCATGGTACATGAAGCAGAAACACCACCATCAGGATCCTCATTATCAAATACACTTTAGTATGCTCTTTTATGGCCTTGTGCCAAATCCCAAGGCCACCATATGACAGGTGAAGGGTAATGGCTTTAAGATTGTATGGGCAAGAAGACTTCATCTAATAAAAATTAAGAAACTGCCACACTCTTTCATGATGTAAATATGAGAATGAGTTCATTTTCATGCATTAGGTTGGCCAAGAATTTCTCTAGACATGGGCTGGCCAAAATTTGGTGTCTTCATTCCAAATCAATTCTTATGAAATATGAGGCTCTATTTATAATTTTTGTGTTATTGATTAGATAAATTCTCTATCAGAAATGGAGAGTTAGGATTTAGTTTTCAAAGTAGGGTCTAGAGTGTTTATTACTAACATTTAATATCCTAAATGGGAAAGAGGAGAAACACAGTCAAAGTCAGCTATGGGTTTTCTTTTTTTTTTTTTTTTTCTTTTTTGGACAGGCAGAGTGGATAGTGAGAGAGAGAGACAGAGAGAAAGGTCTTCCTTTTTGCCGTTGGTTCACCCTCCAATGGCCACTGCGGCTGGCGCATCTCGCTGATCCGAAGCCAGGAGCCAGGTGCTTCTCCTGGTCTCCCATGCGGGTGCAGGGCCCAAAGACTTGGGCCATCCTCCACTGCCTTCCCGGGCCATAGCAGAGAGCTGGCCTGGAAGAGGGGCAACTGGGATAGAATCCGGTGCCCCGACCGGGACTAGAACCCGGTGTGCCGGCGCTGCAAGGCGGAGGATTAGCCTGTTAAGCCACGGCGCCAGCCAGCTATGGGTTTTCAACACAGCAGTATGCTAGGAGCCCTATGATCTCATTTTCCCTGCTTAATGCTAGGAGGGTGAAGCAGACAACATGGATTTCAAAATGAGGCTACAGAGCAAGAAAGGTTCTTGTCTAGGATGGTAAATTGTCACCAAGAATCTAGGAGTGATTAAAATGTTGAAGATGGGGCCAGTACTGTGGCATAGCAGGGAAAGTTGCTGCCTGCCGTGCCAGCATCCCATATGGGCACCGGTTTGAGATCTGGCTGCTCCACTTCTGATCCAGCTCTCAGATATAGCCCGGGAAAGTAGTAGAACATGGCCCAGGTCCTTGGGCTCTTGCACCCTCATGGGAGATCCAGAAGAAATTCCTGGCTCCTGGCTTCGGATGGATGCAGCTCTGACCATTGCAGCCAACTGGGGAGTGAATGAGCTGATGGAAGACCTCTCTCTCTAAGCCTCTCCTTCTCTGTCTTTGTAACTCTGACTTACAAACAAATAAATATTTTTTAAAAATTTTAAGATTATTTTATTATTAAATTCTGTTTTAGAAATGTAAAAAGAAAAAGCCATTGTAATCCATAAACTGTACTTTGGAAAATTATATTTACTAAATAAAAGTGTTTATAATAAAAAAAAGTATAAAAAATGTTTTGAAGTCCTAAAAGGAAAAGTCACATTCTTGTAAATAATTCAGTAACACGACTCGAAAATCTAAGCACATTAAGTATAATTAAAGAGAATTAAAGAGAAAAAAAGACAAACGGATATGCGACAACCATATACACAAAATTTCACAAAATATAGGAGACATGTTAGTGTATCAGTAATCCCATTAATTACTTACATAAGACTGAAGGGATCCTCTTTCTATCTTCTCTGTCATGCTATTTTAATCTTCCTTCCATATTTGTTGGAGATTTAGAGATTTCTAATCCCTCATTTAACTTATTATTATTCATAGAGAGCATGTAACATGTGACTTACTAGTCTCAAGTCTTGAAGTAACTAGGAATGCCAGGCAATTGTTGTATAGGGTAATAGTACCTTCTCCAGGGTTGAAGGAGGTTATGAGATCATACTGGTGATTTTTTTCTCAGTACCAGGTATTAAAATTACAGAGCATGTGTATTAAACTCTTGTTGGTCTTACATGTCTTACTTTGAGTCACAGCAGAAACAGATCCTGAGAGAAGGATTCAAAAGCAAGTACAGTCAGCCATTTTTGGGAGCTCCTTATCTGTAATTCAACCACTAGTGCCAAGAAAAAGAAAATCATATTAACTGATCATGTCTAGGTTTTATAGATTGCCATTAGGTCCATTTGGTCTATAGTGTCAATTAACTCTCTTGTTTCCTTGCTGATTTTCTGTCTGGTTGATCTGTGCTTTGCTGAGAGTGGAGTATTGAATCACCAGTTACTTTTGCATTGGAGTCTATGTCTCCCTTTAGGTCCATTAACATTTCTTTTAAATAGCCAGGCACCCTGCAATTGGGTGCATACACATTTATTATAGTCACATCTTCCAGTTGAAATCATCACTTAGTCATTACATAGTGCCCTTCTTTGTCTCTTTTAACAGTTTTTATGTTAAAGTCTGTTTTGTCTGATATTGGGATGGCAAGTCCAGCTCTTTTCTGGTTTCTGTTAGCATGGAATATCTTTTTCTATCCTTTCACGTTCAGTCTGCATGCATCTTTGTTGGTGAGATGTGTTTCTTGTATGCAGCAAATAGGTGGGTCTTGTTTTTTATTCCACCAGTCTGTACCTTTTAATTGGGGAGTTTAGGCCATTTCCATTCAAAGTGACTATTGACAAGTAATGACTTGGCCCTGCCATTTTTCTATAAATATCCCTGTTTTTTACTTTGGATTTCTTTTGTACTTCTACTGGAAGGCTTTCTGCTTTCTCATTGTCTCATAATGACAGCTATATTTCCAAGTGTAGTATATCCTTAAATATGTTTCGTAAGCCTAGACAAGTGGCAAAAAATTCTTTCAATTTTTGTTTGTTAATTCACCTTCATTCATAAATGGGAACTTTGTGGGGTACAGTATTCTGGGTTGACAGATTTTTCCTACTCCAATCTCTATTTCCACACCTCAGGAACTCCTACTACTCATAAGTTGGATCATTTCATAGTATCCCATTGATCTCCAATATTGTTTTTATGTTTTCTATTTTTTCTTGTTTTTTTTTTAATTTTTTTTTCTCTGACTGTAAGATTTCCAAAGATATGTCTTCTAGTTTGGATATCTTTTGTTCTGCCTTGCCAAGTCTGCTGTTGACTTTCCACTATGTTTTTTATTTGGTCTATTGAATTCTCCATTTCTAATATTTCATTTTGATTTCTTTTGAAAATCTCAATTTCATGTGAAAATTGCCACAGGGCTTGCACTATAGCTTAATGGGTTAAGCTGCCACCTGCAGTGATGGCATCCCATATGGGTACCAGTTCAAGTCCTGGCTGCTCCACTTCTGATTCAGCTCACTACTATGGCATGAGAAAGTAGTGCAAGATGGCCAAAGTCCTTGGCTTGGGCTCCTGCACCCATGTGGGAGACCTTGAGGAAGCTCCTGGCTCCTGGCTTTGGACTGGCACTGCTCTGGCGTTGTGGCTGTCTCGGGAGTAAACCAACGGCTGAAAGATCTCTCTCTCTCTCTCTCTCTCTCTCTCTCTCTCTTCTCTGTAACTCTGCCTTTCAAATAAATATAAATAAATCTTTAAAAAATTTCATGCATTTTGGCCAGTGCCATGGCTCAATAGGCTAATCCTCCACCTGCGGCACTGGCACCCCAGGTTCTAGTCCCAGTCGGGGCACCAGATCCTGTCCCGGTTGCCCCTCTTCCAGGCCAGCTCTCTGCCATGGCCCGGGAGTGCAGTGGAGGATGGCCCAAATCCTTGGGCCTTGCACCCACATAGGAGACCAGGAGAAGCACCTGGCTCCTGGCTTTGGATCAGTGTGGTGTGCTGGTTGCAGCATGCCAGCCACGGCGGCCACTGGGTGGTGAACCAATGGAAAAGGAAGACCTTTCTCTCTGTCTCTCTCTCTCTCTCACTGTCCACTCTGCCTGTCAAAAAATAAATGAATAAGTAAATAAATAAATATTTCATGCATTTCATGTATGGTTTTCTTAAATTAATGGATTTACTTCTGATTGGTTTGTAGTATTCTTATGATTAATTTTTTGAATTTCATTTCTAGCATTTCCTCAATCTCTTCATCTTTGCACTGTAATATTGAAATGTTGTGTTCCTTTGAGGGGTCATGTGCCTTCCTTATTCTTGTTTCTAGAATTTCTGCAATTATTTTAGGATTTTTAATGATTTATTTATTTATTTGAAAGAGTTACACAGAGAGACTAGAGGCAGAGAGAGAGAGAGAGAGAGAGAGAGAGAGAGAGAGAGAAAGAGAGAGAGAGGTCATCCATCCTTTGGTTCACTCCCCAATTGACTGCAATGGACTGAATTGCACTGATCCGAAGCCAAGAGCCAGGAGTTTCTTCTAGATCTCCCACAAGGGTGCAAGGCCCAAGAACTTGGGCCATCTTCTACTGTTTTCCAGGCCATAGCAGAGAACTGGATTGAAATTGGAACAGCTGGGTCTTGAACCGGTGCCCGTATGGGATGCTGGCACTTCAGGCCAGGGCGTCAACCCGCTGTGCCACGGCACTGGCCCCTTGGCATTATTTTTGTCGTTGTTGTTCCTTCTTCTGGTGGATTTTTATCTTTAGGCTATGCTTCTATAGCTGAACTGAATGTCTTGCAGTTTCAGTAAGTAACAAGAGGTATGTTCTGGATATGGTCAGGGAGCTCTGGTCAATGTTCTAGGGAGGGATGAATTTCCAGGGTAACACCCAAGATGGGTGTGGTATAACAATATTCAGCTACACCCTGCACCTTCTCATGTAACCACCCAGTCTTGGAGGTCTCAGCATACAAGGCTCCCACAGTCACTGGGTCCAGAGGTTTCTCTCGACCCTGCCATTCTGTGCATCAATGGAGAGGTAGATGTTCCCCTAAGCATTTTTTAGATAGATGCCCCTAGGCATTTTCTCCTGGGAGGCTGCGAGTTCAGGAGCCCCACTGTCCCACATAGATGCCCAGCCACCTCCCAGCCAGGCTCAGTCAGGGACTGCAGATCCAATCCCTCTGCAAGAATCTCTGGATCACACGCAAGCACTAGAGCCGCAGGCCAAATGTAGCTGCCTGTTCACCTCTGCCACTGTCTCAGTCAGCGGCTCTGTTTGGTCCAAAGACTTCCACAGCTGCTGCTGCCCTAATCCAATCCATGGCCTCTCTCAGCTGGACAGTCGGCACTGTCTCCCCAGAGACTGGGGGGTGGGGGGTGGGAATCAAACATCTCTTTCCACTTCCACTGGGTCGGTGGATAACCACCAGCAACCGCCAGCCTCCAGGGCTCCAGTCCGGACCCACACCACGCTCTCCCTCTGGCTCTGTCACCGTGGGTGCTGCGGTCTGGCCTCATCGTTGTCTCCAGGCTGTCGTCTTCTCTGGCTCTCCAGCTCTGCAGCTCCACTGATGCCTGTGCTGCACGCCGGCACCGTCCACACAGGTTCACACTGTTTCACCTCCTCCTGCGGGGCTTCCCGTGTTGTTTTCTTTCCACTTTTCCCCTGAGAGTGGATTTCGATACTGTGCTCTTCACTGTTTATCTTTAGCCCGGAGAAGCATGTTGCTCCCTACTCCACCATCTTTCAACTCTCATATGGTGGACATCTTAACCTCTAGGCCAAACTTGTCCCGTGTTTTTCCAGTTGTTGACTATATGCATTAAATAAATCATACATTTGGGAAACATTCTTTTTCTTTTTTTTTTTTAAAGATGTACTTTATTTTATTTATTTGAAAGGCAAAATTACAGTGAGGAGGAGAGACAGAAACAAGGAGAAAGTGAGAGAGAGAGAGAAAGAGAGTAGAGAGAGAGAGATGGCTGGGGCTGAGTCAGGCTGAAGCCAGAAGCCTGGTGCTTCTTCCTTGACTCCCATGCAGGTGCAGCTTCGCAAGCTTCTCTCCCAACCGATACCAACCTCTTCTAGGTCAGAGCTCATAGCAATGTGGTGATTCAAGGTTCTGAACCGCAGTCACTTGCATGTATCACTTCAGTGTCCCTGGATTTTTCTCTCATGATGCTAGCTTTGCTGCCTCTGCCTCTCTGTAACTCTGCCTTTCAAATAAATAAATAAATAATTCTTTAAAAAGGAAGCATCAGTAGAGAAGTGGGAAGTTAAGAGTGGGGGAGAAGGAACCGAAGTTCACCACCAAGCACTGCACTGCAGTTTAACAGGGGCTTTGTTCCACTGGAGAACTCAGGGATATGGAGTCAAACTGCATCCCAGAATCATCCCAAAGCAGAATGCATATGGATTTGCACAGTTCTGTGGAGAAAGGTTGCCTCTGAGGGACATTGATTCCCTAGGCTTTCAGTCACAAACTTGGGCTTCACAGACCAGCTAAAGCCTGTAGGTAAAGGTGAAGAGGTGCTGGCATTTGGAGATGCAGCTGATGTGAGTAGGATTAATGTGGATAAGGGTATCTTCAGGAACCACAGACTTTTGACTCAAATTATACAAAGGAGAACTGAAAAGGGAAAAATTGGATGTTCTAAAATTATATCCCAATGGCTTTTGTCTGCAACACAATACTGTAACATATATTCATCCATCCTTTTCTTGTTCCTGCCAAAGCTCCATTTCAATGGACCTTTCTTATGATAAATAATTAGAAACTAGTTTCTAATATTCTGTTTTAGTTTGCCTTTTTCTGTCAAAAGAATAACTTTGCTTCAGAAAACTTCTGCAATTTATTGGAAGGATAAGATGAAGTATAAATATAAATCTAACTTCAGAAATAATAAAATGTTTCCTGTAGGAAACTCATTCTACCTTTTAGTACAGGACATCTACTGAAGACATTTTAAAGAATTTGGAGGACCTACAGCTGCTTTTACCTGACAGTGCAAGAATCATTTCTGGCATTGCTAGTCCTATTGTTTAACAGACTAATAAAATCATATCAGGAGCCTCTCTTTTCTACTTCTCAAATCATCACTCTCTATATAACCCTGCAGTGCACTGGACAAAAGGATAGGTTAGAACTAAAAAACAAACGGCCTTCCCAAACAGAAACCTCAGAGGGGACAAATTATTTAGGTAAACTTATAAACCTCTTGAACATAGCAGAGGAAAATTATATAAATAATTTGAAGAACAGCTAGTATAAATTAAACTGAAAACGATTAAAATTTAAGGAGAGGCTGGCGCTGAGGCTCAGCAGGCTAATCCTCCGCCTTTGGCGCTGGCACACAGGGTTCTAGTCCCTGTCAGGGTGCCGGATTCTGTCCCGGTTGTTCCTCTTCTAGTTCAGCTCTCTGCTGTGGCCAGGGAGTGCAGTGGAGGATGGCCCAAGTGCTTGGGCCCTGCACCCCATGGGAGACCAGGAGAAGCACCTCGCTCCTGGCTTCGGATCAGCGCGGTATGCTGGCTGCAGCGGCCATTGGAGGATAAACCAACTGTCCACTCTGCCTGTCAAAAAAAATTTAAGGAGAAAAATGAATGAAGGAAAAATGCCACATGGTGTCCATGATGTGAGCAACAATATACAATGGTGTTATACATATGTAGTTGGACTTGTAAAAGACAAGGGAGAAATATTGGTAGAGACAAAATAGTGGAAAGGATCAGAAGTGAGAAGTTGCTGAAAATGAAAGACAACTATTGATCTAAAACAAACAAACAAAAAAAGCTGGGTTAATCTCCAGAATGAATATTACAAAGTAAATCACATCAACATTCAGCAAATTCAAATTTTTGAAAACCAAACGTGAAAATAAAATCTTGATAATAACTAGAGAAGAAAACTGTATAATATAGAAAGGGAACAAAGGCAAGAGTGATAGCAGACAGCTCTTCAGAGAAAATGTAATCTAGAAGAAATGGAAATCTATATTTAAAGTACTAAGTTATTTTTTAAAATTTGTCACACTTGATTTATACATTAATTAAAAAATCAACAGAGACCGGCGCTGTGGTGTAGCTGTTAAAGCCCCAACCTGCAGTGCCGGCGCCCTATATGGGTGTCAGCTGGGGTCCAAGCTGCTCCACTTCTAATCCAGCTCTCTTATATGGCCTGAGACAGTAGCAGAAAATGGCCCCAAGTCCAAGATGTACCCACGTTGGAGACCCAGAAGAAACTTCTGTCTCCTGACTTAGGATCCGCTCAGCACTGGACATGGAGCCATTTGGAGAGTGAACCAGCAGTTGGAAGATATTTCTCTGTCTCTTTCTTTCTTTGCATCTCTGTAACTCTGCCTTTCAAATAAATAAATAAATAATAATAATAAATCTTCAGTAGACCTACACTACAGGAAATCTCTAATAAAGCTATTTTGTCTCAAAAGAAATTATACTTAAAACAAGAAAAAGTGCAGAGGAAAGAGAATATGAAATCCCAGTTATATTTAACATTACTGTGTAGCACAAAATTTTTAGATTTTATGTCAAGCTGCATGTATGTAGATAAATACTTTTGAAAAAAAGTCTTAGCAAAAGAATCAATGGGGGTGCCAGCACTGTGAGTAGCTAAAGTCACTGCCTGCAATGCCAGTATCCCATGTGGGCAGTGGTTCGAGTCCTGGCTGCTCTACTTCTAACCCAGATCCCTGCTAATGGCCTGGGAAAAGCAGCAGAGTATGGCCAAGTGATTGAGCCCCTGCACCATGTGGGAGACCTAATGGGAGACCTGGAAGAAGTTCCTTTTTAATGTGCTGGGAAAGCAGCAGAAGATGGTCCAAGTTCTTGGGCCCAACCACCCCTGTGGGAAACCTGAAAGAAGTTCTTGATCCTGGCATTGGCCTGGCCAGGCTTGGGCCATTGGGGCCATTTGTGTGTGTGTGTGTAAACATGTGTGTGTCTCCCTCTTTCTGTAACTTTACTTGTCAAATAGAAAAAATAAACCTCAAAATAAATAAATAAAAATAAAAATGGAACAAACTCCTAATTCATCCAACTCTGTAAAGAAATCTTTAGAAAATTATGATCAGTAGAAATACCCCATTTCCAAAGACTAAATATTCTATGATTACATTTATATAACAGTCTTTAATTGATAGAATTAAGATCACAGACAGGGAGAACTTCTTCATGATTGCTAAGGGTTAGAGATAGGATGAGAAGAAGAGCAAGGGGTAGGAGTGGCAATATAAGGGCAGCTTGAAGGGTTCTTATGGTGATGGAAATGCATATTGTATACAAAGTGCATATTGTGTAATGTGTGGTCCAGCAGTGTTGAATCAAGGAAGGTATGGAATTCCAACTATCCTGTACTTGGCTTTTGACAACATTGGCAGTCTTATTTTGCTAAAATTTTATAAGTATGGTTTGTAAGTTATTACCATTGGTTAACAGAGTAAAAGAGTACATAGGATCTTTCTCATTTTTTAAAACTCTGTATTAACTTACAAAACTTTCAACATAAAAGTTAATTAAAAATTAAAAATAAAAAAGTTAAAACATTTTAAAATCATATATCTAAGAGTGTTAATTTCATATGAAAAACTCATATATGAGGGAGATTTCAAGATATTACTGTTGTAACACTTAAAAATTTCAGAAGAAATAGTACCAATTTTATCCAATTCCTTATAAAATAGAAGATCAAGAATGTGTCACACACATTGCAAGGGCTTCATAGTCCTTTGAAAGCAAACCAGGGAGGCTGGCCCTGTGGCACAGCGGGTTAAAGCCCTGGCCTGAAGCGCCGGCTTCCTATATGGGCTTGGGTTCTAGTCAAACCTGCTCCTCCTCCGATTCAGCTCTCTGCTATGGCCTGGGATAGCAGTAGAGGATGGCCCAAGTCCTTGGGCCCCTTCACCCACGTGGGAGACCTGGAAAAAGCTCCTGGCTCCTGGCTTTGGATAGGCATAGCTCTGGCTGTTTCAGCCATCTGGGAAGTGAAGCAGCGGATGGAAGACCTCTCTCTCTCTCTCTACCTCTCTCTATAACTCTGTGTTTCAAGTAAATAAAATAAATCTTAAAAAAAAGAAAGCAAATCAAGGAAGTACATAAGATCAATAAATTGCAGGTCGATTTTCCTCATTAACACTCCTCTAATAATCCAAAATGAAGCATTATGAGATAACTCTAACAATACACAAAAATCATAATGTTTCATGACTGACATGTCAGAAAGGCAAGCGTGTATTAATATCAATTTAATTCACCATCTACATAAATTAAGGAAATCAATGATCACTTGAGTAGATGCAAAATCTCCTTATGGGCAAAATTTCCCAGCAAATTCAGGAGTGATAGAAACTGGGGAAGACTTCCACTCACTGTCAATGGCCTCTGAGGAGAGCAGCACCTAGAGTGAATGTCCTTCCAAATGGTGAAACATTCCTTCTGTAAGGGCAGGCTACACAGCCCCTTCTAGTAAACCCTGCATTGTTCTGCTATTCATTACATAGGCACAAAAGAAAACAAGACATAATGACTTGAATCAAGAAACAAACTTCCTAATTAGTACGTGTTGTAAATGTGCATGTAGAAATCTCAAGGAGCATATAGGAAAGGAAATAGAATACTAGAACTGAAACAGTATTCCAGCACTACTTCAGGATGCCAATACCATGCCAAAATGTAACATTATCACTATGCTGATGATGTTGAATATGTCATCCAACGCTTGATGGGTAGTTTGACAAACATTTTAAAATCTAAACGATGAAACATATTCCTAAAACAAAGAGATGTGTTATTTAGTAAAATGACAAAATACGCAAACTTGCTCATGGGAGAGAAAAAGGAAGTGAGGGGAACATGGGAGGGAAGGGGAGAGAGAGAGAAAGAGAGAAGGAGAGAGCGAGCTTCCATCTGCTGGTTCACACCTCAAAGTATTGGTAACATTTGGGGCAAGGCAAGGCTGAGGACAGGAGCCCAAAGTTTAATATAGTTCCTCTGCATAAGTAACAGGAACCAAATACTTGAGTCATCATCTGATGCCTTCTCAGTGCTTGCATTAGCAAGAAATTGGATTGGAAATGGAACCAGGATAAACTCCCAGGGCCTCCGAAATGGGACATAGACATTGTAGGGGGTGATTTAACCAGTATGCTGCAATGTATACTAAGTTAAGACATATGTTTGTTTTTTAAGATTTTATTTATTTATTTATTTGAGAGAGAGAGATTTACAAAGAGAAGAAGAAACAGAAAGAAAAGTCTTCCTTCCTTTGGTTCACTCCCCAAATGGCTGCAATGGCTGGAGCCGAGTTGATTCAAAGCCAGGAGCCAGGAGCTGCCTCTGGGTCTCCAACACTGGTACAGGGGCCTAAGCACCTGGGCTGTCTTCTACTGCTTTCATAGGCCATAGTAGAGCTCGATCGGAAGAGGAGGAGCCCGTATGGGAGGCTGGCATGCAGGAAGAGGCTTAGCCCACTACGCCACAAAGTGGGCCTTGACATATTTTCTTAACTAAACGTTATCCCTAAATTTTTCTTTTTATTCAATACACATTCAATCAACTTCTCAATTTCTTTTAGAATGCAGAATTGCATTGCAGTAATACAAAGAGTTTAGCATTAAAAATTATTGCAATTCATTGCATTCCAGAAAAGCTCTTTAACCATGCTTTACACAGAGTAAGCACTCCATAAATATTTGTTGATTATATTGAAAATACAGATGAAATTTATGGCCCCTGTGTGATAATTCTCTGAGCAATGGAATGGAACTGATATAATTATGTAACAGTTAATCACCAGAAATACACAGTAAATACTTTATTTTAGATGGCATTCTAATTAAAATTATATATATAAAACAGGGCTGATGATATAGTGCAGTGGGTTAAACCACCGTGTGTGATGTCAGCATCTCATATTCCAGTGCCTGTTTTAGTACTCAGCTCTGCTCACAAATCAGCTCTCTGTAAGGTGCCTGGGAAATCAGCGGAAGATAGCCCAAGTACTTGAGCTTCTGCAACCCACATTACAGAGTTCTTAGCTCCTGCTTAAGGCCTAACTCAGTGTTGGCTGTTGCAGCCATTTGGGGAGTGAATCAGAAGATGGAAAATCTCTTTCTACCTCCCCACACTACCCCCACTTCTGCCTTTTAAATAAATAAATGAATAAAATTTAATAAATAACACTAGTGTGTCCAAGATTTATATGCAGAAACTGTATCGCATTATGGATGTCAAGACAAAATATTATAAAGAGGGAATTTTCTTCAATCTGTACATTCTGTTGAAAGTCAATCAAAATGAAAGGTGAATTTGGACATTTATCTAAAATGCTAGCTTCATATAACAACAATAGCAAAAATGGGTAATATTTGGAAATAATAAAAAGGATTATATTATGTGCTATAAAGTAAATGACTAAGGAATTATTATGTGGTACACTGATAGTTCAATGAAAGAAAGTACAGATTCAATTTAATACTCATAAAATATTAGAATATTAAGGTGGGCGCCGCGGCTCACTAGGCTAATCCTCCGCCTTGCGGCGCCGGCACACCGGGTTCTAATCCCGGTCGGGGCACCGGTCCTGTCCCGGATGCTCCTCTTCCAGGCCAGCTCTCTGCTGTGGCCAGGGAGTGCAGTGGAGGATGGCCCAAGTACTTGGGCCCTGCACCCCATGGGAGACCAGGAGAAGCACCTGGCTCCTGCCATCGGATCAGCGCGGTGCGCTGGCCGCAGCACGCCAACCGCGGCGGCCATTGGAGGGTGAACCAACGGCAAAAGGAAGACCTTTCTGTCTGTCTCTCTCTCTCTCACTGTCCACTCTGCCTGTCAAAAAAAAAATTAGAATATTATAATATTAGAATTTATTATATAGTATGGTGAAGAATAAATTGGCCATAGCCATCAATTATCTGAATTTAAATATATGATGGGATTTTAAAGAACGCAGATTTTTTTTTTTTTTTTGACAGGCAGAGTTAGACAGTGAGAGAGAGAGACAGAGAGAAAGGTCTTTCTTTTTCCATTGGTTCACCCTCCAAGTGGCCGCTATGGCCGGTGCGCTGCGCTGATCCAAAGCCAGGAGCCAGGTGCTTCTCCTGGTCTCCCATGCGGGTACAGGGCCTAATCACTTGGGCCATCCTCCACTGCACTCCCAGGCCACAGCAGAGAGCTGGACTGGAAAAGGAGCAACCGGGACAGAATCTGGAGCCCCGACAAGGACTAGAACCCTGGGGTACCAGCGCCAAAGGCGGAGGATTAGTCTAGTGAGCCACAGCGCCGGCCAAGAACACAGTTTTTTTTTAAGGATAGAGTTTTTTAAAATTTTATCCCATTGTAAAATATTTGTTTGATAGTAATATTTACTTAATTGTGCTTGGTACAGTCATCTTAAATTCCCTTTAGCTTTGAGCAAATATTCCCCTCTCACACTAAACATTCCTCAGTTCTTTCTTTGGCTTTTGATTGTTAAATTAAGCTAGTGTCTCTACCTATGTCTGCCTATAATTTGGACATCCACCTCTTTTCCATTTTGTTTTCAAGTTCTATTGCTGTACTCTTCAAATTTCTTAATCAATAAGATGTTTATCATAGTTGGACACAATATTGTCTGCTTTTATCTGCATATATTTTCACAAAATACAATAATAAAACAATAATAAGCAGGAAGCATGATTCTTCATGTCTGAAGGACTTAGCTGTATTAGTCCTTTCTGGATGCAAAATACTTGTTCCTCCTTCACGCATTCTCCTTTCCCATTTATATCTAATGTTAAAGCCCCTCACTATGCCACCCTAGAATAAAATATTATTCAGACAGATTTTACAGGAATGATTTTATGATAATGTAACCCTACCCATAGGAAACAAAACAAAATGTTAATAGTGCATGGAGTAAGACTCTGCCTGCGACAGAACTACAGTAATGACAATATTCTGATTGTGTACATAAGAGTGTGTGTATGTGAACGATGACTTACTTTTTAAACAGGAAGTTGAAAAACAAAATTCCAGAGAATTTTTGTCATTGAGTAGCGTAATTGTTTGGATGAGTTTAGAGCCTTCTAAGGTAATGACTTTTAAACTAACACTTCACAGTAGAAAGAGCACAACCTTGAGTGACTTATTTACTTATTTAATCGAATCCCTGTCACCCAATAACACCAGTTGTTTGCCTTTGTACATAGTGTATAACTGCCTCATGCTTCCCCTTCCACACTTATAAATGAGGAAAATACTCACAATTCCTGATGTCTGACATACAGAAGAAGGCTCTTGCGAACTGTTAGATTACTTCTTTTCTTCCCTGTTTTATTTTTAACTAACAGTCATGTCTTTTGCCATATTTTCACTTTATAAACTATTCATTTCTCCCTGATATGAATATCATTCTGTGAAAAAAATTGACATTGGATCCTACATATGTCTTTGTCCCCTCTAACTGCATAAACACTGAGGTTACAATTTTATTTATAAAGATTCTGTTATTTACCTTCTGGAAATCGAGCTCTCGATGTGTCTTCATTCTCTGCCTCACAATGGAAGATGTTACTCTTTTCTTACCTCCGAGAGGAAAGATCTTATGATTTGTCTGAACTTACGGATAATTTTGAAGTAAAACTCAGCTACTTTCTAGTTGATCCCAAACGTGTACAACTGCCTCAGCACTTATTGTAGCTTCCTGTCAATTTTCTGATTTGGGGTCACAGAGCTATGATCTATGCTAAACATAAGCATATTTTTATCAAAATATTAGAACTTTATCTTTGGAGTGTTGTCAGAGAACATAAAGAATGGTATAAACATTGAATTTATACAAGAAAATCTGGAGTCATAAGTAAGTAGAATGTTTTGCCAAAGGTGGCAGCAGAATCAGGTAGAAAGTTCTAGCATGCTTATTACTGCTTCTGGTATGCGTTCCTAAGCAGCATTTTCATCAATTATATGTTCCAATGATTCTGTACACTGAGATATATATCATTATTAATTAATCATTTATAGAGCATATTAAAATTTTCACTTTAATCAGTGGCCTAACTCCATAATTGGAAGTCATTATGGACACTATAATTCCCTCTGCCAAATATGCCTTATGTACTTCAGATTTTATAAAAATAAAAAGTAGATGCTCAATAAAATTGGAATGGCAACTCAATTTTGAATTGAACTTGATCAGCCCTTGCCCTGACTGTTGATGAACAACTTAATACGTTATCCCTCTTAATATTTTTTTTGTTTGTTCTACTTAATACTATTGGTTGAATTCTGTAATTAATATACAGTTATTCTTAAGTGTTGAAACTTAACTGAAAAGTGATCCCTGTTGAATATAAGAGTGGGAATAAGAGAGGGAAGAGATGTACAATTTGGGACATGCTCAATCTGACTTGCCCCAAAAGGTAGAGTTAGAAACGTGCCAGGGGATTCCAATTCAATTCCATCAAGGTGGCATGTACCAAAGCCATCTCACCAGTCCAAGTGATCAATTTCAATTCACAATTGATCATAATGATAGGACTAAGAGTCAAAGGGATCACCGAACCAAGACTAGTGTATGCAAATACTAACCGATAGAATAAAAAAGGAGAGAACCATCCAACATGGGAGGCGGGATGCACAGCAGACTCATAGAATGCCGGATGTCCTAAACAGCACTCTGGCCTCAGAATCAGCCCTTAATGCATTCAAATCTGGCTGAAAAGCCCATGAGAGTATTTCAGGCATGGAAAGCCAAAACATTCTGGCAAAAACAAAACAAAACAAAAACAAACAAACAAACAAACAAAAAAACCAAAAACCTAAAAAAAAAAAAAATGACCTAAATGGAAGATCTCTGCGAGAGAAATCCCAGTGGAAAGAACAGGTCATCAAAGAAGGAAGTACCTTTCTCTGAAGGGAGGAGAGAACTTCCACTTTGACTATGACCTTGTCTAAATATAATCAGAGTCGGTGAACTCAAAAGGCTTCCATAGCCTTGGCAACTCATGACAAGAGCCTAGGGTGATGCCATAAACAAGAGTGTCAATTTGTTAAGTCAACAACAGGAGTCACTGTGCACTTACTCCTCATGTAGGATCTCTGTCCTTAATGTGCTGTACATTGTGAATTAATGCTATAACTAGTACTCAAACAGTATTTTTCACTTTGTGTTTCTATGTGGGTGCAAACTGTTGAAATCTTTACCTAATATATACTAAACTGATCTTCTGTATATAAAGAGAATTGAAAATCAATCTTGATGTGAATGGAAGAGGAGAGGGAGCGGGAGAGGGGAGGGTTGCGGGTGGGAGGGAAGTTATGTGGGAGGGGGAGAAAGTCATTGTAATCCAAAAGCTGTACTTTGGAAATTTATATTCTTTAAATAAAAGTTAAAAAAAAGAAATGAACTATAGATCACATATTTATATAACCAAATAATTCCAAAAATTCTCCAAATTATTTTCTCACACAGGAAGTTAGTTAATAGCATTGACTACAATCCATAGCAAAGTTAGGAATTTGGCCATCTTTGTTATATACGAGGCATTTTGATATTTGTTGTAATAGTATTTGCACACAGCAGAGTAGAATATTACTAGCTTTAGGCTTTCTCTAACCCCAGACAAGCTCAATTCCCAAACTCCCAGAGCAATTTTTACTCAGAAAGGGAAAGATTCAACCTGGAGCCAAATGTAATAGTGATACCATACTAGGTGGGAATCAGAATTGAATATGGTAGAGGTCAAATACAATTTAATATTTGTGGCACAATCTTCTGACCATTATTGCTTTGACATGCTGGGGTGGAGGGCAAGCAAGTCCATCACAGTGGAAGAAAATACCGTCATTATGCTGTTCTCCAAATTCAGAGAGGAAAGCGTGTACCAGAGCAGTATGAAAAATAAGGATACACAGTATCTAGTAATCACTTCCATGTGAGTTCCACCAACATACATGTGTTATGTGTATATTTTATTTGGAAATGTTTCAGTGCTATTAATTTTCATATTTTGTCTAAGATAAGACAACTATTAACTGTGAAATTTGAGACCAAATTACAGTTATTTATAGCCCCATAGTCATTAACTGATATGATATATTGTCTTCCATAGGAAGCCCTAATAATCATTTCCTGACAATCTAAATACAGGAGACAGAATAAAAATATGTAAACAATAAAAACCATAAATTACTTAATATTAGCAACTTGAGAGCTGTCCACATATCTGGACTCTGGAAGTTTCACAATCTGTCATAACTGACCTGTTTTCTTTCTTCTCACAGTAGATCTTAGGAAATTCTAAAAACATTCATTTTATAGAAATAGTCTGAGGATAAAAATCTGGTTTATTAACATGTATTTATGTCACTTAAGATAGCAGCAATGTTTAAAGTAACCTAAATTATCTAAATTATTTTATATATTGTAGAAATGCATCTTTATTGCATTTATAAAAGCCTCTAAATGGCAAATTTGAAGAGACAGAAGTTGAGGATTAAACTTTGGAAATACATAATCCATGGGGAACATCAGGTCCACCAAAAGTATAGAGATGCTTTTGTAAATTTAGTGACTGAGATTTAATTTAAAAATGAGTTTCAGTGGACCTGGAAGATTAATACATTTATTTCCAATTAAATCTTGTAACTCTTCGCTGTGGCTGTGAGCTGTAACACACACTGTTTTCACATAGAGGGCAGCTTCATCCCTCTGAATTGCACACTCTCTGCCACTTCCACAGCCTTCACCAGACAGAAAAATCAAGCTGAATCCAAAACATTACGATAACATTTGTCTCCAACACTGATGAGGGCCAATACATATTAATTTGTCATTTGCCCCATATTTCTCCGCCAGATTGCAGGCGATTTCCAGACGAAGGCAGTCAAAAGCATTTATTAAAAATGATGTTTTGAAGTCTAATTTATTTCAGCATGCATATATTTTGTCTCCAATTTTAAGTCTTGTAAGCTAATAGTGATTAAAAAGCATCAGATAGGGATGTTAGGCTTTACAAATCTTTTTTTTTATTAATTTGTTTTGTCTCAATGCTATTTTATGTCCTATTTTGTGATTTCAGCCCAGAGTATATTAAAGGAAGCTATACTACCAGCGGTACCGGTACAACTGCAGCTGGTAGTTACCATGGCAATCATAATTTTGAGGAACTGTGCCTCAGACCTTTAGAGTGGATATTATCAAGCAAATGGGATGCATAAATGAATCAAAGTAAGTAGTCAAATAAATATTTGAAGAGTTTTTCATAACCCACACATAGAAGCAAAAGGGTAAGTATGAAGTTTGTGTTTACATATGTGGCTCTGCTAATACCTCCAATAATGTCGATTCCTGAGTTATTAAAATAGATATAAAGATTTTTACAAGGTTAAATGTGAGCTGCAAAATACATTGCAGGCTCAACCATACATGCACTTTAAAAATCTCTTCATAGGAAAATCTTCGCTAAAACAATAACAACAAAGGGGATGTACATTTATAAAAATTGAAGAAATATATCTTTAAAAGTTTTATAGCCAAAGTGCATGTAATGCTCTTGATATGTTGTCCACTGACTTATTATGAGATGAATAACCAGTAACACTGTTTGTTTTTTTTTTTTTATGTCAATGTGAGTATGTACCCCTCCACCAGTGTGGCATTGCAATGTACGGATGATCTTGGTTGAATGCTTCTCCGTTTCAAGCATTGTTCCAGATGCTATAGGACACATAAAGATTAGGAAGTACAGTCTTTGTCTACTGTGACCTTAACATTTAGTAGTGAGGGAATGAAACAAAAATAAACAGCCATTACTGTTATGAATATGTTGACACTTTGACTTAAAATTGGTTGCATTAACAATAAGTTTAAGAATCAGAAATGATCATTTCTTCATGACAAAAGTTATAAAAAAAAAACCAGCAAAACTTGAATGTGGCATCTTGAGTCCTGAGTTTAACAACCTAAAAGGCTGCTTATTATCATTGGGTCATTTATGAATTTCCTTTTACTCCATAAGCTTCATTTTTTTTTTTTTTTTGGTCACAGAGCAATTACCTCAGTTTCCTAGAGCTATCATAACAAAGAACCACATGTTGGTTTAAACAGTGTGAATTCATTTTTTCACAACTCTGGATACCAGAGTATGAGATCAAGGTATCAGCATGGTTGGTTTATTCAGCGAGCTCTTTCCTAGACTTATGATGATGTGTTTTCCACTCAATGAATTTATCTGGTCTCCATCTTTGTGTGTGTGTGTGTGTGTATGTACCCAAACTCCCTTTTCTCTTTTTTCATTTTTCTGTTAAAACTTTTTATTAACATAAAGAGAATAGATTCTATGTACTTCATAGATACAATTTTTATCAATATTTTTGTTATACAAGTTTCATATATTTCATATATACAGATTTAGGAACTTAACGGTTCTTCCCCCCCAACCTCCCTCTTGCCCATGCACCAACTTTTCCTCCCCTGCCCTCTTCAATTTCCACTCTTAATTTTTATAATGATCTATTTTCAGTATATTTAGTGATTATATAATTAACTGTTCTATAACTAAAATATTTCAACAAATAGTATGAAAAGAAACAAAACAAAAATAAAAACTGCTCTTCAACAGACGAGACAAGGGCTATAAGTACTGATCAATTCTCAAAATGTCTATTTAACTCCAATAGTTACCCTGGATCAGGGAAAATATATGATACCTGTTTTTTTGGGATCTGCTTATTTCACTAAGTATAATGGTTTCCACTTGCAACTATCTTGTTGCGAAAGACAAGGTTTTCATTTTTTTTTTTTTAACATTTGTGTAGTACTCCATAGTATTTATATACAATAATATCTTTATCTAGTCAACAGTGGATGGACATCTGGGTTGATTCCATATCTAGGCTATTGTGAATTGCACTACAATGAAAATGAGAGTACAGATACTCTTTCATATACTGATTTATTTTACTTTGGGTAAATTCCCAAGAGTGGGACAGGTAGATCATATGGTAGGTGTATGCTCAGATTGTGGAGGTATTTCTATACTGTCTTCCACAGTGGTTGCACCAGTTTACATTCTCACCAACAGTGGGCCAGGTTACCCTTTACCCCACATCCTCTCCTGCATTTTTCATTTGTTGATTTCTGTATGTGAGTCATTGTAACTGGAGTGGGGTAAAACCACATTGTGGTTTTGATTTGCATTTCCCTGATGTCTAGTGATACTGAGCATTTTCTTAAGTGTTTGTTGGTCACTTGAATTTCCTCTCTTGAAAGATGTCTGTTCAAGTCCTTTGCCCATTTCTTAACTGAATTGTTTGCTGTTGAATTTCTTGAGCTTTTTATAGATTCTGGATGTTAATCCTTTATCAGTTGTGTAGTTTGCAAATATTTGCTCCTGTTCTGTCATTTGCCTTTTCATTTTGCTGAGTGCATCTATTGCTGTTCAGAAGCTTCTCAGCTTGTTGTAATCCCATTTGTCAATTTTGACTTTGATTGCCTGAGCTTCTGGGATCTTTTCCAACAGTTGTTGTCTATGCCAATGTCTTCCAGAGATTCCCCAATGTTCTCTGATAATTTGATGGTATCAGGTTGTAGATTTAACCTTTCATCCATTTTGGGTGGATTTTTGTTTAAAGTGTAAGGTAGCAGTCCAGTTTCATACTTCTACATGTAGAGATCCAGTTTCCCAGGACTATATATTAAAGATAGTATCTTTGCTTCAAGGATTAATTTAGCTCCTTTATCAAAGACAAGTTTGTTGTAGATGTGTGAGTTGATTTCTGGAGTTCCTACTTTGTTCCATTGATCTACAAGTCTGTTTTTGACCTAGTACCAGGCTCTTTTGATTATAACTTCCCTGTAGTATGTCTTAAAATCAGATATTGTGATGCCTCCTGCTTTATTTTTGTTGTGTAAGATTGCTGTAGCTATTCAGGGTCTCCTGTGTTCCCACTGAATTTTAGCATCATTTTCATCTAGATCTGTGATGAATGGTCAGTCATTGGTATTTTGATTGAGATCTCATGGAATCTCTAAATTGCTTTCAGTGGTATGAGCATTTTGATGATGTAAATTTTTCAATCCATAAACAGGGAATATTTTTCCAGTTTTAGTATTTCTTTCTTTATTTTTGTGTTTCAAGAATATCTAAATTTGTTTTAACTTTTTTAAACTTTTATTTAATAAACATAAATTTCCAAAGTACAGCTTTTGGATTACAGTTGCTTGTTCCCCCACATAACTTTCCTCCCAACCACAACCCTCCCCTCTCCCACTCCCTCTCCTCTTCCATTCACATCAAGATTCATTTTCAATTCTCTTTATATACAGAAGATCAATTTAGTATGTATTAAGTAAAGATTTCAACAGCTTGCACCCACACAGAAACACAAAGTGTAAAGTAGTGTTTGAGTACTAGTTATAGCATTAATTCGCATTGGACAACACATTAAGGACAGAGAACCTACGTGGGGAGTAAGTGCACAGTGACTCCTGTTGTTGACTTAGCAATTGATACTCTTGTTTATGGCGTCAGGAATCACCCTAGGCTCTTGTCATGAGTTGCCAAGGCTATGGAAGCCTTCTGAGTTTACTGACTCTGATCATATTTAGACAAGGTCATAGTCAAAGTGGAAGTTCTCTCCTCCCTTCAGAGAAAGGTACCTCCTTCTTTGATGGTCTGTTCTTTCCATTGGGATCTCACTTGCAGAAATCTTTCATTTAGTTTTTTTTTTTTTTTCCAGAATGTCTTGGCTTTCCATGCCTGAAATACTCTCATGGTCTCTTCAGCCAGATTTGAATGCATTAAGGGCTGATTCTGAGGCCAGAGTGCTGTTTAGGACATCTGCCATTCTATGAGTCTGCTGTGTCTCCCACTTCCCCTGTTGGATTGTTCTCTCCTTTTTTATTCTATCAGTTAGTATTAACAGACACTAGTCTTGGTTCGGTGATCCCTTTGACTCTTAGTCCTATCATTATGATCAATTGTGAACAGAAATTGATTACTTGGACTAGTGAGATGGCATTGGTACATGCCACCTTGATGGGATTGAATTGGAATTCCCTGTTATGTTTCTAACTCTACCGTTTGGGGCAAGTCAGCTTGAGCATGTCCCAAATTGTACATCTCCTCCCTCTCTTTTTCCACTCTTATATTTCACAGAGATGACTTTTCAGTTAAATTTAAACACCTAAGAATAATTGTGTGTTAATTACAGAGTTCAACAAATAGTATTAAGTAGAACAAAACAATCCTAAAAGGGATAAAGTACTAAGTTGTACATCAACAGTCAGGACAAGGGCTGATCAAGTCACTGTTTCTCTATTTTTTTCTTTAATATTTTATAATTTTCATTGTAGAGATCTGTGACATCCTTGGTTAAATTTATTCCAAGGTATTTTATTCTTTTTGGAGCTCTTGTGAATGGCACTCTACTTAAAAGTTATTTTTCAGCCATGATGTCTTTGTATACAAAGGCTATTGATTTTTCCATGTTGATTTTATATCCTGCCACTTTACCAAACTCTTTTATGAGTTCCAATAGTCTCTCAGTAGAATCTTCTGGGTCCCCTGTATATAAGGATCATGTCATCTACAAATAGAGATAGTTTGACTTCCTCCTACCCAATTTGTATCCCTTTGATTTTATTCTTGCCTACTAGCTCTTGCTAATCTTTCAGGACTATATTAAATAGATGGAGAGGGTGGGCATCCTTGTCTGGTTCTGGAACTTGGAATGCTTTCAGTTTTTCCCCATTCAATAGAATGCTGGCCGTGTGTTTGTCATAAATGATTGTTTTCTACAGTGGCCCCCCCTATACTCAATTTGCTTATGGCTTTCATCATGAAAATATGCCATATTTTGTCACATTCTTTCTCTGCATCTATTGACTTAACTGTATGTTTTTTGTTATTCAGTGTGTTAATGTTATGTATCACATTTATTGATTTGCAAATGTTAAACCATCCCTGTATACCAGGAATCAATGCTACATTGTCTGAGTAAATGATCCTTCTGATGTGTTGCTGAATTTGATTAGCTAATATTTTGTTGAGAATTTTTGCATCTATGTTCATCAAAGATAGTGCTCTCATAGATAAATTATAAGATCAATCCCTGTCCTTCCTTCTTTTTTTTCCTTCAATTTTTGCAATATCATTATTTCAATTTGCTTTATAATCATAGGATTAATGAACCACTAACATTAATGTTTAACAAATGATAAGTAAACTACTACTATTCCATAGGGATATTGACAAGGACTATAAATAACAATAATCAAGTTGTGCATGTGTGTGTGTGTGTCCAGATTCCCTTTTCTTACAAAGATACTTTTTATGTTTGGGTAAGATCCATAAAAGTCTCATTTGACCTCTTTAAGGTCCTGCCCCCAAATACAGTCACATTCTGAGGTACCAAAGAGAAGCAGGTTAGCACTGCAATATATGAATGTAGAGGCAACGCAATTATGCTCAAAATAATTAGTGCCACCCAAGAACTATTATTGTCACAATTTTAAAATGTGATACTGTCTGTGAAAGCATACTGTAAACTGGAAGTTATTATTAAATGTGTGTTCATTTGGAGAGGAAATGTTTGTATCTCATCTCATGGGAGTGGAATTCAATACTCTGGAAGACTGACTTGCTTAGTTAAACTAATGTGGAACGTGGCTTCTGTTTTGAGATAATCTAGAAGCCTAGTGAAATTGCTGAAAAAAATCAAGTGAAGGAAATTCTGAAATTTAACAATGAACACTTTTTGTCATTCTGCAGTAACTGTTGTAGACTAGAACTTTATTCAAGAGACAAGTGAAAACCAGCACAATAGAACACTTATTTGCTTGGGCAGCTACTACAGTAGCACTCTGGACATTGAAACCTTTATAAATCAAAATGTCAACAACTGTGGATCCTATTTTGAAATGAATAGCCAGGGTGGGCTCTGGAGCACAGCTGGCATCTGCTTTGCAACTCCAATGACCTTGAGTGTATTGTCACTGCTTCTGAGTGCCAGCCAGGTTTCTGGGCATCACTCAACATTGTTGTTCCATAACAGATTAGTATAATTAACTCTCACTCAGTCAAGTTCCAAACTTCTGAAAATCTAAATGAGCAAATGATGGTGCATCTAGAGGAAATATAATTTAATAAAATGCCCTTTATTTTGTATAGAAATGCTTTGAATCAGATTTGACTAGATTTCCCAAATTTTGTGCTGTAATATGTAATATAGTATGTATATAATATCTGCCTACCTAAATATCCATTAAAACAACCAAACTGATAATTGAGTTTGGTATGGCTTATGTGGGTCTAAATGTATCTGAATTTTAATATTTTAACTCCTTTCTTATTCTTTCCAAACTAGCCATGACAAAGAAGTAGTCAAATCAACTTAATTATTTCTAGAAGTTTAAAAGTTTATTATAACAACAATAAAAAACCTAGATTATTGTTTTCAGAATATCAAGTGTAAATTTATGTCGTGATGATCTATAGGATGTCAAAGAGGTACATATAAATTCAGCAACATTTGCCTTGTAAGAAATATCAAAAGTCAAAAAAAGTATACTGAGCATGTTGAACAATATAAAATGAAGGGTTTTTTATTCATCTATCAGAACAGTCACAGCACATATTTTAAGTCTATTTTTAGCATATGTTGTGTGAAATAGTGGAAAATAGATTCTGAATTTGAAGCTTATTAAGCAAAATCAAGTAGCATTGGCAGATGGATCCATAATCCTGAAACGTGACATAGCTACCTATCTGTCTTAGGGGAAACTATTTTTGGTCAAATAAATCTACCTGCTTCAAATCTGTTCCTTCAAGGATCATGATTATCTTGTACATGATGAACTTTTCTAAAGCACTGAGATTATTAGAATCATAGCTTGTAATTAAGCTCAGTTACTAACAGTGTCAGAGAGAAAATAAATATTCATCTCACTAATATCTCAGGTTATGGTATAGTGTTTCTTTATTTCAGATGTTCATGGCATATGACCCCTTCTCTTAACTTACTGTCAGCTGTGTAGGGTGATCAGAAATTTGTTGTAGTCCTCAAGGTTTATGAGGTGACTCTTCCCAGTCCTGTCTTCATCTGCCATGTCAAAGCCTACAATGATAGTGAATGGCCAGTGAAAAAGTCTCTGACTCTGATTCTCCACACCAAGAACAGTGACCCAGCGACCAGGCGCTTCCATTGTTGACTAACATGTGAGAGTGATGTAAACATATTATGCTGGAGCCCTTAGACCCTGGGTGGTCTATAGTGCTGCAGCTCATTCTGGTTAACTATTACCCCTGAGGATATTAGGACAGCATGTGGGAAGCAGGAAATCCTCAACAGTAAGGTGGGCAGGGGTTCTGGTTGCTCATAAGTCCTGCTTGTAAAATAAGTTGGATGAGTAATAGAAAATGCCTGGCCAAAGATCTATGCCCCCCTTAGTGACTAGACATCCTCTGCTCCGCCACCTCCTGGATGATGCTTCAGCCGCTCTGTCTCACTCCTGTGGCAGCAGCACCTCTTCATCTTCATCCCTCCAATACTCCTTTCTCACCAGCCTCACCCATGCTATGGTTTCACACAGTTCTCACCTCCTCCTCAAGGTGTCTCCTCATGACTCTATTTTTACAGCAAAGCTTCCAGAAGAAGTTGTCCATATTCATTACTTCTTGCATCTGTCTAGGGTACACTCTCATCATGTTTTTGCCACCAATCCATTGAAACTACTCCTGTAAAATTCAAAAAGTCGACATGGTCCTGGGATCATTTCTCGTCCCTCACCCTATGGGACCTCTCTGGGGTATTTGAGACCATTGTTTCCCTTGAAATAGTTACTGAAAATAGCTTTCTGTGTGCCACTCTCACCTGGATTTAGTAATATTATTTTTCTTCTTATTTCTAACTTATACACATATTACTTGCTATCTCCTTTCAATGTTGTATTATCCCCTTTACTACTTACTCTTCCTCCCTTGTTGACAGAGCTCAATCTCATGCATGGGTATTCCATCTAGAAGCTGATAATTCTCATGTTGATATTTTCAATTCAGATCTTCCTCTTGAATAACATTGGAATACTCATTTTATTATGATCCAAACTGACTTCCTGAGTTTCCTTCTCAACTGCATTGTCTGTATTTTTCCATTCATAGTTATACGCATCCACATTCATGAAATTGTTAATTTTCCAAAATTTGTGTCATCAGTGATTTATCTTATTATAATTTGTCAGGGTATATTAGCAGTTTTCAAACACTTCTCATTCTCCTAACTCTCTCCAAATCACTCACAAAAATGTTGTAGTATTTCAGCAGCATGTATTCTGAGCTCTTTGCTTCCACCATTGCCTCTTTCAGTGTCTTCCCCAAAGGCCAGCAAGACTAGTTCAACTAAAATGTAATTTCTCCCTCAAATGTCTCTAGTGCTCACTCTGAGCAAAATACAAAATCCTGTGACTCTAAATCCTACATGATCTAGCCCTTCTTTATTTTTCTCAATCCATATCCTTTCTACATCTCCCATGAGCACCATGGCACCCCGTTCTCTTGGATAAACCTCAGATGTAAGAATTCCCCCAGGATTCCTTCAGATGTCAATACAGTGAGCATCTTCATTTTTTGTAGGCTTTCTCAAAGCTGTCATCCAGTATGGTCATTGTATCCACTACCTAAAACTGTAACTTACAATCCTGACAGCTCATGCCTCCTTTCCTGTTTTATTTATTCTTCACTCATTATCACTCTGTACAATGTGAATATTTGGTGCACACACACACACTCACACACATATATATATATATATATATATATATATATATATATATATAAATAATGTATGAGGGCAGAGCTTCTGTGTTCTCTTTGTCACAATTATACACCCAGTACCTAGGATAAGGTGTGGTTCTTAAGAGATACACAATGCATGTTTGTGGAATGTTGATCTGAAGTAATTAGAGAAGGCCATAAATTCTACATATCATCATTGTGAATACTAGATTTACATAAACAGAGTTAACACTCTCAACTATATTTTCTGCTTTTTAAATTTAGAAACACTAAAATATTTTTTTAAGATTTTATTTATTTCTTTGACAGGTAGAGTTATAGACAGTGAGAGAGAGAGAGAGAGAGAGAGAGAGACAGAAAGGTCTTCCTTCCATTGGTTCACTCCCCAAATGGCTGCAATGGCCGGAGCTGTACCGATCTGAAGCCAGAAACCAGGTGCTTTTTCCTGGTACTCCATGTGGGTGCAGGGACCCAAGCACTTGGGCCATCTTCCACTGCTTTCCCAGGCCACAGCAGAGAGCTGGACTGGAAGACAAGTAACCAGGACTAGAACTGGTGCCCATATGGGATGCTGGCACCACAGGCAGAGGATTTACCTAATGCACTGTGGCGCCAGCCCCGATACTAAAATATTTTAAATGTGAGAATATATACTTTCATTCTCTTGTTTTTTAAATATCAAAATATCATAAAAGTATTATAAAATTCTAAAAAAAATTCTCCTATTTTCTGCAAACAATTTTCCACCTACGGGCACTAATGCTGGTATATTAGTGCTGCATATTAATTTGCAAACTTATACACCACTTTAAAAATATGAAACTGTTGAAATCTTTACTTAATATATACTAAACTGATCTTCTGTATATAAAGAGAATTGAAAATGAATCTTGATGTGAATGGAAGGGGAGAGGGAGTGGGAAAGGGGAGGCTTGTGGGTGGAAGGGAAGTTATGGGGGGGAGCCATTGTAATCCATAAGCTGTACTTTGGAAATTTATATTCATTAAATAAAAGTTAAAAAAAATATGAATGATCTGGGGCCAGCTTTGTGGCATAGCAAGTAAAGGCATTGCCTGCGGTACTGGCATCCCATATGGGTGCCAGCTCAAGTCCCAGCTTTTAACTTCCAATCCAGCTCTCTGCTAATGCCTCAGGGAAAGTAGCAGAAGATGGTCCAAGTATTTGGGCCCCTGCACCCATGTGGGAGACACAGAAGAAGCTCCTGGCTCCTGGTTTTGGCCTGGCCCATTTCTCTCTCTCCCTGTCTCTCCCTTTCCCTCTATCTTTGTAAGTCTGCCTTTCAAATAAATAAAATTTTAAAGAAAAAAGGTGAATATATAAAAACATACTTTCTATGAGCTTTATTGTAAAATACATGAATTAAATTAAAATAAAAAGAATTAGGTGAAAATTGGCCTCTAAATGTCCTTACATAGTTTTGTGCCAATGTCTTCTCATCTTCTATATCTCCAAGGATCCAGATTCCTTGTGGAATTAGAGGGTTCACTTTTGTGTTCATCAACTGTGATCTCCAACAAGGGTTCTTCTGCTTTTATCCTTTACTATGATTCTTCTAAAGAATCATAGATTAAATCTCTGTAGTAATCATATTACTTTCTGGAACTGCAACTTTTTATGTTTTCTCCATAGAGCGACAGTGAACATTCCACTATCCAAGCCATTTCCTAAATACCTATTTGGAGAGGAAGAGAGTTGAGACACCATGTGTTTTCTTTATATATCTTAAAAGAAAAATATTCAATTAAAATGCTTTGATGTAAATTAATTATTGATAAATTTCTAAGTTAAGAAATTCACATCTAGGGGTGGACACTGTGGCATGTGAGGTTAAGCCACCACTTAACATGCCAGCATGCCTTAGAATAGTGGTTCAGCTCCCAACTATTGTACTTCTGATCCAGTTCACTGATAGTGTATCCTGGAAATCAACAGATGATGGATCAATAATTGGTACCCACAAAGGAGATCTGGATGGAGTTGAAGGCTCCTGACTTCAACCTGGCCAACCTCTAGAATTTGGGGAGTAAAACAGCTGATGGAAGATTTCTTTCACTTGCCCTTCAAGTAGATGAAAGTAAATAAATGAATATTTATTTAAAAATAACATCTATGGAGATGTATTTTAAAATATCTTTTCAGATTATTCCACAGCAGTCAGTGCGCTGCTGTGAAGGCTTGCTATTCAACAAGACTTTGCTTGTTGAGTTCTTTGTGATATGGGGCCCACACAAAGATGGGAGAAGCAACCTAAGTGGACTCTACTCCAAAACCAAGATGAGCTAAGTCAGAAATTTTGTTGTGTCTGAGATGGTTAAATCACCCCTAGGCTCCTACATGCCTCTGGCTTTATTAAAAGAGAGACAGACAGACAGACAGACATGGCAAAGGGGTTATAACATTTTCTCTCAACCAAACCACAGGGGTGGCATGGAGAAAGGAAGAATCCCATACGTGGCTTTGTTCTGTTGTTCCCTGGGCCCTGCAGCCCTGTTACAAATGTTGAGGGAGGGGGGTCTCTGAATGCAGGTGGCTACTGGCTTGTCTGCAGTAGCGACCCAAGCACTTAGTCTGAAAAGGAGGCCAGGTGGTCCCCAGGGAATTATATGGAAGAATTTGTGCAAAAGTTGAAATGAGAAACACCTGGGAATAAATACAAAAGCATGTGTGTGCAAGGGCGAGCACTCCGAGGAATGCCACCTCAGCAGAAATCTGCAAGTAGGCCAGGCACAGAGCTGTCTTCCTAGGTTAAATTACTCTTGCAAAATCTTCCCTATTTCTTCCTTAACTTTCAATTCTGCTGTGTTTTCAAACATGCAGAAAATATGAAATAGAAATTTAGGAAGCAGTTTATTTTGCTTTAGCTGCAATCTCCCTGCCCCACACTGGTAAATATATACAATCCTCATGCCAATATTGACAGGTAATCAATGTTTTTAGTTTCAATTTGATTATTTGTCTTGGTTTCAGTGTAATTCAGTCTATGCAACAATGTAGTTGCATTAATGAATAGTTTTTCAATCAGGTTATCACTCTTCATATTTGTATTCAGATTTGGCAAGAATCAGTTATTAAATGTTCTTTTAATGTCCTTGGATTTATAGACATGATATTTTATCTGTGAGTTGATGGAAAACAGCTCACCAAGCTTGTCCTATGCTTACAGCCTTTTGCTAATTATCATGAATAGACTGTAGCTCCTCCCGCTAATGATCCCATCAGAAATGGGCATGCCTTCAAGATGCAGGAAGCAAAAGGTGCATTCTGATATTTTTTCAACCTGACTTCTCCTCCCCCTGGCATGGTGACCCTCTGGAGGCAGACTGGCTGGCTTCGTAACCTAATGATAATAATTCATATGTATCGAACTTTTGTCAACTGCAGGCACTATTAAAACACTTTATAAATAAACCATCTAGATTATCACAACAGGAATACTAAGTGTAGGCCATTTTACTATGCTTACTTTACAGACAATCTGACTGAACCTTATAAAGACCAACTCACTTGTCCCAAGTAGTTTATCCGGTAACCGGCAGAGGCAACATTCAAACCCAGTCATTCTTGTTCCAGCCTTCATGCTCTTAATCAGAAAATAGGAATATTTTAGGCCTTTCATGGCTATCAGCTTCTTTCTATTTATAAAGTATGTTTTTATTAATTTGAAAGGCAGGGGGTAGAGAGAGAGGAAGAGAGAAATCTTCCATCTTATGATTTACTTTTCAAATGCCTGCAACAGCTGGGACTGGACCAGGCCAAAGATAAGTCTTGGAAATACAATCCAGGTTTCCCTGTGGTGTCAGGAAACAACTTACTGAACTATCACATGCTGCCTCCCAGAATACACATGTGCAGGAAGCTGGAATTAGGACTGGAATTGGACTCAAACCCTGGCACACCAATATGGGATGTGGTACTCCAAGTGGCATGCTAACATCTATGTCAACTGCCCATCCCTTATTTTTTAAAAAAATATTTATTTTACTTATATGAAAGGCAGAGTTACAGAGAGAGATGGAGACAAATATCTTCCATCACTTGTTCACTCCCCAGATGGCTGCAAGGGAGGAAGCTGGGCCAAGCCAACGCCAGGGAGCAGCAGTTTCCTGCAGCTCTCCCACATGAGTACAGAGGCCCAATCACTTGGACTATCTCCCGCTGCCTTCCCAGGCATATTTGCAGGAAGTTGGATCAGAAGTGGAGCAGCAGGGACACCAACTGGACCCATATGGGCTGCTGGCATTGCAGTGGTGGCTCAACCCACTATGTCATGACAGCAGCCTCAGTTCTCTTTATACAGTTTTTAGATGATTTTTTCTTCATATATTATTTTTATAATAGAAAATGTTATATTTGCACTTGGAGTTTTATTTACTGTCAACTTGGATTTACTTATTCAATACACAAAATGAGATGGTGCCTTTTTTTCTAGACTAATTTATTATTTGACTATAAATAAATGTGACCATTCATAGTACATTAAGAAATGCATCTCTTCCCCTCGCATTCTTCTCTTATTATTGCACTTCAGAGATTTATCTAATTTATATTTAGTCATTAAATACAACAAATTCATTAATTTCACTTAATGTAAAGTAGGTTTTTTCCACATTTTACAGTGTTAACTGGATGAGCCTACTTGTGACCCTAGGAACACCTGCAGTGCTAGACACAAGTTGCTCCTATTCACTCAGGACATCCTTCCTGTAGCCACATGTCCCTAGGGTAGACATGTGGAAGTCCATGGGTGCACAGCATAAGCACTTTCTGTTTACTAGGAAACCACTAACTGTTCTCCCACATATTAAGTGTAAAGAGCTTATTTCAGCTTCATTTTCCACACACTGTCACCATCACTTTTTATGTTGATTTGCTTGATTTAGTTTCTCTTTTTAATGTTTTGCATTGTAAAGGTTATGACATGGTTTATCATTAACGATTTAGTTTGCATCTTCCTAATTCTTATGAAAGTTGAAAATATTTCCTAAATTCATTCAAGATTCCTTTAAAATGAACTTATTCATTTACTTGTTTGAGTTATAATCTGCAGGGAGTTGGGAGGAAAAGTTGAGTGTACATTTAAACTTATGGGTAGTGAGTTCAGGGGTGAGGTTGAAACCATCAGCATTAATATGGCATTTACTGCTGTGAAAATGGTATCATCCATAGAAAGAGTGTCAAGCAGCACCCTGGGAGGCAGCAGGTGATGGTTCAAAAGTGCTTGGGTTTCTGACTTCCATATGGGAGATCCAGATTGAACCTCAAGCTTCTGACTTTAGCCTGACCCAGCTCTGGCTATTGTAAGTCTCTCTCTCTCTTTCTCTCTCTCTCTCTCTCTCCCCGTCTCTCTCTCTCTCTCTAATGAATAAAAAATTAAATTATTTAAGAACTGAAAATAATTTCTTCCCCAATAATGTGTCTGCCCTGTGTGTTTTTCACCTGAACATATCAGTGCCCAAGAACAGTGTGAGGGAGGATGCAGAAGTCCAGAGGCATGGATCATTGTGCTAGGCTGCTTCTGGGCACACTGGAGACTCCATTTCTCTACGCCAGCTGCACTGACATAACCTTGCTTAATGAATGGCTGCAGATACAAAGACACTAGATTCTTGCAGCATCAGCCCTTTGCTGACATGCCTTATCATTGCAATTTGTCTCACCTTTCGTTGTGTGTACTATCTTCCTGAAGTTTTATCTAGTCAACTGCCATAAACTGCTGTTCTCAAACACATTTTTCAAATCTAATGAGAAAGGTGATTTTGGAAAAGAAAGTTAATGGCCTCTGGTGCTATCTGCTTCTCTCCCTCAAACCCATGCGGCGGTAGCAGCAAACATCTTGAGATAGATGTTATGGATATTCTGTTTGCTTTGGATACTTTCAGAGCTAGGGAATGTGACAAACCCCACAGAAAAAAATACATCATTACGATCTGAAACTCCAGAGAGATTAAGAGCTCAACTCACAACTGAAAGTGTGCAGTAACTCACGTGTAGCGACTAAATGTGGACCGTAGTGATCTTTGTGTTCCATTTGATGGGTAGAGAAGGTGTGAGGAAGAGCTGAGTGGAGGACATGGCTCAGCCCTTGCTTTGGGTGGTAAGTTTGTGTGAAGCACACGTGGCCAGCACATACGAGAGCTGGCCCAGGTCTTCCTCCTGTCTCTTCAGAGGAGACAGGGATGAAGGTGGAAGGGAGATGCGCAGCCTAAGTGAGGAGAGCTCGAGGGGCCTCACTGGGGAGAGAGGTCTCTGGGTGAAGTGCTCTTTTAAGCAGAAAATCACACCCAGCAGGTTCATTGGCCGGCTGAGTTTCATCCATGTTGCTACCATCGGGCAGCGAGGTTTCCTCCTATAGGAAATAAGGATCCAATTACTTAGAAAAATAACCACAGATTACAAACATTCATTAACTGAAGTCTCACAAGAGTTTAGGATCAAAGAATATATCACCAAAATATACTTTGGAGGCCAGTGTTGTGGCATAACAGGCAAAGCTGCCTCATGCAATGCCAGCAACCCATGTGGGTGCCAGTTACGTCCCGGCTGCTCTACTTCCAATACAGCTCCCTGCTGATGGCCTGGAAAAGGCAACAGAAGATAGTCCAAATGTTTGGACCTTGGACCCTGCAGTCTACATGGGGGGGGGTCTGGATGAAGCTGATGGCTCCAGGCTTCTCCTGTCTAAGCCTTGGCAGTTGCAGCCACCTGGAGAGCGGACCAGCAGATGGACATACTCTCTCTTTCTCATCTCTCTCTGTCTCCTGTACTTCTAATAAATCCTTGAAAAATACTTTCATGTTTCAGAATGGATAATTTCAAATATGATAAATAATAACACAAAATTGAAACCAGAGAATTTAACTCAAGGTACTGGTCTTATTTTCTTTCCTCTGTACATAATAAAGCTTATGCAAACAGTAAAGGGCATCATGACTTACTGGGGTGGGACCTGGTGCCTTTTATCTTCTATCCTTAGCTACTGTCCTTGTGCTTTCAACTCAAGCTCTTTGGTTGTTTCAGTTTGGGAATTTGCTATCATTCTTTCCATATTCATTGAGATAATGCATTTTATTAGCGACTTGATAGTTGCATATATGAAGATCAGAGAGTAATTAATTAGAAATTGCTTGCTTCTTCTGGGGAAAATGTATCCTGCTTTTAAAATACCTACTATATAATCCACTTGAGTCTCATGCAAACAACTCAAGCTCACTTCTTACACAAAAAACATTAGTTTCTAGGGGGAGAGGGAAAGGAATTTTCTTCCAATTCTTGCTTTTGCCAACCATTCCCCTGACTCTGAGGTATTCTGTAGTCCAGGAACAGCTGAGATTTAACACAGGTGTTTTGGGATTTCTAGGTTGTTGCTTTTCTTTGAATATTTGCAAATCATAGATAGCAATTGTGGAGTTAGCCCGGGGTCATCAGGAGGGTTAACTGGCCCACCATTCAAGACCATCTGTCCTTTTGTATTTTACCACAATGTGAATCCAAATCAGGAACAGGGACTTGGGAGTGAGGCAATCCTGTTTCAAAGTCAAAGTCCAGCATTTCCTTAGAAGCAGGCAAGTGATTTTAAGGAAAATATCTTAGAAAAACCAGCAAGGCAATGAGAGGAGGAGAGAGGGATGGTGAGGAGAGAAAGGGGAGGAAGAGATCCATGCAGGTACAGGCAGACTCCCCTCCTCAGTTTAGCCCACAGAGCTCTAAGTCACAATCTCAACCCCAGAATCTGAATTTCTTGTAACAAGGGGTATGCATAGTACCATTTTAGCTAACAGAAACCCTGGAGGAGTTACAGTCTCCTGGAGGAGTTAAAATCTCCATTTTCTGTATTAGGGAACTTCAAAAAATTCATGTAAATGGAATTAAATGAAAAATTTATTTTGCTGCAAAAACTCTTCAAATCTATGTATGGTTTGTGCATAAAGTGCATGTTCCATGAACTTTTTGAAGAACTTCTATATGCATTTATTTTAAAGAATTTCCACCAAAATAGACTTATATTTTGATTCCATTTTCCACAAAATTTCCTTAATATCTTATGGGATATTAACTCGCAGAATTCCAGAATATCCATCAAGTATATTGTCAGGTGTTATTATCAGAAGGAAAACATACACTAGATTCACAGAGAAATTCACAGCCTGGATGCATATGCCAGGGTGTGCGCACACACACACATACACATACACATACAAACACAGAATTATATAAAAGGTCTGAGAGTCTCTGGGCAGAACACCATACTGTCTACTACAACGATTTAGTAGCCGTTTCATATTGGCCTAGTTATTTAATTCATCCAGACTCACTTTTCAGTTTACCCTAATTATAAAGCACTTAGATCCATGCCTGGTGCAATTGCCATTTAATACTGTCAGAAACTGGAATTTCATTTATGTGTTTCCTTCAGTCTTCTTGGCTATATTCCTCACTCATTCATTCCTTTCAGGACTTGCTCTATGTTTATCTTTCCTGATTCATCCATTCCTTCCCATTGCCATAGGCTCATTCTTGACCCCTTGCCCAGGAGGCTGCGAGGCTTCCTAAGTCATCTGCATGTGTTTCACACATGCTTTTCTAATCCACCTTATGCTACAATATGTGGCTAAACTGCACCCTTGTAATCACACACTCTGTAATTAATTCCTGCATTAATTTCTCAGGTCATAAAATGCCCTGTATCCTTTTGGTCTTCAGAATCTATCCTTTTCCTAGTCTAGAATCATTAAAATTGATCCAGTTGATGATTTCAAGATTTAAGCCCCAATTTTCCCTGATGTTAAGTTTAGCTTGATATTTTAACTGGGCCCAAAGATTTTGATGTCAAAGATTACCTGTATTTTTCAGATGTGACTCTCTGTTCTCATAAGTCTGCACCTTGAATTTTTGGTCTGTCTTGGAACCCCAGCTCTGTAGGTGGGGCCATACTACCAGCATGATAGCAGGTAATTGAGTCATGTCTGTGGTGATACCACAAAGCTGGGCTTCTCATGACAGAAGAATCCCAGTACAGGTCAGTGAATCTCAACTGTGATTGGTGCCCTGTCCCATTTCACTCACCAGTAACATTCCTGGATATAATTCTTCACTTTCCTTTACCAGCCTTGTGACTCTTTCTTTCCTAGTCTGCTTGCCTTGCTAATTTGCTTTGAGTCACTTTCCCTTAACTTTCTCTTGATCAGTTTGATAAATTCAATACATCTTTGGAGGACTGTGGCTAGATTGCTTGTGTGACTGATGAGGATTCATGGATCCTCCTCACTGGAGGATTTGACAGTAACTTCTCAGTACCTAATGGGCAGTGTCAAGAAATGAAATGATTGCATCTGTAGCCAGGATGTCGACCACAATCCTTATGTTTAGGAAACATTTAAGAAATGTTATTTGAAAATTGACATGTTCCTAAATGAACAGTGGGTCATAGAAGAAATAAAGATGACAATACAACATACCAAAATTTATGGGATACAGCAAAAACAGTGTTAAGAGGGAAGTTTATAGCAAATATTGCCTACACTAAAGAAATTGGAAAGGTATGAAATAAATGAGCTGTCAACACATGTCAAGGACCTAGAAAAAAACAACCACAAACCAATCCCCAAAGTTGCAGGAGGAAAGAAATAATTAAATTAAAGATTAAATAAGTGAAATTGAAGTAAAAGTATAAAAAAAGATCAGTGAAATGAAGAGCTAGTTTTTTTTAAAAATAAAAAGTTACACAACGAAACCACTTCAAAAAATAAAAGAGAGAAGAACTAAGTTAACAAATGAGAAGAAAAGGGAGATGTAACAATGGGTATCACGGAAATAAAAAAGAATCATCAGAATTAACTAGAAATAGCTATATGTCAACAAATTAGAAACTCTAGAAGAAATAGATCTATTACTGGACAAATACAATCTACCTAAATTGAAGCATGAATACATTGAAAACCTAAACAGACTAATAAGTAACATGGAGATTGAATGAGCAATAAAGATTCTCCAAACAAAGAAAAGCTCAGGGCCAAGATGGTTTCACTGCTGCATTCAACCAAACATTGAAAGAAGAACTAATTCCAATTCTTCTCAAACTATTCAAACAATTGAAAGAAAGGAAATCCTCCTATTCTCTTTTTATGAGGACAGCAACACCTTAATTCCAAAACCAGAAAAAAATACAACAGAGAAGAGAACTATAGTCCAATATCACTGGTGAACATGGATGCAAAAATCCTCAACAAAATATTACCTAATCAAATCCAACAACACATCATTCCAGGCAGGAAGGATAGTCTCTTCCACAAATGCCACTTGGAAAGTTGGCTCTGAGCATGAGGAATTATGAAACAAGACCCCCTTCTTTACTCCTTACACAATCGTTAACTCAAAATGATCAAGAACCTAAATCTATGACTTAATACTATCAAAATAATAGAGGACATTGGGGAAATTCTGCAAGAAATTGTTGTAGGGTTCAGCACTGAGGCATAGTAGGCTAAGACTCTGCCTGCTACACTGGCATCCTATATGGATACTGGTTTGAGTCCCAACTGCTCTACTTCTGATCCAGCTCTCTCTTATGGCCTGGGAAAATAGTAGAAAATGGCCCAAGTCTTTGGGCCCTTGTACCCTCCTAAAGGACCTGAAAGAAGCCCCAGGCTCCTGGCTTCAATTTAGCAGGCTATTTGGTGAATGAATCAGCATATGGAAGACCTTTCTCTGTGTCTCTCCCTCTATCTGTACCTCTACCTCTCAAATAAATAAACAAAATCGTAAAAAAAGAAAAAATAGAAAACAAATGAAATTTTTGCCGGCAAAAACTTCTTGGAAAAGACCCCAGAAACACTGGCAATCAAAGTCAAAACAGACAAATGGGATTGTAACAAGCTAATAAGCTTCTGCACTGCAAAGAAACCACTTAACAAAGTTAACAGACAACTGACAGAATGGGAGAAAATATTTGCAAATTATGAAACTGATAAACAATTAATATCCAGAATCTATAAAGATTTCAAAAAACTCAACAGTAACAAAACAAACAATCTAGTCAAGAAATGGGCTAAGGACTTGAACAGGTGTTTTTCAAGAGAGGAAATTCAAATGCCTGATTGACACTTGAAAAGCAAATCAAAATTATGATGAGGTTTCACTTCATTCCAGTTAGAATGGCTCTCATAGAAATTAACAAGCAATAAATGCTAGTGAAAATGTTGCAGAAAAGGTAACCTGATCCACTGTTGGTGTAATGCAAGCTGGTACTGCCATTGTGGAACACAGTATGGAAATTCCTCAGAAAAGTGAAAATAGATCTACCGTAGGACTCAGCCATGCCACTCCTGGGAATTTACTCAAAGGAAATTTAATAGTTGTATGTATTCCTATAGCTAAGATAGGGAACCAACTCAATGAAAACAACCAACAACCAATGACTGCATTAAGAATATGTGGTACATATACACTATGGATTATTACTCAGCCCTAAACAAGAATGAAATACTGTCTCTCACAACAAAATGGATGCAAATGGAACCCATATACTTAGTGAAATAAGCCAATCCCAAAAAGTCAAGTGTCATATGTTTTCCTTGATCTGTGGAAAGTAATACAGTTCAGAAAATGTGATGTACAATTGTTTGCATTTCAATCTGAATAAAATTATTCCTGTGCACAAACTATTGAGAGAAAATAGCTTAAATTCTAAATGAATTTAGTTATTTCTTTACAACCACACAGGAAATATTTAGATTTTACATTATCATTGGTTGTATTTCATTGAAAGAAATTTTTAGTGACTAATTGACCAAAAATGCTTTTTATTAGTGAAATGGCCATTTATATATTGTTATTGTCTATAATCATTGCCTATATTTCCACTAAAGTATTTTTCTTTTTATTCGTTAAACCTCTTATTTGGTGAAGTATATAGTGTTTTAAATAAAATGTAATTTTAAAATTTTTTCTCAATAACAAAAAAAAGAAAAAGGATAGAAGGAAAAAGTAGGAGGGATGGAGATAAGAGGGGAATATTATTTTGTTCATATACTTGTATCTTCAAATCATATTTAATCTGTTAAAAATTAATTAAAATTAAAATTAGGAAAGAAACATGTTTTATTTGGTGGTACAATGAGTATAACTCTGACTTCACTGCCCCAATCCATGCTGCTGCTGCCTACCTCCTTAACTCAGTGTTGGTTTTAACCATAATTCCTAGTGCAGAGCCTAGACAGCAATTCATAGGGCTTCAATAAACATTTACCCTTAAATTGATGAATTTATCTATAGGTGAATTCACCTAGATGAGTGGACTTCTCTGTTTTGGTTACTAGATTATTTTCAGAATAATATCTTTTAAACGTCTTAAACAGGTGCCTTCCTTAGCAGAGATTTGCCTAGGGCCAGCTTGTAAGGTCCCTATGTTTCCATGAACCCTTGAATTAATAAAGGTTTTAAACTTGCTTCCTTTGCAAGTTTATTTTTTTTCTTTTGCAAGATGAAACTAGCACTCTGAACCAAGTGACATCTTAGCTTATAATTCTGGTCTGCTTTCTGCTTTCTTGGCTACTTCTATTCATCAACCTACCCTCTAACCAAATTTGCTCATTCACTGTTCTCTATACCTGCTGCATACCCAACCTCATTGTACTGGATCATCCTAGATGATATAGTCTTGTACAGTATCTTCCCAGAAAGTTTTTCTGTTCTTTGTATAGCTAAGTTATTCTGAATTATTTCTTTAAGGAGTCATATCCAATTTTGCATTCTCTGAGATATGGTCTCTCACCCCAGAATCATAGAATGATCTTGCTTTATTCTACCTTGCCACTTTGCTTTGTTATTTTTACCACTATTTTTTACCCTATTCATTGTTTGGTAGTTTGGTTTGTTCGTTTCTTGAAGGCAGGGAACATGGAGTATTTTTTATTTTTTGCTTGTTTTTATTGCTGATTCATTTGCTTAAAGCATGCTGGTAACTCCTCAGTAAATATTAGTGTGTGTTTGAATATACAAATGAATTATTTTCCAAGTAATATAGATACACAAAATATGAGAGGAAATTGAATACTTAACATTAGAGTTAATAAATTTTTCAAATGAAAGGAAAAATGATGTTGAAATAAAATAGTTAAGTATATAGTCTCTTTACTTAGGTTGTGGTTTTAAAATTTCTCAACTTGATCACCAAGGATAATGAACTTGCATAATGAGATATGGGCTCAGCTACTGAGCAGGTTCAGGCCACGGAGAATGATTCTGTAATTTTTGTAAACGAAATAAGTTTATTCTTGAGTTATGTACTCTCACTTTAGATTTTCCCATTTTCTTGGAAAAGGGGGATTTGACCTTGTTTTAAAGGACTATCACTTTCATTCCATGCTCTTCTTATAAAATGGAATAATCATTTAGCTTATTTTAGGGCAAGCTCTTGAATGATCTGTTTTTGAGCACTAGGTATTACTCTCAGTATAAGCATGCTGAATCCACACAAGACAGGTCTGTTGGCAGAGTTTTTGCCACATAGATGTTCATCAAGGTTTTATTTCCACAAAAATCCAGCTTCTTGACACACTTGACCACACGATATACTGATAGAGGTTTTGACTCAGTCCAATAATACCACTTCAAGGTTTCCTATTTTTAGCCACGTTATCCTAATTTTCTTTCTTTCCTAAGTGATTGCAGACTCTAATGTTGTGAACAACTGTGGGAATTTTGCTGTCATTTCAGATCTAGCATAATTTTTTTTTTTTTTTGGTCAATGAGAGAGAGACAGAGAGAAAGGTCTTCCCTTTCCATTGGTTCACCCCCCAAATTGCTGCCATGGCCAGCACTCTGCGGTCAGTGCACTGCGGCTGCTGCACTGTGCCAATCCGAAGCCAGGAGCCAGGTGCTTCCTCCTGGTCTCCCATGCGGGTGCAGGGCCCAAGGACTTGGGCCATCCTCCACTGCACTCCTGGGCCACATCAGAGAGCTGGACTGGAAGAGGAGTAACCAGGACAGAATCCGGCGCCCCAACCAGGTCTAGAACCCGGGTGCCGGCGCTGCAGGTAGAGGATTAGCCTAGTGATCCGTGGCGCCGGCCTGATCTATCATAAATTTTATAGTCACAAATTCAAATGTTTAAGTAGCTATTGGCCAACAATGCTCTGTTACAGCCATCCCAAATCCAAATGACTTAAGACAATAGCACCACGTATGAAGGGTCTGCATCTTGGCTATGGTTCAGCTGATCCTTGCTGAGACCTGCTAATTGGGTCTGTGACATACTGCAGCTCAAGTGTGCATGACCCATGTCTGCACTACCTTAGATGAGCTAATTTACATAGATGAAGAGGAAGTGTGCAGAATGTTGGCTTTCAATACCCGTCATCTATTGAAGAGGGAAAAGAACTAGTGTGGAATGATTATTGTTTCCAGTGTTAAGATACGGAGATGTGCCTGCAAATAACTCAATTACCAATACTGCATCAGCAGAAATTGAGATCTACTCTGTTGAATTTGAATGGCGTTTCTTTTAATGCTTGTTTCAAAACAGCACACTAGAGCCACTTTCTATGTTCGTATAGGCAAGGTACTTCGTACTGGGTAAACTTGAAAATATTTACATGTTTATTTTAATAATCACAATTTATGAAACAAATAAACACATTGCTTCTTTCAGAAACTTACCCCCCTGCCCTTAGAAGTGCATCCTAATCAGTACAGTTCAGTGATAAATTATGTGGAAGATGGATTGTCTTGATTTTCAACTTTCTTCTAGACCATTTGCTCAATACAGTGTGCCTCTCTTGAAACTTGTGAATAATCTGTATTCCCAAGTACCAAAATTCTAAGCGCAATAGGATGTTGGATAGATGCCAACTGATTTGACTTCTCTGGTATTGATCTACTATAGTAACTTCTCCATATATTTCTCCTTTTGAAAATGTGTTGTATATAGCTTGGCTACATACTACATTCCAACGAATGTCAGTTTAAAACAAATATTATAACAGAGGTGGTATTGCTCACCCATGTAGCACTATTTCAGGCACATTCACATCTATTCATCTATGGATCATTAGTTAGCTTGCTCACTATTTATGTGGCCTATATAATATAATCCTTGTTTAGCAGGAGAGTAAATGAGACAGAAGGTAGCATGTGTGTCCTTCTTAAGACCACACATCCTGAGCTAAGGTGCAGAGCTCGGTCATCCTTTAACTCCTTTATGTGTGTAATTTCTCCTGAGAAAGTCCTTGACACTTTAAATCTTTCACAGTCTTTCCTCCACCACATCCCCATTTCCTTTCAGTATGAAGATCTCATCAGGACCACCTGGGATATTCTCTCCCCGCTTTCCATGTAAGATTTGACAAGCCAAATAGTATTCATGTTCAAATTCATATGAAATTCAGCCTCAAGTTTGAGATTTCCTGTTCACATTGGTCTTCAATGGGAACTACTTTTTAAAAAAAAGTTGTATTAATATAAAGAGAACAGATTTCATGTATTGTATAGATACAGTTCTAAGATAACCATAGTTCCCTCCCTCCCTCTACTCTTCTGACATCTAATCTCCATGGAACCTATCTATCTTACTTTCTTCTACTTAACTGTGTTTTGTTGTCTTGTATTTGTGTGTGTGTTTGTGTGTGTGTGTGTGTTTCTTCATACTTAGGGCAAAAGCTTCATGGGGCATAGTTTGAGTGCTCACAATAGCATGTGACACAATTGTTGTGTTTTGCTATTTACCAAAATATTTTAAAATGAGTATTTTTACCTGTATTCTAAAAGTGGTAACGACATAAATTTCTGGGAAAAAATAAGACTTTTTTTCTGGTAGATTAGAAAATGGTATGCAAAATTTTTCTTGAAATATCTTTCTAAATTTGTATGTGTGACCACAGACTTATATTTATAACCAATTCTTTTCTCAAATTACAAGCTCTGTAGACAAACCTTGCAGCATACTACAAAATCCTTACTGGGCATCTCCACATAAATGGTCCCTGGGTATTTCATATGAGAGGTGCATATAACCTAATAGGGTTAGATAACTTTTGGGATTAGGTGAAATAACCTCTTAAAATTTTCTGCCACAAAACCCAGTTAAATAAATTTCCCTTAACTTACCTGCTCAAGATAAGTTGTACCCCAGGAAAAAATAAAAATTCCCAGGTATCTCTAAGTTATAGTATCTGAACCTTCTTGAATCTTTTAATTTTCTCCTCTCCAGTTGCCAACACACAGACTAAGGCCCTGGATAATTTTGAGATGATTTTCTAAAATTTATTTATGAATTTGAAAATCAGAGTTAAAGAGACAGATGGAAAGAGAGAGACAAGGAGATCTTCTAGCCTTTGCTTCAATACCCAAATAGACATAAAAGCCAGAGGTGAGCAGATCCAAAGCCAGGAGCTGGGATCTTCTTCTGGGACTCCCATGTGGGTGCAAGGGCCCACTATGCACGTGGGTCATCTTCTGCTGTTTTCTCAGGTGCATTACCAGGGCGCTGGATTAGAAGTGGAGCAGCCAGGACTCAATTGGTGCCCACATAGGATGCCAGCATCACCCACTATGCCACAGTGCCAACACTAAGATAATTTTAAGATGAATTCATATAGAGCTTCAGCCTCTGTGTTTCTTAGTTCTAGTATGTTCACCACTGACCACCATAGTTTCTCTATACATGAAACCTAAACATGTGTTTCACCAATTTTTCTTGTAAAGGCAACATTATCTTATTTAAATCATAGTTGTTTTCACCATTGTGCAAAGCACTTCGGTGTTTATGCTAGGTTGCTGGAGGTGCCACAACAAAATAACAAAGACTATGTTTTCAACAGCACAAGTAGATTGTTTCATGGTATTAGAGGCTGGAAGTCCAATATTGTTGTGCTGGGATTTTTACTTCCTTCTGTGGCCTCTTCTGTTGGTAGATGTGTCTTCTCACTGTCTGCTCACATGTTCAGCCTGTTGTGTGCATGCACTCCTGAGTCCCTTCTTGTTCCTATAAGAGCACCAGGTACAATGAGTTAAGGCCCTCTGTAATGACCTCGTTTTAAATCTATCACTTCTTTAAAGTGTCTATCTCCTTATAGAGTCACATTCTGAGGTACTTGGGATCAGGATCTCAACATATGTGTTTTGGGGAACATAATCATCCCACAGTCTAAAAAGTTTGGGTGAGCATTGTGGTACAATTGGTTAAGCTACCATTAGGAATGCCCACATCCCATATCAGAATGCATAGCTTGGGCCCTAGCTACTCCATACTTCTCATCCAGCTCCCTGCTAAAGCAGCCAGACAGCCAGAGAGAATGATTTTTTTTGCTTCCTACCATCCATTTGTGAGACATGGATGAACTTCCTGGCTCCTAGCTTCAGCCTGGCACACACATAGCTGTTATAGGGGGCATTGGGGGAGTTAACCAGGAAATGCAATATTTCTCTTCTCTCCCCACCGCTCTCTCCCATCTCACCTCCCTCCCTCTTCTCCTCCTCTTCTGTTTATTTTTATACATTTCAAATAACTAAATCCTTAAAAATAAAGAAAACCTATGTTCAAAACAACAATTATTCTGCTTCAAAGACTCTAACAAAAGAAACAATGAAAAATAGAAAATAAAGGAAAATATAAAATTATAAAATACTTTAAAAACTTCCTACTTTCTAAGATGCGGAATGCCTCACTTCTGTACTTGGAATAAAATTTAGCACCACTAAGTGACCATATTTCTAGATTCTCCCCTAGAGTTACTGGCTCTGTGTTCAGCCAAGAGTCTTCCAGTTCTAACACGAGAGTATCACATTTGTCTTTTTTCTCCCAGTAATATTATCTCAGGCATATTCATTAACTTGGTCATATCTTTTTTGTTTGTTTGTTTTTGTTTTTAACTTTTATTTAATGAATATAAATTTCCAGTGTACAGCTTATGCATTACAATGGCTTCCCCCTCCCATAATTTCCCTCCCACCCACAACCCTTCGCTCTCCCATTCCCTCTCGCCTTCCATTCACATCAAGATTCATTTTCAATTCTCTTTATATACAGAAGATCAATTTAGTATAAAGATTTCAACAGTTTGCACCCACATAGAAACACAAAGTGAAACATACTGTTTGAGTACTAGTTATAGCATTAAATCAAAATGTACAGCACATTAAGGACAGAGATCCTACATGAGGAGCAAGTGCACAGTGACTCCTGTTGTTGACCCAACAAATTGACACTCTAGTTTATGGTGCCAGTAACCACCCTAGGCTGTCGTCATGAGTTGCCAAGGCTATGGAAGCCTTCCAAGTTTGCCGACTCTGATCATATTTAGACAAGGTCATGAAAGACAGAGTGAGGATAGTAACCAATGATCCTAAGAGTGGCATTTACCAGGTTTGAACAATTATACAGCATTAAGTGGGGAAGAGGACCATCAGTACACACAGGTTGGGAGTAGAGCCATTGGTGGTAGAGTAGAGGTTATGAGTACACAGGAATGAGGCCCAAGTGCACTAGACAGGGTCCAGAACAAAGGACAGAGTCATTATTAGAGGAGCTAAGAAAGGTGCTGTCTAAGCTACAAGTAATTTTTCTGACTGAGAGGCAAATAGAACCTGATAGAAGGGGCTTGATAATAATCTGTTGGGCTTTAGGCATTGTACATTAAGAGGCCCAGACCTATCAATCTCTTCACATGGGGTATATCCTAAGGGAGGTGTGAACCTCCTAGGGGAAGGCACTCTGTTGACTTTCATTACTTGGCTGGCCTGGGAGGAGAGCTGGCCAGGTAAAGGCAGGGGGCATCTCTAACAAGAAATTTACAGTTCTGCCTGCAATGTTGCTGACCCTACTTGGCCATCCCCTCAGCTGCAGTGGTCACTTTGGAAGTTGGGCTGAGTGAAGGGCTTTTCAGCTTAGAGCCAGTAAGATCTGTGGCTCTGACCTGGGCATCCTTTGACTCCAGGGCAGGTCCATTTGCAGTGACCCAACTCTTGGCAGAGCTGCCAGGGCTCTTCACAAGCTGACTTCTGCTGAAGCCCAGGCTTACCACATTGAAAGCCACTGCAGTGGACTGGCCTGTTGGGTCTCCTTGAGGGCAGATCACTGTACAGATCAGCCATTAATAGGCCTGCCACCCATTGCTTCTGATGCCTGGCTTTCTTTTCCTCCTGGTTTGTGTTAAAGCAGACCAGAGGATGCAAGTCAAGGGAGTGCCCAAGTCCCATCTCTAATCTTCGGTGGCCTGAACTACAAGTCTATAGTCACAGGCATGTTCTGTAGTAGTTTTTCTAAGGTAGACAATGCCCATGAGGACAATTATATTCTCACTTTAAAACTTTCTTTCCCTTTGGTCTGAAAGGGAGGTTTTTTCTACTTACTGTATACTTTGCTGATGGCGAAGTGAATCTAGCTATGAGATTATTATTTCAGTTTTTATTTTGGCTATGCTATTACAGAAAAATGTTAGCCATCTCTTTTATAAGGTCTAAAGATTAAATTGTGTGTCCTACAGATTCCTTCATAATAGAATTAGTTTCCTACCTTGAAGAGAATAGAGAAATGAAAGAACAAGTTGGCCTTAGAATAGAGAAATGAGGGAGCAAGTCCTAGATCGCTTGCTGACAATAGCAATATCACATGAATACTTAGCAAACAGTTTCAACCATTAGATAACAACTTAAGAAAACATTTACCAGAAGGTCCAATGTCTTCTATAAATTTTAAGAATCATGTATTTGGAAACATCTCTTAAATATCTAACATGGTGTAGTTTGTTTAACCAGTAAACTTAAGCACAACCATCTAAAATGTTTTTAGTTTCTACCAACAAGTTTAAAACATATGATGCAGAGATTCAGGTCACACAAATTAAAATGTATCTTTGATTAATTTTAGCAGCTTACATTTATGGACAATCTTATCTATAAGCCATTTAAAATAAAACTCTTAATAAAATTTCCCCATGTGGACATACAATATGTACACACATATAACATAGCATAATAGACCGATATAGCAATTTTAATAATAGCTTTTATAATATTTAACTCTTTTTGTAGATTGCCAATTGATTTGAATTGCTTTTTGTTTTTAGTAACCTCAGTTAACCATACTTTCTCTCAGTTGGTACTGTTAATACATTATTGGCTTCATCTGTTTACAGATCCATCCCACCCAACAAAATACTGATTCATGGTGTCAATATCAATTGATTACCCAACCTTATCTCAGAGTGCTCTGAACTTTTATGCTACTATACCTATAGCAAAGAGTAATGAGAAAAATAGTCGCATCACTATATGTTTAACGTTTATTTCCTCCACTAGATTAGCAGGTCTGTATGTTAATAATGGAGACTTCTTTCTTAACCCCTGTATCATAGTCGATGAATATATGTGGAATGCTTAGACATGATTTCCCTGCCCATTTCTACCTGGTAAATCAATAATAGCCTTCAAGTCTCAGGCCAAACATTTCTTCTGCATGATGTATTTCCTGATGCAGCCAAACAAATTATACCCTTACTCCTTGACAAATTGCATGCAGAGACTCCATATGCACCAGTTAAGTGGGAGAGTGAAGACCTCAAGGAGATTGGAGAACCAGATTCAGGCAACCCAACTTTTTGATGGCCTTGTATTACAAGTCTAACTTCCACATTCTTAGACATGAGACATATTCAATTTCTTGCCCTTGATTTCAATGTCTCTGTCAAGTAGCAGTGAGGAGAACATAATGTTATGGGTCTGCTCCCTTTGGAATTGAAGCTGATCCTGTCAAAAACAGCACTCATAAAAAACAAACAAACAAACAAAAAAAAAAAAAAACCACTGAAATCGCTGTGATAAAATGTGTGCTATTAATATTGACTGAAACCCAGTTGGTGAATGAAGAAAGAACAGTAGAAGTGAAGACTTTGCATTAACAAATGTTATGCCTTTAGAACACACCTAATTGTCTCCTGCTGTCCTTGGTAGAGAATGAACTATGTTAGAATTTTCCTGTTCAAGTCACAGAGGGGACAATCACTGTTGTAGTAATAGCAGAAGCTTTAATAGTCACAAGTGCCATGAATACCACTTCTATATTTGACAGTGAATAGAGGCAGCATTACATCACTACCGAAGAAGATAATGATGGGTGTGAGAAGCATAGATGTAGAAGGTAGCTCTGCCATGATTCCTGCTAACCACACTCCACCCTAGGCCACACTATTCCATCCCATCCCAACCTAAAGCAATTTACATTCTTGACAGACCTATTTGATAAGATTTTGTTGGGAGGTCTGCATTTGTTGGCTAGTCCTCTGCCTGTGGTGCTGGCATCCCATGTGAGATTCGGTTTGTATCCCAGCTGCTCCTCTTCTAATCCAGCTCTCTGCTATGGCCTGGGAAAACACTAGAAGACCACTCAGGGGCTTGGGCCCCCGCACAAGTATGGGAGACCGGAAAGAATCTCCTGGCTCCTGCTGTTGTGGCCATCTGGGGATGGAAGACCTTTCTCTCTGTCTCTGTCTCTCCCTCTCTCTGTCTGTAACTTTGCCTCTCAAATAAACAAAATATTTTAATAAAAATTTCATTGGAATTCAAAATACTTCTATTGTGGTGAATACAATATCAGAAAATATCTCATAGAAGTCTTTATTATGATTTTATTCTTACCTCCAAAATTATGTTGGCTAGCACAGATAATAGGTAAATGACTGTCTCTGTTACAATTACTATAGATATAATATAGATTTCAGCTGCAAAGTGTTCTTTGGATTGACTGCAAATTGAGGCTTCTAATTTTAACATCTGATGGACAATCACAAAAACAGACAAATAAAACTTGCATTCCATATATTGTAAACGCACTGGCATCACTCCTGCAAACAATCTCTGAAAAAATTAAGAAATTTGATATATTTCCTAGCTACTTCTGGCTCTGAATTTCTTATGCTGAGCAATTGATTTCTGGAAATAATCTAAGTTAATTCCATAGCAACAAACTTGCAGAGTGTCTTCCCAATAACTTATCTTTACAAAGCACTATATTATATGGTTAGCAGGAAACTGAATGTGTGATTGGTTTTATGTTAAAATTCAGATTCAGTTATCCTTATTCTGAAAAACTCTTAAGTATTATTTTTTACCAGAAATTTCTCACTTGTTCTCCTCTCTCTCATGGTATTTCCAGGAATAATTCATAACTCTTTTCCTTCCTTCCTTCCTTCCACCCTTCCACCCTTCCACCCTTCCTTCCTTTTCTCTTTTGCCTTCCTTCCTTCCTTTTTCTTTCTCTTATTTTTTTGCTGTTAATACCATAATTTACCTTTCATTTGGTTGGGTATTTAGCCTATTAGTTAAGATACCTGTACCACCCATTGGAGTACCTGGGTACTGCAGCTCCTGATTCCAGCTTGCTTTCAATGCAGATCCTTGTGGGCAGAGGTCATGGCTCAGATAATTGGGTCATTAATACCCATATAGGAAACCTGGATTGTAATACCAGCACCTGGCTTCACCCCGGCTCAGCCTCACCTATTGCAGGCATCTGAGGAGAGAATCAACAGGTGGGAGCTCCCTGAGTGTTTCTTTGTCTGCTCCTCTGTCTCTCAAATAAATGAATAAATTTACATGCACATTTTTAAAGAAATTAACCTTTCTGTTTGTTGTATCTCTAATAGAAATGTAGTGATTCCCTTGTTGCACCAAAATTCATTTTATAATATTAAAAAAAACACATTTTTCAGTATCACAGAAGATGTGTCCAAAAATTCAAAGTTATAACATTTTATTATTTTAATCAGTGATATTATTGGTCATGATTTCAATACTTACTAGGATTTTTTATTATAAACAACAACAAAAGCTAGTTGAGTCTGAGTTTTTTTAAGATACTGAATCCTTTTCCATACATAGCTAAAGAAGGAAGTTCAAAAATAAATAGGGACGTAATGAAGCTATACAGGAAGAATCACAGTGAAAACCAACCTGCAAAATCAATTGGGTGAGAAAACTGCTGCTTTTTCTGTTCATGTCTGGGTGCCCTAGTATTGGACACCCTACTGAAGTCCCTGTTACGGTTCAGTTCTTGCCCCTTGTCCCTGTGGACCCTCCCCTGGCCTGTTGTGATGTCATCAGATGCTGTCTCAAACCTCTGACACAGGTACTGCAGGTCATCCCTTAGGACCTGTTCTTTGAGATACTGTGAGGAAGTGGGATTCTGTCCTTTGATGTTGCCTTGTCTATTGGCAACCTGAAGGATGGACTCCACCATATAGTCAGAATGGGGAAGTTTCCAGACAACGGAAGAAAGTACAAAAATGTTGATGGTGATAATGTTGATGGTCATTTGCATTTGAATTATTTCTGAAATATTCCTTGTAAGCATACAGAGAACAGTTTTCTCTGAAATGTTCATGGCAAAAGCCAAACAACTTGAAGGAAAACAGGTGCTACTACAATGACCATTTGGGGCATTCATTGCCTTTAAATAGCAAATGTCTCCTGTTTTCCCTGCTACTGACATTATGAGATATGTTTAGGAAAAATGAAGCAATTATTTCTAAGCAATTATTTTGTAAACTGTCTTCATGTTTAATTGTTTATCTTGCTTCTATTTTACTTTTCCCTTTCTGTTTTTTTACCTTAAGGAATAAAACATAGACTTCCAGTTCATAATAAGTTGATTAAATCTCTTGATTCTGTCAGGAAATGAAGGATGAGAATGAAGGGTGCCCTGTTTGAGGGGAACAAATTCTTGCATGTGTTTAACATCCAGGAATCCTAGCAGGTTCTGTTCTGAATAGCCAAGGAAAGTCCCTATGCTTTTATTAGAAAAATTTTTATTTATTTGAAAAGCAAAGTTACAGACAGACACGCATACACACATAAACACACAAACACACAGAGTGAGAGAGAGAGAGAGAGAGAATTTCATATGTGGGTTCCAAAATTTATACAGGTGTTTGCAGTAGACACTCACCTGTGGAGAAGAACATGTAAAACCGCAGGAAAATCAAGGTGTTCTATTCTAGGCTTAGTGTGAAGGCTTTCATACCTGCATAGTGTGAGCATTGTACAGTTGCTTGGTGGATAATAGCCTGCTTCACCAGAGCATCCACATTCAAATGCCACATTTTATTCTGTGGGACTCTGAAAATGAATGGGAGCATTAATTTTAAAATGAAAATAACAGCTTCACATTATTAGAATTTTCATTCAATGGTCTCTTGTGTTTGAATATGTAAAAAATCACAAAGAATATGTAAGTCATATGTAATTTTTTACTTCAACTTACATATAAGAAAATTAAGGTAACATGGATGGAGGTGTCCAGTTATTAGGAGAAATGCTAAAAATTAAACCCAGACCTCTGACTGTTTAGAACATACTGAATTATACACAAAGAAAGTAAATGCTTCTCAGAAAAGAATCAAGGTATGTCTATGGATTGAATTGAGTGTAGTGGAAATGATACATACACTTTTGGGTTTGCTTGCTAATTAGAATTTAGATGAATTTACAATTAGAGAGACATTTTTAGGAATAAAATCCTTATCAATAATTGCTTAGCATTCATATTCAATGATTTTATATACAAATTAGGATTTATCTAACAGTAAAATTGAAATAATCCAGAGATGCATTTTAATTATCTAAAACTGCTAATACTGGGATTTTAATGAACTTGTTTCCTTATGATTGAATAGTCAGTAAGACTTGTGCTATTTTATTGTAATTTAACTGAAGATGATAAGCCAAAACGACCTTTTCTATATTTCAGAAGGAATAAATCCATGATATGTTGCAATTGATAAAAGGTTATAGACATTCTAAACAACTTCCATTCTAAGACAAAAGTGTATGTGTGTGTGTAACTGTGTGTATACCTAATTTTGATGTGTAATACTACTAAGATATAGTTCTCATTCTCTAAGCACAATAGGTAATTTCACCCAAAACATCTAATGTCAATGTTTAAACATATCAGGGAAAAGCCCAAAAACAGACTTTCAACATATGGCATTTATGAGTTACTGAAATCAATAGGAGCATGTTAGTTTTAAGAACTGGTTTGATCTTTCAATTATGCATTAAAGGAAAAGAGAGACTTTGCACTGTGTACATAATATCAGTTAAGTGACTATAAATGATTCCTCATTTTGGATGAATTTGTAAGATGCTGCATGAAAACAAAAGTCTAGTCATACATGTAAGTAAATAAAATTAATGTTGCCATTGAAAAAATCAGATGCATTAAGACATTTTATTTCAATTTAAACATCCTCTTTGCTCTTCCATGTTTTCATGCTTTATCAATATAAACTAGCGCCCAGCCCTGCCCTCTCCACATGGAGCACACTATGTAGGACCTCATGTTTATCCCTAGTCCCACTTGCTCAATGCTTTATTTATTCTTCCTAGAGGTAATTGTCTGCCTTTTCCAACAAAATCCATCAATTTGGCTTTGGCTTCTTTAATTTTGACCTTTCTACCACCTCACCCCAATTGTGCCAATCTGCACAGTTAGAGTCCAAATAAAACTGGAAAAATAGCATAATCTTTAATAGGGAGAGAAGGGGGAGAGGCTACAAAACTCATATGTGAATGTTTTTCCTGTCACACTAGATTTCATTTTTTAAACCTTTGAAATGCTGCCCTCTTTAAATTGCTACGTTGGTATCTGCCGTCTAACCAGAAGGCTGAACCCTAAGGAGTCAGGGCCTTACCTCATGCAAAAATACTGCATTGCCATCCTCCCTGGAAGAAAGCTTCCTTTGAAAGATAAACTTAACTTGGACTTATCTGGACTCCTTATTAGGTTTTGAACTGAGTATGTGAGTAGAAAATGCCCTTTACAATGCTTGAGAAAGCAAGGAGCTACTAGCATACCTGGAAGCTCTCCAACTTTGAGGATCATGTCTAGGAACTTCCTCATGAGTTGCTGCCCCACTTCAGCCCAGTGCTCGGTGTTGGCTGCAGACATGCAGGGAGGAAGCAGAGTGGACACTTCGTGTTTGTCCTGCTGACATCTGTGCTACTAGGTGTTGCTGGTTACCTAGGAGTCATAGGGTTGAAAGTACAAGTATGTATTTCTAGTAGACTCATGAATGAATCTTTACCAACATACTTGGGGAATCAATAGCCATGTATGGGTCTTTTATCCATGATTCAAAACAGTTTGTGGCAACTGTTCAATAATTGACATGGAACCACTGTTCATATGTACCTGAATTAATTAGACAATTATATTTTCTTACAAAACTGGTGGGCTAAGGTTTGCTCTTTGGAAAATTTTCTTGTTTTAATATTTCCGTTAACTACTACATTTATGTAAATATGAAAAAAAAAAACATGGTGCACATTTCTCTTAAAGCAGATCAGGTTTAAAACTGAGGGCTCAGCTGCTAATTGCTACTTTATTCTATCTGAGCGATCCCTTAGCTATTTTGGCTGGCTCTGCGGTGGTGTAATGCAGGCATATGGATCCACTTAGAGAGCTTCACACAGAATTTGTCCCATGCTTGATCTTCCAATCCTCAAATTATTCAATGGGGCTTCTTTTTGTTTTGCTGTTTTGCTTTATTTTGTCCATCACCAACACATTCACAACCTACAGTTGACTGCTTTTATTGCCTTCAGTTAAAGTCTGCAGTAGAAAGTGTCAATTCATCAGTGTGTGAAGCTGGTTGTGAGTAAGGGGGTTATAGACTCTTCAAGATAGATAGCAGTTACATGAATTGTCCCACCTTTGCCATCTTGGCAGAAAAACAGTCATTTATGTTAATTATGTCATGAGGAACACCTGTACTCTGGAAATTTGGAAGGTGAAACCTATTTTGACAGGCTGGCTCTTTTTTTTTTTTTTTTCTTTTAGGAGTAAGCTATATTTGAAGATTCATCATCAGATGATCATCTGATACACTTTGGCCGCACAGCTGGGGAGGCAATGGGAATGATCTTTAGAGGGTGCCTCTTCAATAGGAAAACAGCCAGCTCATCACTGAAAATGAATCGTGGATTTGGACTGTGCTCTCTTTGCTCTTGTCCTAATATATTTTAAATGGCTTCACTTTTCACATTTCCCAATTCAAGGATATAGAATACGAGCTTATGATGATAAAACACTCGGCAACCTATTCCCTTCAGTTTGTAAGGAGGAGAGAAATGAAACATTTTTCCCTGTTTTTCTTCTTATGTGTTAGAAAGTCTTTTCAAATTCAATTTAAATTTAATTTAGAGAAGAGACATCACAGTTCACTGTGATGATGAGAGTATCCAATCTCACCTCTACAGATAGTTGGATGGATTGAAATAAAAGTATTGAATTACAATTCAGTAGAATTTATCTGAGGCCCTTAAGGGGCTCTACAGAGCTCAACTTATTTTCAATTTTTCAGGTATAATGGTGAGATTTGAGTGGGTAGTAGATTAGTTTTCCAAATATTGTATTCCAATTAATAGCATGAATAAATGCATCACAGAGAAAAAAGTATGTCTCATTATTTAGTAAAAAAAAAAAAGACTACTATAAACAAATTCAGAAAGGAATGTCCTCTGGTAATATTTTGTGAGCCAGGACTGGCAGGGAAGGGATTGTTTTTTGACCAAAAAAATCACAGGAGTCCAAGAATCTGACAGCAAAACTATAAAATCCTGTGCCTGTACCTTTCACTCCTTTTTCTTGATTTTTCTCATCTGATAGCTGAAAAGGTTGAGATAAATTATCTCAGATCCTTTTCTGCTTGTAGCACACACAGGCAATTACCATTACTATCTTTGAAAACTATCTCCTCCATTTCCACATTCTTATCTCCCTTACTTATCCCCACCTCCATCATTCCTCTGAGGTCAAAGGCCACAGGAGTAGACATCCCAGAATAAGGAAGCAGGAAGAGGGTGTATAACAGCCAATGTCTGCGACAATCCATGTTTCATAGGAAGAGCCTGGGCTTGGCTACAAGGTTGCTACCCACTCATTTGCACCCTTCTGCTGTCATAATAGTGTCTGTTTTTGCTCTTGTCAAGTCATCCTCTGCACCCGTATAGTTGGAAGGTACTTCTCTGGACACCATCAGCTGTGACCCCATAACTTGTTTTAGTCAGTAGAACATGCAGTATGTAAGGTCCATTGAAAGACGTGAATGTGATTTGTTGGTTTTTCTTTTCTAAATGTGATCCAAGTTAATGCCCACAATGGAAGCTGCACCTTCAACCTTGATAAAAAAAAAAAAATAAAGTCAGATTGAACAGAGCCACATCCTTGAGCAGAGGTGTGGTCAACCCACAGCCTGCAGGTGGAATAATCATTGAAACTCCACCAATCAATCAATTAATCACAGTCAACAAAATTATAAAAGCCTACTACAAACCAGGGTCTGTTGTAGGTAGTTTCCATGTATAGATAAAAAAGAATAAAGGCCCAGAGCCCTCTCTTAAAGAGCAAAGGGAAACACATAAAATATTATGTAAATGTGTTGATGCATTCCCCTGCTTCAGTGTGACTTTCTGAGCAGAATTCATAGTAGCTAGAACAGAAGGGGTGAAGGAAGCCTGTGGAACATTGGCCTCTTTCATATTCATTGACAATCTTCAGCATATTCAATCCAGCAAACCTGCTTACAGGAGATGCAAGGTCAGCCACATCCAGCAGGGCAAAGCCAAACCTCCTCCCCTGGGTCTTAACTTTGATTCCTATGTAAAGCTCTCCCACAACGCTCCCTTTTTCCTCTAACAAGGAAGATCTACCAGCTACCGGAACATAAAGTGACATTGACAAACAGTCACTTTTTCCATATTTACCCTAATATGACTGGGGCTTTTCTCACTTTGATATCATTATTATGGTGACAAGGATCCATCATGTATAAGGAGCAGGTCGTGTACAATTTACTCTTAACTCCATCCTCTGCTATGTTTGAGCAAATCTAACTGCCTGTATCTTCACCGGTGGATCTGGTGTTGACACAAAATCAGATGTTTTGTGAGGTCTACTGTTCTTTGCTTGACTGATTTCTCACATCCTGAAAAACAAAACTGTCTTTTGTAAATCTACTCATTTCACATGTCAGTTTTGTCTGAAACAGGCAAATTGGAGTAAAGTGTAAGCCTTTTTAATTTTTATTTTCCAAAGCAATAAATTATCCTTTTAAATCATTATTTCCCCAATGCTCCCTCAACCAACATAACTTTCAAAGTCTCTTTGTTTTAATGCTAAAATTCCATGACTTGGCCGGCGCCATGGCTCACTAGGCTAATCCTCCGCCTGCGGCGCCAGTACCCAGGGTTCTAGTCCCCAGATGGCTGCAAAGGCCAAAACTGAGCCAATAGGAAGCCAACGGCTAGAACTGCTCCAATACGAAGCCAGGATTCAGGAGCTTCTTCTGTGTCTCCCACATGGCTGCAGGGGCCCAAGGACTTGGGCCATCTTCTACTGCTTTCCCAGGCCATAGCAGAGAGCTGGATCAGAAGTGGAACAGCCTGGACTCGAACTGGCCACCCATATGGGATGCCAGCACTGCATACTTCCTTTTTAACTTCCTTGCTTGTTTAACTGCTCCAAGCAAATTTTAATTTTATTTTCAAATGGATAACTACATATTCTGTTATAGACGTATAGTAAAGTGATAAAAACATTCTATTTAAGCCGGCATTCTATATGGACACCAGATCAAGTCCAGTTGCTTCACTTCGGATCCAGCTCCCTGTTAGTGCGTCTGAAGTTTTTGGGTCTCTGCACCCACCTGGGCTACCCAGAAGAAGATCCTGGCTTTGGACTGGCACAGCCCTGGCCATTGTGGCCATATGGGTAGTGAGCCAAGAAATGAAAGGTCTCTCTGTCTCTCCTCTCTCTCTGTAACTTAGTCTTTCAAACAAATAAGTCTTTTTAAAAAGGTAAAGAAAAAGAGAAATGATCATATTATCCATATCTCTCTCAATTTATTAATTAATTCATCATTTACTCAGCAAACATTTATAAGGAAAGAAGTTGGGGCAGAGTCATTGGATTGTATATAAATCAAAGTCAGTGATAAGGAATTTTGTTCCATTTGAAATGTCCTCACCCTTCATCCCACTGTACTCTGAGCTGGGAGACACAGTCTTTCAATGCATGGAGAAGTAAATTGGGTGCCAATTCCTTTAAATGTTGTGTCTTCTCTTTGCATATTCTAATGATTTTGTAAATACCTGTGATATTATTTCTATGATTTTTGGGTCTACAAATATTAAACTTATATTCAAAACAACCAAAAATTCCAAAAGAATTGTTCATTTTGTTTTGTTTATTGATATCTGCACTTAGATTTTTTTTCCCTCAAAAAGAAAGTTGGTGAGATTATGTTTTCCTTCTAAGCAATTTAAGGCCTGTTCGAAAGCAAGTACCAAATTGTGTACAGGCCCTGACATTTTCACCTTGGAAATCTTGACCTTAAGGTAATCTAATTCCTGATAAAAGTGAACCGTTTTATTTTCCTTTCTAATTCTGCATGATTTAAAAACAAGTCCAAGGTAGGTAGTTAACTTGTAATGGCTTCTAATGACTCTGGCATTTAAGAACAATGACCTTCTAAGATGAAACTATTGGGTCATTCCTAGGTTAGTTAACCTTTCAGAAGCTCAAAGACTCAATTACCTCCAGCAGAGACAGAAGTTCAGAGAACAAACATGTCTGGCACTTCAGTGATGAATGGCACAGAGTAATCTCACCAGCGCCTTTCTGAAAGAATATTGACTCAGGTGTGCAATGAGCATCCTATCAATAAACAAGGAAAATGAGAATTGGTCATTAATTAGCAATATTGGAACTGAGCTAATAATTTAATTTTTATCAAGGAATTTCAGGAATGAAAATATCAAAGGAATTCATTTAAAGGCATAATAGATTGGTCTATCAAAAATATGACAGGTATTTACTTTGGGAAATATTTTTTTTCTCTTTATGTTCTTTATTAAAAGGAAAGTTTCCATTCCTAGAGAAATCCTGAATAGATTTGACTTGAATGAGCATTAGTGTTAGACTGATTTTATTTGTCTGTAGTTTATAAATAGAAGCTGAAACTTTGCATAGAATAATTTATATTTTAAGCACTGTGTGTATGTATATTATTTATCTTAGAAATATAAGATTCCAGAATGTAGTAATTTAAATACTTTAACTACTGAGTATCATTACCTTTTCTTCATTTTAGTGTTTTCCATGGACAATCCATTGTCAAGAAAAAATGTATGCAGCATCTTATGCTTACTATCCAAATTAGATAGGCTTAAGAAAGGAATTCGAATGCATAAGATCATGATTGATGTTTATAATATCCTTTTATTCACGGATAGTTGGTAGAGTCTTCCTTTTATATTGATGTCAAAGATTCATCTACTTACTTAACTATAAAATGTTGTACTATCAATATATATTAAGCCTTACACCATGTCAAACACTGTGTTTTACACATAGAGAAAACTGTTTTGTAACCACTTCAGATCTTTTCCTATTCTTCCAGCTATCATCTGCTGAAGTGATGAAGGCTATGCCTGATTTCCTGAGAAAAATCATACTAACAAACTTATGAAAATCCCCCTTTGAATCAACATAGAATTTACATTTAAAATATTTACATGGATGCTTTCTTCTCAACCCTCATTATCATACATCACTGCCTTGTTGGGTTTACAAGTCAGACATCTGCAGGTCTGTATTTGATCAAGTTTTGCTACTTTTTGTCATCACAGTGCTTTTCTTTGCTGCTTTGTTAAAAAAAAAAAGTTCATCAGATACTGATTGTTTTATGTAACCAGTGAGGTATGTGTAGGAGCAAAGAGGTACCACTGGGAGTAATGTCTATATAATTACCTAGAATGTACTCCCTGAGTTCCATTTGTCTTCCCAGGAGCTAAATGATAAGACTGACTCTTGTTTATGCATCATGCACTGAGATCATTACAAGAAGTGGAAATGCATTTACAAGTACAATTTCAAAGTGCCTGGCAGCCTGGCAAGACTCCGTGTAGCCTGGAATGACAAGGGTGCTTCCAGGATGCATGGATAATGTGTGTCTTACACCTTGTTCTATAGTTTTGCTGAGTGCTTTGTAATCCCTTTGATGCAGAAGATTTTTCCTCCTCCCACTGTCTTCTTTCTGTATCCATCATCAGCGCTTCAAGTGATTGTCCGAAAAGTCCATATAAGATGCATCTGGAAAGAAATCAGAGCACACTTCCTTGGGTAATCTCTGAAGAGAAGTACTGCAAATAAAGGATATTAAAAAAAAAAAAGCATACAAAAAGGAGAAGACCCAAGATGCCATTCATGTTGACATCCCAATGCCACATTTTCACTACATTGTTAAAATTATATTGTATTTTGTAGTTGTAAAAGAAATAACAATTTCAACAGTTTGCCCCCATATAGCAACACAAAGTGAAAAAAAATACTGTTGGAGTACTAGTTATAGCATTAAATAAGAGTGTACCGCACATTAAAGACAGAGATCCTACATAATATTTTTTTAAATTAATTAATTTTCTATGCCAAATGAATCATGATGTGATTGGAAGGGGAGAGGGAGAGGGAAAGGGGAGGGTTGTGGGTGGGAGGGAAGTTTTGGGAGGGGGAAGCCATTGTAACCCATAAGCTATACTTTGGAAATTTATATTCATTAAATAAAAGTTTAATTAAAAAAAAGAAATAACAGAACAGTCAATAGTTGTAATTCTAATGGATTCAACTTATAAACACAGTGACCACCAAAATTAATAATGCAGTTGGATTTAAAAGAAAAAATATACAGATAAATCTATTAATGTCACCTGACTTCATGTTAGATGTACAGGCCATGATGATTTGAGATGGCTAGGGCAAGTTTTAGGATCTTCACCACCTTATTAGGATGTCTAACAATGCAGAGCAGCAGCAAAGACAGTTGCTACAGGTGCATTATTGGAAAGTCATAAAAATGTAGGTATGTGAAAGTAACAAAGAGGTAAATTTGAAAGTAAGTATAAAAATACCCTGGTTTCTTAAAAAATTGAAGTATGAGGAGATTTATACTTAACAACAGTAAAATTTATTAGAGAAATAAAATTTCTGTAGAAATACCTCTTCCAAAAAGAAGTGCCGTTAAGTAGACTTAAGATTTTAGATTTAATCTATTATTATGACACAAGCCATTTAATTAATAGCCCATGATTTAGAAGGAGTGGGCTAGCATAATCAGATAGTTAGGAATAAAGGAGGGGAGAATAAGCTGATATTTCTGGAAACATGCAAGTCAGCTCTTCTCTGTTTCTATCTAGGAGAAACTCAGAGGCCACTGAGGCTGTGGGAATGAACACACATATCAATCTACCATTGTACAGAAGCTCTCCCCATCTCCTTTTCTCCCTTGCGTGTACAGGTGATGCTGTTACCTTTCTTTGTGATATGGCTATTTTCTCAGAACCTCAGTTTTCCATGAAAAACAGACACAAAAGAGTGCACCCTCCACCCAGGGTTGTTTCCCAGACTAAATATGTTAGCATATCTGAACCAGGCGCTTCTCAGCTGGGACCAGATGCCCAGGTCCTTGGCTGCTGTGGTTGGTTTCCCCTTCCACTGCGTTGCTGGGGCTTTGATCATTTGCTCCCATAGATCACTGTCCCTGAGATTTGCCCCGAAAGTGGCTGAATTCTCTAATAAAGAGAGGCCTAGGGAGCTCCTTTAGGTCGTAACAAAACCAATTCCTCTGCATCAAGACAAGAAAGTTCCGAGTATTCCCTGTGGGGTCTAACTGAAAGTTTGACTTCTCTTTACACGACATTTGTCAGTCTTTCCCTTCCCATGCTTCACTAATGGGTGGGCCTTCCTTCCACAAGCTGAATCTCTGACTCTGCTTCTGGGAAGCTGAACTAAGGGAGCACATAAAACCCTTTGAATAAAACTTCCCTGAAAGCTGTAAGTGCTTTATGAATAAGCATGCATGACTCAGTGGTGATCAACTTCTTCATAAAGTGCATATGTGTGACACAAGTGTCAGAGCAGCACCATGCTTGGATCAGGTCTCTTCCCTGGAGGTGGACAGCAAAGCTCGCATTGTTAACAGGAAGATGCTAGTGGGAGACTGCAGGCAAGACTTGGAGATTCAATGGGAAATAAATCAGTAGCCTAAAGAAGCAAATCTTTTGGGATAGCTGCTGCTAAGTGAGTTTGTGGGTTTTAATTTTTAAAGAATATTTAATTGAGAGAGAGAGAGAGAGAATCTTCCATCTGCTTATTGACTCCCCAAATGACCACAACAACCAGGTCTGGGCCAGGCTGAAACCAGAAGCCAAGAATTCTATAATGGTCTCCCCTATGGGCGACAGGAGCCCAGGAGTTTGGGCCACCTGCTGCTGCCTTCCTAGGCACATCAGCAGGAAGCTAGGGAAGTAGAGCAGCCAGTACTCAAAATGGCAATCTGATATAGACTGTAAGAATTGCAAGTGGCAGCTTAACCAGCTGCATTGGGATGGCAGCCCACTGCACAACTTCTTGTGAGATGTGAAATAATGTTTTATAAATCATTTAAATATTCATAATGAATGTACTTCTCCCGATCTGTATATTGTATTTGCCTATCAAAATACTGGTATTGTCTACTTCAGTTCTGCTTTATTTAATTGGAATTTTCAATTTAGCTTCTTAGCACAAACTGTGGCCCTGCTAAATGTCTTTCCCAATTATAGTGTTGGCAGGATTAGCTTTCCACACTAATGATGTTTTGGTTATGGATTTGTCAACATGTTGTCTTTTACAAAATGTATTACAGTGAATGGTGTGAAGAGGTAAACGTTCCAGGTCATTGTTGCTACTAGCTTTCTTCCCAAGCAGATATATAGGACAACTAACTATATAAGAATCATTAAGTCAGGAAAGTATGGGTAGGTCTGTTTGCCTCATCAAACTATTACAGCCATGAGAGAAGTCTGTTTAAGCTGAGTGTACTGTGATTCATTTTAGTAGAGATGTTTCCACAACATATATAGTATTCCCTCAAGCAGAGGGCAGGATAAAAGTGCTTATTGAGCTGAGCTCTGAGAAAGTGCATAAGGATTTATCAAAAGGTCAATGAATATTATCAGAAATGTTGCTCATAACTAAGAGTAGTTATGATAATGCAGTTAGCATTTTATATCAAAACTCAGATTAACAACATTTTTTTCTACAACATCTTATTTTGATCCTAACTTCAGCCTCACTAGAAGACCCAGGGGAGGTTGTGCCCTCAGTCTTGGTAGACACTTTATAATTCTCCTTCCAGGTTTTACTTGCTCCTATTTCAGTGCTTCATTATTCTTTATATTAAACTTTCCTTTATTGTGTAGTGTTTGTCTTCAGAATGGATACTTACTTATCTATCCTTTCTTTTCCTATCATTTTACATTAAACCATTTTTATCATTTTATTTACATGTAGATACCAGGAGCATAATTAAGTCTTTTTTTAACATATTTGGCAAACATTGAAATGTTTAAATCCCACATAATTAATATGATGGATTATCTTGCTAGATTTAAATCTTCCACCTTACTAGTTATTTGATATTAGTATTATTTGATCTTTGTTCCATTTTTTGTCTTGTTAATGAATTGAATTTTTTTAAATCACCTATTACCTCTGTTTTTCACTGGTTAGCTGTAACTGTTTTGTTGTGTAATGGCTGTTTTAGGATTTAGTATACATACTTGAATCATTCCAATCTATCATAAAGAAAGACCACATGATTTCATGCTTGGTACAGGATCTTAAAATGATGTTACTCCCATTTCTCCCTTACTTGAGTGTTCGCCATACTTTTGTGATATAATTTATGGCTTAAAATGTTATGAAATGCATTGTATATTGTTATTATAGTAAAAAATCAATTATCTTTCAAATATTTCCATAATGATCCAAATCTTCCACCTTTGTACTTTCAAGTATTCCTCCTTCCTTTGTGCAGATCCCGGTTTTCCATCATTTCCTCTGGCTGAAGGACTTGCTTCAACATTTTCCATGGTGCAGATTTGCTGCTGAAAATTTGTGTATATGTTGCCTTGGTTTTTTTAGAAGGTTTTACACTGAGTGTAAAAATCTATACTATTGAATTCACTGGGCTTAGAACTTAAAGATATTTTGCCACTCTCATCTCATTTTCTATCAGACAAAAACCTGCTGTCAACTTTGTTTTATTCCTTTTTACATTGGCTCTTTTTAATATTTTTCTTCAGATTTTATTTTAAGCAATTTGATTATGATTAACCTTGGTATAGTATTCCTTACATGTATAAAACATGCAAATTTGTTGAAATGGTAATTTGTGACTTTATAATTTTCATCAACTTTGGAAAATTAGGCTATTATTGCTTCTGGCATATTTTTTGTCCTCCCTTCCTCCTTTGGAAACTCTGATCATGAACATCAGGCTCCCTATAATCAGACCCACGACTCATTGCTGCTGAATTCATATATTCCTCATTCCCTGTCATTTGTATAGCATATACATTATTGCATCTCTAAATTTTCTAACCTTCTTTTTCAATATTTAATCTCTTGTTAATATCATCCAGGTTTACTGTTTTCCTGGACATTGTAAACTTTCATTTCTAAAAGTATGATTTTTAAATTATATATTACTTTATCTTTAGAGTATATAAGATACAGGGATAAGAGCTGTCTTAACTTCCTTCACTGGTGGCCCTCACAGATGTCTGTTCTGGGTCAGTTTTGATCAATTGAATATTCATGTTATTGAAAGAGAAAGAATTTCCAAATGTTGGCTCACTCTCCAAATGTGTGTAACAGCTAGGGCTGGACCAGGCCATGGCTGGAAGCTGGGAACTCAATCCAGTTCTCAAAGGTGTGTGTGTCAGAAACCCAGTTATTTGAACAATCATCATTTCCTCACAGGGTCCATATTACCAAGAAGACAGAATTGGGAACTAAATATGGAATAATGGCCACTTCACCACCATCTTAACTGTCAGGCTAAAAGCCTGCTCCTCATTTTAAGTCATGTTTCCTTACAAATTTACATACATGGGAATGTTTGATAGAAGCCAGATTGTGAGTTTTACCATGTTAGGTAGTGCATATTTGAAAACTGATCTTAATATTCTTTTTTTTTTTTTTTTTGACAGGCAGAGTTAGAGAGAGACAGAGAGAAAGGTCTTCCTTTTACCATTGGTTCACCCTCCAAGTGTCCACTATGGCTGGTGTGTTGCGGCCGGTGCACTGCACTGGTCCAAAGCCATGAGCCAGGTGCTTCCAACTGGTCTCCCATGCCGGTGCAGGGCCCAAGGACCTGGGCTATCCTCCACTGCACTCCCGGGACACAGCAGAGAGCTGGACTCGAAGAGGAGCAACCAGGACAGAATCCAGCACCCCAACCAAGACTAGAACCTGGTGTGCCGGCACCACAGGTGGAAGTATAGCCTAGTGAGCTGCAGCGCCGGCCCTGATCTTAATATTCTTAAGCACAATTTTTGGGTGCAAGAGAAGCAATTTAATACTTTCAGGTTTGTCGGCCGGCGCCATGGCTTAACAGGCTAATCCTCCACCTTGCGGCGCCGGCACACCGGGTTCTAGTCCCGGTTGGGGCGCCGGATTCCATCCCAGTTGCCCCTCTTCCAGGCCAGCTCTCTGCTATGGCCCAGGAAGGCAGTGGAGGATGGCCCAAGTCCATGGGCCCTGCACCTGCATGGGAGACCAGGAGAAGCACCTGGCTCCTGGCTTCGGATCAGCGAGATGCACCGGCCATGGCGGCCATTGGAGGGTGAACCAAAGACAAAGGACGACCTTTCTCTCTCTCTCTCTCTCACTATCCACTCTGTCTGTCAAAAAAAAAAAATCACTACAAAAAAAAAATACTTTCAGGTTTGCTTTTAATATTTGTTAATAAGAGCAGAACCTGGTCTGATAGGGTTAATTATTTGTTAGTACTAATTCTGAGTTGCCACTCTACTCTACAGATGCTCTATGAAATATGAGTTATTCTGGTCTTGTTGGTGAAAAAAAAAGCCATACTGTCAGCCCTATATGAGGTCCTGGTGCTATTTCCTCCAGTCATTTTGAATATATCTTTCTAAACCTTGGGAAGTGTGCAAAGGGCAGTTGCTTTTAGGTCACTGAAGCTCTCTCAGTACCATTTTGTCTTGTGCATGCTCTCCTTTTTTCTGCCCTGAACTTTAGCTCTGTCTTCTCAAAAATCAGGGAATCCCCTTGGTTCTTGAAATATGAAATATGAAAAATGGCCTAGTTGCTCTTGCAGGACAGTAAGCTGGGATGAGCATGGGTAGCACTCACCTTACTCTTCATTTTTAATTGTTGCCAAAACAATTTAACATAAGCTTAGAGATGTAAAGCCACATCCATTCATTATCTCCTTATACCATAGATCTAAATCCTAGGACTATTGTGTCTTGTCTTCTTGTCTGCCTACTCTCCCACAAGAAAGAACTAAAGGATTGCGTGCAACATCACATTTTCTTGTATGTGCTAGAGTACAATCCAGCAGGCTTATTCAGGTGCCTGAAGGGCTCACTTTTCCATGTGCCGCTAGGACAGGATTTACCCTTAGTTTCTGTAAGTTGCTCACAACTGCTGACTGTTAGCCCCTTCAAAGCCAAAACTGGAGGTTCGCGTCCTATGTGGCTTCTAATCTCCATTCCCCTCACTTTCCTACCTCTGCTGCTGCAGCATTGCCCTTACTGTCTCATCAGCCATTTCTGGATTGTGTGGGCTCTCTGCATTCCATGGTATGATCTTCTTATCATAAAGTCAACTGGCCAGTCACTTCAAATCTATCCACACAAGCTTTTATTTTTTTTTTCCCCACAAATGTATTTCTTATACAATTTGAGTGGATAAACAGAACATGAAAATGTAGGAAGAACATCATACTCAATTGTCACTTCCTTTTCTTCTTCCTTTGTCGAATGCCTTGAACCCTTTTGTTTCTCATAATCTTGCTGTTGTTCATTCATTTACTTGGTTGTCGGTGGTGGGATTATGAATTTATTTACTCTCACTCCATTTTGGGAGCAAGTTAAAGTCAATAGTCAGGATTTTAGGGTTTTTCTTCCATTTACCACTCTAAGACAGTACCTTTGTATTACTATAGAAAGTGGAGAAGGGGCTATTCACACATGGGGGAGGACTTGTCTTAAGTTTGATGTTGTGCTAACCTCAAATATGCAATATCTGGATGAAGCATTGATATCCATCCAGGTGCAGCTGTCATATTGGATATGTGGAATTGTTTCCATATTATCTACTGTCCAAATCTATAGTCTAGGACATTCAACTCTAATGTCAAATTGCCCACACATTCTTTTTTATTACTGGAGTTCTACAAAGGACAAACATGAACCCTGTTCCCAACTTTCTCAACCTCTCCACCTGGTCATAGACATTTCTGAAAATACTGAAAGCCACACCGTGCCTATGGGCTGAGGACTGATGACTCTGGCATGTCTGTACTTTGTCTTCCTCTTCCAGTGCTGTGGAATTTCTCCTACCTCATTTTCATGAACTACTAGACTGCAGGGTGTCTTGTGAACACTTAGAGCATGCCCAGGCTACATCTGTGACAGGCAGACAACCCTCTGTCCTGGGTTTGTGATTTCTTGTTCAAGGTCTGAAGGTGCTGGCTGCTGATTGTTTGCCTTCTCCCACTAGTACTAAAATCGTCCCTTGCTCTGTGCTGTGATGTGAATGTGTCCTCCAGAATGCACATGTTGGAAATTCAATCCCAAGTGCAACTTTGGTAGTAGGTGAGGCCTAAATGCAGGTGTTCGGGCCATGGGACTCCACTCCAGTAAATACATTACTGCCATTACAGAAAGGGCTGTTGGGAGTGGTATGGATTCTCCCTCTTCTGCTTTTCTGGCAGGTGAGAGCACAGAGTGGCCCTATTTTGGATCTTCACCATGAGAACATGCTGCCAGAAGATCTTCATTTACCTCATAGGCACCTTTATCTCGGTGTTGCCAACCTCCAGAGGTATGATAAACAAATCTCTGTTCTTTACAAATTTTGCATTCTGCAAAATTCTGTTATGGCAGCACAAATGGAGTAAGCCAGTCCTCACAGGGCTTTTTTCTATGTCTCTTTCCTGAACATGGAGAACTCTATCATGTGCTAATTATAATACAGACTTTCTATGCATTTTTGGTATATAAATTGAAATTGTAAAAAGGTCTGGTTATCTGGAAAAATTTACAATATAGTTCGAGGAAAATCACAAAATGAAATCACCCTACAAAATTACAAAGTCTATAAGTTGACAGATAGACATCTCTCTGTCCTCTCACATTACATTTCTGTTTGTAGATCAGAGCATTATGACATATTAGTGAGGAAAGACCACAGAAGAAGTTGACCTACTTAATACAGAAGTGTTGAATTGGGAAGCAAAGGATCAGGGAGCCAATGATCATGTTGTTGGGGATCAAGAACTCTGGCAAAGAATTTTCAAAGCATAGAAGTCAGAGTGATTTTACCCCAAAACAACCATTATTGCCATTTAGAAAAAGGGGAAAAATGTTTTATTTATACTAAGCAACATATGCTGTCGTTATATCACTGAGGAATTCCTCTAAATATTTCTCTGCTTTTCAGCCCTTACAGAGGATGGACCCTAGCACAGAAATGAAATACAGCATAGAAGCCGGAACCCCAGGGCTGTTGTGGTGCCATGATTTTAGCCACGTGCAGTTGATGGTTTCAAGTGGGCATATATTTTCTTCCCAAAAGGGACTTCAGTGGAACTTATATGAATTTTTTAAATTTTGTTTATTTGAGATGACCAATATGAGTTGTGTAAGATCAGGTAGGCATCTACTTTCAGGTCACATAAATGAGAGGGATATGGACAATAGCAGTGAGTGAATGGGAGGAAACCAGCACACAGTAGAAGTAGACTGCTTTATTCCAACTGAATGAAGCAAGGTTAGAGATTGAAGAATGGTGTCATGACCAAATTGATCCACATCAAAGAAAGAAGAAATTTATTAGTGTTCAGGGAGGTTGATGCTAGACTTGATATTCTTTCCTATTTATAAATACAAAAGCTAGAAAAGATAGATGATCTCTAGGACTTTTTCCCTCCTTTTATCATTGGTATATGGCTAATCCAATGGAACAATAAGAGAAAGTTTTCAGAGGCTTCTTATTTTTCTAATCCTTTGTGTGAAAGCTATTTCTCTATTTCTATTGTCTACTGACAAAATATTTAATAACATTTATCTTTTGACCCTTTCTCCAATTGTCCTTTGAGTTTATTTGGACGATCACTGTGGATCTGTGCAACACAGAGCAATCCAGTGTGTTTTTGCTCTGTGAATCAAAACCACCTCTAAGAAGTTTACAACAATATAGGGCTCTACTGCACCCACCCCCCCAAATTCCTATGGACAAAAGGCAAGTACAATTGAAATACACAGGTATGAATTATAGTCTCAGGTCATTTTTTCTTTGTTATTTGCTTTCTTTACTTATGTTTGAGAAAGATTTATAATGTCACACATCTTGAAATACAAAAATATGTACCAAACCAGTAAGCAATAAATATGCAGCTTATTCGTATGAAAAGGAAAGGGTCCGAATCTCCCTTTTCCAATTAACTCACAAATTTGAAGGACACTGTGCAAAGTGGAATGAGCATGAACTGTTAATATGTTCATCTTTATTTTTCCTTTTATTATTCTGTCAAAAGGCTAGAAAGCACCCAGATGTGTGCACAGTGCTGGCTCATTTCCAAAATCTGTCATCAAATTTGTATTCATCTTAATGTCCAGGGCTTTATCCATTGTAATTAATCACCCTCTAAGTACAGAAAGATACTTAATACTCTGTCTCTACTCATTATTTAGATTTCTAGTTCTCAAGCAAAGGACCTCAGGAAAAGATTAATTAAGTCAAACACTTTGGGGTTATTCTACACTTTGGACAGACAATTTATGTATACTACTTGCGTTGGTGTAAAGGAATATTCATCCTGTAATGAAAACAGTGATGCTCCAAATGAGTTTGTCCAGCAAGAATAATACATGATGTCAGAATTTCCCTAATGAGGGTTCCTGATATTTTTATTTTATTGTTTAACATTTTGGTATTGCAGTTATAATTTAATAGTGTATGTATATTAGACATCAAATAATGTGTTTTAGAAAAATATGGAGTCTTATTTTAGCCTGGGAAATAACTAACTCTATAATCAATATAAACCATTATATTTTTTGAATTTTAATTATCTTAAATGTGATAGATTAGAAATGTGATCTCTAAGATTGTTTATAAATGAAAAATACTATAATCTAATATATAATATATTTAGATTGAAAATGACCCTCCAACATCCAAAATCTAGAATTATGCAATCTAGAATTTTCTCTTTTGAGTGAAATAAAACGATTATTAATTTTAATCTTTCCAGTGCTAATGAAAAGTGTTTGGGATTTTCCCTTAATCATGCAAAGAGAAATCTTATTCAATGTTTATTTGGCCATGTATAAAGCTTGTTGTGTATTGTAATGATGCACAAACCGTCACCTTAAATAGGGAAGAATCCATATTAGGAAGACTTTGTCCATGGAAATCCTACTTTTCTCCTAATATTCACAAATATCCTTGAGGTAGAAAAGAAAGGCACAGACAGAGTGATAATCCTGCTAGACTTTTCTCTAACATTTTCTCACTATCATGTTAATATTTTCTTTGAAATGCAGTATTTCAACCAGATTGCTATATTTCTACATATCTGAATATATGAGTTCAATCATTCAAACATATCAGTCTTCAAAGTCTTTACCTTTGATCTATCATTCTCATTCGTTTTCTTTCCATGAATTTGTTCTCCTTCATGGATACAATTTATCAAACATAAAACATACATGTTCATGAACATATTTATATTGCAGACCTATAGCTACATTCTCAACCAGGTGCATGCCCTTTTTTTAACTCCAGAAAGGAATTCCAGACACAGTTTATTCTTAAGTCTTTAAAATAAAGAACAAAATATAAATCAATATCATTTAAAACATGTTAAGTTTAAAAACATCCAAATAGATATATTAGGATGTCACAGTTCTTGTGTTTTCAATTCAAATGTTGAAACATTAGGTTCTTAATTTACCTAAGTCTACACAGAAGAGTCAGTTTTTCTAAACCATCAAAGATAACTAAATGTGAAATTAAATTGTATTGTTTCCTTAATGGAAAGATCAGAGATTGTGAGCTTATTAAACAAAATACAGCAGATTGGTGATTAATTTGATGTGTATATGTTTCCTTTCAGGCAAGTTGCAAACTTTTGAATGCAATAACAAAATGCTATATTCATTTGATATCCTGTAAGTCATGGATCAGCAAACTTTTTCTTCAAAGGGGTAAACAATGAGCATTTCTAATGCTGTGGCTCATATTGTATTTGCTGCCACTAGTAAACTCTGCCACTTCAGCCTTAGACAATATGTGAACAAATAAATGTTACACTATTCTGAAGAAACTTATCTACAAATACAGATAGCCAATATGGCTGGTCGAAAATAGTCTTCTGATTACCCAGGATGTGCATGTGGTAGTGTATAACAAAAATGAATTTATACACAAAATCGGTGAAAAATCTTATTTACTTTTATAACTATCTTTTTATGTAGCTTTTTTTTTTTGCTATTTTGTTGTGATTATCTAAGTTCCACTACTGACACTCAGATCCACATAGAACATAATGATTAGCACAATTACATAGGTAAGTTAATATTGGTCATAAAAAGATGTAGATATGTATCAAAAGACTGAAAGGCCAATACTAGCTTGAGTTCTTATAGTGTAATACTCAAGCTTTGTTTTTTATGCTTTCTCGTACTATTTCAATGTGCGTGGCAATTATTTTTATGAAGAAAAAACACAAATTTTAATAACATAATAAATGGCAATTTTAGTTCCTGGATCTTTCTATTCATAGAAATTAATACAGATCTTCATGGTTCATTACTTAGAAAACAGTATTTAAAATGTACATGGAATTGATAAGAATCATGTTGTAGTAGTTATACTGCAATCTCGTGTGATCCTGAGATCTAAGGTAGTCATAAATTCCTTTAAAAATAGAATAACAACCGGAGTCACTAAGCACCAACTTCCAATGCAGGACCTTCGCCCTCGAAGAGTTGTATTATAGTTATGTCTAAGTGCTTGCAGATTGTATCATCCTTGGGTGTTTCTTTAAAGTTAATTAAGCTTCTAAAAAAAAAGAGAGAAGTGAAATTACCTTCAAGATGCAATGATTTTGAACATCCCTTGTCTCAACTATTGAGGAACAGTTATTTTTTTTTTCTTTTTTGGTGAAAATTGTTGAACTCTTTACTTAGTATAGAGTTGGTTTTCTGTATATAAATTTAATCAAAATTGGAGCTTATTGGAAGATGAAACTGGGAATGCGAGAGGGAGGAGAAGAAGGGGTTAGAAGGCAGGTATAATGGGAAGAATCATTATATTCCTAAAGTTGTACTTATGAAATGCATGAAGTTTGAATTTCTTAAATAAAAAGTTCTTTGGGAAAAATAAAATAACATGATAAAATTTTAAAAATACATGGAATGTTTCCATGTCAAGAAGAATATTTGATTTATGATGCAATTGTTTAAGTGTATCTAATTCTATTGTGTATTACCATATCATAATCATATCAGGACATTGAGCATTTTTATAAGTTAAATAGTTGTTCCGATTTACATAGCTTTGTTAAGCCATGACAGCCATCCATAAAATGAAAAACAGCAAACTCACCCCTGCTTTATTACTACAACCAATAGGCACAGACTATGGGGTCTTGATTTTTCTAACGTAAGAGATTTTCAAAATAGTTTGTGTTGTGTGAAGTCCCTCAGGAATGCTGAATTGGTTTTGAATTATGAATAACTTTGTTAGATAAATCACAACCCAAATAGTTACATCAGAAAATATTATTATAAGGTAATGTGAAGAAGAAGCTGAAATACATTATAGAATGTTCTGCACATTATATTTTTTTCAGTGCATTAGATCTATAATCACATTGGGAAGAATCTTTGATTTGTAAGTAAATGCATGCGTACATGCATATTTTTGTGCTTAGATATTTTGCTGTTCACACACTCCATCACTTCACAATGTTTGTACTGGGTATCCTTTCCTTATTTGGAATTCAAATTGTGAGGAAGAATGCCTGAATGAAAGTTCTGGAAACTAAGGCAAATATTTGTTTCCTTCAATAGAAGATAAAGTCTCGAAGGATTCTTTCTCATTTCCTGAGGGTTTTTTTTTTTATGACTTGGAAAATAAAGATGGGAAATAGCATATTAACGATGTTCATGTTATTATTAGCTAATACCTCAAGCAGTTAAGAGGTCTTTACTGTAACTCATTTCTATTTCAAGACCCTAAATACCCCATGCGGTTTCCAAAGCTGTGTTTCAGATTTTTAGTCACAATACATGGAGAGATGCAGTCACCAGCCGCCCTGCACTGGTCCAGTACTACAAGATAAATGTCTGTGAAGATGGGTCAGGAGGTATCTGCAGGTCAACATTTAATTCATTTTAATACTGAGATCTGCTCCAGGAGGAGGGTAAGCCTTATTGTTATAACAGACGACCTCCATTGGAACACATTTCTGAACTGTGCTTCCGTGGACTTGTACCCGTCCTTACTTTCTGATGACAAGAGTTTCCATTCTGCCATTTTCACTATTCCCAAAAACAAGATACTCATTCTCCTTGTTGGAGAAGGCACAACTTTGGAAATTATTCCTTGTGAATTCTTATTTGTTGCAAAAAATTACTTTGCATGGCAACTCCTTCTGGTAGGTCTCTCAGAACTTACCAGAAAGTGGACCTGTGATTGCAAATGGGTAGTAATGTGAACTATAAATAATCATGCAACTTGTGTGACTCTCACTAATGAAAGGAATTTGCTGTAAGGGTATTAGTGTGCCCCTAAAGATTCCGGACTCTAATAGATGTATTGGAATTTGACTAGGGTAAAAGAATTGAGATATTGTTGGCATTCTGGACAGTTCTCTCAATCTGCTGCTTAATTGGGCTAGCTTTATTTCCTGAATATCAGTTCCTCTAGTGCAGTGTCCTCTTTCACTGAAGATCTGATATTTCTTCTTCATGTGCATGACGAACTTGGACAATAAGAGGTATAGTATTTACATGTCTCCAGTTTCCTCCACTCAGAAAGGTACCGTTCTCAAGTCTAGGGGATACATTTAGATTAGCCATCAACTATGGAGGAAGTGGGGCCAGGGCATAATGGCACAACTGTTCTGATGTAGCCATACAGAGCATGGAAAGTCAGCAGTCACCAAACACAATGTGTGAGGAGGAACTGATTGTACAAACAAATAAAAATAGTAGGTGTTCTTGAAAACTCTTCTATTAGGAAATCTTTATTGTTTTAAAAAATATCCTTCTAAGTTCTTTTGCAATTCAAAAACAAAAGTGTACATTGAAAATTGTAATCATTCTCAGTGATCACCCGTCATTTATTGGGTGAGAAAGAATCTTATTTTCACACATAACCTAAAGAGGAATTTCATGAATGTCTTCTCAGATTCCTTAAAAATAATAAAACTTCGGGGCCAGCGCTGTGGTGCAGCGGGTTAAAGCCCTGGCCTGAAGTGCCGGCATCCCATATGGGTGCCGGTTCTAATCCCGGCTGCTCCTCTTCTAATCCAGATCTCTGCTATTGTCTGGGAAAGCAGTAGAAGATGGCCCGAGTCCTTGGACCCCTGCACCCATGTGGGAAACCGGAGGAAGTTCCTGGCTCCTGACTTTGGATCAGTGCAGCTCTGGCCATTGCGGCCATTTGAGGAGTGAACCAGTGGACGGAAGACCTTTCTCTCTGCCTCTCCTTCTTATTGTAACTCTTTCAAATAAATACATAATAAAATATTAAAAAAAGATAAAACTTCACTCCCTTGAAATTCTCATGTAGTGAATAATGATATTGCATTCTGAGTTTGCGAGAATTTACAAGCATTCTATGCTAAATACCATTTTAATGGTAAATGTTTATTTTAATACAGAACTAGATATATTCATTATCATTTTATGATTATTTGTAATTATGAGATTGTTGTTTCTTTGACCCTAAACATGTGACATTGCTCTATTTTCTAAAAGACTTCACTAGAATACTGACATCTCCATGTCTTTGGACATGTCTAGTGCTCATCTTACTCATCAATCATGTTTCCTCTTTTCAACATATATTTTTAACCAGGTTTCCAAATTCCTATTTTCACTGCCTAACAAGACCCTAACTCAATATCTTGTTCAACCAATTTCATTAGGCACACTTGACTGCATGGACCATGAAAGAATACAAAACATTTCTCTACTTCTGAGTTGCCTGCCCTAAACCATGGGAGGAGTGACAGAAGCATCATTTGGGTTTAGTGATGCTGGCACACAGGCACCATTTGCACTGACACTTAAGTTGTGATTTTGATCCCATTGACTCCCCACTTATAAAATAAACCAAGAAAACCCATCCATTGTACTTTAAATGTTTAAATAAGTAACTTTGATGAAAGCTATTTGACATCAGAGGGATCAAGATGGAGGAAAAGATAGAGATAGAGATAGAGATAGAGATAGAGATAGAGATAGAGATAGAGATAGAGATAGATAGAGATAGAGATAGAGATAGAGATAGAGATAGAGATAGAGAGGTATAAATCTTCCACCTGCTGATTCACTCCCCAAATGGTTGCAACAGCCAGGTCTGGGGAAGACTGAAGCCAGGAGCCAGGAACACTATCTGGGTCTCCCACTTGGGTGGCAATGGACCGAGTAATTGAGTTATGATCTGCTGGCTTCCTAGAAACCTGGATCATAAGCAGAGCACCCAGAACTTGAACTGGCCTCCAGTATTGGATGTTGGCACTGCAAGGGGTAGCTTGACTTCCTGTGTCACAGATACCACCCAGGAAATAAGTAACTTAACTAAATAAAGTGATATTAAGTCAAAGTACTGGCATAGAGGAAGGCAAATACTATAGTTACAATAAATTTTATTCCTACACTTGCCTTCATTTGTACTTTATCCAATATTTTTGAAAGCATAAAATAGCTTACTAATCATTCTTGATGACTTACAAAATAATAGATATTTACGATTTTTCAGTGCCAGGTCCAGCCTTGTAGTGTAGGTTAATCTGCCACCTGTGATGCCAGCATCCCATATGGACACTGGTTTGAGAAGCTCTGGTCTCCAGGCTTTGGCATGGTCAGCCCTGGCTTTTACAGCCATTTGGGGAATTAACCAGTGGATGAAAGATCCTTCTTGCTCGCTCACTCTCTCTCTCTCTCTCTTTTAAAGGTTTTTTTTTATTATTAAACTTGTATTTAATGAATATAAATTTCCAAAGTACAGCTTATGGGTTACAATGGCTTCCCCCTCCCAAAACTTCCCTCCCACCCACAACCCTCCCCTTTCCTGCTCCCTCTCCCCTTCCAATCACATCATGATTCATTTTCAATTCTCTTTATATACAAAAGATCAGTTTAGTATATATTAAGTAACGATTTCAACAGTTTGCCCCCATATAGCAACACAAAGTGAAAAAAAAATACTGTTGGAGTACTAGTTATAGCATTAAATAAGAGTGTACAGCACATTAAAGGCAGAGATCCTACATAATATTTTTTTAAAAAATTAATTAATTTTCTATGCCATTTCCAATTTAACACCAGGTTTTTTTTTTCATTTCCAATTATCTTTATATACAGAAGATCGATCCAGTATATAATTAGTAAAGATCTCATCAGTTTGTACCCATGCAGAAACACAAAGTGTAAAAATACTGTTTCAGTACTAGTTATAGCATCACTGCACATTAGACAACACATTAAGGACAGATCCCACATGGGATGTAAGTACACAGTGACTCCTGTTGCTGACTTAACAATTTGACACTTCTGTTCATGGCGTCAGTAATCTCCCTAGGCTCTAGTCATGAGTTGCCAGGGCTATGGAAGCCTTTAGGGTTCACTGACTTTGATCTTATTCCGATAGGGTCATAGTCAAAGTGGAAGTTCTCTCCTCCCTTCAGAGAAAAGTACCTCCTTCTTTAATGGCCCCGTTCTTTCCACTGGGATCTCACTAACAGAGATCTTTCATTTAGGTCTTCTTCTTTTTTTCTTTTCCATGGTATCTTGGCTTTCCATGCCTACAATATTCTCATGGGCTCTTCAGCCAGATCCGAATGCCTTAAGGGCTGATTCTGAGGCCAGAGTGTTGTTTAGGACATCTGCCATTCTATGAGTCTGCTGTGTATCCCACTTCCCATGTTGGATCTTTCTCTCGCTTTTTGATTCTATCAGTTAGTATTAGCAGACACTTGTCTTGTTTGTGTGATCCCTTTGTTTCTTAGACCTATCCAAGCCATCGAATGTGAACTGAAATTGATCACTTGGACTAGTGAGATGGCATTGGTACATGCCACCTTGATGGGATTGTATTGGAATTCCCTGGCACATTTCTATCTCCATCATTTGGGGCAAGACTGATTGTGCATGTCCCAAATTGTGCATCTCCTCCCTCTCTTTTTCCACTCTGAAATTTAACAGGGATCACTTTTCAGTTAAAATTTAAACACCTAAGAATAATTGTGTGCTAATTACAGAGTTCAACCACTAGTACTAGAACAACAACAACAACAACAAATACTAAAAAGGATAAAGTATTACATTGTACATCTAGAGTCAGGACAAAAGCTGATCAGGTCAAGATGGGCCAAGGACCTCAATAGACATTTTTCAAAAGAGGAAATCCAAATGGCCAACAGACACATGAAAAAATGTTCAAGATCACTAGCAATCAGAGAAATGCAAATCAAAACCACAATGAGGTTTCACCTCACCCTGGTGAGAATGGCTCACATCCATAAATCTACCAACAATAGATGCTGGAGAGGATGTGGGGAAAAAGGGACACTAACCCACTGTTGGTGGGAATGCAAACTGGTTAAGCCACTATGGAAGTCAGTCTGGAGATTCCTCAGAAACCTGAATAGAACCCTACCATTCAACCCAGCCATCCCACTCCTTGGAATTTACCCAAAGGAAATTAAATTGGCAAACAAAAAAGCCATCTGCACATTAATGTTTATTGCAGCTCAATTCACAATAGCTAAGACCTGGAACCAACCCAAATGCCCATCAACAGTAGACTGGATAAAGAAATTATGGGACATGCACTCCATAGAATACTATACAGCAGTAAGGAACAATGAAACCCAGTCATTTCCAACAAGATGGAGGGGTCTGGAAAACATCATGCTGAGTGAATTAAGCCAGTCCCAAAGAGACAAATATCATTTGTTTTCCCTGATCGGCGACAACTGAGCACCAAAGGGGAAACCTGTAAAGTTTTTATTTATTTGAGAGAGACACAGTTACAGACAGAGAGGGAGACACATAGAGGAAGCTCTTCCATTTGCTTGTGCAGTCCTCAAATGGCCGCAAAAGCCAAAGCTGGGTGGATCAGAAGCCAGGAGCCAGAAGCCTCTTTCCCGTCTCCCACACAGGGAACCCCTTCCAAACAGTTGAGTCATCTTCCACTGTTTTCCCAGGCCATTCTATGGAGCTGGATCAGAAGTGGAGCATGCAGGACATGAACCCATACCCATATGGGATGCCGGCATCACAGGTGGAAGATTAGCCTACTGTGCTAGCACTCCAGTCCCTGAATCCTTCTCTCTTTCTTTCCTCCTCTTTCTGTAACTCTGCCTTTGAAGTGAATAAATATGTCTAAAGAACAAATAGATTTTCAGTTCCATGGAACTCCTGAAAGAGGAAGAAGTTAACAAATCTGCTTTTTGTCTGCATAGGTAAAAAATAATTCAAATATTTCAGAGAAAAAAAAAAGTGCTAAAAACCCTGCGGAAATAAATGTAAGAGATGCTTTTGTTTCTCAAAAGTTAACCCTTCTGTAATCAAGGAAAATACTAGCAGAGGTTTGCAGATTAATTATCTTCTGTGCTAGCAGGAAAGGCACTGAAAGCGGTCTTAGAGGAGCTCAGGTTAGACTCCTCCAATATTCAGGTTGAAAAAAAAAAAAAGAACAAGCTGAGTTAAGTACGTAGTTCATCTAAGTAGTCCATCTTAATCTTGAATAACAAGAGAAGGGAGAAATATCTAAGCATTGTGAGACTTCCATTGCTGTTGTGTTGTTCGATGGCTCGCGTCACGGGAGAAATTTTCACTTTGTTCAGTCCACATTGTGTTTCCAGTTTAATTGGATCTAAAAAGGCTGGAAAGATTTAATTTTTAAAACAGTTTTGAAAGTTTGATGGAGTGATACAAGTCATAATGCATAAAGATAAATTAAACTACCATTTATTGTAATACTGCAAATCCCAAAAGCTTTAGGTAATTATTGTTGTCAGTCAAAAATGTATAATTATTCAAGTAAAAAATGATTTGGAAACACCTGTGTGGAATTTCTTTTTCTTTTATGAATGAGGTAGGAGTCAACTTTGAAAGTATATGCTACATTATTCAGCTCCAGGATAAATGTTTTAAATAACTCCAGAAAATTATTTAGTTATAAAGTGCATTAAATTTATTCCTGGAAATCCTACATTGAATTCTATAAGAAATGATTTAGCATACATATTAGTAATAAGATACCAGTGAGTTTGTAACCTGTCATATCACACTGGAATTGTGCAGTGTACAAATTACTTTAGCAAAATCTAAGCACTAGCAAATGTCTTTTAGTTATCTGTGTTAAGTAGTTGGACCAACTAAGCAAGTAACTAGAAAAAATAAAGCTAGCTGTACAATTTTGTTAACGTGTATTCTATTTGAATATTCTAAATTAATTATCAAATTAAGTTAAGAAAGTATAGTTATGAAGTACTCTTACCAGGAGGGTAACAAATCCCACAATGGTTTGGTATCATTAGATAGTACAATTAAGTAGAAAATACAGAAGTATGTTATAGTAGAGATTAAATTACTTCAAGCATCATTTCCCTGATAGAGTATCTACCATGGTACTGGTCGCTAGTTAGACTATGCATTGTTTACTGAGTTTATCATCAATGAAAAAAATGTAGAAATGATTTACAACTCTTTGAAATCTACTAAAATTCCTTAATAAAATAATTATGCAAACTTGAGTGATCAAGAAGAAAGTATCTTTGTTCCTTGAAATTGCAAAAGTATTTCTCTCTAATCATTTCAAGTATTTCAATTCAATTTGCTAACTTTACTAAGTTTTTTTTCTAGTTGTAACTTGTGTAAGAGACATAATTTGAAAATGTTAGATTAAAAAAAGAACCATATTATAGTAATTTCAAATGAATGAAACTGCTTTGTGACATCCTATAATAAAGACAGGCAAGGCAAGCTTATAAAGAATAAGAGGAAAATATGAGATAATTAGGCAATAAACAATATTCTTTGTCATTTGTAATATTTTCTGAAAACCAGAACCAATGTTTGAATATGACCAATCAATGTATGTGTGCATAGTTTAGCACGGAAGGGTATGTAGATTATAAGTAAAAGAATCAATGCATCTGCTAATGCAGGTGTTTAATATATGAAATTTAATATGTTACATTTTAAATATATTAGAGGCACAACATCCAAGGGAATCTGGTGGCATATTTAAAATAAGCCCAATCAAATAAAGAAAATTATACTACTATATATTATAATATTAAGTGGAGGATATTCTTAAGTCTAATAAGTTTGAGGTATGCATAAGTGTCTGACTCCTTTGATTGTTTCCTTATGTGCTTCTTTCTTTAATTAATTAATAGTTAATGGTAAAACTTGTTCTAAAATACTGATTTTCTTTTAATGTATTGAGTGGAGGATATTATTATGTCTCATAAGTTACAGTCATGTCTAAGTACTTGTAAAAGATGCATCATTCTTGAGTGCTTCTTTAAAGTTAATTACATTTCTAAAAAAATGAAGTGAAATTAACCTTGAGGTGCAATGACATTGAACAGCTCTTGTCTCAACTGTTGAGGAACAATTTTTGTGTTTTATTTTTTGTATTTTTTCATGCAAATTGTTGAACTCTTTACTTAGTATAGACTTGGTCTTCTGTGTATAAACTTAATTGAAAATGGATCTTGATGGAGAACGGGACTGGAAATGCTAGAGGGAGGAGGAGTATGGCCGTGTGTGTGGGAGGGCAGATATGGTGGGAAGAATCACTATATTCCTAACGTACTTATGAAATGCTTGAAGTTGTATTCCTTAAATAAAAGAGAAAAATTATGAAAATTATAGTAGTTATTAAAATAATTATGTAAATATAAATGAGAGAAAGTCAGACGAGAGCTGATAGTACATGGAAAAATATTTTGTAATAAAACAGATATAATTACCACAAATATTAAGACTAATCTAGAAGGCACACAGATAATGCTCTAGAAAATCAAATAAACACTGGGGAAACATTTTACATCATAAATTAAACAGGTGATGAAAAGTATTCAAGAAAAAGTGACTAGTATAGCGTTATTTAAGGAATATCCAATGGGTATATAATAGTTCACCCCAAATAAAATCCAAAGCAATGGAACAAACATGGTGAAATTTTAAAATGTCTCAGAAGTACTATATTGTATTAGCAAAACCTCCATCAGCTCTAAGTAGTTGCTTCTCTAACAGGTTTTGCACATCTAAGACACGATAAAAAAGTATGTCATAAAATAGCAAAAATCATAATTTTAGTATCTTCCAATATAAGCTGTGTGTTGTAGTTCCACACAGCCTTTCCTTCATGAGGAATCTTTAAAATCCTCCCTGTATTTCATAATTCCTTAACTTTTACATTAAATTTGTGACTCAATTACCACCCTTCATTATCATAATTTTGATAAATACCACTATTACATTTTTTAAAATAAAACTCCTATTTTCCAAATGCTCCAAATTTCATCAAATCAGTAATTCTGAGTTTCCCTATGTGTCAGTGAGACGACAATAAAAAAAAAAAAAAAAGTGTTCCAGTTCCCTTAATCTCCTACCTAGCGGAGATGTGTTCTTATTTGCAAATTCTTTTGCAATTATTGGTTTTCAAACAGTGTGGTTTCCTCCAGATTTCTGATATAACCTGCTAATGGCAGCCACAGCTGCTTGTAATTAGAGCATTCTGCAGCAGGAGACACAGCTGAGGTTTTGGCTTTAAAACACGTGGGTTTAAACCTCATCTCTGGCTCATAATAAATATGTAACTTTAAGTACGGTACTGAATCTTTCTAAGTCTCATTTCCTCAGCTAAAAGGGGCCATAATGATGTTTCACTCTATGGGTTTATTGTGGGGATTATGGGGGCAGCCGAGGAAAGCGCTTTGTAGAGTTAGAGCACCTTATATGTTTAAGGTTGCACAACTGCTGTAAATTTCCAGCTCCACCTCAACGTGTACAGTACAGAATTCATTTCATAGTCATGCAAAAAGCATTCCTTTTGCTGGCTCCCAGGTTGGGTCCTGGTGCCACCTTTCGTAGTGCCAACTATGTCACCGTAAGGCTCATCTATTTGCCCCAATTGCTGTCATCTTCCCATTTGTGCATTTAAAATCTGTCAGTGTCACCTTACATCATTTTATTCTTCCTAATGGTCAATCCTCAGCCAGTTTCTTTCTAGAGCATAGATGCATTCATTGTGAAGTTTCTGAAATTTCTTTCTCCTTTCCTTTCCTTTTTTCTGCATCTATTGAAGGAAACCACACAATCACATAATTGATATGTTTGAATATTTCCCCTTTCATTTTCCAAATTAAGCAGACTTATTTTAAACACCTATTTTTAACAAAGTTGCTAGTACAGTGCCTTATTGAATAATATCTAATGAAAATCAGCAGTAGAATCAACCTTAGGAGTAATTTCAATGTCAAATTTCCAGGATACAGAAGGATGGCCAGAAATATGTATGAATACATAATAAAACTCTGGATGTGTGAATAACCACATTCTAATAAGATCCATGGATATGGGCAAATTTGCATGATGAATCAAAGGAGAATGCATGGTATGCAGCATAACTACCTTTACATTCGTGGGATATAAAATAATAGTTTCACTTCTCCTTGACTAGTGCTATAGATAGATACATTGAATTTCAGTAAGATTTTCTGGTGCCAAAATGTGTAGATGAGACCCAAAAACCAAAGATGGGTGAGAAGGCCCGAGTTACAGATAAAATTGTATTTATTTATTACTGATAAAATTACTTCCCACCAAGACTTAGTACAAAACATGAGTCCATTCACATGCACATACCCTCACACACCAACAACACACTTACACTTAATAAATGTCTAGAGAGTGAACTGAATAAATGACACCGAAGAGTCACTGGAGTTCTGTAGAATTAAAGGGCACAATGTCCCCACAATAAAGAGGGGAAGCTCAAGAAATGGTCCCAGTGCACCTCTCAGAGATGGCGCCTTGATGAGAAAAGTTCCAGGTAAACTACATTCTCTCACAGGTCTCACTCTGGAGTTAATAACGGTAACAAAATTTACACAAAATAGTAGTAGATGGAAGGATTTATACTTTTATCTTTAACACAACAGGAATGGCTAAATGGAATCATTAACTCATCTCAAGTCACCTTGAAAATTACAGTTATGTCTGTTGAGTGAGAAACTCAGAAATCTGAGTCTGACTAAATCAGCAAAGAGCAGACACACTGGGGTGCCCAGGTAACCACAGCTGCATGGGAAGAAAAAATTTACAAATCCACAGAATAAGAACTGATAATGAAGTTTATGACAGATAACAATTAAATAATTGGAAGGAACATAAATTTTTATTTATAGGGAAATACATTTGAAATATTAAAAATATGGTTTTCTGAGAAAATACAAATTAACCAGCCTGATCCTCAATAGATAAACAGAAAATCGTCAAGAACTACACCTGGATGAATATGAGGTTTAGAAAATTTCAAAGTATGTTTACCAGCTATTCGAGAAATGTAATAAAACAATTCACTTATGGCAGCAAATTAATATCTAGGAATAAACTTAAAAAAGAAATGTGTAATATTAAGATAAAGAAATTATAGTATCACTTCTATCCTAAAACACTGATATAAAAATAGTATGAAAATTCACTTTTAAAAGATCAAGGTCTTTCTGTTATGTGAAATAAGCCAGAAATAGAAAGACAATTACATATATATATATATATATATATGCATGTGTGTATGTCACATAATTTTGTATATATTTATATACATATATAATATATATATTTATATATTATATATATATATTTATAAATGTTATATTCAATTAATTACACTCTGTATGTAATAACATATACTTCATTCCTCAGTTTATGATCTTTGACATGAATCTCCCATTATATGATATACCACCCCTACTTTAAGTATATACATTCTTGCTTTCCAAAAGTTAGCATGTGTATATGTCTTCGTTGTGATGTCTTGTTATAATTTGCAGAAACTGGGTAAATATATATACAGGATCTATTTGTTTTCTTCCCCAACAACTGCAAATGAGTCAAGAATTTTCTCTTAATAAATATTTTCATCAAATTAGATGGGGAAAGTCAAAAAAATCCTTGAGGTTATTTTGATATTTTTTTGAACCTGGGAAACAATAATAGGAAGAGGCAAAAATTATGGATTAAGATATAACTAATTTAACTGACTAGATAAAAGAGTTTTTTTTGTCTTTTATGTAATTGAAAAACAGTGAGATTAAAGGTATAATTGAGGAGGTAGACATTGGGTAGACATTGGGATGGGCAGTTTCACCCTGGCATGCCACTTGGGGCACTGGTATTCCATATTGGAGTGCTTAGAATGAAGTCTAGCTTTAAGCTACCTGCTAATAAACTATGCATAGCAGCAGGTCAGATGGTTCAAGTAGGCAAGTTTCTGCCACCCACATGGGAGACTTGCATTGAGTTCTTGGCTCTTAGATTTGTGGTGGCGCAGTTTGGTCATTTTAGACATTTGAAGACTGAATCAGGGATGGAAACTCTTTCTGTCTGTCATTCTGCTTGCCCCTCTGCCTCTGCAGTAAATAAATATAAATAATACATAAAAAGTAAACATAATACCATGAAACTTTTACGCATTCCAAAAAGACACAAACATGGGATAAATGAAAGCATGTGTGCATATCCTTGAAAATGAAAAGTCAACATTCCATAAAACTTCTTGTCTTTCTAAGTCGATCTATGTATTGTATGTAAGTATGTAATTCAAGTTATAATTCCAATTGAAATCTGTTTTAAAAACTTCAATGTGATTTTGGATTTCTTCAGACAAAACAACTAAGAATATTTTTTCACAATGAAGGTTAAGAAAAGAAGCTTGATTTTAACACGTGATAAAATTGATTAAATAGTACTACTGTCATATATGGAATGTCTTCAAGAAGTTCATAGGAAATATATATTTTAAGAAATGTATGTGTGTATTTCAGTTGTTTCTACCAAATAAACTTATCTGTTAGTTTCCATTACTAGCTATCTATATCTAATCTATCTATCTATCTATCTAGAGAGGAGTCAAGAAATTTGAAAAATAAAGAATAATACAAGAATACATTGTGTAATTCAATATATTTTAGGGAGACATTTCAAGTCAGTAAAGATAATTTATTAAATAAATAATATGACAATATTTGAGTTGAAAAATATAATTTAGGGGGCGGAGCCAAGATGGCGGATAGTGAGGATGTGTGCCATAGTTGGGGAAAATAGTTTCATAAAAGTGGAATTACTGTAGCCTCAGGAAAAGATTCAAGAAAAAAACTGCAAAGGAAACGCTTCCGGATCTAGTGGATGTGACACAGAGGACCTACAGGGAGCCCACCGCGTGGAAACCCAACCACGGGAGACGAGCCACAGAATCTCGCCAGCGTGGGAACAAACGGAAGGTGTTTAAATTTTAACTGAAAGTGATCCCTGTTAAATTTAAGAGTGGAAAAAGAGAGGGAGGAGATGTACAATTTGGGACATGCACAATCAGACTTGCCCCAAATGATGGAGTTAGAAATGTGCCAGGGGATTACAATACAATCCCATCAAGGTGGCATGTACCAATGCCATCTCACTAGTCCAAGTGATCAATTTCAGTTCACAATAGATGGCTCTGATAGGTCAAAGAATCATAGGGATCACACAAACAAGACAAGTGTCTGCTAATACTAACGGATAGAATCAAAAAGGGAGAGAAAGATCCAACATGGGAAGTAGGATACACAGCAGATTCATAGAATGGCAGATGTCCTAAACAGCACTCTGGCCTCAGAATCAGCCCTTAAGGCATTTGGATCTGGCTGAAGAGCCCATGAGCGTATTGTAGGCATGGAAAGCCAAGATACCATGGAAAAGAAAAAAAAAAAAAGAAGAAGAAGAAGAAGACCTAAATGAAAGATCTCTGTGAGTGAGATCCCAGTGGAAAGAATGGGGCCATCAAAGAAGGAGGTACCTTTCTCTGAAGGGAGGAGAGAACTTCCACTTTGACTATGACCCTATCGGAATAAGATCAAAGTCAGCGAACTCTAAAGGCTTCCATAGCCCTGGCAACTCATGACTAGAGCCTAGGGAGATTACTGACGCCATGAACAGGAGTGTCAAATTGTTAAGTCAGCAACAGGAGTCACTGTGTACTTACATCCCATGTGGGATCTGTCCTTAATGTGTTGTCCAATGTGCAGTGATGCTATAACTAGTACTGAAACAGTATTTTTACACTTTGTGTTTCTGCATGATCTGATTTTCTGATGTGATCTTTACTAATTATATACTGAATCGTTCTTCTGTATATAAAGATAATTGGAAATGAAAAAAAACCCTGATGTTAAATTGGAAATGGCATAGAAAATTAATTAATTAAAAAAAGTATTATGTAGGATCTCTGTCTTTAATGTGCTGTACACTCTTATTTAATGCTATAACTAGTACTCCAACAGTATTTTTTCACTTTGTGTTGCTATATGGGGGCAAAGTGTTGAAATCTTTACCTAATATTTACTAAACTGATCTTCTGTATATAAAGAGAATTGAAAATGAATCATGATGTGATTGGAAGGGGAGAGGGAGAGGGAAAGGGGAGGGTTGTGGGTGGGAGGGAAGTTTTGGGAGGGGGAACCCATTGTAACCCATAAGCTGTACTTTGGAAATTTATATTCATTAAATAAAAGTTTAATAAAAAGAGAAAAAGAAAAATATAATTTAATTAATATAATTCATTCTATGTGAAAAGAAATCCTAAAAACATTGAATAATAAATGAATGAAAAATACAAGTCAAATGCAACAAAATAGCGTAACATCTATTTTAATTCAGTTTGCTAGTGGATGGGTTTCTCTACAGCATACAATTTCCAGAGGTACATATGGAACTGATTAATAAATTCAAACTATGTAACTTTTCTTAAATTGCTGTTTTTCAAAAGAGCATGACAGTGGGAATGGCTGACCATTTACTACTTGGGTCAGTTGTGCCATGTGACAAATGGGTACAAGTCCAGGAACTTCCTGCAGAAGATGATTTCTTGCTGGTGCACATGAGTCTTCTAGCTTCATCCAGATGACCTAATCCCATCTGAGTTCTCTGATCTTGCACGATGTAGGCAACCCTCACCAGACCTAGATTCTGGCAACAAATGAGCTTGGGTTTTCCACATGGCCAACACGGTGAGCAGGCGAAGACAGCAATGGGGACTGGAAGGAACTTTTTTATAGATGACAAAGTGATAGTACTTCAGGCCTCTCTTGTAAACAATTTTTTAAAAGATTTTATTTATTTATTTGGTAGGTAGAGTTACAGACAGTGAGAGGGAGAGACAGAAAGAAAGGTCTTCTATCCGCTGGTTCATTCCCCAAATGGCCGCAATGGCTGGAGCTGAGCCAATCTGAAGCCAGGAGCTAGGTGCCTCCTCCCAGTCTCCCATGTGAGTGCAGGGGCCCAAGAACTAGGGCCATTTTCTACTGCTTTCTCAGGCCATAGCAGAGAGTTAGATTGGAAGAGGAGTAGCCGGGACTAGAACCTGGCGCCCGTATGGGATGCTGGCACTGCAGGCAGTGGTTTTCTGAATGTTGCTGAAGAATAGGAGAGAAATTAGAAAGGGTGTTGTCTTGGGAAAATGAAACTTTGATGCAATTATCAGCAGCCACTGAATGAAAGATAAAAAATAATGTTTCTAAAAGGGGTCATCCAATGAGGCTGGATCATGCATTTTAAGCATTAAATGTGTCAGTGTATTTGCACCTCAAAATTTAGCTATAGAACTGTAGCTTCCTCTTATCTACTGCTGTAGATTGATAATGCTTTCATACATTTTATGACATATGTATTCAAGAAATAGAATATTAATTTTCCTATGCAAATTTTTGCAGGCCAACCACCATCCTCTTTCATTACTTTAAAATTACCCAGAATTATTCCACTGATGATTTTGATAATGATGACAATCCAGATTATAATAATTTCCTTGTTATCTTTCAGCCTTAGAAAATTATCTGCTCAAAATTTTTTATAATACTCTAATTCTGTCATTATAAATGTTATCTTCTAAAGATGTCAAATACAGCAATTGAAATGAAAGCTTAATAGGGATAATTTTTTTTTGCTTGTAGGGGAATTTCCCCTTCTTCAGATCTGTTGATCAATTTTCTTGAAGGAAAGTGGACAGAATAAACTAAACTCTGGTATTTTAAAACCAAGCATTTTCCTTGACATGATAATACATAAAAAATGTATTATTCCCAAACACTTACTTCCTCTTAGGAAGGTACATTGTTTAACCCAACTTTGACCATATAATCTTAATTGAGCATATTTATTTGAGATTTTATTTCTCAAGATGTAAGTGAACTTAATACAACTTGTTCTGGTTACTTCTGTACTCCTTTAGAGGAAATCTTAAATAACACAGAAATCATTTAGATAATAAAAATGACTGAATCATCTAAATTTTTCTGTAGTCATAATTCAATAACTTTGTGACCTTTACTAATATATTAGTTTCTGATGCCCCTATTTATTTTTATCTATAAGACGTGAATAATGGTAAATATTTCTTAGGCTTCTGAAAGACAAATGACATCTTAAAACAATATATGAGGGAAAAATAACTGATAACTGTCTTTAGTTATGCTATCAACATTTTTATTAAATGTTACTATAATTCTTCAAGATGTTTTATATTTATATCAAAAGAAGTTTGTAAATTTTAACGTATTATTTCATTATAAATAGTGCTAAGCACTTAATCATAAATTGAATTGTAAAGCCTGCCTTTGTAACATTCAGGACTTCTCAATTTGGAGTTTTTTATATATCTATATATCTATAGATATACAAAATATCTATAGATATATAGATATATACACACATACATACATACATATATATAAATACATAGATACCATACACTAAGGTAGTAAAATAATATGCCGTGGTTTTTATACATCTGTTTGCGCCTAATATCTCAGGTTTCTTCCGTCTTATTGGTACTTCACTCTTCTATTAAATTAAATGAATTAATAGTCTACTGTAAATGAACAGATATGAGAGAGATTTCTGTGGGTGGGCATTTGGTCTAGCCATAAAGACACCATTTGAGATTACCATGTCCCATGCTGGAGTATCTGGGTTGTGTTCCAGGTCTGGCTCCTGACACTAGCATCCTGCTAATGCAGACCCTGGGAGGTGGAAGTGATGGCTCAAGAAACTGGGATTCTCCCATGCACCTGGGAGTCTGGGGCTGAATTTCTGGCTACTGGCATGGGCCTAAGCCAGCACCAAACCGTTACAGGCATTTGAACTAGTGGGTACCAGCTTTTTATTCTCTCTCTCTCTCTCTCTCATTCCATCTCTCAAATATTCAAATACGTACATTACTTAAAAACAAAAGAGCACGGACTTTTATAGTTTCCAACCATCAAGAAAAACATTACTTTCTATTCCTTCAAAATAATACACATTTGTTCTTCAGTACGCTTGTGAATTTAAGCAAGAATTTTAAGTGCAAAATCTTTAAATTTTATTTATTTATGTTAATTGTATTTGACAGGCAGAGAAAAAGAGAGATATTTTTTTTTTTCTTTTTGACAGGCAGAGTGGACAGTGAGAGAGAGAGAGAGAGAGAGAGAGAGAGAAAGGTCTTCCTTTGCCGTTGGTTCACCCTCCAATGGCTGCCGCGGTAGTTCCGAAGGCAGGAGCCAGGTGCTTCTCCTGGTCTCCCATGGGGTGCAGGACCCAAGCACTTGGGCCATCCTCCACTGCACTCCCTGGCCACAGCAGAGAGCTGGCCTGGAAGAGGGGCAACCGGGACAGGATCGGTGCCCTGACCGGGACTAGAACCCGGTGTGCCGGCGCCGCAAGGCGGAGGATTAGCCTGTTGAGCCACGGCGCCGGCCAGAAAAAGAGAGATCTTGAATCAAATGGTTCATTCTCTAAATACCTGCAATGGCTGGGGCTGGGTCAGTCTAAAGTCAGAAGTGAGGAATTCAATCCAGGTCTCTCATGTGGGTGATGTTAGCAGGAAGATAAAATTAAAAGCAGAGTCAGGATTTAAATCCAGTCAATTTGATACAGGATGCAGTCATCCCATGATACATTTGCATGCTGTACCAAAATTCAACCTGTTGAGCAATTTTATCAAGTGGTTGCAATTGTTTTTAAAGGACCATTCTGACTTCAAAACTGGCAGGCTAATTTTATAAAGAATCATGAACTAAGAGGATATTAATAAAAAACTGAACATTACACATGAAGCAATTTTCTACCAGGAGAAGAAATTCAAGAATGCAAAGCAAAATACTTGCGATCCTATAATTCTATATTCTATCCATCAGTAAGAAAACATTCAAATCAGAATTTAATTTTCATCTCTGGGATGTTATTTTAAATTTATATTTGTTTTTATATTTAAATGTTGAAATTTTAGTGAAATAAATATGCAAATTTTACAGATAAAATATTGAACTTGAAATTCAGTGATTAAGTATTTGCTGAAAGTCTCCTTAAAAGCTAGTTAAAAATTTAATAGAATATTGATTTTTTTATTTTGACTATAAATAATCTATTTTTTCTTTTTTTAACTTTTATTTAGTAAATATAAATTTTCAAAGTACAAATTATGGATTACAATGGCTTTCCCCCACATAACTTCCCTCCCACTCGCACCCCTCCCATCTCCCGCTCCTTCTCTCATTCCATTCACATCAAGATTCATTTTCAATTCTCTTTATATACAGAAGATCAATTTAGTATGTATTAAGTAAAGATTGCATCAGCTTGCACCCACACAGAAACACAAAGTGTAAAAATACTGTTTCAGTACTAATTATAGCATTAATTCACATTGGACAACATATTAAGGACAGATCCCACATGAGGAGTAAGTACACAGTGACTCCTGTTGTTGACTTAACAATTTGACACTCTTGTTTATGGCATCATTAATCTCCCTAGGCTCTAGTCATGAGTTGCCAAGGCTATGGAAGTCTTTTGAGTTCGCCAACTTCGATCTTATTCAGGCAGGGTCATAGTCAAAGTGGAAGTTCTCTCCTCCCTTCAGAGAAAGGTACCTCCTTCCTTGATGGCCCCGTTCTTTCCACTGGGATCTCACTCACAGAGATCTTTCATTTAGTGTTTTTTTTTTTGTTTGTTTGTTTTGTTTTGTTTTTATTTGCCAGAGTGTCTTGGCTTTCCATGCCTAAAATACTCTCATGGGCTCTTCAGCCATATCTGAATGCCTTAAGGGCTGATTCTGAGGCCAGAGTGTTGTTTAGGACATCTGCCATTCTATGAGTCTGCTGTGTATCCCACTTCCCATGTTGGATCGTTCTCTCCCTTTTTTATCCTATCAGTTAGTATTAGTAGACACTAGTCTTGTTTATGTGATCCCTTTGACTCTTAGACCTATCAGTGTGATCAACTGTGAACTGAAACCACAAATAATTTAATGATAAAAGTTTGGAGAGAAAATAAGCATAAGAAAAAATAGAATAAACTTAAAATATATCAGGGCCGGCGCCATGGCTCAATAGGCTAATCCTCTACCTTGCGGCGCCGGCACACCAGGTTCTAGTCCTGGTCGGGGCGCCGGATTCTGTCCCGGTTGTCCCTCTTCCAGGCCAGCTCTCTGCTATGGCCCAGGAGTGCAGTGGAGGATGGCCCAAGTGCTTGGGCCCTGCACCCACATGGGAGACCAGGAGAAGCACCTGGCTCCTGCCTTCGGATCAGCGCGGTGCGCTGGCCACAGCGCACCAGCCACAGTGGCCATTGGAGGGTGAACCAACGGCAAAAAGTAAGACCTTTCTCTCTGTCTCTCTCTCTCACTGTCCACTCTGCCTGTCAAAAAAAAAAAAAACAACTTAAATTATATCTACCCTGGTTAGTAATCAAATGTGTAAAATACTTAATAATAATATAAACTGAAAGCACCACATCAAGTATAACTATTTATTACAAATTTAATAATAAATTTGAAAAATTATTATAATGTCATTTTAAACTTACTTCTATATCATTCACATCACAGTATATGAACTTAATATAGATGTGATAATGAAGACAGTTTTGTCTATATTAATAAACTTTCACTTATATGAAAATTTTATATTTATAGAAATATTATTATAGCATTTATCTTCTAGTTGAAATGTCTATAACTTTGTTTACTTTTCAGTTAGAAAAAATTCTACTGTTTTTTTTTTTAAATGCCTCAAATAGTTTTTTTTCTCACTAACATCATGGGATTAGAACCTTACATATGTCCCAAAATTCCCAGGTTGGAAGTGCTTTTGTTTTAGTGAACAATCAGTGAGAACCACAGGTTCTTCTGAGGAGAGGTGTGAGTACGGCAAGAGCTGTGGGATCAGCACGGATGCCCTACTGACAGTTAGGTACAGATGCCCAGTCACTCCCCATCATAAAGACTGACAGCTCCTGCTACCATAAGAACTCCCATGAGAAGCGAAAACCAGCTTGTAAACTCTGCATTAGAAAAATTGGAAAATTGAAACAAGGGTTATTAGGAGTTTTACCATGCATTTTCCAATTAGAGGGAAGCAGAAATTGTGAAAACTGACCTATTTATAAGAAAGTTGATTAGAATCTAAATGTAGAACACAGAATAAAGTACCCACTAACAGATTTAGCACTGGATTCTAAATACAGACTCATGGTCTCAGAGGGAAATCAAAAAGCTATTAAATTAACTGGAGGCAGTTTTATAGAGTGAAGTATTAAATTTATACAGCCTTTCCCTCGTGGTTTGTTTCACAATGCCTAGTTCAATAATGCAACAGCAATGGTCTCAAAACAATAGCTCCAATGATGACAAAATAATTCTTTAAAGGAAAGTATTTTATACCTCTGGCTGAGGGTGAGCTGCTTCCTGCAATGTCTCTGACACCATTGTCTGTGAATAAGTCACCTCAGTGCCAGTCTAGGGTGCCCTGTCTACAAAATGCACAAGATCAGTTGGATAACCAGGAAGTAGACTCTGAGTAACTTGTGATCAGTGTTCTGGAATAGAGACTACATCAGGAGTGCTGGTCTTGTCATCAAAGGAAACATCAAGACATTAAGAAAACTTGTACAAGAGGGTTTGCTTTCAGAGGGCTGGCTCTGCTTGCCGTCACTGGTTCTCACCTTACAGCTGTCCCTCGCTCCTTACAGAGCTGGTGCTTTCTAAATAAGGCCTTCCCCATGGTTATGACATAGTTTCTCGCAACCTCAATTTTTTTCTTACCATCTAAGCTCAATGGCCTTCCATTTAACAAACATATTTGCCATTCATTCCTCGTATTTTCCAATACTTGAAAATATATATTTTAATGATAAAATATAAGCTCTTTGGCATAGGAGAATGAAAATTTTTCATGCAAGATGTAGATTTTTGTATGCCAAAATGGTAGCATCATTCCACCTGCTACCAGAAGGTTGGGAAAATTTACATGGCTGCATAGCTTTTGGGAATATAGCTTGAGGCTTTGGGCCAAGATACTTTATCTGACTGCGCTGGGAATTCACTAGCCTTGGTCTAAAAAAACCTTTTATCTATTAAGTGTTATGGGAGCCCTAACATGTGAGTCTCAGGCACACTGATAGCGGGAGTCAATGCTATTACAATTTGACTTGGAATCTACATTCTACTGATAGAGGTATGGAGTGGGAGGAAGTATCAGAAGGTGCCCTCTTTGAAGATAAAATGTCTCCAAATTGTTTTGTTTTTACTTTCTGATTTGTAAACTGTTTCCAAGAAAATCCAAACTATATTCATCATGAAATCCGATAGTTGGTGAAAATGTAGCTATGCAACTCACATTTATTAGATAGATGGATAGATGATACATAAAATGCATAAGTTGATGGAATGATATGCAAATGGACAGATAGATATGAAAGAGGGAGAATGAAGAGGAGGATGTCATATTAAAAATAAACCTGGGCAATAAATCCACAAATATCCCTTTCAAGTCAGTATTGGGAACAATGCACTTGCCATAATACTTAATATCATATAAAGAGTACTTCGTTAATTTCATTTCCAAACAAGTCATTCAAAGAATCAAAAAATATTATCCCTTGAAATCCATTTCAAAGTATTACATTTACTTTTACCATTTTCTACTTTAAGTAAGAAATTCCAACATATTACATTTACTTTTACCATATTCTAATTTAAGTAAGAAATTTAACCTCTAAATAGCTAGTCAATTCTGAGATTAAACTATAAATTCTTATAATCTTGTTTTAGCAATGGAACACATTAAAAATAAGCATCATTTATTTTAATGCTAAGCACTGAAGATACCTAAAGATATAATTTGAACCATTTAATATTTATAATTTTTATGTTTTTTATTCTATACACAATTTTGAAATTGTTGAGTTGGCATGGGATTTTTTGTTGGTGAAAATTGAAAAGATATTTTCAAATTGAATAATAGAGAATTGTTTAAGATCCAAAAATTAGATTTTTTATATGAACATTTTTTATATGAACATAAGTTAAAAACACTGATATATCTGTTTGCTTTGATGATTTTTTTTACACTTAAAGGACAAAACTTTCATTTGATTTTTACTTTATTTTTATGTAGCATTAACATGGCAAATTATATTGACAAAATTTAATCTTATACATGTTGATTCATCAAAATGTGCCAAATTGCAATTCCTTTTGTGGAGGAAAAGAATTGTGTTTTGAAAAAACAATTACCTATCACAGCGCTACAGTGATGGGAACTGCAGACTTTTGAAGTTAATAATATAGAATTAGAGTTATTTATTTAATTGGTTCCAGTCTATTGCGTGTTTAACAAGCTCAGATAAATGGGCTAATTTTTCACAATTAGTCTGTTAAAGTCTGGTTATTTTTAAAACTTAGATGGGTTGTGATCAGAAGGCTTCCTAAGGCATAAATTGTCTTGCACCTTTATACTTAGAAGATAGTTAATCTGATACTTTGCTATTTGTTTTATAAATCTTGATTGTTTTAGCATAAGGAATTTCAGAATAACTGACTTCTGAAAATTCCATACAGCTTCCATGAATGAAATAATATTATCAGCTATTTGTGACTAAATGTTATGTTTGATGTTTATTGAACCTGTACTTCTTATTTTCCAATGTGTAACTTTGATACAATGTATAACATAATGTAATGACAACTTTCAGATAGTGCTAACAAAGGACATTAACTTATAGTGTAATCTCTTGTAAGGACTGTATCACACTAAGTTTAATTTATATATGGAATTTGCATATGTTTAATCCCAAAATAACCACATTTTAACCTTCTATTAATCTTTTATTACTTATTTAAAGAACATTTATAACTCTTCATGGCTTAAGATCTAACCTTTGATATTATATAGTCATTTAAAATGAACTTTATGAAATGGATGAAAGGAAATAACTGACATACTATCACCTCGAGGTCAGAAGTAATAAGTAAATATGTTCTTCAGTAAAGATGAAATGCTGAAAACCTCAGTGTAATGACTTGTGATCTCCTAATTGATCCCTCACTCTTTCCTCCATCTACCAACTTTCTTTGACCTCTGACCACTCCAGTCTCGTACTCAAGCCAGCATTATTCTAGATTTATGTCCCCTCTGAAGTCAAAGCTGTTTTTTTCTAGTGACCATGTGTGAATTCTTTTTAATATGTCTGCTGGTAACTTTGTCCTACTAGGTTTTCATGAAGTTTCAAAATAAAACTTCTCTTTATCTGATTGCCTAATAGATATATGGTAGTGAAATCAATTGTGTTTCTAGTGTGGTCACATTAACGCTCATTGGGTTGATTGCATTAACTCTTATATCTGCTCCTATACTCTTTCTATTAGAATCTCTAGGAAAAGGAAGTCTATTACCATTTAAAGAAACATGCCAAACCTCTGCTAAATCTAATGTGACTGAATTCCATGTTGGCAATTCTAAAAAAAAAAAAAATGCATTCTCTTTAGCTCTAAAGAGTAGGAATAATTCAGAGTTTGTACTTATGTTTAAATTGATTTAAAGAATAATTGGAATTCTGAAGATAATAATAGAGGAAACAGAACAGGAGGTATATTAAATTTTCTATTTTGAAACATTCAAAATATAGTTATTGACATTTAAATGCGATATATCAGATAAAAGTGATTTAATTATAATTCAATACATTCTAGAATTTAATAGTAGTTACAAAATCATAATCAAATAAGACTTATTGGTAAAGGCCCATACGTATATTTCTTTACAAATGCAAGAAAGGAGACAGAACTGTGATGCTATATGCTGTTGTTGCCTGTTACACTAGCATGCTGTAACGGAGTACAGATTCGATACCCACCTTATTTTTTCCTAACCAGCTCATTGCTAATGTGTGGGCAATCCCGTGAGGCTGCCTGCCTCGCCTATGCTGTTAGCCTGACTGCTGACAGGTAGTGCGACCCCCAGGCACAGTTCCCCACATCTGCCTTCTGCCAATCAGGTAACTTTCAAGATGATTGGAGAGGTTATATTGGTGTCAGTGTCGGTTCTGTCCAATAGAATTAGCATTGCCCTGAATTAGTTACACCCCTTCTGCCTGCCCTTTAGACGTGTACGTGGGTGTCAATAAAGATGGGAATGTTCACCAAAGCCAATACCTGGTGCTTCCTGTGGGAAGAACAGCCTTGCCCTTTTCTCCCCGACAGTGCGGCCTTGCAGGACAAGCTGCACTAATGTGCCTGGGAAAGCAGTGGAAGATGGCCCAAGTACTTGATCCCCTGCCATGTCGGAGACCTAGAGAGGCTCCTGGCTTCTGCATGGCCCAGGATCCTAACAACTGGGGTCATCTGGGCAGTGAATCAAAGGATGGACAATCTATTTCTCTGTCTTTCCTCTATCTGTGTCACTTTGCCTTTCAAATACATACAATATATCTTTTTAACAAATGAAAGAAATTGTATGTTGACCAGTTGTATGCTTCCAGCCCTGCTGTCCTTACCAGCATATGAGTGATACGTCTAGAATTTCAGCCATAATGCATGTTCAGAGTCTCAATCAAAACGAGGACCTCTGTGAGGCAGGGTCAAGGCACTCTGTTATATGAGCGAATTGTTGGAATCAAATTTCCAAAAAAGACAAGGAAGACACATCTTAAAATCAGACTTCATGGTTGCTATTAAATCCCAGTACTAGCCAGATTACAATTTCATGAAGAAAATAACAAATATTTTGAACACTTGAGGAAGAACATCCACTGAAAATGTGGAAAACAATTTCAGTTTACAGAAGAGAATATTATGAAAATCATCAGTTAAGCAACAGGAAATGGGCCAGACATAAAAACAACAAATACATACGACTTCAGCAGCGAGAAAGTATTCAAAATGGGATTGATGGTCAAAGTATTTCAAAGAGATAAAAGGAAGATGATCTGTTTTGTAGGAAAGAAGCATGCATTTACAAAATTATTAGAAACCAATGTTCAGTCCAGCGCTGTGGTGCACTAGGTTAATCCTCCGCTTGTGGTGCCGGCATCCCATATGGGCGCCGGTTTAGTCCTGGCTGCTCCTCTTCCCATCCAGCTCGCTGCTATGTCCTGGGAAGGCAGTGGAAGATGGCTCAAGTCCTTGGGCCCCTGCACCCACGTGGGAGACCTGGAGGAGGCTCCTGGCTTCGGATCAGCACAGTTTCAACCATTGCGGCCATTTGGGGAATGAACCGACGGAGGGAAGACCTTTCTCTCTATCTCTCCTTCTCACTGTCTGTAATTATACCTCTCAAATAAATAAATACAATCTTAAAAAAATGTTCAAAATGTTGCTAGTAATTAGTACTGGATAATGGTTCTGTGAATAGCTACCATTTCTTTATTTCTAATTATTCTCAGTAAATATTAAGCTAATGAGAAAACATGATATAAAATATCACTAACCTCCCATTATACATGGGGACCATATTAAGCCACTGGATCTATTTGTTTGAATTATGGTAATATGTCAAATTTAAATTTAAAATATGATGCCTGATATTCTCTTTTGTTGTTTCAGAACATGAGTAATGATCATCATGTTTCATAATTCTTTATCAAAGGAGAGTTCTATATTGTTTTCTTAAGTACTCTGCAAGTAGCACACTTAACACAAGCACTATGCACATCTTCAAACTTCTGGAGAAAGACTATAATTAGTAACTGCAATGTCAAGTTTGGCAGGTAACCACTTATAAATTATAATGCCATAACCTTTTAAAGTAATTAACAGGATGCTTTACTATATTTATTTTCTCTCTGATATATTGCTAACTTCTTTGGCCTTAAAGTTTTGATAGTATGACATTACTGTTACAACCATAAAATGTATTTGTTCATTTCTTGGATAAATAGATCAGACAAAATTTGAAAATCTGCATGTTAAACTCATAGCCACTTTGATACCCTAAGGGCAGGGATTTTAGGAACTAATTTGCTGGCAGTGGGGAGAGTCTAATTCTCTAACCCAAGAAAAGATTTATTAGAAATACAGAATATTTCAAAAATTTTTTAGAAAAATGGAATTAAGGTGTTTAAATTTTAACTGAAAAGTGATCCCTGTTAAATATAAGAGTGGGAAAAAGAGGGAGGAGATGTACAATTTGGGACATGCTCAATCAGACTTGCCCCAAATGGTGGAGTTACAAATGTGCCAGGGGATTCCAATACAATCTCATCAAGGTGGCATGTACCAATGCCATCTCACAAGTCCAAGTGATCATCTTCAGTTCACAATTGGTCACACTGATAGGTCTAAGAGTCAAAGGGATCACACAAACAAGACTAGTGTCTGCTAATACTAACTGATAGAATCATAAAGGAAAAAACGATCCAACATGGGAAGTGGGAGACACAGAAGACTCATAGAATGGCAGATGTCCTAAATAACCTAAATGAAAGATCTCTGCGAGTGAGATTCCAGTGGAAAGAACGGGCCATCAAAGAAGGAGGTACCTTTCTCTGAAGGGAGGAGAGGACTTCCACTTTGACTATGACCCTGTCTGAATAAGATTGAAGTCGGCAAACCCTAAGGGCTTCCATAGCCTTGGCAACTCATGACTAGAGCCTAGGGAGATTACTGATGCCATAAACAAGAGTGTCAATTTGTTAAGTCAACAACAGGAGTCACTGTGTACTTACGTCTCATGTGGGATCTGTCCTTAATGTGTTGTCCAATGTGAAGTAATGCTATAACTAGTACTGAAACAGTATTTTTACACTTTGTGTTTCTGTGTGGGTGCAAACTGATGAAATCTTTACTTAGTATATACTGAATCGATCTTCCATATATAAAGATAATTGAAAATGAAAAAAAAAACTTGGTGTTAAATGGAAATTGCGTAGAAAATTAATCAATTTTTAAAAAATATCATGTAAGATCTCTGTCCTTAATGTGCTGTACATTGTGATTTAATGCTATAACTAGTACTCAAACAGTATGTTTCACTTTGTGTTGCTATGTGAGGGCAAACTGTTGAAATCTTTACTTAATATATACTAAACTGATCTTCTTTATATAAAGAGAATTGAAAATGAATCTTGATGTGAATGGAAGGGGAGAGGGAGCAGGAAAGGGGAGGGTTGCGGGTGGGAGGGAAGTTATGAGGAGGGATGCCATTATAATCCATAAGCTATACTTTGGAAATTTATATTCATTAAATAAAACTTTAAAAAAAAAGATGTTAGTGAAAAAGCATTTTGAAGCGCATGCATAATTTATCATAATATGTATTTCCATGAACTTTTGAAGACTCCTCATATAGACTCTCTATTTGGTAGTGTCTCCAATACAATTTTTCTTATTGTCTCAAAGTAATACGATGAGTATGTGCAAAATGTGGTACTTTAAAATTAAAAATTAGATGCATTGCATAGCATTTTATTATCATTTGAGAAGACCCACCTGTGAAGTACAGATTATTAGCAGTTCATTTTGATAACTAAGTAAACCCAGGACCAGGTACTTTAAATGTTCTTACTCAAAAGGTAGAACACTTATGTTCTGAAGTTCACTGGCTTGGCATACCATTGTACTGCACTGCCTGTCTCATCTGCCTGTGCCGGAGGAACACTGGTTCTCACACTGTTATTTAGAACTCTACTTGCAGGAGATCTCCTATATTGTGGTTAGCAATGATATGAAATGATTATGCATAAAATATTTCTGACAGTTCACCTCATACTGCACATCTTAGGGCAGTCACAATGTTTTCATTGCCATCATCGTCATCATCTTCATCATTACCAATAACTACACACACACACAACCTTTTTAACTTTGTTTAGCTGAGCATTTTCAAAACATTCTCTCAAGGAAGCCATCTGTATTAGTTCAGGCTGACATCACCAATTATCTTAAACTGTGACTTAAAGAACAGAAAACACACACCTAATGTAGTTCTGCAGGACAAAAGTCCCAAACAGTTCAGTTCCTGGTGAGCCTGTCTTCCTGGCTTGCAAATAGCTATCTTCTCACTTGTTCTCCTTTTCTTGTAAAGGAACAACCCTAAATTCATGGCCTTTTAAACCCCGGACTACCTGGAAATACCCTGCTTTTCAAATACTATGTTTCGACTCACAGCTTTACCACACAAATTTGCAGGAACTGTACAATCCAAAGCACGATTTTTGCTGATTGTCTTGGAATTTATTTCTCCAGCAAGTTTAAGAAAACCAGTCAAGACTAATGGATGAATCTTCTCAACTTGAATAGTGTTAATATTTAAATTGTTTCAGCAGAATACACACAATCAAGTAGTAAATTCAGCCAATTACATGCAAAATTGCAAAGTAGACATTTATTTATTTATTACTTAATAAAATTAAATACTAATTGAAGACCTAAAATAATGATATATTGTATCTGTTACCAATAACCATTGCAGAGATATAATATAATATATTATATTATATTAGAAAATGATTAGAAAACATATTATAATGCATAATTAAAAAGTTTAGAGTGTATGTTATCAAGCTAAAATAATTACTTCTTTTGGAAAAATTTTTAAAAAATAAACAAAATGTAAATACAAAAAATTCTATAATTAGCTCTTTGGAGTGTTCTCTTGTTATCCGAATGCACACACATTTATATGCACACACTTACACATACATTTGGAATGATAGATAGTCTCAATCCCATTGCCTAATGAATTTACTCATTCAACCAATATTTATATTGCAGCTATTTAGTACTGTGATATATATTCTTCCAAAAGTTGCTGTTTACATCAAATCATTTTTGAATGATTACTTGCTGAAAATATAATTTATTTTTATGTTTGCTATTCCATCCTTTAAGATATATTGAGCATGATATCTTCACAAGTCAAAATCTCTAATGGCTGTATGTTTCATTACTAGGATGTATCAACCTGCACTGTTCTCTGAATTTGGACACATTGACATTATTTGCCACCTTGGCTATTATTAATTCAAAAAACGCACAATTGCTAATTTTTTCTCTCACCATTCTAACCCTCTTGAAGCATTTTTTCACTGCTTCAAAACATTGCAAGCCTTCCCTTCATTACAAAAAATTTGGACCTCCCTAAGTGACCCACTATCTATAATATTGGTTAGTCTTCCTTGTCTTTGTCAGATCTGCAAATTTGTCTCCTTTACTCCTCATGCTCCATAAACCAGCTTTCCCTCTGCATGGAGTAAGACTATTACAAGTTGGTTTTTTGTTTTGTTTTGTTTTGTTTTGTTTTTTGACAGGCAGTGAGAGAGAGAGAGAGAGACAGAGAGAAAGGTCTTCCTTTTCCATTGGTTCACCCTCCAATGGCTGCTGCGGCCGGCGCACTGCGCTACTCCGAAGCCAGGAGCCAGGTGCTTCTCCTGGTCTCCCATGCGGGTGCAAGGCCCACGGACCTGAGCCATCCTCCACTGCCCTCCCAGGCCACAGCAGAGAGCTGGCCTGGAAGAGGAGCAACCGGGACAGAATCCGGCGCTCCGACCAGGACTAGAACCAGGTGTGCCGGCGCTGCAGGCGGAGGATTAGCCTATTGAGCCGTGGCGCTGGCCAACTATCACAAGTTTTCAAACTACCATTTCCTTTTGGTCCTCAATTTAACTGAACTGAAGTGCAGAGGACACACAGAGTGGAAAAGTGAGTAGTGCTTGAATTACCAGCAGCGCAGGTGCCTCTCTCTTACCCTTCCTCTGTCACGCTGCAAACATCTGAGTTAAAGGGATGTGTTCATTGTCTATCCTGATGAATCATGGAAGGCCTGTTTCAAAGGTTTGAGCTTGGAATACATGAATAAATGGATGAGTGAATGAGTGAAGTGTGATCAATCCCATGAGGCTATCTGCCTAGCCCATGCAGTTAGCCTGGCTGCTGGCAGGCGGCAGGACACCCAGGAACATTTCTCACACCGTCTCCCTTCTGCCAATAAGGTAAACTGCTCCCGGGTGTGGCCCAGGCACACCTGGAAAGCTACCCTAGATACATGACCTTCAAGCCAACTGGAGAGACATAATGATGCGCGTGTCAAGTCCGTAAGCAATAACGATAAACCTTTCTGCAACAAGCCCTTTGGTCTATATTCTCAAACACTTTGATTTTTCTTTGTGTGTGTGTTTATGAGAAATTTTTAACAATACTGTATCATTTAAATATTAAGTAGAATAAAATTATTGATAATTACATTTTAAAGAAAGTATGTATAGTTAAAATTATAATAGTAAAAAACCCTTTTGATAGGATTAATTTTATGTGGATAAAGTTAATTGAAAATAGATCTTAGTGAAAAATAGGAATGGGGATAAGAAAGGGAGGAAGAAGGGTGGGGGTGCAAGTGGGAGGGTGGGTAGAGGGGGAAGAATGACTGTGTTCCTAAATTTGTATTCATGAAATGCATGAAGTTTGTATACCTTAAGCAAAAGTTTGAAAGGTAAGTAAATAGAATAAAAACTTACTGAAAAAATTTAAAAAGCCCTTCTGATTATGTAACAATGTACTAAATAAAGTTTAGTTTAAATTAATCTTTCAGTTTCCTTCCATTTCCCCAATCTTTTCTGTGAAGGAAATCAACAGTGTATCAACACAGGAACACTTGATAGTTTAAATTCAGAAAAGCCAGCAATCAGTTCTTTTGATATTTCTAGTCTCTAAACATTACAATAAAATCATTGTGATATGCATGATGACCCCTTCAGATATTGTTGGTTGTTTCTTAAGTTGGAACAGCCTCACATTTTGTTCAAGACATAGACTATTTCTGTGTCTTCTTCTGGTTCTTCCCTTTGCGTGTGTTTCTCTGTGGGTGTCTCTATGAATGAAAGGTTGAACAATGAGGTTAACAGAAATAATAAATTGTTGTAGTGTATTCTAGGGTCCCAACCTATATTTTCAATGAACCTGACATCAGTTTGCAAAAACTGAAAAAAGGAAAAAACTACTAAACAATGAGGGGCTTGTCACTCTTTAATTTTGTTTAAGTAAAACTACTTCCTTTATAATTCAGTTTTTTTAGAAGTGCAGCCCCATGATTAATAGACTTTTTGAAAAACATAGAACTCAAATACTTGTGTTACTCCCAAGCTTAAAGAAGACATTTCTTGACCTAAAATCAAATTTAAAGATTATGTCTTTAGACTGCCCCGAGTTTCCTGTTTCCTCAAGTTTGGCTGTGCTTCTTAAGAGCTCAGCAATGTGGGGAGAGAAGACAGGACTTCCTGACAGGTACGCTGCCCTGCATGGCAGGCCAGTACTATGACATCAACTTGTAAACCAGCTGTGGTCAATACTGGACAAGACCTGCTCTGAAGGCCTGGAGACAGAGCAAGGGCCTATCACTCCCTGCCTTTGGGAAAATACAGAATTGAAGAATGTATTTTCTCACTGAGGATATCTGATGAGAAAATAAAATATGGCAATAATTTCTCTAATTATATCTTTTTGTTGAATGTATAATATATTCAGATGAATTAAATGTCAAACAATAGGTAAAAGCCAATACAAAATAGTATCTATCTCCATTCAATATAATTCTCACTCACACAAAAATAAATATTAAAGCACACAGTGAGCTTAGAAGGTAATGCCATCTATGAGATAAAAGTTATCTGTCATGACTTTTCATTTCATAGTATATTTTAAAAATCATTGATTAATGTTTCACCTGCTTTAAATTATCATTTTTAATATTTTATTTGAGTTATACAAGTTTCATATATGTCCTTTATACCATTTTAGGAACATAATGACACTCCTCCCCATATCCTTCTTCCCACCCATTTTAGCTCTCCTCTTCCTCCCTCTCAGATTCCCACTGTTAATTTTTACAATGACAATTATTAAGTACACTTAATGATCATATACTTATCCCTACCCTAAGTAAAAGAGTTCAACAAACAGTATGAAGAGAAAACAAAACAAAATAAAACACTGTTCTTCAATTAAAGAGACAAGGGCTATAAACAATCATTAAGTCTCAAAATGTCTATTTCACTGTAATACATTACATTTCAGGTACTCAGTTACCTCAGATAAAGAAAAGCATATTATACCTGTCGTTTTTGGACTGGTTTATTTCATTAAGTATGATTGTTTCCAGTTGTAACCATATTATTGCAAAGGACAGGATTTCATTTTTTTACAGCTGAGTAGTACCCCATATTCTAAATATACTATATATTTTTTATCCACTCAACAGTTGATGGACATCTGGGTTAATTCCATATCATAGCTATCTTGAATTGTGCTGCAATGAACATGGGGGTACAGATAACTCTTCATTGTGCTGACTTCTTTATGTTTGGGTAAGTTCCCAGGATTTAGTTGGCTGGATCATATGGTAGGCCTATATTCAGATTTCTGAGGTATCTCCATTCTATATTCCACAGTGGTTGTACCATAAGCTATAGTTTTCTTTACCTTCTCTATACTGGTGTAGAGTATGTTTCTACTCTTATATAGAGTAAAAAATGGTTTCTCTTATTTTATTGAAGAAATGTGTTCTCTATACATAATAAAAAATAAAAACAGAAAAAATGCTTCAGTGAATAAGCTTTTATATATTTCCACATAATTATTAAACTTTTAAAATTTATAATTACTAGACAAAAGATCATGTACAATGCATCACAGTTTTCACAGATATTGCCAAACTGCTTTTCATTGTCTATAATAAAGAGGGATGTTTGCTTCAAAACACTCCTATTATTAATCTTTTCAACTGTGGTGGGTAAAATTGTATTCTCTCTGATTTAATTTGTGTTTTTCCTTTTTAAATTTTATTTAAGGTGTACATATCTCATTTATTTCATATATACAGATTTAGGAGCATAGTGATACTTTCCACCCTACTCTCTCTCCTGCCCATGCTCCAATACTTCTTCCTCCTTCCTCTACTATATCCAGTCTTAATTTTTACAAAGATCTATTTTCAGCTTATTTAATGGTCATAAGGTAAATGCTACAATAAGTAAAAGAGTTCAATAAATAATATGAAGAAAGAAAACTGTTCCTCAACAGTAGAGACAAGGGCTTTAAAAATTCATTGAATCTCAAAATGTTCATTTCACTCCAATACATCACATTTTAGGTATTGTATTAGTTAACATATGATATCTGTCTTTTGGAGACTGGCTTATTTCACTAAGTATAATGATTTCCAGGTGTATCCATTTTGTTGCAAAATGAATCATTTCATTTTTGTTTATAGCTGAGTAGTACTCCATAGTGAAAATATATTATCATTTTTCTATTTAATCATCAGCTGATGAACATTTGGGTTGATTTTATACCTTAGCTATTGTGAATTGAGCTGCAGTTAATATGGGGATACTGATAACTCTTTCATATGCTGATTTCTTTTCCTTTATGTAAATTCCCAGGAGAGGGATGGTTGGGTCATATAGTAGGTCTATATTGATTTGAAAGGTATCTCCATACTGTCTGCCACAGCAGTTGCACCAGTATACATCCCACCAACATTGAATAGGGCACCTTTTTCCTCATATTCTTGCCAGCATTAATTGTTTGTTAATTTCTTTATGAGAGGCATCCTAACTGGTGTGAGGTGAAACTTCATTGTGGTTTTGATCTGCATTTCCCTGATGACTAGTGATCCTAAGTAGTTTTTCCAATGTCTGTTAACTATTTGAATTTCCTCCCTTGATAGATACCTCTTCAAGTCCTTTGCCCATTTCTTAACTGAATTGCTTTTTTTGTTGTTGAATTCCTTGAGCTATTTAGATTCTAGCTGTTAACCCTTTATCAATTGCATAGCTTGCAAATATTTTTTCCCATTCTGTCAGTTGCCTCTTCACTTCACCTTGTGTTCCCTTTGCAGTGCAGAAGCTTCTCAGCTTGTTGTAATCTCATTTGTCAGTGTTGGCTTTGATTAACTGTGCTTCTATGGTCTTTTCTAAGAAGACTTTGCTTATAATGTGCTTTTCTTGAAAAGAAAATCTGATCATCTTTTCCAGTGATGGAGAGTTACTATTATTAGTTTTATTGTTTATTTGTGAATTAACAGTAGAAACACTTAATATTTATTCCATCTGGTATAGTTTTATTATACATCAAGTGTATATATATATATATATATATGTATATATATATGTATATGTATATATATATATATATATATATATATATATATATATCTCCAGTCAACAGTTGATGACTATCATATATATCAGATAAATAGTCCTTTCACACTGACAGGGAATGAATAAACATAAATGATTCCTTCATGACATCTCAGTAGATTTACAAGAGAAAAGCCTTTCCTCATCCAATACTTTTTTCATATATTTAGGATGTTTATTATTTTATGTATTAACTTTAAATTTCTGTATCTATTAACAATGGTCTTTGCCTATAGTAGGGAATATGGATCCAAGATTAATGTTTCCAGATGTGTAGTAGAGTTGTGTGCATTATTTATGAATTTACATGGTTCCTTCTGTTTGTGGCATGCACATTTCAAAAAATACTAAATTCTGCCTTTCTCTCTCTCTCTCTACTTCTCTCTGTAATTTTCAAATCAATAAATTAAATATTTTAAAAAATACTAAATTTCTATATTTAACTTATATTTGTTTCCAGATTACTTGTGTGTTTCTTTATCTTCTTTTCTTTATAAATATACATTTTATGCTTTTACTTTATATAATAGTGTGAGAAGTAAACATTTGGCTCATTTTCAAAATACTGTGGTTAGCTTTGAGTTGGCAAGTAGCTAGCATAACAGCTTGCAGACAAGCAGCTATAGTTAAAAGCACCTGAATGTTCTTAGGCAAACAGGATGTTAGTGGCCAAAACATCTGAGGCAAACCCATAGTACTTGGCCAATGGGGAAATGGGAGGGGGCTTCCTGCTAGAAATAAACTGCTTGTTTGAAACCCCCTGGCTATGTTGTCCCACCAGGTACCCCACTAGGTCAGGCTGTTCCACCAGGCACCCAATCTGACAAGATCATTAGAAAACCTCTTTTGCTGAACTTTCTGCGTCTGAGTCCATACTTTCAGTGGTTGGGTAAGGCTGTTTCTCACAATATGTTTCCCAAGTGCTCTTATTTCTTTATTTTTTTCCATGTAAAATTTTAAAAATCATTGTAGTTAAAAAGAATCTCTGTTTCATTTTTATCAGTACATAGTTAAATTTTAACTATGGTGAATGTAGTTCATAATGTTAAGAGTATTATCTAATATTACAATATGCCACTTATTTTGCTTAAAGTATTTTGAGGCCAATAAGCACAATAATTTAAAAGTCACTCCATATGAAACATAGTTATGTTAAAGTTTTATACCTAGTTGTTATGGTTTGAGAAGAACTTGGCTCCCCAAACTCATGCAGATTTTAACCTATTAAGTTGATTGTTATGGTTCATGGATTAAGGTGGTGATTTTATTCAATCATGCTGTCTGACAGGTGGGTCTGTGGGTGGTCATTAGGTCATCAGGAGCTTGCACTCAGAGGCAAGTTGTCAGGACAAGCTGGTTAACACAAGTTTGGCACAGCTCCTCTCTCAGCTTCCTGGCTTCCAATTGAATCTCCCTCCACACCTGCTCCACCACTACCAGCCTCCACCAGATGACAGACTATTGGACTACTTGACCTTGAACTGCAAACCTCCAAACTGTACAGTGAAATAGATCATTTCAATCTCTTTTCAGATTAAAGTCATGAAAACTTGACACTGATTATTTTTTACAAATATGCATATATTTTAAACATTTTATTAAAATAGACTAGTATAATATATACTAGTAATATAACATATACTAGTATATATTATATATAGTATATATATAGTATATATTATAGTATATGCTATAATATATTACTAGTATATATATAATATATACTAGTAATATAATACATACTAGTAAATGCACTTAAATGTACAAATCAATGAGATGGTTTTTGTCAGGATCTCCCCCTCTGGGAACTGGCCAGGTTGCCGCGAAGGAAGAGTCAAGGAGACTGAGGAAGGTCAAGATAAACACACTTTACTGATACTCTAGGCGACTAGGAGGAGAGATCGCTCAAGCCTACTCCTGCGGGCACTAGGCTCTATGGACCAGCAGCTTCTCCCCATGGGCACTAGGTACTACAGACTAGGGAGAGAGGCTGAGCAACCTCTGGTTTATAGCGTCTGAGGGTCCCCTTATATACAGTTTCTAGAGGCTAGCCCCGCCCACATTCTGACCTCCCAGGGTCCTGTAGTCATGGCAACGACAATTTGTGGTTAGGCCATCTAGTTAGGCCATCCCTTTTTTTTTGGGGGGGGGGGCGGGGGGACACGCTCAATCGGACTTGTCCCAAATGGTGGAGTTAGAAACATGCCAGGGGATTCCAATACAATCTCATCAAGGTGGCATGTACCAATGCCATCTCACAAGTCCAAGTGATCATCTTCAGTTCACAATTGGTCACACTGATAGGTCTAAGAGTCAAAGGGATCACACAAACAAGACTAGTGTCTGCTAATACTAACTGATAGAATAAAAAAGGGAGAGAACGATCCAACGTGGAAAGTGGGATACACAGCAGACTCATAGAATGGCAAATGTCCTAAACAGCACTCTGGCCCCAGAATCTCTGCGAGTGAGATCCCAGTGGAAAGAACGGGCCATCAAAGAAGGAGGTACCTTTCTCTGAAGAGAGGAGAGAACTTTCACTTTGACTATGACCCTGTCTGAATAAGATCAGAGTCAGCGAACTCAAAAGGCTTCCATAGCCTTAGCAACTCATGACAAGAGCCGAGGGAGATTACTGATGCCATAAACAAGAGTGTCAAATTGTTAAGTCAACAACAGGAGTCACTGTGTACTTACTCCTCATGTGGGATCTGTCCTTAATGTGTTGTCCAATGTAAAGTAATGCTATAACTAGTACTGAAACAGTATTTTTACATTTTGTGTTTCTGTGTGGGTGCAAACTGATGCAATCTTTACTTAATATATACTAAATTGATCTTGTGTATATAAAGATAATTGAAAATGAATCTTGATGTGAATGGAAGGAGCGAGAGAGCGGGAGATGAGAGGGTTGCGAGTGGGAGGGAAGTTATGTGGGGGAAAGCCATTGTAATCCATAAACTGTACTTTGGAAATTTATATTTACTAAATAAATAAAACTTTAAAAAAGAAATTGCCAACAAAAAATATTTTCTCTCATTCTCTTGGTTACCTCTACACTTTGTCGATTGTTTCCATCACTGTGCAGAATCCTCTTAGCTCGATGTAACCCCATTTGTCTTTTTTTCTGCTTTTGTTGCCTGTGCTTCTGGGGTCTTTTCTGAGAAGTCTTTGCCTATGCCATTGTCTTGCAGAACTTCCCCTATATTTTTCTCCTGTAATTCAATGGCTTTGGGTCTTAGGTTTAGATCTCTGATCCACTTTGTTGATTTTTGTATAGGGTGAAAGTTAGGGGTCTTTTTTTCAAATTTTTGCATAGGAAATCCAATTTTCCCAATACTATTTGTTACAGAGGCTATCCTTTTTCAAGAGAGTGAGTTTAGTTGATTGTCAAAGGTGGGTTGGTTGTAGGTGTTTGGATTGATGTCTGGGGTTTCTATGTCTATTTCTGTGCCAGTACGAAGCTGTTTTGATTATAATAGCCTGCAGCATGTCTTGAAATCCGTTATTACGATGCCTCCAGTTTTGTTTTATATTTAAGTTTGCTATGGCTATTTGGTACACTCTGCATTTCCGTATGAATTTTAGGATCGTATTTTTGTAGATCTGTGAGAAATAGCTTTGGTATTTGGATTGGGATTTCATTGAATCTGTAAATTACTTTGAGTGGACATTTTGATTATATTAATTTTCCAATAGAAGAACATGAGTTTTTTTTTCCCATTTTGGGTGCCTTCTATATATTTCGTCAAATATTTTTCAACATTCACTGTTTCTTTGACATCCTTGGTTAAATTTATTCTGATATATAAGTTGGTAAAGAGCTATTGTGTGTGTGAATGATCTTACAAGGTCATTCTCAGTGAGAGCATCTTTGCATTATTGATGTACAAGAATGCTACTGATTTTTGTGCATTGCCTTTGTGTTTTGAAAACTTTCAAATTTTCTTAGGAGTTCCCATACTCTCTAAGTGGAATCTTGTATTTCCTCCATATAATGGATCATGGCATATGCAAACAGGGATAATTTGACTTCCTCCTTTCCAATTTGTATTCCTTTTACTTGCTATTCTTGCCTAAAACTCACAAGGCTATACTGAATATAATTCTTGTATGGTTACAGATCACAGTGGAAATGCTTCCAGCTTTTCCTTATCCAATATGATGCTGGCTGTGGGTTTGTCATATATTGCCTTGGTTGTATTGAGGTATATTCCATCTATTCCCAACTTGTGAAGTTTGCATCAGGAAAGGATATTGCATTTTATCCAGTAATTTCTCTACATCTGTTGAGATAATCATGGCTTTTTATCCTTCATTTTCATTGATGTGATGTATTGTGTTTATTGATTTGCATGTTGAACCATCCTTCCATCCCAGAGAAAATCCCATTCAGTCCTGGTGGATGATCTTTGTGATGTGTTGGTGAATTCAGTTTGCTTGTTTTATACAATTGTGTGTATCTTTCTATGATTTTGGAATTAAGGTATTATTGGCCTAGAAAATGAGTTTGAAGGGGTCCCTCCATTTCAATTGTTTTTAATGCTTTAAGAAAATTGGGACTAGTTAACAGCTTTGTTGAATTCAGCAATGAACCCATCAAGTCCTGGGGTTTTCAGTGATGGAATGTTCCTTATTACTGATTCAATCTCAGTCTTGGTTATTGATCTATTCAGTTTTTGCTTGTCTTTCTGCCTCAATTTTTCTGTCATTACATGTATTCAGAAATCTATTCATTTTGTCTGTGTGTTGCAATTTGTTAGCATAGAGCTCTTTGTAATAATTCCCAGAAACTCTTTGTATTTCTGTTGTATCAGTTGTAACATCTCCTTTTTAATCTCTGATATTATTAATTGGGCTCTTATCTCCCCCTCCCCCTTTGTTTTGGTTTGTTGTGCCAGAGGTTTATTAACTTTTTTTATTCTTTCAAAATATCAATTCTTCATTTACTGATCTTTTATATAATTTTTTATTTCTATATTGTTTATTTCTCTTTTTGAAAAATACTTCATATGTTTATTTGAAAGTAAGAGTTACAGTGAGAAAGAGACAAAGATATTTCTTCCATGTGCTGGTTCACTTCCCAAATTTTCACAATGGCAAGCACTGGGCCAGGCAGAAGCCAGGATACAGGAGTTCTTCCAAGTCTCCCATGAGTTTAACAGGGACTTAATCACATAGTCCATCTCCACTACTTCTCCCAGGTCATTAACAGGGGGCTGAATCAGAAACGGAGTGGCTAGGACATGAACCGGTGCCCATATGGGATGCCAGCATCTCAAGCAGTGGGTTTATCTGTTATGCCACACACCAGCTCCTATTTCTTCTTTAATAGCTATAATTTCTTTCTTCCTACTAATTTGGAGTTTGATCTGTTCTTGTTTTCTAGGTATTTGAGGTGCATTTTTAGATCATTTACTTGATACGTTTCCAATGTTTGATTCAGGCACTTATTGCTACAAACTTTCCTATTGACACCACTTTTGTTGTATCCCATAGTTTTGCAATGTTGTGTTTTCATTTTCATTCCTGTTACTTTCATTTCTCTTTAGATTTCTTCTATGGCCTACTGTTCACTCAGGAGCATTTTGTTCAGTTTCTATGTGTTTATAACATTTCTAGATTTTATTTTATGTTAATTTCAAGGTTTACTCCAATGTTGTCAGAAAAGATACATGATATGATTTCAATATTTTTTTGAATTTGTAGAGACTTGTATTATGGCCTAATATATGGACTATCCTAGAGAATGTTTCATGTGATGATGAAAAGAATGTATATTATGCAGTTGTGGGACAAAATGTTCTGTATATATTTATTAGGTCCATTTGGTCTGTAGTATGGATTAGTTCTTTTTTGTTTATTTATTTTTTGTCTGATCTGTCCATTGATGAAAGCTGGGTGTTGAACTCCTCCAGTACTATTGTTTTGGACTTTGAGTTTCCCTTCCAATTCAATAACATTTGTCATATATACTGGGTTCCCTGGTATTGAGTTCATATAAATTTACTGTTGTCACAATATCTGAATTGATCCCTTAATCATTACATAATGACCTTCTTTGACTCTTTTGACAGTTTTTGTTTTAAAGTTTATTTCATCTTACATGAGAATAACTACTCCTATTCATTTTTATTTATATTTACATGAAATAATATTTTTTATTCTTTCACCTTCAATCTGTGCATCTTTGTGAAGTGTTTTTCATGTAAGCAGCATATGGATGAATCTTGTTTTATCCATGCAGCCTGTCTGTATCTTTTATTTGTAGAATCCAATGTATTTACATTCAAGGTTATTATTGATAGGTAATGACTTGATCCTAACATTTTTCTGTGAACATCTCCAGAATGTCTTTTGAATTTCCTCTGTCCTTTTAGTAGGGGTTTTTCAGTTTTCACGTTCTTTGATGATGCTGATTGTCAGAGAAAGAAAGTATAGTACATCATTAAGTATCATTTAGGAGACTTCCAAGTATTGTCAAATTATTTCAATTATCGGTTGCCTCGGAAGGACTTCATTTTTCATCATGACTGAGAACTTCACTGGGAAAAGTATTCTGGTTTGGCAGCTTTCCTTCTGCTTCAGGTTTTGGACTGTATCTCTCCATTGTCTCCTGGGCTATAGCATTTCTGTTGAGAAATCTGCTGTTAATCTGATGGGAAAACTTTAAAGATAATCTGGCATTTATCTCTTGAATTTACTACTTTAGATGTCTAATACTACTCTTTCTTCAAGGTGCTACAGCAGGATGTTCCTTTTGCCCAGAATGTTTCTCCAACTCTTACCCATTTACCTTCATCCATTCTTCCACTGTCGTTTCAATGTCACCTCCTCAGCTAAGTTTTCCATGACTCATACACAAAGGATATGAATCCTCATGTCCTAAACCGTGCATATAAATAAGTTGTACTCATTTATATTTATTTGAGATTATAACTATACAAAGCAGGTTACCTATGCATTTTCTGTATCATACGCAGTATTTATTACACATTTCATGAAATAACTCTCAGAATTTAAATATACATTGTCACAATATCACTCTTGGGCATACAAAAATAGTGGAATAAATACGTTATAATATTAGCTTCATATTTAGAATTTGAGTCTTTCGAATCAGCTATCCACTCAGAATTACTGATGTCATATTTTTTCACATAGTGTCATGCAGTATGTCATCGGGTGCATCGACAAAGCAGAATTTCTAAAACTAGTGCTCTAGTATAGACCTTTGTTCAACATCAGCAGTAAATTTCTGACAAATTGACATCTGACACCTAAAGGACAGTTCTTTTTGGTGCATAAATCTGTCCCATTCATTGCTTTCTTTCTGTTTTTTTTTTTCTGTCTATAATTAGCTATCTGAGGATATATCCTGACATCAACTCCATACCTAGCTGTGTAATATGCAATATTAACTCAAACAAAATCCAGTCAAGTTTCAGTAACTTCTAGTTATCTTACATTCAAAAATCTCAAAAAAACACTTTCTAGTTGCTTTGCAAGACAAGGTGAAATTGTAATCATTTCTCTAATGACAAACATTGCCTCACTGATATCAAATATACTTTCTACTACTCAAGCTCCATGCTTTCCTGAAGACAAAATAACTTTGCTTAAAAGATGTAATTTTTGAATGCATTTTAATTGGCAATTAACTCCTTTCATGTGGAACCAAAATTATACAAGTAAATTAAAAATGAGGACACTATAATGAGTGCTAACCTACATTTATCCATACAAAGAAGTAAAAAACATATGCTTTCCGTGACCTGACTGATGTCAATTTCAAGACAAATTCCGAATCAGGTATATTATGTTGTGAAAGCTTGTGCACCTCATATATGTCAAAGTAAAGCATTTTAAAATCTGTACTGTTGATGTAATTCACACAAGTATATAAAAATGAAACCAAAGGATCAAAAGAATATGCCAAAAGCCAGTGAAGAAAAGATTATCAACAAGACAAAGCCTGAAATGAGGAAGCATGGTTTTAATTATTTTTATTTTTAAATGGCTTACACACATTTTCTTTTGAATAAACATTTACTGAATTAAATTCCAGTTATAAATGTTCTTAAGTAGTTGCAAGTAAATTTCTAAAATCAAATAAATTTTCAAGCACTCATGTCCTCCTTTGGGGAGCTACCTAATCCAGCCTAGAGTAGAATACTCCTGTATCACAGTTCCATATCTCAGGATTTCCCTCCTGGGATCTGTGTCTTGGCAAGTCTACAAACCTAAAAATAAAGTGAAAAAAATCATACAACATTTCATTTCTACTTCCAAGATCTTTTTCACTTCTTTTGGAGGCATTTGGACAGGGAATCAGAAGATAGAAAACCAAACTCCTCCCTCTCTCTCTCTCTCTCTCTCTCTCTCTCTCTCTCTCTCTCTTTCCTCCAATATTTCAAATAAAAAATACTATTTTCAGATTTTGAAATGAAGTCAATTTTCTCCATGATGTACATTTGCCACTTGATACCCAATTAGGGCTGCAATGGGCTCCCAGCTTCAGCAACAGAATGGAGCATAGCAGCAAAGATAGCCCCAGAATAATCAGCCTCCGTGTGTGATGGTGAGGTTGGTTGAAGGCATGCAAGATAGCGACGAAGGTAAAGATATTCTCAGTAGAGTTGAAGGGTACAGAGGGCATAGGTCAGAAGAATTGTATCCATTGTCCTCATGGAAGGGCCATCTTGGGTACGAGAAGCAGAGATGAACACCTGACCAAAATTACCCAAGTCGTCTCTCTGTTTTAAAGTAATCTGTTTTTAAAATGAGGGCTAGAACAACATTTATGAAGACTAAAACAGTGCTAATGGAAGAATGAGAATACTGGGGATATACCAATCTATGGGACCATAGCGATAGTACATGTGGTAGAAATAAGAGCATGGTTAACACTTCATTTTATTTTCTACCTCAGTCCTACTACTAGAGCCGTCATTGTTGCCTAGGTTCTATTCCATTCTCCAGCTCACAACCCACATCCCTCCTTGAAAATAATCCTTGAAGTGTTCATGGAGTCTCCATCCACTCCTGTTAATCATCTTTTATTTTTAACTTTTAATCTACTTGTATACAAATAGGCATACATTTCTTCCTTAATTCTATCTAATACATTGTTAGCAGAAGAAAATATACTCTGGTTTTTCTGAGTTACCGTCATGTTTAATATATCCTCGTGTAGTTAAATATAGATAGAAAGAAGAAAACAAAGGGAGGAAAATAGAGGATGTTGAAATCTACAGAAATATTTGGAATCTCTGCAGACTGATACAACACAGGTGGATAAAACAGAAGCAAAACAAACTGGTTGTCTTTGCCCAAAGACAGAATATTGGTGTTGTTTAAAAACTGATTTTTTTTCTCAAAATGGTGGTCTTTGAGCTTATTGTTCAAAGGAACCAAATGGAAACATTAAATGACATTGTCTAAATTTTAAAAATTAATGAAAAAGTATCTATACAGAATGTCCTTATGTAATTTTGCTGTAAAAATGAGGAATTTTATGTTTTCATATATGAAAAGGATATATGTTCCACAAATTTCTGTGAAGCCCAAAACTGTTGCAGGTGACTACATCAATCAGTAACTATCCAGATCACATAAGTTTAGAGACTTATTATATTGCCATAAGCATCCTATGTTCTTCCAGATATTGGCAAGTCAGATTGTATTGGGGTTAGAAACTATTTTTAATAAGGGCCAGATAAATATTTTCTATTTGGGGTCAGTAGGATCTTTTTCCAAATATTCAACTCTAATATTGTAACATGGTATTAGCCTTATACAGATTATGCTTTAATGAATGGGTGTACTTATACTTCAATAACTCTTCACTTACTTAAATAGGGGTAAGGTCAAATTGTACTTATGAGTGGTAATTTGTTGATGCCTGCTCTGATATGCCTCTATAGTTTCTACTATGTATTTCTGAAGGTTCATGTTCTGATTAATATGTCAACGTTTCAATATAATTCTTACAACAAACTGTTTATCCTGAATGTAGGGCAAGAAGAAAAAGGGATTACTGCATCTGTACCCATATCCCCATACAATACAACGGCCACCTAAATTATTACTTTTGTCATAAAAATTAAATCTATATAGTAACTGCGAAAATTCTTCTTTCAAAATAATTAAATTATTGTCAAGTAGGTTATAATTATTTAGATATTTTTACTGGCTAATGCTTTCTACTATGATAGTTTTGATAAGCAATAAATAACACATTGCTTGAAAATCATGTCTATTTCTTTAACATTTTACATAGTGAACTTTTTAAATAACTTAAAGCACAAATTTTGAAATAAAATACTTGATTAACCATCAGTTAGGCAAAAGTTCAGACCACAGAAAAGAAATATTTAACTAAGAATGCATATGATCTGCAACCCAAACCAAAAAAAAAAAAAAAAGCAAAGGAGGGAAACTTCTTTTTACTACCACTGCTTCTCTCAAGCAATTTTAAATCTCTTGGATTTTTAAACTTTTTTTAAAGGTTTAACATACAATATCTGAAAAACAAAAGTTTAAGCAAACTAGGCAAACTCTAGCTTTTATGTGTATTCACTTCTCTTTACTGAGTGAAAATAGCTATGCTACAGGTAAGTCCTGTACCAGAAGAATTCTTACCAGTGTTTGGGGATTTGAAGGCAATAGTTCACTCCAAGAACCTATTATTTTTTCTACTGAGGAACCCAATGTAGAACTGGCACTGACGTTTTTATGGTTGCCTTTGTATGACTCTGTAGATACCTAAATATTAAGGCATGCATGGTATTTGGTGAAGTATGAAGAGGCTTCAAAAAGTTTGTGGGAACATGCCATAAAAAGATAATGTGGATTTTCCATGAACATTTTGAAGCCCGCTCATATCCATTTTTCTCAAATTAGAGTTGTATGCAGTTTTCACTATGTTGCCTTAAATGGACTAACCTTTCTAGAATTCAAGTGTTTAAAAAGAATACATTAACTTTTGTTAGCCTTTAGATCAAAGGAAAGAAGCCCCACTATCATAATCCATAGATTTTACTCACATGATGTTTGACTAGCAGTGCAAATATGAACTAGTCTCATCTATAAGAACAAAATACTTTAATTATATTGACAGTGAATAAAGTCTTTAATATTTTTATTAATACCTTAAATCTACAAAGTATTGAATGTGACAGTACAATGGATTAAAATATTTCTGGAATAAAAAGAATGTATATGAATTCTATTGAATTAGCATTACGACAATCATGTTTATTCTACATTTATAAGTCTATATTTATTTTTCTTTACACTTTATTTGCTCTAAATATCTTGTGGTAAGAGTTGAAGTAAACATTGAGTTTAACCCTGCAACCACCACTGAGAAATGCAGGAAATACAATATCTTGGAAGAAAGTGTTTATTTCGATGGCCATAATTATTTTTTTATGTCTCATTGAACTATAGAATTTTAAATGGCAACAGATTCCAAGTTCTTCAAAACTGTGGTAAAATCTGTAGTTGCTAATGGAGAGATGGATTAGGGAGATTTGACTCTCATGATGGTATCAATAACACTCCATGAAAGCAATTTATTTCTGTTGGTCATTTTTAAATAGAGTACTTGAGTCAATTTGAAAATATATGTTTAATATTGATAAATTTGATATATTCATTAGCCAAGACATTTCACAGTAAGTATCTGAATTTGGAAAATTTTAAACAATCATCTTGGTATACAAGATGGTCTTCCATCTGCTGGTTCACTTTCCAAATGGCCACAGTGGCCAGGGCTGGGCTGGTCTGAAGCCAGGGTCCAGGAACTTGGAGATTCCCCAGGCTCTCTCACATGGATGCAGAGGTCCAAGCACTTGGGCCATTCTCTGATGTTTTACCAGGAGCACCAGCAGGGAGCTGGATTGGAAGTAGAACAGCCAGGACTTGAACCAGCACTCATTTGGGATGCAGGTGCCATAAACGGTGGCTTTACCCAGTATGCCACAGTGCCGGCCTTGTACACTGAATATTTTTAAGCTCACTTTTCTTGGTATATTATTAGCATGTGGAGCAAGTGTTTTGTTTATTTACAAAGGGATATCCTGAACCTTCTCAGTGATGGAAACTCTTACAATAGATTCTATGGCCAAGAAGTTCACCAATAATCTCTCAGTGAATAGGTAAATAGTGTAAAAAGTAGCAGAATAAGCTAATTCTTGTGTATATTGCATCTCCTGCCAACTCACTTGCACGAAGGCAGGCATTCTCCATGAGCCCAAGTATGCATTGAGAGTTCTTTTTGTTTGTTCCAGACTCAATTTTGTTTCCCTAAAGGCAAATGTTAAAGTCCTAACATACAATATGACTGTTTGCAGGTATGGATAATAAGGGAGGCATGGACATTGAATGAGGTCATCAGGGTACAGCCCTAACTCTGTAAGACTTGTGTCTTTTTATAAGGGGAACAGACACCAGTGGTGTGCGTGTACAGAGAAATGAACATGTGACACAGCGGAAGGCAGTGATTCAGAAGGCCAAGTGAGAAGCCGCACTCCAAACTAACCCTGCTGAAACCTTGATCTTTAACTTGTAACCTCCACAGATTAGGGAAACAAGTATCTGTTGTTTAAGCCCCTCAGTCTATGGCACCTCAGTCTATGGCAGTCTTTATGGCATCTTGATCAGACCAAGGCACCACTGTGTCAGTAAACTGCTGCAAATGTGTGATAAGGAGTTGTAGAGCTGACATGGGGTAAAGAACTTCAAAACACAATGGAATTTTGAGGGAGAAATGGGAATCTATGACCAATCCATGATACAGCTCAGATAAAATCTTGATTATAATTTACTATAGAAATAACAGTGAATTGGAAGCACCAACTCTTAACAGACACTGAAGTAAAAGTGTTCACGATCATATATCAGAATAATGGGAAATCATTTCTGGAGAAAGATAATTTTGTCTTAAAACATAAAATATCTTGAAAATCCTATATATGTAATGTTAATCAATTGCTGTAGATGGACAGTCTTCAAAAATTTATGAAAAGGGGCTGGCTCTGTCGTGTAGTAGGTTAAGCCTCCACCTTTCCTGAAAACCACATGGGCTTCGGCTTCATGACCCAGCTGCTCCTCATCTGATCCAGCTCCCTGCTAATGTGCCTGGGAAACCAATGGAAGATGACCCAAGTGCTTGGACCCCTGCTCCCATGTGGGAAACCCAGAAGAAGCTCCTGGCTCCTGACTTCAAATCAGCCCAGCTCTGACCATTGCAGCCATTTGGGAAGTGAACCAGCAGATGGAAGACCTCTCTGTCATAGTCTCTCCCTCGCTTTGTCTGTAACTTTGCCTCTCAAATAAATAAATCTTTAAAAATAAATAAATATATAAATAATAAAATGAAAAAAAAACCTGGTGTTAAATTGGAAATTGCATACAAAATTAATCAATTTTTTAAAAATATAATGTAGGATCTCTGTCTTTAATGTGCTGTACACTGTTATTTAATGCTATAACTAGTACTCCAACAGTATGTTTCACTTTGTGTTTCTATGTGGGTGCAAACTGTTGAAATCTTACTTAATATATACTAAACTGATCTTCTGTATATAAAGAGAATTGAAAATGAATCATGATGTGATTGGAAGGGGAGAGGGAGCGGGAAAGGGGAGGGTTGTGGGTGGGAGGGAAGTTATGGGGAGGGAGGCCATTGTAATCCATTAGATGTACTTTGGAAATTTATATTCATTAAATAAAAGTTTAAAAAAAAGAAAATAAAAAATTCAAGAAAAGTGTACTATGGAAAATTATGCATGGTTTTAAATTTTTGCACCAATAAAAGTTTATTTTTTAATTGCATTTCCAAGAATGTTTGAATAACCCTCATATATATACACAAGGAGACGAGAGCATGCATCCAAACACATACAAACAGAAGAAAATAGAAGTAGACGCATAGGAAAATATATAATGATGTCATAGGTGTAATTTCAAATATCTATGCTTCCTAAAATGCAAGGATTGAAACATAATATTGAGACCTTTGGTTGCCAACTGGCAAGATACAGTTGTACTAGAAAGAGGCCAAGATATGAACTCTTTTTCTTAAAATTTGGAAATAAAGAGAAATAATTAAGTATTTACTCAACCTCTTTATAATTATGTTAGTGTAAACTGAATTGTTGGCTAGGGAAATATATATCTTCATAGATATATTCCAACTAAGAAAATAAAGAAGGAAAATTGAATTCAATCACCTTTGGAAAGGTAGTCTTTCATCCAGAAAGATAGATCACATCTTCTGATGAGCTGTGTACTGTGGACACATGTACTGTGGCTTTGCTGGCAGCACTCAATCTGCTGGAGTTGGGTGCCAGCATCTTTCCCAGGCTGAGATTGAGTCTTGGAGGGTTCCAGCATCATCCTCGTTCCATTAATACACTGTGCCCCAGAGTGCATTAGGTTTGGTGAACCTGACTCCATGGTTCTAGTTACTGGAGACTTTCTGTAGTGGCTAGACCCTTGCGGCAGACCTTCAGCAGGCTCAGAGCCTCTCTGGGCATCCTGTGAAATAATCTGGAGAGAGCTAGGCCTCCCCAGCTCCTACACTCTGCATATCTGCAGTGGCACTATGCCAACCAATGTCACCAAGGCTCATTGTGTGCATTTCCTTAAGAAGTCCCCTGAGCCACTTGTAGGCCCGTCAGAGCCACAGCTGGGACGACCAAGGTACTTTGTGGCAGTGTGGGGTACAAAAGCTTGAAGTGGGGCTGGGTAAGGATCCCAGAGTTCCCCTGGGTAACTTAGTGACTTCTTTCAAAAATCTTCTGTACCCAAACCCTTGCATTCTGGGCCTCTGGAGGGCCTGAGAGTTGATGATATTGAAGTAGCCTCAAGGTCATTCTCCCATTGCCTGGGTATCCTTCTAAAGGCCCTCTCAAATATTTACCAGGGCACAGCTTTTGTTTTCTCTCCTAAACACATTTTTCCATTCTTCATATCACCAGGGAGAGAACTTTCTAAGCCTTTATTTATGCTTCCCTTTTAATTACAATTAGAAATTTCTTCTTTAAATTGTTTTCAACTTCTGATGTTTACTACAAGCAGTTCACAGTCTAGCTATGCATTTCCCTACACACCTACTATGTAAAAGATTTCTTCCACCAAATATCTCAGGTCATCACTATTGAATTCTGAGTTCCATGAACTCCCAGAACATGAACATATTTCAGGTATGATCTCTTATATCTTCTAACAAAAATGCTCATTCCTTGAGTCCCCAGTGTGATAATAATTGCTTATATATAAGACTTCTTCAGAATGACTTTTCTTGTTAATCCTACCCACTTTGAAAATGTTTTTTTTTTTTTGAAAAATTATGTTACCTTGTGAATTCTAAGTCACGATATGGAAACAGAAATAAATGGAATGATATTCGGTTTGTGTTGTTCAAGGAATACTTTATTTTAAATTTTTGATAAATCTTAATTGTCTGATGGTATTTCAGATTTTTGAATTTTGTAAAAGAAATAAGGTAATAAAACATTATATCAGGAACAGCCTTTTGAAACAAACAGACTTCAGACTACAAATCACAATTATGACTTTAATTGGAAGTGAGGTTTTGATTCTCCCCTAGCACCAGCCAGTTATTGAGGGTTCCCAAGAATATAGGCAACCCAAATTTAATTAATGAGCAACAAAGAGATATTCACTAAAGGGGAGGCATAAAGATAGATTGGGAACCCATTTTTCAGAGTTAAGTAGGCATTGGTTATTGGCCTATTGATGTTCTTTTGCTTACCTATCCCCTTCCAAAAAAGATTTGAGGTGCTTTGTCTTGACACATAGACATGTTAATGTATTAAAGACTGTTTCTCTATTTCCTTTTCTAATGAGTTGTAGCTGTGACATAACAATAACTGATTTTCTGATCTATTCCCCCAGTAATTTAGCTGCTATGGCATTTCTGTGAATCATGGCCAAATAATTAATCTTTTACCTAGGAGACAGTGCTACTGATGTTAATGAAACACAGGAATAAGAATACATTTGTGTAAGAGAAAGGACAGGAAAGACCTGTTTGAGGGTGTTATTAAAAGAGGATGTTTTGGCAGGCATGAAGAGAAATAGAAGTCTGGTATTAGCGTACGGACTATCTCATTACTGGTTAATAGTAGTGTATGAAGACACATGGGGAGCATTCATCTCAAATTTATACTTAAAAAAAAAAAACAGCAAAAATGTGATTGGAAAAGCGTTTGTTAGTGTTTGTGCTCCATGTATGACTTTCCAAGGGGTTGGAAGCAGAGCCCAGTCCATTTGCAACACAGCATCTCTTTGTCCCAAGGCATGCATTAGTCTAATGAAATGCTCATGATGGAGATAAAGTGATGTTAGCATGCTACTTTCCAACACCCTGGCTGGCTTAACCAGAGTGGAAATTCCAAAACCCCTGCTGCTCAGAGATCTACAGAGAGAGGTGTGATGAGAGGGCTTGGTTTGCATATCCTAACGTGGTAAAAAGGAAATCATTCTTGTACAACCTTTAAATATTAAAACGACCTCTAATTATATTTGAAATAACACTTTTCAACACATGTAAACTATTATCATGGTTGGAAACAGAGACGGCAGCTAACATGCAGTTTTCCTAAAGGCTTATTTTCCTCCTGCGAATCAATGCCAACACCATTTCAGGAGTCTGTGGAAACAGGAAACTTATAGATCACAGAAACATGTATTTTACTAACACATATACACAGTGTTTGAATGAAGCCAAAAGGGGTGATGGGAGCTGAAAAATTTATTTAGCTATCAAGATACTTGCCAAACCCAAACTTATTCATTCATTCACTGTGAGGTCTCCTAAAAAACACCAAAATCAGTTGTCTTATCTGCTCTTACTAACAGTTTAAATGGGAAATTAAGATGCATTGCCTCACAGAAATTTAATCTATTTTCTCACCGTTTAGAATTTGCAGGGTTGAGGGTTAATTTTTCTAGTATCTTTAAGCTGACCTTTTCCTAGTTATTCTGCAACTATTTTTGTCCAAACAGTGTCCTTGATCATGATCTGGAAGCTGTAACCAACTTACTGTGATTGCACATGTTATTCTTCCATTATGGTTATCATTGATTGAGTGTTTGGCCAAAGCCTGTAACAGGCAATGGAGGCAGTGAAGTTATGAGACTTTATCTTTATAAAGGAAAGATTAAGCTAGGTGATTCCTGCAATTGCAAGATGGCCTAAAAATGTATATTCAATGCATATAGCTTTGATAGTAATATTATCCAGTATATTTTACGACATATAACCTTTCACATTTAAGGTCCCAAAGATCAAGAAGTAGTGTAAACTTCAAATGTTACTTTGTTGATATAATGATCAAAACCTCAATACTGGGATGGCATTTTGGCCAAGCAGGTTAAGCTGCCTCCTGTGAGGCCTGCATCCCTTAGGGGTGCTGGTTCAAGTCCTGGCTGTTCCACTTCAAATCCAGCTCCTTGCTAATGTGCCCTGGAAAGCAACAGCATATGTCCCAAGTCCCTGAGCACCTGCACCCACATGGGCGAATACCCATGCGGGAAGCTGCTGGCTCCTGGTTTTGGCTTTACCCAGCCCCTGCTATTGCAGCCATATGGAAAGTGAACTAGTACAGAGAATATTTCTCTCTTGCCCTTTCTCTCTCTCTCTCCTCTCTCTCTTTCTCTCTCTCTCCTCCCTGTAACTCCACCTTTCAAATAAAATAAATCTTAAAAAAATTCTCAATACTGAATATTTTAAATTCGCTTTTATTATAGCTAATATATACTGTAAGGAGAGCAAGTGTTTTCACTGGCTTTTCAATGAAACAAATCTACCCTAAATATATTTGTTCCCTGATAGCCCTAAGACATATTTGGATGTAAGAAAATTAGGGTGAGGGCCGGCATCATGGAGTAGCTGGTAAAGCCGCCATCTGCAGTGCCAGCATCCCAGTCCTGGCTATTCCACTTCTGATCCAGCTCTCTGCTATGGCCTGGGAAAGCAGTAGAAAATGGCCCAAGTTCTTGGCCCCCTGCACACCTGTATGGGAGACCTGGAAGAAGCTCCTGGCTCCTTGCTTTGGATCAGTGCAGCTCCAACCATGGCAGCCAATTAGGGAGTGAACCAGAGGATGGAAGACCTCTCTCTCTCCCTCCCTTTCTCTCTCTCTCTCTAGCTCTCTCTCTCTATTTCTCAATCTGTAACTCTGATTTTCAAATAGATAAATAAACCTTAAAAAAAAAGAAACTTAGGGTGTGTAGTTGTTCAAGCAACCTAATTTGAAAGACAAAAATATAAACAAGATCATTTAGTATTAAAATCATGAAACAAATTATTATTTGGAAAAATAATAATTTGATAATTTTTTTTACTAGTTATTCTAGTAGATTCCTTGTTTTAAAAAACACCAAATGTCTTTGAATAGACTATTTCTGTTTCATATCTCACTCGTGATTTCATGAAAATAAAAAAAAAAGTATTTGTTTTAAGACCAGAATGAATTCCTTTTAACTTAAAAATATGTTCATGCTTAGCTGTCTTCATTTTCTGCTGGAGATGAGTATCACGTAGGTGAGGTATTTATATCCCCTCTCAGAGAACTGGCTGTCTTTGTTGTGAACGGAAATTCAGGAGCAAAGACGGCAGAGTAACACTGAGGGATGCCGTGACAAAGGCTGCAATTTTCGATAGGAGGCCGAAAACTTTGAGTCCAACTGCTCTGACAGTAATCTTAACTCCAGTCCAAACTCCATTTTTGGTGCAAGAAATGCGTCTCGTTGATGGAAAATGACCGCATAATCCAAAGGCAAGCAGACACCTCGTGTTCAGAGACACCCACAATTTTCCAAACTGGCTTGCTCTTTTTCTAACTAATTGTCCATATGCAAAGTTCACCAAATCACTAAGCTACAATTCTGAGTCATTCTCTGTCAATTAGACCCAGATGGTAAAATTAAAGGCCCTTCACATCATGGCACAACAGTAATTTTAGTTCATCAAAGATCTTTACCCCATGCTGTTTTTTCACAATTAATATTTAAGTTCCTGTTGGGCAAGTACTTCATGAACAATGACATGTCCTCTGGAGCTAGAGGATCCATCTTCTTGTCAAGGCTGACGGAGAAAAGAAAAGTAGTCCTCCGACACGATAATTACATAGTGCCGGAAAAGGTGGAAGGTGAGACACTGCAGATGGGAGGGAAGATGAAAGAGGCTCTCAACTGCCTAGGAATTCCAAGAACAATGGCCAGCTCAGTCCTGCTCAGGATGCAGTCCCTACGCCAAAGAAAGGCTAAAAGAAAAAGGCTGCAGGGGTGATTTTTAAGTGTAATTAATAAAAAATATAGATTAATAACAAATACAGATAGGGTTTAGATAACAAGAGCCTTTAAAACACATACACAGAGACACACACAACTTAGTTTGTAAGCTAGACTTTTCACATAATCATCCCCAGTGAGTTGACTCTGGAGGTGAGAAAAAGACAGATTTCATTCCCTAGGAAATATATAATCCCATTAAATTGACCTAGAGGCAGTTTTTCATCAATTTAGATTATAACAACATCTATTTTAATTAGTAATATTATATTGGCTCTGTAGTGAGAGAGCAATCAGCAAAATATTTTATGTCAACTCATTCTTACAACAAAAACAAATGGTTGGTTTTATTTTCAATTCCAATCAAGTAAGAAGAGCTTCAAAGAATGTCAATGATTGGCTTAAGATCCCACAGTTAGTAAGAGACGGATTTGAGGATTTACAATATATCTTTTGGCACCAAGTTCAATGTTCCAAAACTACCTCCAAAACCCTTTAGGAAAGGCATTAGGCTATGTGATTGTATTTGATATTCAGTTCCAGTGATGTTATAAAGAACGGATGGTAGTCATTTACAGAACAAACAAAATGTTACTTTATTCTACATCCCTTCCTGATTTTAATTCCTGGAGGTAATGTGACATCAACAATTCTTACAGAAAATGTTGATGGTATTTGTCCAAGACAGTTATGTAGAGACTAGAAACAATAATGTAGTAATTTCCAAAAATGAGTTATTTTCTTATAAAAGATGCTGGACAATTTTAATGCATATTGGGAAATAGTCACAAATAAAAGAAATATGTCTAGAATGAAATTTAAAAGTTCACATATTTACATTTTATTCATTTAGGAGGCAGAGAGACAGAGACACACATCCATGCAGACAGAGAAGAATCTACTGTCCTCTGGTTCACTCTCAAAGTGCCCAAAGAGCAGATTTGAGCTCAATCCCGCTGGTCTGACTCCAAAGCTCCTTCTTCCCCTAGGAATGGAGAGTTGTGTGGGAAACAACAACAAACAGAAACAGAAGCACAGCTTCCCTGAGGAGGTAGGAGGACATGTGCATGACCTAAGAGAGTCAGCAAGAGTGACTTTGTGAGAACCTGAATCATTAGATTCTGTATCACAAGTTCCTTGTTTATTTTGCTTGTTTGTGAGACATGCCTACATGTTACCTTGAAAGTTAATAATGATTAGATTTGTGCTTCTTAAAAAATGTGATTGATATAAGCAGATTCAAGGTGATTTGTAAATAATTTTCTAAGAATATATTTCCTTCCTCAATCTCTTCCTCCTCTGGCCCTCTCTCTCCCTCCAACCCTCTTTAAATTATGTGATTAAAGCTGCCAAAGCATCCAGTTCATTTACTGAAAACATTACCTCAAGAAAGTTTTAGGATTATTTATTTATTCCATCTGGCTAGAACATACTTTTCACTGACAAACATCTCTGTCAGCGTTTGCATTAAATCTTCAAGACACAGTTTAGACTCAGGTCTCACCTGCATATGCAGTTTTTTTCCACATCACAGGTGTGTTCCACTGTGATGTATCAAAGTTCCTTGTACACAACTAAATTACAGCTTTTAAATTGCTTTCATCAACTATACACATGACCTTCTTACCCTACTAGAGTATAAGCCAGAGGCTGTTTGACTTGAGGAACTTATTATCTGTTGGCCATTCTCAAAGTTTACCATAGTGTCTATTATAGACCAGATTTCAAATTATTATTAATTAAATCACAGCTGTGTCCCAAAGCTTTTCATAAAGTAAAATTTAAAAAATAAGTGGTGTGATTATTTCTCCTTTTTTAATTCCATTGTATGTTTTGCATTCCTTTACAAGCCACTGTTAAACTGAACCATGAATAAACTAAGTTACTGATCTTCCTAAATTATTAAAAATTTACATGAAAATATATCTAAAATATAGAAATACTGTTGACTAAAACTACAAAAAAAGAGGTAAGGATTAAAATCTGTACTGATAATTCAGTAAAAACAGATTAAGACTGAAACAATGGTTGTAGAAGACTTTTGGTTATTGTTTTGACCCCCACCTCACAATACCAATGTTAAATCTCAAGTACCTGAAAAATATCACTGGTTTCTTTTGCCAGTTTCAGTTCTTTAAAATTATTTAAACTTACAATTACCATTTTGCCTTGTTTGCAGAACCTTAGAGGAAAAACTGTAATATGGAACATCAGTTGAAAATCACTAACATTATGAGGTGAAAAGAAGAGAGTAATAATGCTAATTTCTTCAAGTTTTGAGAAAATGAGTCATATTTACATATTCTTCAAAGTATTGTTTCAAGTTACATTCACTTTCTGTGCCTGCCACTTGGCAAGGAGCTCTAGAGAATACAGGTTAATTTCAAATAATCCAAAGACTTTTATTCAATTGTGTGACTCAACATTTTTCATGGAGGCTTTTGGGTTTAATAGATGTATCTTAATTTGCATTAAGAACAATGAAGTACTTCAAGAAAAAAAAAAACTACCTGCAAGATATGAGACATTTGTTAGAATTTGCACTTTTTAAAACTTGATATGGCTGTATATTTAGCTATAACTCCATATGTAACTTGTGCAAGCCAAAAAACAGGTCAGAGTGAAGTGGTAAATTAATTAATTAAAAATTCACTACATGTCAAAAATTTGTAAAAGCTTCATGTGAAAGTAAGTCCTTACAGCAAGTGAATATATCAGAATGTTTCATATGAGACTAAAATTAGAAAGGCCAATCAACTAATCTACCTTAGTCCTTTGCTTTCTGGTAATTTTGTGGAATATTGCTTATCAATCTACTTAAATATGATTTCTGCAGTTTTAACATTCTCTCAACTCAACTAAAGGGAAATCAATAGAGTATTAAGTGTGTGTACACTACCCCAGGAGCTCTTTGATATTCTTTATAGCTCTTTTTTTCCTTATGATAAAACTTTAGAAAGTCTTGACAAATTGAGAGTGATTAGACCTTGCCTATGGTGCAGTTTTTCGTTTCAGTAGGATCAATGATTTGTGCATAGGACATGCTTTTGAGAGTGAATGGTACCGATTAGGCTGATCACGCACTTCAATGTTTAAAGTTCAAGACTAATAGATAAATCATTGTAAACCAATGTTAAATAAATACTTAATGCCTGTTCTTACAGCAATGTAAGACTGATAGAAATAGGGGGAAAATCCAATGATTTCTTAACAGTATGATTCTCATTAAAATCTAAAAAAAGGACATACATTTGCAATACAGTAAGTGCGATGAAACCCTCATTCAAAAAAAAAAAATCTGTTAAGTATGTAAAGCAAGATGGAGAATCCACAGCCAATGGCTCTATAGTTACTTCATCTAATTTGTAGAAAGAAACTTGAAGGGGAAATTTTAATCTGCTTTTAAACCTCTGGAACTTCCAGAAGATTAGGGGAAGCTTATCTGATGCATGCATTTTTCCCCACCGAATAGGACACAACAGGCAGGCATTTCCACAAAATGTGATTTCTTTGAGAGTGCTAATATTGAGCTGCTGACAAAGTACATTCCAGAAATTTCAGAATGGGTTGAGGATAGCATGAACAGAATCTTCAGAGGGTTCTGTGTCCACTCACTTTACTCCAGCTGTGCCAAGATATTACAAATGGGCGTCTCTACAGAGAATGCAGACCGTGCATAGTCTTTGGCTACTGCCCACAGAGGGGAATGACATCAACTTTAATAAAATTATAAAAACACTAAGTAAGAAAGAAAAGGACCTGAAAAAACACTGATGGGTTTATTATGATCCTTGAATCCACATGCCTTAAATTCTGAGTTTTGTATAGATAGCATTATTATATGTAGCAACATTATTCACAACCAGCTACTTCCCTTGCAGCCTAAGACTGCTTCATTCATTTCTGTTTTCTGAGACCAGCACTGGTCCTGTAACATGGAATATATCTATACTTGCGTTAATAACTATATCTATGTTAATGAGTTTTTGCATAAGTAGATATCAATCTATATAGAGATGTATAAACATATATATCAAAGAAATTACAACTATAGAATAAACAGCTGTATCTTAAAAATATAGAAGCATACATCTAAGTAAAATAGATACATGTATACATTGATAAATACAAAATGAAAATGATTTAGATAAGAAGGTATACTATTTTAAGAAAACACAAATTTTTCCAACAATATGCTATTTTGATGAACAATTTAGTGAAAACGAAATGAATCATAAGTACTGATAGCAAGTATAATGAAAGTGATGCTTCTATTCATCTGTACATTATTTACGAGATAACTTGGCTAAAAAACCACAAAATATTAAAAGGTCATGCACTATTCTATTCACTAATCATTTTACCACTTTGCTATCTAAGGAAATACAATAAGAAGAAACTGTTAAGTGTAAAAATATTTGTCTAGAGATATTAGATCATTATTTGTATTACAAAGACTTGGAAACAATCGAATTAGTCAATTATGAGA